>NC_045806.1:112281328-112881328 GCF_009873245.2 Balaenoptera musculus | reverse complement strand
CTTTCCTCAGAGGCAACCGACATTAACAGCTTTTTATGTATCCTTCCAGAGACGTTTTACGCATATGTTAGCAAAGAGATTGCAAACTATTCCCACTGATTTGTACCTTGCTTCTTCCAACTAACAAAATATTTTAGAGATCATTCCATATCAGCACATAAAGAGCTTCCTCTTTTTTCCAGCTACCTAGCATTCCATTTAAGAACCACAATTTATTTAACTAATCAAATCACTATTGGTGGACTTTTAGGCTGTTTCCAATCTGTTGCTGCTATAGACAGTGTTGCGATGACTCACCTTGCGCATTCATCTTGCATCAAAGCAAGTAAGTGTTTATATCTGTAAGAGAAATGCCTCAAGGCTGAATTGCTGGATGAAAAGGAACATGAACTTGTAATTTTGATAGATATTGCCAAATTGCCCTCAATCAGGTAGGAGTTATTTTAATGCTGTCTTCACCCTTTTATCATGCGCAGTTTTCTTGCTGCTCCTTTCCACTTCCTCCAAGGGCCCTGTAGGGGACCATTTCAACATATCAAACTCAGAAACACCTCTCTGACCTCAGCCTCCTATGGGTCTCTCTCTACCACTCTGGCCACACGACCACCGGCCTGTTCTTCCTCCCCTTTCCTTGCCCAGAGGTCATCAGTAGCCTGCCAGCTTCCTTTCCTCCTTCCAAGCTGGCCCCATGATCAGCTGTCTTAGCCATGCTAGTGTTGAACCCTGGACTCACTCTCCCCATGACCTTCTGCAGTACCTGCTCTGCCAATCCCCAGCCCTGTGAAAACCCCACCATCCATTCTCTCCATCCCCCAGTCCCAGCCTGCTAACTATTGCTGGAGAAGGTCATGAGATTGGCTCTGCTACAAAGCCAGGTCAGTCAGTCTCAGCGGGGCCCCAAGGGCTGCGAGGCAGTCCTTTTATATATCTGTATCAAATTTCTCTCAGTGATTGTTCCAAATCCTCTCCCTCTCTTCAGGTCCCTTTGCCCACTCTCACCCCGACCCCTCAGTTGAGGGCCCAGCTTTGGGTTTCAATGACAGGACACAGGTCATCAAGCAGGATCTCCCTCAATTCTCTGGGCTCTTTACCTTGCCCTTCCTTGGCTCTCCGCATTTTCGCCTCTGCCTGCACATCCCCCATCCCTCAGCCTCAGGAGAACAAGGGACTTCCTCCTCAAGGCTGCCTCTTCCACCTGGGCCCTTGACACTAAGTCCTCTTGCATTCTCCTGCACTTGGCCCCAGGGGCCATCCTCTTTCCCTTTGGGCAAGCTCTCCCTCCCTGCTAGTTTTCCCCTCTCAGCCTAAAAGCACTTCCCCCCTCATATTGGTGTCACTGTTCCACACTACCAACAAACTTTGAAAATTTAGTCATCTTTAAAATGACACAAGTAATTCATGCCTCCTGGCTTCACTTCTTCCTTCTAAGTCAGCCCCAAAATTTAACAGAAAACTCAGAAAATAATGATAAGTAAAAAGAAGAAAATAAAAACCACCCACAATCCCACCATGTAACTGTTAATATTTTGGTGTATTTCTTTCCAATCATTTTATATGCACATATATTCATTTACATATCTATATGTATTTTTTTCTTACAAAAGTGGATCATAGTACACAATGTGCTGTCATACTATATTTCAGACATCTTAGCTTTGCTATTTATTAGTTGTCTGATCCTGGTTAAGTAAATTAACATCCCTGAGTCCATTTCCTCCTGTGTAAAATGAGGACTATTGTAGTAACCACCTTGCAGGGCTGTTACGAGGATTCAATGAGATAAAAATATATAAAAACACTTATCACAGTGCCTGATACATGGCAAGTTGAATTAATGTTAGCTATTATGATCTTCCAACGTCAATAAATATAGTTCTACATAATAATGTAATGAGTTCTGTCAATGTTGTGTCTAATAGGAGTGACTAAAGCCCTGCAGTGACTCACCAGCACAGCACATATTCATTTGGTACATGAGCAAGTGTATCTGTGGGATAAACTCCTTAAAGCACAACTGCCGGTTCAAAAGCTCTGCACATTTGTAATTTTCATAGATATTGTCAAATTGCCCTTCCTCAAGTGGAAGTTACCATGATTTCTCTAACTTATCCCTTATTGATGAATATTGAGGCTGTTTTCAAATTTTTCACTGATACAAACCCAGACTGTGAAGAACATTCTTATAACTAAATATTTGCATGGATCCATGATTATTTTTTCAGGGCAAAGGAAAGAGTATGAGTAAATGCACAGAGATGGGGGAGCAAATGGTGTACATGGGAAACTGCTAGTATCAGTGACACACAGAGGGGAGAAGGACAAGAGGTAAGGCTGTAAATAAATTGGGACCAGACTATAAAGGACTGTGAATGCCACATTTATTCATTTAGTCAGTCACTAAATATTTAGTGACTATCTATTACAGGCCATGCACTGTTTTAGGCACTTTATCCACTTAGTGAACAAAATCAGAAAAAGATTCCTGCCCTGGGGGAGCTTACATTCTAGCGAAGAGATACAAACAATAAAAGTAATAAGTAAACTATAGACAGTGTTAGAAGGTGAAAAGAGAAAAGGGAAGGTAGAGCAGGCTAAAGGGGATCAGGAGTGCTGGGAGCAGAATTATTATATTATTGTAATATTATAATATATTGTTATTAAATATTAATAATTAATATTAATATTGCACAGTGCAATATTAAATAGAGTGGCTGCCCCATTGCAGAGTTTAAACTTATTCTAGTAATGAGGAATCACTGAGGTAGGCATTCATATATATTCATCATCATCTGTGCCATATCCACATACCACCTGATACTTGATACCTAATGATTTCTTTAAATCAACTTACCTTTCACGAATTAAATTTATTTTAAATGAAGTTTTATAACACCAGCATAAATGGAAACCCAGTATTGCATGCCATGAGGGCCTAGAAGGGGATACTGGATGATACTAGGACTGGCCTCTTCCCTTCATTACAGAGACCAGTTAGTAAATAAGAACAATAACAACCAGCACTTTTAAAATTGTGTGCTTATTATTTGCCAGGTAGCTTAGCATTTTACGTGCAGCAGATAATTAATTTTATCTTCACAGTAATTCTATGCTGTAGGTACCATTGTTGTTCCCATTTTTAGGAGGAAATTTGGGCAAGTGATTAATTCTCCCAAGCCTCAGTTTCCTCCTAAATAAATGGGGACAATAATGAGGATACAGATTTAACACCTATCTTTCTCAAACTATTCCAAAAGTTGAAGAGGAAGAAACACCTCTGAACTCATTCTACAAGGCCAGCATCACCCTGATACCAACATCAGACAAAGACACTACCAGAAAAAGAGAATGACAGGCCAATTACAGGCCACCGATGAACATAGATGCAAAAATCCTCAACAAAATATTAGCAAACTGAATCCAACAACACATCAAAAGGGTCATACACCATGATCAAGTGGGGTTAATCCTAGGGATGCAAGGATGGTTCGATATCCACAAATCAATCAATGTGATAGACCACATTAACAAACTGAAGAATAGAAATCATATGATCATCTCAGTAGATGCAGAAAAAGCTTTTGACACAATTCAACATCCATTCATGATAAAAATTCTCAACAAAGTGAGTATAGAGGGAACATACCTCAACATAATAAAAGCCATATATGACAAATCCACAGCTAACATCATACTCAATGGTGAAAAGCTAGAAGCATTTCCTCTAAGATCAGGAATAAGACAAGGATGACCACTCTCACCACTTTTGCTCAACATAGTATTGGAAGTCCTAGCCACAGCCATCAGACAAGAAAAAGAAATAAAAGGAATCCAATTTGGAGAGGAAGAAGTAAAACTGCCACTGTTTGCAGATGACATGATACTACAGAATATCCTAAAGACAGCTCCAAAAAACTATTAGAACTAATAAATGAATTCAGTAAAGTTGCAGGATATAAAATTAATACACAGAAATCTGTTGCATGGCTATGTACTAACAATGAATTATCAGAAAGAGAAATTAAGAAAACCATCCCATTTATAATTGCATCAAAAAGAATAAAATACTAGGAATAAATCTAACCAAAGAGGTGAAAGACCTATACTCAGATAACTATGAGACACTGATGAAAGAAACTGAAGATGACACAAACAGATGGAAAGATATACTGTGTTCATGGGCTGGAAGAATTAATATTGTTAAAATGACCACTCTCTCCAAGGCAATCTACAACTTCAATGCAATCTCTATCAAAATACTAATGACATTTTTCACAGAACTAGAACAAATAATTCTAAAATTTGTATGGAAACACAAAAGACCCCAAATACCCAAAATAATTTTGAGAAAGAAGAACAAAGCTGAAGGTACCACACTCCTTGCTTTCACACTACAGTACAAAGCTTCAATAATCAAAACAGTATGATACTGGCACAAAAACATACACATAGATCAATGGAGTAGAATAGAGAGCCCAGAAATAAACCTACACATATATGGTCAATTAATCTATGATAAAGTAGGTAAGAATATACAATGGGGAAAAGACAGCCTCTTCAATAAATGGTGTTGGGAAAACTGAATAGCTACATGCAAAAGAATCAAACCAGACTGACTACTTTCTCACACCATATATAAAAATAAACTCAAAATGGATTAAAGACTTAAATGTAAGACCTGAAACCATAAAACTCTTAGAAGAAAATATAGGCATATGCTGTTGACATCGGTCTTAGAAATATTTTTTCAGATATGTCTCCTCAGGCAAGGGAAACAAAAGCAAAAATAAACAAACGGGACTACATCAAACGAAAAAGCTTTGTACAGTGAAGGAAACTATCAACAAAACGAAAAGCTGCCTAATGAATAGGAGAAGATATTTGCATATGATATATCTGATAAGGGGTTAATACCCAAAATATACAAAGAACTCATACAATTCAACATCAAAAAAACTCCAAACAACCTGATTTAAAAATGGGCACAGGATCTGAATAGACATTTTTCTAAAGAAGACATACAGAAGGCCAACAGGTACATGAAAAGATGCTCAATAGCACTAATCACCAGGGAAATGCAAATCAAAACCACAATGAAATATCACCTCACACCAGTTAGAATGGGCATCATCAGAAAATCTACAAACAATAAATGTTGGAGAGGGTGTGGAGAAAAGGGAACCCTCTTGTACTGTTGGTGGGAATGTAAATTGATACAGCCGCTATGGAGAACAGTAGGGAGGTTCCTTAAAAAACTAAAAATAGAACTACCATACGACCCAGTAATCCAACTACTGGGCATATACCCTGAGAAAACCATAATTCAAATAGAGTCATGTACCACAATGTTCATTGCAGCACTATTTACAATAGCCAGGATATGGAAGCAACCTAATTGTCCATTGATAGATGAACGGATAAAGAAGATGTGGTATATATACACAATGGAATATTACTCAGCTATAAGCTGCGGCATAGCACAGGGAGATCAGCTTGGTGCTTTGTGACCACCTAGAGGGGTGGGATAGGGAGGGCAGGAGGGAGGCTCAAGAGGGAGGGAATATGGGGATATATGTATATATATAGCTGATTCACTTTGTTGTGAAACTAACAGCAGAAACTAGCAAAACATTGTAAAGCAAATATACTCCAATAAAGATATAAAAAATTTTTTTTAATTTTTTTAAAACTTAAAAAAAAAACGATCGAAATCTTGCCATTTACGACAACATGGATGGACCTAGAGGGTATTGTGCTAAGTGAAATAAGTCAGATAGAGAAAGACTACCGTATGACTTCACTTAGATGTGGAATCTTAAAAACAAATGAACAATCAATCATAACAAAACAGAAATAGAGTCATAGATACAGATAACAAACAGGTGGTTGCCAGAGGGGAAGGTGGGTTGGGAGGCTGAGTAAAATAGGTGAGGGAGACTAAGAGGTACAAGCCTTCAGTTACAAAATAAATGAGTCACAGGGAACTAACATAGTGTTGTAGGTCAATTATAGTTCATTTTTTAAAAAGGAAAATAACTTAAATGCCCCCAAATGAGGGTCTAATTGAAGAAATTATATACTTATAGCTTCTAGTCAGAGTTTATAATAACATAAAAAACTTTTAAGATTTTAAATAAGTAAAACAAAACACATAAAATTATATATACAGCATGATCACAAAAATATTTCAAAAATATGCATAGAAGAAAAGACTGGAAGGAAGTACATCAAAATATTGTTGATTACCTTTGCGAGTTAGGACTATTAGTAAATTTTTAATCTTGTAGTTCTTTGACTTTTCCAATTTTTCTATGAGTATTTATTATAAAATATAAACTTTTCAAAAAACTTTTAAAATTTTATTTATTTTTATTTTTATTTTTTAAAAAAGGCAATATAGGAGAGAAGGGCCCATGGCTTCTGCTTACTCCATGTCGTGCTTGGGGGAGACTTGGAGAGGGGACAGGAAGGGAACAGAAGCTCCCAGCTACATCATCCCCTGACCACCAACCCCACAAAATCCAATGATTGAGGTTAGAGCTAGATTACTGCTTTAAAATACAAACACCTCCCCTCAGAGTTAAATTTATTGGTCACTTTAATTTTCCTGCGAAGAACTTTAATCAGAATGTCCAAATTGATTACAGACTCGCTAGGATGGGAGTTTTGATTAGAAGAGGGGAAGAAGATGAACTTCTGGAGCATCGGCCCCGGCCCCTTTTGAAAGAGGGCAGACCTGGAAGGTACCAGCAGAGGGAGGGAAGGCTGGTACTTGGGCAGCTGGAGGCAAAGAGGCAACAGAAAGCAAGGTGGGACAAAACTAAAGACAAGCTATCAACTTCGGTTGTCTCTAATTCAAGTCCTTTGGGGGAAAGAAACAGAATATAAATACAATAAATAATACATCAGCAGAGAGACAGTGCCTAGTTTCTGTTAACATGCTTAGTCTCTGAAAGTGTAGTACTGCTATTCAACTTCCTGAGAAGTGAGCTTTGTTTCTAAAAAAAAAAAAGCCACTTTCATTCGTAAGAAATAATATGGGACTTTGAACCACTCAACCTAAGAATCTGAACCCGAGATATATCTTTTCCTTGTTTCAGTTAACATTGAATAATGAGATTCCCATAAAGTCACACAGATAAAGTCAGGTTCCCTGAAAGGCTTACAACCAAGAAAAGTTCAATATAATATAGTAATGCAGTCCTTCAATATGTGATTTCTAAAGGGAAGATGAATCTTTGAACGGAGTAAATAATAATATTTTTAAATAGCTTAGAGAAAATTGGAGACTGAAGAAAAGCTTCTCATGGAAACAAAAAAACTAGGAGCAGAAGGGTTATATCTCTGACATAGAGCAAGCATTGCCTAATGACCCCCAATAGTCCTCAAATGTGATATTATGTGGGTCCTATGTCACGAAGGAAAACAGTATTGGATCTGTTTGTTGCGGACCATCTACGATGGGATAGACATCCCTAAAGGCAAGTACACCACCCCTGCTTTCACAGTGTAGGAAAGGAGACAGCAAAATCCTTTAGTTGATAGCCTGGTGAATGCGGTACCACATTTTCTAGTACACAAATAGCTTCCTTCTCCTGCCCAACACTTGAGGAGTCCCAGACAAGACTCAGACAACCCTGGCACTTCTGCTGGAGTTCCTGTTTGGTAAAGTGAAATTAGCAAAGCTTGTTGCTTGGTAACATGTGCTCTATTAAATGCTTGGATCTTGGGTATAATGAAATAGACCAAGTACATCCACTATTTTGGTTTGCTTTTTTTTTTTTCTTTCTTTCTTGTCACCAAGATCCAAAGGCTAATACCATGCTTCGTATCTTTCCAGGTACCCACAACCCCCTAACCAACAGGACACTGGCAAATGCCTTTGAAAGTCAGACTCTTCTCCTGCCAGTAGGTGAGGGAGTTTGGGAGCCTACATACACATTTAGTATGTCACTGAGACTTTAGCAGGCCATAGATTCTCTTGAACTGACTATGATTTATCTATGAATTTATCTTGAAGTTATCTAAAAGAAGTGGGAAGTAATATTCCATTGTATATATGAGAGAGTGTCATGGACATATGTACACTACCAAATGTAAAATAGATAGCTAGTGGGAAGCAGCCGCATAGCACAGGGAGATCAGCTCGGTGCTTTGTGACCGCCTGGGGGGGTGGGATGGGGAGGGTGGGAGGGAGGGAGATGCAGGAGGGAGGAGATATGGGAACGTGTGTATATGTGTAGCTGATTCACTTTGTTATAAAGCAGAAACTAACACACCATTGTGAAGCAATTATACTTCAATAAAGATGTTTAAAAAAAAAAAAAGAAGTGGGAAGTCATATGATGCTATTCCTAAGAATCTCAGAAGCCTCTGGAGAAAGTCAAGTTTATTTTCTAAATCAAATAGGATTATCTTTTGAAGGAAGTATTCCCTTTAGCTGATCATTTTAAACAGTAATGAATAATTGCATTTGGCCAAATACCAAAACCCAAGATATACAAGGTAAATTCTTTGAAAACAAATATAATCTGATGAGCATTTTTGATAAAATAAATATTTAAACATATTTCCTCACTCTCATTGATGGCTTTCTTATCTCAAGCAACATTTAACACAACAAATCCTTTGGAAAAATAGGATTTCAAAATCAAAATATTATTTAACAAACTACATACATGAGGCACATAAATGAACATGCATTGCTGGTGGGAATATAAAATGGTAAAATTACTTTGGAAATCAGGTTGGCAATTTCTTATAAAGTTAAACATGCACTCGCCATATAATATAGCAATCCTACTAGGTATTTACTTAAGAGAAATTAAAATACACATCTACACAAAAGCTTAAACACAAATATTCATAGCAGCTTTATCTGTAATAACCCCCAACCGGAAACAACCCAAATGTCCATCAAAAGGTGAATATACATACAATGAAACACAACTCAGCGATAAAAAGTAATTAAGTACCGATACAGGAAGCAACGTGAATGGATTTCAAGGACATTCTAAGCAAAAGCAACAAGACACAAAAGAGTATATACTGTATGATTTTATCTCAACAGAGTTGATTTTTAAAATAGCATAAATGAAAACTCTTCAAAAGTTGAAAATTTAAAGTTATATCTGCTTAGCAAGTGTAAATATTAAGTATCCTGTGCAAATTGTGTACCAAGATGCAGTCTCTACAATTAGGAAACTACTCTCTTGAAAAAACTAAGCACATAGGAACATATGCATGGTGGAAGGCATTGGGCCCAATGCTATTTGGAGCTGGTATATACAGTTAACCAGGTTCTTTTAAATAGTGCCTACCATGTGGAAGGATTGGCAAAAGGAATAAAAGGAAAGGATTCATTAGGCTGGAAAGAAGACCAATATACACTAGGTTGGTTGGGAGATCTGGGATCAGATCAATGACAAGAAATGATATTCCAGTACATCACCATGAACCCTGGCTTGTCACTGTCCTCTTGTGAGGTGCCTCTCAGTAAGGAGGCCAATTAATCTGGATGCAGCTTGACCTTATCTAAAAACTGGTACCAAATAACTGGGACAAAGAGTAGAAAATGGTATAGGACAAGAGGTTCTTCAGATTCCTTGGCCAGACTACAGGGAATCCCTTGCCCTCCGCATCAGTGTGGAAGCTCTCTCATTCTCCTTTCAGCGTTTGGTAAAAAATTCTACTAAGGTGTTAATAAATGCAGGAGATCAGATGAGGAACATATCTGGAATATTTTATTCATCTATATAGCTTTAGAAATGAAAAGATGGGAAAAATAGATAATTGAGTATCTCTCATATACAATCTTAGGATAGGATTCAGAGTACAGTCACACCACACTGGGAAATATTCTGAAATTACTTTTTTAATCAGAGGGATCTAATAATATCACAGTCTTTAAGGAACTGATAATGAAATGTGAAAAACAAGTGTGGAGTGTTGTGGTCATTTCTGGGTGCCACACTTGAAGGATATTGACAAACAGGAGGCTAATGGCCAGGATGGTAACAAAGCCTGGAAACCATCTCAGAGAAAAAAAGACTAGAATGGAAACCTTGAGGAGAAAAGATCTGTCTAGACGTGGTAGCTGTTGCCAAGCATCTGAAAGTCTACATCTATGGGAGAGGTGATAGACTTTGCCTATTTTGTGGCATTCCCTATGACAAATTAAGACCAAAGGATGGAAGACAGACTTTAGTTCAATATCTGGGGGAATTTTTGAATGAGTAGAACTTTCCAATAGTTGACAGGCTCTTTGACTCTCCTTCAGTGAAAATTCAAATAGAAGTAAGTGAAGAATCCAATAGCAGTAAGGGAGTGCTGATCCTCTTATCCTGTCCCTCACCTAATTAATAACTGCATATGAGTTTCTAAAACATATTTAACTTCTATTATTTCTTGATTATACAAGTAACAGATATGCCATGTGCAAAAAATTGAAAATACAGACAAGCAAAGGGAAATGCAAATGAAAACAAAATCACGCATTTTCCCATCTCCCAGAGACGTAAACATTTTGGCATATAGCCTTACAGACTTTTTTCTGTTATAGATCCCTATAAAATATATACATATACTTTTTAAAAACAAAAATGAGATCCCATTAATCACACTGCTTTTTTATTTTATGATACAGTGTAAACATCTTTCCATATCAAGTAATATATGACCATGTCATCATTCTTAATGGGTGCAGAGATTTCCATGAAATGAATGTACCGTAATTTGTTTAATCCAATGTTTCCCAAAGGGCATTCTACATAACATCAATTCCACAAGATGACCCTCCAAAAAGAGAACTTAGGTTAAATAGTTTAAATATGCTCCATACCATATCCCCTTTCTTGGGCTTTCACAATGTTAAAGAAATGAATTAACGGAGTTTCCCAAACTTACTTGACCATAGATTCTCCATGGCCTCTCCCTTCTTTAATTCTTCAGGACACTTACTTATTCACATTTTATAAAACACCCTGATAAGTGCTGGCTTAACTGATCCTTTAGTGTTAATACTACGTTTTTTGTTTTTTATATAAAACTTGCCATTTTAACCATTTTTAAGTATACAATTCAGTGGCATTAATTACATTCACAATGTTGTACAACAATTCCCACTATTTCCAAAAGTTTTTCATCATTCCAAACAGATATTCTGTACCCATTAAGAATAACTCCCCATTCTCCCTCACACCAGCCCCTGGTAACCTGTGATCTACTTTCTGTTTCTACAAATTTGTCTATTCTAAGTAAGTGGCGACATGCAGTATTTATCTTTTCGTGTCTGGCTTATTTCACTTAGCATAATGTTTGCAAGGTTCATCCATGTTGTAGCATGTGTCAGAACTTTATTCCTTTGTGTGGCTAAATAATATTCTGTTGTATGGATATACCACATTTTTATCCAT
This sequence comes from Balaenoptera musculus, assembly GCF_009873245.2. Lineage (NCBI taxonomy): Eukaryota > Metazoa > Chordata > Mammalia > Artiodactyla > Balaenopteridae > Balaenoptera > Balaenoptera musculus. The sequence continues at coordinate 112,869,917 of NC_045806.1, read as the reverse complement.
TCATCTGGTGATGGACACAAGTTGCACCTTTTGGCTATTGTGAATGAATAATGCTGCAAGGAACACTGGCATACAAGTACCTGTTTGAGTCTTTGTTTCCAAGGAGTGGAATTATTGGATCATATGATAATTATATGTTTAATATTTTGAGGAACTGCTAAACTGTTTTCCACAGTTGCTGTGTCATTTTACATTCCAACCAGCAATGTGCGAATGTCCTATTTCTCTGCATCCCCACCAACACTTGCTATCATATGTCTTTTTGATTATAGCCATCCTCATGTATGAAGTGGTATCTCTTTGTGGTTTTGATTTGCATTTCCCTAATAACTAATGATGTTGAACATCTTTTCATGTGCTTATTGACCATTTGTATATCTTCTCTGGAGAAATGTCTATTCATGAGGTCCTTTGCCCATATTTTGATTGGGTTATCTTTTTGTTGCTGAGTTATAGGAATTCTTTATATATTCTGGATTAAACCCTTATCAGATATGATTTACAAATATTTTTTCTTATTCTATAGGTTGTCTTTTCACTGTCTTGGTAATGTTCTTTGATGCACAAAAGTTCTTAATTTTTATAAAGTTCGATTTATCTATTTTTTTCTTTTGTTGCTCATGCTTTTAGTGCTATAGCTAAGAATCCATTGCCAAATCCAAGGTCATAAAGATTTACCCCCTTTTTTTCTAAAAGTTTAATGGTTTTAGGTCTTAATATTTAGGTCGTTGATCCATTTTGAGTTAATTTTTGCATATGGCATAAGTAGGAATCTAACTTCATTGTTTTGCACGTGGATATTCAGTTGCCCCAGCCCCATTTGTTAAAAACATTAGGTTTTTCACAGTGACAAAGAACATGACAGTAAACATCCATTTCAACCTGTCCTATATTTTTCCCTAAGAAAAGTTCCTATGAGTTGCTATATCAAAAGATGTACACATTTTGAAGGCTTTTGATACATACTACCAAACTTCCTCCAGAAAGGACATTAGGAATCTACCACAGTGAATTCAAATACCACTTTCCCCACACTCTTAACAGCCTTGTCCATTATAAAATTTTTTAAATCTCTGCTAATCAATGTGGCATGGAAATGTATTCCAAATCAAGTTTAAGGGAGTTTTAGCTGAACATCCCTTGACAGCCCGAACATGCTAGCCTTAGCACCTTCCTCTCCAAAGACCTCACACTTATGAAAAGATTATCTAAGAATAAGACTTGATGTAAACCACTGCAGAGTTTAATATGTCTAACTAAGGAAGCAAACTAAACCCTTCCTCTCAGGAAAGCAGGACTAGAAATGAAAAGTATGTTTAGGTTCCTCTGCTGGATAGTGTAATTTCAAAATATTTCTTTCCTCAGCACAAAGCCACAGACCAGCTGTTCGCAACTTTCAAGTGTGTCCTTTTTCATTTGTGTTCAATGGAGAGTTACCAAACACGAGTCATGCCAAAAAATCAACTAAACTGAAATTAGAGGAAGAAATTGTTCTTATAGCCATATAATAATTATCAAGGAAAAAGAAAAGCCTATTTTGTTGGTTATCTGCTTTTTAGTACTAGTTGAGTACTTCCAAATGTTTATTGGGACAGAATTTTTTATAGTTGATGTTGCTTTTGGCCCTGTCTCCTTTGCTTCTTTGAAACAAATATACCAAGTATACCTTTATTTTGTTTTGTCTCAAGCTGTAGTTATAGTAGAAAGAAAATGTTATGATTAGTGTTTTGTCAGTGGCAACTTGTTATTAATATGGAAATCCTTAGAGGATCATCTATCCACACAAAACAAGAAAACAGGGGGAAATTAGCTTTCCACATTTCATCATAAAGCATGCATAATTCATAGAAGAGAGGAAACTATTGATGAGGCTGAACAAAATGAGTTTCTTGTTGCCAGAAAGAATCAAAATATTAGGTACAAAGCTCTCTAATTTCCTAAATATTTTCTTAAGGCCTTCTGAAGTTTAATGTCATCATGACTTTCACTGTCATGCTAGCAAAGATGAAGGCAGATGTTTTTACAGAATCAATAAAATTTTAAGAGGCAGAAGGGATCTTACAAATATCTAGTCCAACTCTATTTTACAGATTGGAAATATGAAACCCAGAGAGGTGACGTGACCTGCCCAAAGTCATACAGAGCTAGTGACAGAGCTGGACCTACAAGTCAGGCTTCCTGACTTCTGTACTCACTAATAATGTAGGCTGTTCCCTCGCCTAAAAGGTTGGTGTGAACCAATGTTACCAATTTGCTTTGCTGTCAGTAATGCCACAGAGATCTCTGATTTCATAAAATAGCTTATTGGGCAATTTATGGGATTCAGTTAATAACTGCATCAGTTTAACACATTTCTTCTGAGAGACTAGGGCCATTGTTTCCCATTATTAAGAAAGTTGAGCAAGTTTCCAAGATTCCTATATTCCGATATGATTCCTATTCCTATTCCTTTCCACCTATACCTTGTGGACATTTGTAAAAATCAATCTTATTTACTCTTGGGTTAAGAAGCACATTTTAAGAAATGCTGTGAGATATCATGGAATTTAAGGGAAAGAAAGCTACCTTTTCACCAGAGTAACCTATTGTTCTCTAGCCTTTTAAAAATGCACAATTTCAACAATCTGAGAGTGAAGTCAACCTATATGATATATTTTTCAAGCTCAACTTTTAAGATTTAAAATATTTAAAAACACTTCAGGCAAATTGTAATTAGTTTTCTCCATAGATATCCAAAGTACCATACATGCATTTTCATCATGGATATTTATATATAGTTGCTTCTAGGTGAATTTTAAAAATTCATTTAGCAGATGAGATTAAATATCCTGTAGTGGGAGTACTAATAATTCAAGGAGCAGGGACAAAGATTAATGCAGAATTAGAATCTTAACTCATGTGCTTTTAATATCTCACTTGATTTGCCTCAGTTCTAAAGAGCCAGTGAAACAGGCCACGTAGATACAAATTCTAACTCCATACCCGTTTTTAATGTAAGAGCTTTCTAATAGTGAGAGTTGTCCAACAATAGAATGAACTGGCCTGTGAGGGAGTTCAGTCAGTCACTTTGAAATCACAAGATTTCAAACTCAGGCTAAAAGGTAATCTGTCTGGAGTTCTTAAAAGGATTCTTGCATTGAGAGGTAGATTAAAAGACTTCTAAAATCCTTTAAGTTCTAAGTTTCTGTGATTTCAGTATTGTCTTTCTCTCATACTTTTATAGTACAGAGGTCCTTTCATATGTGTATTTATAGTCATATTATCTTAGACTGCCTTGTACCACTATTTTTGCACTTATGTTATCCTGCTTAAAGATAGCAATGGTATCTCACTCATCTTCATATAACCTACAGTTTTAAGTATAGTTTATGTACACAGAAAGTATTCATTAGATACTTATTGAATATACTTGAAATTACAAGCTTGATTAGTTGACTTAGTCATTATAAATTTTAAGAACCATATTTTTTTCCCTGGTCTGAGAATCTAATTTATTACTGCAGTGAGTTTTCATGTTAGGATGTATCTGAGCGCTGCTCTTTTGTAGGGTTATAAGTAAAATAGGAATACTTGATTGAACACGAACACATATTTAAGGGTTAAAAATGATGCTTTTAAAATATATGAAAAACTATTTCCATTTTCATTTATCCTCTTAGTGACAATGTGAAAACTAGCATATATATACACATATATACATTTATAATATATAGGAAGAAGACATACGAACACTTATATACAATATGATCACCTCTTGTTCTTATATTTTTTTAAAGATGGGTTATAAGATAGACAATTTAAAAAACTAATTTAAGAAAATTGGAACAATCAAAATACCAAAACTATCCTGTTGTGGGTTGAATTGTGTCCCCAAAAAAGATAAATGTTGAATTTCTAACCCTCAGCACCTGTTAATGTGACCTTATTTGAAAATAGGGTCTCTACAGATATAATCAAGTTAAGATGAGGTCATGCTGGATTAGGGTGGGCCCCAAATCCAATGACTGATGTCTTTATAAGGCCATGTGAAAACACAGGGACACGAGGAGAACCCCAAGTGATGATGGAGACAGAGACTGGAGTAATATGTCTGCAAGGCAAGGATTTCTGGCAACCACCAGAAGCTAGGAGAAAGACATTAACAGATCCTCCCTTAAAGCCTCCAGAAGGAACCAATGCTGCTGACATCTTGATCTTGGACTTTTGGTCTCCAGATCTATGAGATAATCCATTTCTGTTGTCTTGGGCTACCCAGTTTGTGGTACTCTGTTTTGGCAGCCCTAGGAAACTAATACATGTCCTTCCCTATGGAAAACTGGCATGACAATTCCTTGGCATGTTTAGGATAACAAAATATAGTCTTTCCATAATTTTAAAAAATCAACCACAAAATACCTCATGTAAAAGTTAGGATTGCTTTGGTCTGAAAATTAATAAATGGAAAATCATTTAAGATATGGAGCCCCCCAATACACAAGCTCGAAAGGTAACAGAATGGAAAACCAAGTACAAAGTCCTCAATTCTGAGCATATTATAGTGATTGTGGCATCCTAGGATTCAACTAAAACAATAAAAACTAACCAAATAGAGTGAAAGAAATTGTCTGAGTTGAAAAAAAAAGTATATTGAGATGAGATAGTCAAGATTACCAAGATTTATTGATGAAAGTTCCTCACACAAATGAGTAGTAGTCTCACCCCCATTGTTCACTTTATCCATCCTTAGTCTTTGTACTTGATCATTCTGAAAAACTTTTTTTGCTGAAGTGTCGATAGTGCATGGGGACCTTTTTTTCTGTCATTGATCTATAATTTCAGCAAGGAACACCACTGCAATCACACCTCATTCCATGAGGGCCCCCTTATATGTTCACAACTCGTCCACTAAAGTCTGGCAAGAAGCTAAGTAACAAAGGCAATATTGATAGTTCACTTGTCCTTAGCCAATTTGTAGAATCCTATCGCAGTTTCAGGAGACCATATGATTCCAGTCATCTCAGAAATATTCAGTTTCATTTATTCATAGGTGAATAGAATCTCCCCCTACCATATATATACATTCTAATCAATTCCATCAGGGCTATTGTCAAAAAATTCTTGATGCCAATCTTTTTCCCATGTGGAATATACCTACATCAGATTTCCATCATTCTGATTATTTCTAATGACAAGGAAAAACGTTTAATAAATATTTTAGACAGCCATTCCTACCTTCATTAGCTGAGGAAATTTAAACCAATTTTCAACTTCATTTCATGAAGATACATTTCTATTTTTCAAAATGCTAATACTACCCCCAATTACCTGAAGCACTTACTTTATATTTAAATTTTTCAATACATGATTTTTCTAATTTAAAAAATCCTTAAGACTTTTGAATAGAAAATTGGGTTTTAAACAAACCTTTATAGCCCTTTGGGAACAACTGAAAGTGCATGTTTCTTGCAGAAAAGCCCTAACATATTAAGCCTATATTTAATCAAATCAGTAGTCATGATGATGAACAAAAGGTAATTCATAGAAATGTAAAAGACCACAATTTATCCACATTGTCTTTTTTCCACACTTAGAGTACAAAATTGATCAGGGATAATCAGGTTAAGTACAAATTGAGTGAAGCCCCAGTTACATATTATTTTCTTGCTATTCAGTTAGCTTCCATTCATCTTGCTTCCCCTACCTATTCTTCCCCAACAAATTAAACATCCAAGGATTCATGTCAAAAATTGGCAATCCTTGGATCAGTACAGTATAACTAGCTTAGTTTTAGAACTGCTTTTGATAGATGATTTTTCCTTACCAAATGGAAACTAGCAATTACTGAAAATATTAAAAACTAGCATAAGTATTCAGTACATAATTTGAAAAATCATTTTACCTGTTGATTAATGGAACAATAATATTTCACTAGAATGTATAATTTTATTTATTTTTTAATTCACATAAATAGAGCTCTCAATTATTTTTTTAAAAAATCAAGGTACAGCATATTTCTATACATTAGCAACTTGAAGATGTATGATTGTATCATCAACATACTTCTTATTTAGAAAACATCTTTGAAAGTATTACTACATTGCTCTTAAGGGCATACCCAGGAATTAGACATGCAAGTTCTATAGATAAACAGAATTCTAGGAAACTGAGAAAAAAAGATAAATAGGAAATAGCCTAAATTATACCACGTACAATCCTGTTATTGCTCCAATGTGTGTGTGTGTATGTGTGTGTGTGAGAGAGAGAGAGAGAGAGAGATCAAGCGAGTGCACGTTTGTTTCTCCATTGCTCTATTGGGGAGAGCCTTGGGATAGGTAAACCACTTAGTTAAAAGCTCATCTGCTAGAATGAATAGAGAACTAGAATCAGAAGGCAACACAGGAGAGTTTGTGACAGTGCTGATTTTAGCTGGTGAATTATGAGAAGACCCTGCACTGCTGCTGTTTCTATCAAGAGCATCTGAAGATAGACTAGGAAAAAGAAAATACCACTCATTGATAACAGAATTCAAGAGATCTCTGTGCTTTGTCTACAAATGAATGCAAAATATGTGAAGCAAAGAATTGGCATTAGTTACAAGAGCAGTTTCATAAAAGCAGTAAAACAAAACCAACAGTAACAGTAATAAAAATCCATTCACTGTATTTCCCATTTTGATCATTAAAACTTGCTTTACTGGCACACTTTTAAATAATATGCTCAGCCTAACAAAGCACACAAAAATCCAAGATAGAAAAGATGGGGCAGAAGATGACTCTTTTCCAAGCTTGCATTTTTATGTATATCTCTAATACCTCTTAATCTAATGCCAAAACCCCACTTCTAAAAATGTGTCTAATAAATCACAGCAAGATCCTTTTTGACCCACCTCCTAGAGTAATGGAAATAAAATTAAAAATAAACAACTGGGACCTAATGAAACTTAAAAGCTTTTGCACAGCAAAGGAAACCATAAAAAAGACGAAAAGACAACCCTCAGAATGGGAGAAAATATTTGCAAACAAAGCAACTGACAAAGGACTAATCTCCAAAATATACAAGCAGTTCATGCAGATCAATATCAAAAAAACAAACAACCCAATCTAAAAATGTGCCGAAGACCTAAATAGACATTTCTCCAAAGTAGACATACAGATTGCCGACAAACACATGAAAAGATGCTCAACATCACAAATCATTAGAGAAATGCAAATCAAAACCACAATGAGGTATCACCTCACACCGGTCAGAATGGCCATCATCAAAAAATCTACAAACAATAAATGCTGGAGAGGGTGTGGAGAAAAGGGAACCCTCTTGCACTGTGGGTGGGAATGTAAATTGATACAGCCACTATGGAGAACAGTATGGAGCTTCCTTAAAAAACCAAAAATAGAACTACCATACGACCCAGCAATCCCACTACTGGGCATATACCCTGAGAAAACCATAATTCAAAAAGAGTCATGTATCACAACGTTTATTGCAGCACTACTTACAACAGCCAGGACATGGAAGCAACCTAAATGTCCATCGACAGATGAATGGATAAAGAAGATGTGGCACATATATACAATGGAATATTACTCAGCCATAAAAAGGAACAAAATTGAGTTATTTGTAATGAGGTGGATGGACCTAGAGTCTGTCATACAGAGTGAAGCAAGTCAGAAAGAGAAAAACAAATACTGTATGCTAACGCACATACGTGGAATCTAAAAAAACGGTACCAATGAACCTAGTGGCAGGGCAGGAATAAAGACGCAGACGTAGAGAATGGACTTGACGACATGGGGTGGGGAGGGGAAGCTGGGATGAAGTAAGAGAGTAGCATTGACATATATACGCTACCAAATGTAAAATAGATAGCTAGTGGGAAGCAGCTGCAGAGCACAGGGAGATCAGCTCCGTGTTTTGTGACAACCTAGAGGGATGGGATAGGGAGGGTGGGAGGGAGTCTCAAGAGGGAGGGGATACGGGGATATATGTATACATATAGCTGATTCACTCTGTTGTACAGCAGAAACTAACACACCATTGTAAAGCAATTATACTCTAATAAAGATATAAAATTAAAATGTGTCTACCATATATTAATGTCACACATAAGTGTTGGGGAGAAGAACTAAAGTTAATATTATAGTATCCATTTGGGCTATTCGTTTTTTAAAACTTCTAAAAATATTTCATAATATACCATACTTCTGAGTATATACAATAACCAAAGTAGACTTAAAAACCAAGTTAAAAGTGGCCAACGAATGCTTAAAATCTCATGTTAATCCTCACAATACATTCCTATCAGATAGTTGGGTAGTATCAGAAGAAAGCACGTTGGTTGTGTCTTGGAAAAATCTCTTTGGCTGATGTTCAAATGTCATTTCACCTATGACAAAAATGCAGATCAAGGTAGATATATTTTGTCTAACGTGTTTATTATGCTTTTAATTGCAAAAGTAAAACTTGTTCATTGCAATTAATTTATAAAATACAGAAAAACAAAAGGAAAAAATTTTACAACACCATTATCCAGAAATAACCATTTTTCAGTAATTCCTGAATATGTATGTATACATGATTTTTTTAAACAAAATTGGATTTGTACTGTATATAATACTGATATGTAATCTACTTCTTGTTTTTAATGATTACAATTTTTCTCATATTATTAACTAAATTCTACAACATAAGTTTATATAGCTATGTAGTAAGGATGTACCATAATTTAATCTCATTCCTTATTTTAAAACTTTAAGTTACTGCTCTCCTTATTTTGCTAAACATACACAATGAACTAAATAGATCGATTTATTTTTTACAGCATACAGTGAAGAAAATAAATACATTTTCAAAGATTAGGGAGAAAAACTTAATCTCAAAAAACCACATTGCTATAATCTTCACTTTGAAGTAAATGTTACACATTCATGTGATAACCATGTCTGGATGTGAGTAAAACTGATGATCAAGTCCATAACTTCTAGGGTGGAATATATTTGAATGATAAAACACTAAGGCCACCTACTCATTAAAAAATATCCCTAGGAATAGAGATTTCCAGACCTTCCTTAGGAGTATAATCATGGCTCACAAAGCTCGAAAGAGGTCTAGGTATTGTCCCATGCCAGATACACTTACGCCATTATGGAAAAACTACTCATGTCTCCTTTTCGGTTTAAATTAAAAACAAGACAAATCAAAACAAATTCATCATAGAAGAAAATTAAAATTTTCTTTGCTAAAATCATTATTACTTGTAAAACAATATTTACAGCTGCCCAATTTCTGTAGATTTCTCAGAATTCCCACTTGAAGCCTTATTTTTTCTTGCTTGTTCCCAACGGAAGTAATTGCTGCTAATCACCATAAAATATGCTTGGAGACTCTAACCCTTATCTCTCCTCCACTTTACAGAGAGTCCTCATTCTTTTTTGTTTTTTCCCCCCAGGACCTCTTTTTGATTTTTTATACCATCTTTCCCCACACTTCACTTGTATTAATGTGATAATCGGACATACTTTGTTGTTTCCCAAATAAATATTCATATTCCAAAATATATAAATAAAATTAAATTTCTGTTTAATCTGTTATTACATCTGGAAAGTCAGATAAACTTTGACCAGATCTGTATAGACTATGTTTGGGAGGGTGTGACTTAAAACATATAGACCGTGTGGTACTTATAGAATTTGCTTTGGAGTTCTTAGGGACACCTCAAAGAAATGAGGCAGTCAACTTCCAGAGCAGCTGAAAACCAGGTACAAGAAGCTCATGTGGAACATGCCACATCCACCAAAACACTGGGTGGAAACCAAGTCTATTATGTCAAAATTGAAATACAAAAACAATTTTTAAAATCATAAATTCTAAGAAAATTCCAGGCATTTTCAATGTCATGAAACATTTTATGTGTTATCTTAAAAGAAGAATTATTTTAATTTAGTGAAACACTGTCTTTAATTTAAGTGTATTTGATTTTAAATACTCAAATGACCCCCCAACTTCCTAACAGCTCTTCAACTGCTAATACATTTGAATGTTTTTTTCAACATTAGCCCAAACTTCACAGCACAGGTAAAAGACACTTAAGCTAGGTCCTTGATCCATTGTCATAAAACAATGTGCTTAGTTTGTAAAAGAGCATTTTCCAGAACTGATCTCCTCTTAGTCTTAGAATATAACGAGTACACGCTGAGTTAGGTATGTTGTTAGGAAGATTGCCATTAATTCATGCCAAATGCAGGGAACACTGCAGTACATTTCAGTTTCCTTCCCTCTAGTTTTGCTCTCCTCCTTCTCCTTCCCCTACCTCTCCCCCTCCTCCTCCCCTTCCATTTCTTCTTCTTTCTCCTTCTTCTTTCCCATCTTAATGGATTTTTCACAAATATACATTTTTAAGTTTAATCTCCGTTCCCATTTATCCATTTTCCCTCTCTATTATAGTTTAACTTTGTATTAAGCCTATAATTCAGTAGTCATATCAAAAAAAAAGGAAGAAGTACATAGCTTAGTGAGGCAGGGGTGAGAAAGGGGATCCAGAACTGTGGCAGTTTAAAAAAAAAAAACCACTTCTGTTCTTTCCCTGTCCTTTTATTACTGAATAGGTGGATAATTTTCCATATATTTAACCAAACATAACCCCCATAAACAACTGAAACATCAACATACACTTTAGCATATAGTTTTAGCGTTGTAAGTGGATCTAATTTGTGTCAACTTATTCATATGATATCAACGTGTACGTGTAGTGGTGGGGCAGGTCAGGGGTTGAGATTCAGGAGAATACTTGATGGATGAATCACTCTATTTATTCATTCATTCCCCACCTTGTTTCAGAAAGTATTTAAGGCAGCTAGCTTGGCGAATTATATAATGAAAATCATAATAGTTGACTAAACTGGAATTAAATTTTTCAATTCACATTTATATGGCTCTTTATAGCTTTCAAAATGTCTTTACATATAGTTTCATTTCAGTAAAACAAAAGGCCTCTAGTAATTTATCAAATATATTTTAAATCAATAAATCCTTTAAAATGAATTTTTGTATAATCCTTGATTTTATGTGATATCTTATGAAAATAAAGTTATATTTATTTCTGTTAGTAGATAAAAGTACCTTTTCTTTTTAATGGTCCAAGGATACTTGGTCTAACAGTGTTGGTTGGGGCTTTGACTTCTAAAATAAAATTATAATCGTTACAAGAAAACATTTGAACAAGATCAGCTGTGACTATTTCGTTATAACAGATCTAAGGATATACACTAAAAGAGGACTCTATGTAGTATCCCACATCACATGATTTCATTGCTTTTCTCCAAATCTAGGTAAAAACAGGAAAGTCTCAGGACAGAAAACTGTCTTGTAACTTATAAGGATTCAGGATTTTCCCAAGTTGTGGGGAATAAAAGCTAGAAGGACCTGTAGTCCTGGCTGTGACCTGCCTTAAGACAAGGTGAAAATCATGAGTGAATGAGAGGGTACGGTTGTTAAACGTTCATTCGTTCATTCGAGAGTTAGCTCTGATCCTTACGAACAAGCTGGGTCAGAGGAAGGCTATGTTCAGACAGGCTTAATGAATTACTGATTCTTCATATGTTCACATGTTTTCACATGTTCTTAGTTGATTCTTTTCAATAATACAAAATGATAAACCAAAACAATGACATTTTAATTTAGCTAAAAAGACATTACTTGTTTGGTTGTCACAGAACCTGGAGCTTTAATTTTTTTTTTTTTTTTTTTGGCTGCACCGTGCAGCTTGCAGATCTTAGTTCCCCAACCAGGGATTGAACCCAGTATAACTTTTCTCAGAAAGTAGATCAGTGGTTTCCTAGGGTGGGCAGGGGTGGGGGGGGAGGAGATCAAGTGCGAAAGATCACGAGGAAACTGTTCAGAGTGTCGGAACTGTTCTATGTCTTGATTATGGTTACGGTTACAGGATTGTACACATTTACCAAAATTAATCAAATCATATACTTAAAGGCTGGTGACTTTTGTAATATGTAAATAATAGTTTAAGAAATGAAAGGGAAAACTGCCATTTTGTATCAGATATAACTATAGCAAAATGTATCCCCCAAAAGATTTGGGTGGTGAAACATTGATGTTTTATAAGTATTTCAAGGGACACAGACTTTTAGACACTCCTTGCTTACCTGCTCAGTCGCCCTGGTGAGAGAAGCTGTTGGGGGTGCTAGAATAAAATCAGTGGACTTTGGAGAAGGTGGTTTCTCTCAGTCGTTGTTACTCTTTATAAGCAGTGTCCCCTATTGCTTACTTATCCAGTGCTGAGGGTGATAGCTATGGCACGGGGAAGGGAATCCTTACTGTGTCAGTGGTTGTACCATGGAGCTCTCACCATCCTAAAGCAAGCAGGGAACCCAAGATTCACTTCAATAAGCAAAGGCACCTTTTGCCTTTTGGGAAAGAGAGCTACATGCCGGATAAGGGGCTTCCCTAGCACCCAAAAAAGACCTAGAATGTGACTACTCAATATTGAGCATATACACAAATCCTAAATTTCAGTCTTTCTCTTTGGGTTTGACCTGTGTTTTGTTATTGAAAACTACAATGCTGTGTCCAGAAAAGGATCAAAAAAGCATTGGTTAGAACTAAGATACAAATGGGACAACAAAAATTAACAGCTAAAAAAATGTTTATAGATTTTATGTGGACAAAATCAGGACCACACAATTCAGGATTTTAAAACGTGCTCTTTTCTTCTCCAAGACACAAGTAAAGTTGTATTACATTTTTCTTTCCTCTTTCTAACACACTTGCAGATTTACTCACTCACACCAACAGTTAAAGTAATTAGAATTGGGTCAGTTAAGGGAATCCAAGAGCCTCTATAAATTGTATTAGCACCAAAACATGAAAAGTGACAGGCTCCAGAGGTTATCTACTCATTCTTCAGGACTTATTCCTAAATCAGGAATAGATGGCCACCTAAGGCGCTCAGGGCTCAAAAGAAAATAAGATGTCACTGCTTCTGCTGATGACCCATTTCCCGACCTAATAATCCCCAAATCTAGAAACTGACATCTAACCAGAACCTCTTCTACTCAAATTTCAGCTCAGTTCTTATTTTGTCATTATCTGAGATGTCCATGGAAAAGAACCCTAAACATCATTCAACTACCACAACTTAGTAATTATAATATGTACAGGGACATAAAAAAATGTTAGCACGGAATGTAACTACATTCCAAACATGTTTAAATGAAAGGCTGTACGTTAAAATGTTAGTAGGAGTATATGTATTACAGGCATAAAAATGCAATATTTTCCCAGTAAATCCATGGTCTGTGGTTTAAAACTCTAATATATAGCTAATAAATTACATAGAAGGGAGTGAAATCATTTATCATTTCATCATCTAAGCAATTCAACCAGCACAACTGAACTTTTTTTAGACTCACTAGGACAGAGAGGAAGTTGATCCACAGGAACAGTGGTTTTGTATCAGACAACTATTTACTTTGAACCCCACTCTCAAACAATTAGTTATTTTTATGGGTAAATCATAAACTGTTTCTTAAGAGCAATAAAAAATTATGCAGCATATATAATTTTAGTTTCAAATGAGAGTTTAAATTTCTAGAAATTACAGCAAAACTACATAGTGCCAACATTAAAAATCAGTAAAAATTTCAAATTTTCTACAAAATTGAAGTGCTAATACCATACCATACCATACTTCAAAGTTTCTTTCCAAGATTGACCCATCTGTGTTGCAGTTTGTACCTCCTTACAAAAGAAAAGATATCAGTACTGAAGCTTACCTATCTAAGAAAAAAAGATATAACTGAATGTGATCAGAATAGTAATTCAATGCACACTACTCACCATTCATGCATTGTTTCCCTATTCATTAAATCCATGGCTTCTTCCTGAAAGGTGAGAACGTGAGAATAAACTGAATACCCTGTTCCTATGATTTTACCAAGTTTTACTTCGTTTGGCTGTACATTTATTGTTATTCACTGGGCTATAGTAGAGCTAGAGTATAAACAAATCTCTAAACAAGTGTCTGGTTCTCTACTCTTCATTGTTGCACCTACCGCACCAGAGATCTATTACTTATGCATTATAGTACATTGGATATGCAGGAATTGATTAGATGAAAAACTTTGTACCTTTCTTCATTCAAAAGAGAAAACATCAAACATTAAACATTAAACTATTTTTCCAACCATTAATACTATTATATTAACAAATAGTACTCACAGTCCAACAAACTAAATGTCTTTCAGCATGGGTTTGCTTAAGCAAATGATGGTACAAGCATTATTTAAATCTAGTCATTGACATTGAAAAACATGTATTACATATTAAGTAGGAAAAAACCACAAGTGCTTTTTATGTAAAACTGTAAATGAGAGGTGCTCAGAAGGATGTTCCCCAAAAAGTTAACAGTACTTATCAATGAGTAGTGAGATCTGTGGCAATTTGTTCTTTCTTTCTCTGTACTTTACCATATTGTTTGACCTTTTTATACGTATGCAAGTATTCTTCACATAAATAGTTACTTTAAAAAATAACCCACATATGGAAAGACATCCTGCGTTTGTGAATTGGAAGACTTAATATTGTTAAAAAGGCAATACTACCCAAAGTGATTTACAGATGCAAGGCAACCCCTATCAAAATCTCAATGGCAGGGCTTCCCTGGTGGCACAGTGGTTGAGAATCTGCCTGCTAATGCAGGGGACACGGGTTCGAGCCCTGGTCTGGGAAGATCCCACATGCCGCGGAGCAACTAGGCCCGTGAGCCACAATTACTGAGCCTGCGCGTCTGGAGCCTGTGCTCCGCAACAAGAGAGGCCGCGATAATGAGAGGCCCGCGCACCGCGATGAAGAGTGGCCCCCACTTGCCACAACTAGAGAAAGCCCTCGCACAGAAACGAAGACCCAACACAGCCATAAATAAATAAATAAATAACAAAAGTGATTGTTTAAAAAAAAAATCTCAATGGCATTTTCTGTCAAAATAGAAAAATGACCTTGGGAAAGAAGAATAAACTTGGGAGGACTACACTACCTGGTTTTAAAACTCACTACACAAAGCTACAGTAATCAAAACAGTGTGATTCTGGCATAAGGACAGACATATAGACCAATGGAATAGAATAGAGAGAGCCTAGAAATAATCCCTTGCGTATATGGTCAGTTGATTTTCAATAAGGATGCCAAGACCATTCAGTGGGGAAAGGACGGTCTTTTCAACAAATGGTGCTGGAAAACTGAACATCCACATGAGAAAGAATGAACTCTTTCCTTACACCATAAAGAAAAATTAACTCAAAATGGATCAAAGACCTAAACGTAAGACCTAAAACTATAAAACTCTTAGAAGAAAACATAGGACAAAAGCTTCATGTCATTGGATTTGGCAATGATTTTTTTGGATATGATACACAGGTAACAAAAGAAAAAATACATTGAACTTCATAAAAATTTAAAATTTTCTGCATCAAAAGAGAGTGAAAAGACAATCACAGAATTGGAGATGTTTGCAAATCATATATCTGATAAAGGATTAATATCCAGAATTTATAAAATATTCCTACAACTCAGCGACAACAACAAAACAACTCACTTGAAATACAGATGGTCCCCAATTTACAATGGTTCTGCTTATAATTTTTTCGACTTTACGATGGTGCGAAAGCAATTTGCATTCAGTAGAAACCCTACTTCGATTTTGAACTTGACCTTTTCCCGGGCTAGTGATATGTAGGCAGATACTCTCTCGTGATGCTGGGCAGCGGCAGCCATGGCAGCTCCCCGTCAGCCACACAATCATGAGGGTAAACATCCGATACCCTTACAACCATTCTGTACCCAGACAACCATTCTGTTTTCACTTTCAGGACAGTATTCAATAAATTACATGAGGTATTCCACACTTTATTATAAAATAGGCTTTGTGTTAGATGACTTTGCCCAGCTGTAGGCTAATATAAGTGTTCTGAGCACGTTTAAGATAGGTTAGGCTAAGCTATGATGTTCAGAAGGTTCGGTGCATTAAATGCATTTTTGTCTTAGGATATTTTTAACTTATGATAGGTTTATTGGGACATACGCCCATCACAAGTTGAGGAAAATCTGTATGGGCAAAGGATTTGAATAGATGTTCCTCCAAAGAAGATATAGAAATGGCCAATAAGCATATGAAAAGATGCTCAACATCATTTGTTATTAGGGAAATGCAAATCAAACCCATAATGAGATACTGCTTTACATGCATTAGGATAGGCATTATTTTAAAATATGGGGGAAAAAAACAAGTGTTGGTGAGAATGCGGAGAAACTGGAACATAAATTGCTAGTGGGAATGTAGAATGGTGCAAACTCTGGGAAAAAATTGGTTTCTCAAAAAGTTAAAGATTAAATTATCATATGATCCAGCAATCCCATTCCTAGGTATATACCCAAAAGAATTGAAAGCAGGGACTCAAACAGATACTTGTATACCAGTGTTCATAGCAGCAGTATTCACAATACCAAAAGGTATCCTTTACCAGATGAATAGTTTTTTTAGATGGTATATACATACAATGGAATATTATTCAGCCATAAAAAGAATGAAGTTCTGACACATGCTAAAATATGAATGAATCTTGAAAAGATTATGCTAGGTGAAATAAACCAAACACAAAAGAACAAATATTGTATGCTTCTACTTATATGAGCTACCTAGAATAGTCAAATGCATAGAGACAGAAAGTAGAACAGAGGTTACAGGAGTGGGAGGGTAGAATGGGGAGTTATTGCTGAATCGATACGGAGTTTCTGTTTGGGATGATGAAGAAGTCCTGGAAGTGTAGAGTAGTGATGGCTGCCCAACATTGTGAATGTACTTAATACCATTGAATTGTAGTCTTAAAAATGGTTAAATGGTTAAAGAAAACCGCAACAACCCACAGTCCAAATTCATCCTGGCATTCCTAAAAACATACTTCACAAATAATGAAGAACTTAGGATGGTGCTGGGGAAATATGGTGCTAAATATTATGCGGAACATGAAATAAGTAGATGAGCCTTCCCTTAAAGAGGCCTAGAATCATATTGGAAAGACAAGCTTTATTATATACATTTAGTCAATCTCCAAAGTAAGCATAGTCATAGCCCAGGAGGTGTACAAGATGATCCACCGAGAAGAATAAAGAAAAAAAAATAGAAATTTAATTTATATACTTTAAAATCTAAGACAGTAAGAAATGAAAGCTTGCCAATATTAGACATACACATTGACACTGGTGCCCTCACTCAGCCCATAGGGTCCAAACATCTTGTGAGAGAAGAGCATTTTTTTGGCCTTTAGCTAAGTACAACTAATTGCAGTTCGCCTGTGCCAGGTTAGGCGGGCATATGGATATATTATCTAGTTTGAACTAAACCAAGCACCACAAAATGGATAAGTGCCTTAACAAGATTCCCACGAGAAACCTTGGACAGAGATTAGTAATGAAAGTCTGTGCAGACAACAGCCTCTCCTGGCACAACTCCTCATCAGCCCCCTGACTGAAAACACAATGCTGAGCTAATCTGCTTTGTCAAGGGGCTGGCTAAAGTAATTCTAATCCTCAAGACTATTGGAAATATGAATTCATATTGACTCTCAATAATCATCTATAATTAATAAAATAAAATTTAAAAATTTCTAGAAACATCATTTCATCTTCATCTCATCCTTGTTATGTCTCTATCTTGCATATATTCTATGATTCACACTATATGCTGGCACTCAATATACACTATAGTCACAGTATATGGCGATAATGTAAATACAATATACATAAATTGGAAGCATGTGCTCAGTTTTTATTGATGCAGTGCGTGATTAAAAGAGTTTAAATATTATTGGCTACAGTATAAACAATAAATGTCATAAATAGTCTGTAATAAAGAGTGGTGTGAGTTGTGTGAGTTACAATTTGACCTTGGCCTTGAAAGATGTTTAAAATCTGGACAAGCAGAGGGTGGAGGGGAGGCTGTAACAGCAGAAGGAACCATATGAACAGAAGTTTAGAGGACAGAAAGAATATGGCAGGTTAGACGGTAGTGAGACTAGCTTGGCTGAAAGGCAATTTGCACTACAGAGCAATGAGAAAGAAAACTGGTAAGAGCACCAGATTTATGGGATCTTAAATAATGGAAGAGATTAAATTTAAAGAGTTTGGGCAGAATAGCATAGCTGTTAGGACCACTGGTTTTGGAGCCAAACAGAACTGAGTCAAATCCCAGCTCCATAACTTGCTACCTGTGTGACCTTAGGCAAGCAACTTAACCTGAGCCTCAGTTTCTTC
Source organism: Balaenoptera musculus (assembly GCF_009873245.2). NCBI lineage: Eukaryota > Metazoa > Chordata > Mammalia > Artiodactyla > Balaenopteridae > Balaenoptera > Balaenoptera musculus. Next base: position 112,851,623 of record NC_045806.1, on the reverse strand, counting down.
ATCCTATAAAGATGACGATAATAATAAGGATAATGTGGTGTTTGTACAGCTCCTATTAAAAGGTCTGGCACATAGTAAGTGCTCAATACAGCCTAGCTATTCTTCTTCTTCTTATTATTCAGAAGGTAATGGGAAGCCATTGTAACTTTTTGCACAGGAGAGAAAAAGATGAAAATAATGTTTTAAAAAAGATATTTTGGTGTTGGTTGTGGAAGTCGGATTAAATTAGCAGAGATAGGAAATCTATTAGAATATTATTACAGTAATCTGGACCCAAGGGACAGAAGGAAGTAGTAATGGGAACAGAGAAGGTGTCGTCAAGGAAGAATTAATAGGATTAGATGCCTAATTGGATACAGTACAAAAATAAGGAAGAATTGAAGATGAACCTAGAGCTTTGAGTCTTAAAACTGTGAGACTGACTATTTTGATGCCATTATGTAAAATGAGAGAAATTGGGAAAGGAAGTTTAAGAAGTTAATCAGTCTTTTAAAACAATGGAATAACAGTAAATCTTTTCAGCGAAATGTAATTGTTAGTATAGTTCTTCCATTTAATATTGACGTAGATGTTTTCCTCTAGGGAGAAGCTCAAAGTATTTTGTAATTCACTCAATCCACAAGTAAAGAGCAAATTTTCCCAGAACTAGGACAGAATTTTGCTTATTGTTTCTCCCACTGAAAGTTGGAGCATTCCCCAACATCAGCTATTTTAGGATCATTAGGAAAAGTGGGTTGACACTTTTATTATTTACATCTTGCCTATTTCCAAAACGGATATGAGATGGCTTATAATAAAATAAGATTGTTAAATTAAGGATTAAAAGTCAAGAGCCATGTAACTGTCAAGGGCAAAGAGTACTGTATGCTAGAAACCCAGGTTAAGGACAGTTGTTGTACTTGAGCACTGAACTTAGCTTTCAACTTTTTAGTATCTAAGGTAAAAATGAAAATAGGAAGTCACCCACTTTTGCTCTCTGAAGGAGAGTATGCTTGAAAGATTTTAGTTGCCCAGTGGCACCTTGCTCAATAAATGCTTGTTGAAGGAATGAAACAATCTGTAAACTAAGATCAAATTAAATTTCTTTTAAAACAAGCTAGGCTATTCCCTTAGAGAAGGTCTCTTCATAAGAGGGACTAGGTACTTTGTAGGTTCCAAGGAAAACTCAAAAACAAATCACAGAAATCTAATGTCATTGCTTTACTAGACTAAAAAATGGTAACAAAGTCCATAAGACAGACTAACTGTGAAACCTGGCCAGCAGAAGAAAAAGCTCACAGGCACACCTTATGGAACAGACAATATCTAAATTGTCCCTATCACAATCATGCCCTGTACTCCAGCTGGTATAATCTGTTTTAAATGGCCTCATCTCATAAACGTCCCCTACGTTTGTGTCTAAACCCAGTTTAATCTATCCAAGCTACATAATATAAAAAGAAGACTGTAAAATGTGTGGCTAAAGTTTACATTTGTGAAGATATAAATACAAGGGATGCTAGAAATGCAGAGGTCGTATATAAGTAGATAATTTTTTAATTGATTTTACTGAAGGCACTACAGAGAAAGTCAAGTTCTTATTGGGTACCAGTGATTTTATTTTCTATTTAACAAGTCGGGAAATAAATGTAAAGTTATAGAATAATATGTTGTGAACGAACTGTTACGGGTTCAATTGTTCCCCCCTCAAATCCATATGTTGAAGTCCTAACCCTCAGTGCCTCAGAATATGACTTTATTTGGAGAGAGGGTCTTAGCAGAGGTAATCAAGTTAGGATAAGGTCATTAATGTGGGCCCCAATCCAATATGACTAATGTCCTTATAAAAAGGAGAAATTTGGAGATAGACACTTGTACAAGGAGAACACCATGTGAACATGAAGATGGCCATCTACAAGCCAAGGAGAGAGGCCTGGAACAGATCCTTTTCTCACAGCCCTCCGAAGAAATTAACCCTGCCAACACCTCGATCTCAGACTTCTGGCCCCCAGAGCTGTGAGAAAATGAACTTCTGTTTAAGCCCCCAGTTTATGATACTTTGTTAGGGTAATCCTAGCAAACTAATACACAAACTATTTCTGCAGGGACGTTATTTGTTTAGGGGACTGGGAGAGAGGGAAATAAAGGCTGAGTGCTTTCAAACCTCTTGAAATATAAGCTCACTTGTTATTAGGAAAGGAAAATGACATAAAAAGAATAATTCCTGAATATTTAGGAAGAATTACTATGTTTAGAAAATCAACTTCCATGGTAATCATTTTGCAGTATATACACATGTCAAATTATTACGTTGTACACCTTACAGTTAGACAATGTTATATGTCAATTATATCTCAAAGCTGAAAAAAAAAAGAAAATTAACTTCTAGCTTGATGTTCTCAAGCTCTCTAATACATAGAAAACAACTAACAACCACAGTCAAGAAGAAATTGTCCGGGACTTCCCTGGTGGCGCAGTGGTTAAGAATCTGCCTGCCAATGCAGGGGACACGGGTTCGAGCCCTGGTCCGGGAAGATCCCACATGCCGCAGAGCATCTAAGCCCGTGTACCACAACTACTGAGCCTGCACTCTAGAGCCCGCGAACCACAACTACTGAGCCCGTGTGCCACAACTACTGAAGCCCCCGCGCCTAGAGCCCGTGCTCCACAACAAGAGAAGCCACCGCAATGAGAAGCCCGCGCACCGCAACGAAGAGCAGCCCCAGCTCACCACAAAACTAGAGAAAAACCTGCGTGCAGCAACGAAGACTCAACACAGCCAAAAATAAATAAATAAATTTTAAAATAAATAAATAAATAAATAAATGGCTTCATTTAAAAAAAAGAAGAAGAAATTGTCCATTAAATGCCTAATAGGAAAAGGGCAACTTAAACCATACCCTTACTTAAAAGTTGACCCAGAACCTAATATTGACTTGGGGCTGTGTGCTTGTTTTAGAATAAAAGCAAATATAATCAAATCAGTTTGTAGAAAATACAGGGAATAAAAGAGCATATTAAACAGCACCACATGGAAGCAAAATCAGAATGTGGGGCTTTCCACAAGACAAATGGCCTGGTTTCTTCAATAAGGAAGTGTCATGGAACAAAAACGGGAGGGGAAGGCTGTTTCAAATAAAAGAGACCTAAAAGCTCATGGTTGGAACATGTTTGAATCAGTGAAAAAGGCATTTTTTGAGAATCAGGAAAATTTAACCTGGACTGGTTATTAGATAAAATTAAGGAATAACTCTATTAGATGTGATGATGGTATTGCGATTACGTAAAATAAAAAGTCCTCAGCGATTCATACTGAGTATTTAAGGGTAAAAAGATATTAGGGATTTACTTTAAAGCACGCTCCTCCCCCCAAAACAGAAGGGGATAGTTGAAAACTGATGTACAAAATGTAATCAATAGTTGAAGCTGGATATTGAATACATGGAGGTTCTGTTTTGCATGTTTTAAAAGTTCCATTAAACGATTTTTAATGTAGTGTGCCAGGAACCACACATATATTAAATCCTTTCATCCTCACAAAAATCCTATGAAGTAGCTACTATTATTTCCCCCATTTTGCTACAAAATGAAATTAAGTAAATGCCTTTGTTAATGTCATTAGAGTGAAAGTTCAGAATGTAATGAGGCAAGAAACAGACATTTCTGTTTTGTACTTAAAAGGTTAAGTTCAATAGCTAAAAAGAAGTCATGGTTAAAGAATGCATGTAAAGAAATATGCAACTTAAGATATCTATCAGACAATTAAACTGCTGAAAATAAGTCTTAATTTTCCATTCAATCAGCACCCAGATTGAAAGTTAATGTTATTTCTATTTTCCCATTTCATTCATTTTCTACTTGTGTTTCATTTTATTTTATTTTAGTTTTAATTTTTGTTTTATAATTTTATTTAAATTTTTTAAATTTTAATTTATTTTTTACTGAAGTATAATTCACCTACAACACTATGTTAGTTGCAGGTGCACAACATAGTGATTCACTATTTCTATATATTACAAAAAATGATCACCACTTGTGTTTCATTTTAAATGTTTATAATATATATTCTGTCACTATGGAAGTAAGTTGCTTTACAATTTATATTACTAACCAGTTAAATTAGTCCTGATTTCAAGCTTCATAATCAAATAGAAACATGTAGTAATCAATGTTAAAATATTTGGTCTAATTTAGGGGAAGCAAAAAAAAAATTGCACGAATAAACCAGAGGTCCCTTTAACTACTAGTTTTAGGTTCTTTCATTAAGAATTTCTTAAATAGCTACATACTCACAAGACAAACAGTAAAAGAATGTCTTATTTACTAAAAAGTAAAAGGATCTTTTAAGCCATACTTTCTTGCTAGTGCATGATAAGCTGGGCGTTAGGGAAGCCATGGTGTGAGGGAGAGAGGGAGAGAGGGAAAGGAAGCAGGAGCTGGAGTACAAAAAACTAGGGTTACAAGATACTCTGGGTTTTGTGCCACTGAAAACATGGTGAGGGTAGCTGTAAAAGAATCCAGTAATTTGGGGCTAAGTCTTGGCTTGACACTTGCTAACTCTGGACATTTGGTAAATTACTAAATTTCTGCCATCTTTGGTTTCTGACCTTATAAGTTTGTTGTGGGATGAAATGAGACCACAGATGAGACCTATTATAGTGCTAAGTGAATAATAAGTACTTCATAACAGTTAAGCGCCCCCGCCTTGAACAAAAGTCTGCTTGTAGTTGGGTGAAAAAAAAAATCCCACCACCTGTGGTGGAATGGCGATTTGATCTTTTGAGTTCTGTGGCTAATCCTTGGATAAATCAAAGATTTAATTCTGTATTAGGCTTTTGCTATTAAACACACACACACACACACACAAAACATAAGACAGTGAGGTACAATGTGTCCCTGAACTCAAATCACTGAGAAGTGAACACAAAATGATAGCATAAAGACCGTTTTATGTGTCAAAAAAAATTCTTCATCTGGGGATTTAAGAAAACCATGATAACTATGGCTATTATGAACCTGAAAATTAATTTTCATATATAGCATTCATCATCTTCTTTGAGATCCCTGAAAGAAATTAGATTCAAGGTAAGAGTATGCAGTATTTCAGGAAACTATCAGTTTATTAAGATAGTTAATAACCCAAATAAATAGAGGGCTCCTTAGTTGTTTTGGATTCTTTTTTCTTTCTTTTTTTTTTTTAGAGAAACCATTCCTGGAATTAAAAACTTAATCACATGTGACCTCACTTAGAATTACTGAACCACAGGTATTTTTTAAAAGAAAAATAAAATTTACTTTTTTTAATGAACAGCTGTCAGTTTCTCAAAACTTCTTCTTACCTGTTTGATTTGATGAAGGTGACTGGTGGAAGCCTGAATGGGAGAAGGTGGCACAAACTGAAATTTAAAATATAGAAGTCAAGTTTCCTTTAATGTTTCTGATTATTTCTAAACATTAATTAAGTCAATGTTGAATGGCTTAAAATATTTCTTGAATGCCTAATGCATGCTAGCAACAGCATTAATTAAATTTAAAGTTTTTAAAAATCAAAAATCCAATTGAATCTTGTCTGAAAATTATACTACTTGAAAGTCTATATATATCATAACAGAACAAAATAATTGTTAACATGAATACGGGGCAGAACATCAATAGAACATTTTGTTTAACTCTGGCTGTCCCTTCCCAAAGCACTAAGACCTTAAAATCACTTCATTTTTCCTTGCCATTTTTAGCTCATTATTAAAGCTTAGTGATAGGCATTATCCAGAAAAAACTGAAACAGTCATTAAATCAGCAGCTAACTTAATAAGCGTATAAAAGAAGCAAACAAAATAATTCCAAATACCTTGGAATCTAGCTGGGGAAACTAAACTTTCATAATAAGGAATGACTAAAGGCAATCATGTTCAAGGAGTTCAACACATTTTACTCTTGCTTGGTCAGACACTTGCTGTCTAGGCCCTTTCTCTTTTGCAGGACTATTTTCTCCTTTTTGGTCTTTTCTCAAAGCTTATGAAGACCCATACAAGAGGGAAATGAAAGAATGGAGAGATTTAAAGCTGTGTGAAAATAAGGCTTGAAAATTACCTCTAGAATTCATTTATCAATTCTAGCTGTAGCCTGGTTGGTTCTTGAAATGCTAGATAATGAATTTACCATATCTTACGTTCACATTATATCTTAAGATCACATTGAATTGTGTGTTCAAATGTATTTAATGAGCACCTACCATATGCTAAAGCACTGTGCTAGGCCCTGAGGATCCAAAGACAAATAAGACATTTTCCTGTCCTTGAGAAATTCAAAGTCCAGGTAGGGAAAACTAGGCCACAGGTAAGTGCCAGAACAAGTTAGGATTTGTAGAAGTTCAAAGGACAGAGAATATGATTCTGCCCGGGGTCTTCGAGATGGCATCACAGAAGAGGGCAGGAATTCATTAGATAGAAAAGAGGAGGGAGGCTATTTCAGGGAGTGGGAAGAGATGCTCAGGCAGAGAGCCATGTTTGGGGAACAGAGAGATTCAGGGTGACTGAAACTTGGCACACGACAGTGCATGGCAAGAAGCAAACTTGGGGGAAATTTGGCTGAAACCAGGTTGTTGTTTTTGTACTTTAGCCTTTGAGCCTAATAGGAAACCTAAAGCATAGGTCCCTCTGAGGTCTTAAACCTCAAAGGTATTTTAGACAAGAAGATCATATCTATTTTAGAAAGGCAACCCTAGCAGCATATGCAAAACAAATTGAGGGTGGAGGGAAGAGGGGCTAGAAGCCGGGTCACGGGCCAGGTAAAAGATGACAAGGGTTTGACCGAAAAAGAGAGGGATGAAGACAAGGAGGCAGACTGGAGAGATGATAAGAAAGTAAAAAGAGCTAAAGGTTGGCCTGAGGGTTCTAGCCGAAACTATAGATGGATGGTGGTCAAGAAAGGCAGTAAGTGGAGCGTGTTGGACAAATAAATGTTCTTATGAAGCAGACAGTCTGAATTTTTATTACGTTTTAAAATTTATCATGACTTTTAAAGGAGATATTACCTCACCAATTATATTTTTCTGAAGAAAGTGTTGAAATCAGTTTTTTTCTAATCATCTGCCAGAAGATGGAGGAAACAGCCAAGGTTCAAGGACATTGACACATCATCAACCAAAGTTCATAGCTTATATTAGAGTTCACTCTTGGTGTTATACACCCTACGGGTTTGGACAAATGTATAATAACACAAATCCATTGTTACAGTATCATACTGAGCAGTTTCCCTGCGCTTAAAATCCTCTGTGCCCCACCTATTTATCCTGATCTTTAATTTTTTCACCAGAAATTGACTCACTTTTGTTCTCATTATAAAGCAATCAATACACGCTCAGTATAAAACATAATTAATGGGGGAAAAAAAGCATCATCCACTCTCCAGAGATGACCATAGCAAATATTTCAGTGTTTATTTTTCCAGATACTATTTTGCAGTTTGAGTTTTTGGTTTTTTTTAATAACACATTCCAGCTCCACATCTGGGGCCACTTGCAGCTCTCAGCTCCTGGTCCAGCTTCTATCAAAATGTCTACTGTTCACAGAATTCTGTGCAAGTGCAGTTTAGAAGGTGACCACTATCCACCCCCAAATGTAGACAGGTCAGTCAAAGCATACACCAGCTGGGATGCTGAGCGGGGCACTATGAACATTGAAACGGCCATCAAGACTAAAGGTGTGGATGAGATCACCATCGTCAACATTCTGACCAACTGCAGCAATGAACAGAGACAGAATATTACTTTTGCCTATCAGAGAAGGACCAAAAAGGAACTTGCATCAGCACTGAAGTCAGACTTGTCCAGCCACCTGGAGAAGGTGATTTGGGGCCTTCTGAAAACACCCACTCAGTACGAGGATTCCAAGTTGAAAGCCTCCTCCATGAAGGGGCTGGTGACAGATGAAGACTCTCTCATTGAAATCACCTGCTCAGGGACCAACCAGGGGCTGCAGGAAATTAACAGTCTACAAGGAAATGTACAAGCTTGATCTGGAGAAGGACGTCGTTCTTTTCTTTTTCTTTTTTTAAATATTTATTTATTTATTATTTTTGGCCGCGTCGGGTCTTAGTTGCGGCACGCAGGATCTTTCATGGCAGCGAGCAGGCTTCTCTCTAGTTGTGGCACATGGGCTCTCTAAGTTGTGGCGTGTGGGCTCAGTTGCCCCGTGGCATGTGGGACCTTAGTTCCCCGACCAGGGATCGAACCCATGTCCCCTGCATTGGAAGGTGGATTTTTAACCACTGGACCACCAGGAAGTCCCAGGACATCGCTTCTGACACATCTGATGACTTCCGCAAGCTGATAGTTGCCCTTGCAAAGGGTAGAAGAGCAGAGGATGGATCTGTCATTGACTATGAACTGACTGGCCCGACATACTTGAGATCTCTATAATGCTGGAATGAACAGCAAAGGAACTGATGTTTCCAAGCGGGTCAGCATCATGACAGAGCGGTGTGTGTCACCTTCAGAAAGTGTTTGAAAGGTACAACAGCAATAGCCCTTATGATCAAGAAGGAGGGCAAAGGAGACCTGCAAAATGTTTTCCTGAACCTGGTCAAGTGTATTCAGAACAAGAAGTCCCTGTATTTTGCTGACTGACTGTACAGCTCCATGAAGGGCAAGTGGACTCACGATACGGTCCTGATTAGAACCACGGTCTCCTGCAGTGAAGGAAGGGGACACATTGAAAATTAGGTCTGAATTCAAGAGAAAGTATGGCGGGGCCCCGTACTACCACATCCAGGAGGACAGCAAGGGTAACTACCAGTAAGCGTCGCTGAGCCTGGGTGGTGGGGGTGATGCCTGAGATGGCACAAGTGTCCAGAAGTGGGGCTCCTATGATTCCAGGTGACAGTTCTAGAAACTCAGTTTGCAATTAACAGCCCCCTTGTACCCATCCCTCACCTTGCCTAAGCATTGCCTGACTTTCCCAGCAAGTTTCTCCTTTTAGCAAAAGAAATGAACATTCCAAGGAGTTGGAAGTGAAATCTATGATGTGAAACACTTTGCCTCTCTTGTACTGTATGGTAAACAGATGAATAAACTGAATTTTTACTTTAGAAACAAAACAAACCCAAAATACATTCCAAGTATCTTTCCATGTTAAAATTCGCCTGCAACACCATTTTTAAAGGCTGAATATTATACCATATAGAAGTACCATAATAATAAGAAGCACCTATTTACGTGCCAGACGTGTCTTATCTCACTCAATTCTCCCAACAACCCCATGAGAGAATGGCCCAATGGGAAATTTACACCAAAGATACCAGTGAGGTTTATTGACATCTCAGGAAACTAGTTCTATTTTACTACCTTGTTTCATGTAGAAAAATTGACATTATTATTGTCCCCATTTTAAAGATTAGAAAACTGAGGACCAGAGAAATTAAGCAACTTGCTCGGTCATACAGCTAATAATTGCTAGAACTGGGACTCAAACACAGATAAGGAAGGCTCATTCATTTAATCTGTTCCCTGTTGCTGGACATTCATACTGTTGTCACATTTTTTGCTTGCTTTTTATAAATAATGCTATGATAACCTTTAAGCTAATCTTTGCACACATCCTTAGTGAATTCTTTAGGATAAATTCATAGAGTTGGAATTTCTGGGTCACAAGGCTGTTGATACGCATTGCTGACCTGCCCTACAGAAAGCTTATACAAATTCACTTTCCAGCAGTGTATGAAAATATTGATTTCCTTGTACTTCTCCAACATTAGATATTATTGCTAATTTTTAAAAAAATGTATGCCCACTCTTAAGGCATACTGTAAAAAATAATCTATTTTCCAAAGCAAGTAGAAAATATTGTGATTTATCCACAGTTTTGGATATTCTCCCCCAATGTGCCCATCTATTACCATTGATCATTGAGAAGTTGTGTGGCAACATGCACCAAATCTGAAAAATTTAGGTTTACCTTTAAAAAGTTCAAATATATTGGGTTGGCCAAAAAGCTCGTTCGGATTTTAGGCCAATGTTACAGAAAAACCCGAACGAACTTTTTGGCCAATCCAATATATATCCACACACATATCTTTTTTTTTTTTTTATTTTTTTATTTTTTTTTATTTTTTTTTTTAAAAACAGCAGGTGTTTTATTTTATTTTTATTTTTATTTTTCAAAGGATTCGTTTTTTTATAGCTGCTTTATTTATTTATTTATTTATTTATTTATTTTTGGCTGTGTTGGGTCTTCGGTTCGTGCGAGGGCTTTCTCTAGTTACGGCAAGTGGGGGCCACTCTTCATCGCGGTGCGGGGACCGCTCTTCATCGCGGTGCGCGGGCCCCTCACCACCGCGGCCCCTCCCGTTGCGGGGCACAGGCTCCAGACGCGCAGGCTCAGCAGTCGTGGCTCACGGGCCCAGCCGCTCCGCGGCATGTGGGATCTTCCCAGACCAGGGCCCGAACCCGTATCCCCTGCATTAGCAGGCAGATTCCCAACCACTGCGCCACCAGGGAAGCCCACACACACATATCTTTGAACAAGCAGAATTTTAACAAGTTTAATTCATACTACTGATGCTCATATCATCCTCATTCAAATGCCCAGAAAGTTCACAGTATAGAATGTGCAACACTAAGGTTTATAAGATTTATAATCTAATTGAAAAGACATGTTAACCTGAACTTAAATATATACATACACCCTATATACAGAAAAATATCGTACTTTAGCTGTTTTATAAATGACTGTTATTTTTTAAAAAGCCAAAAGAAGAGAATTGTATGGTGTGGCAAACTGTTGTAAACTAATTATGAAAGACCTCCTGGAAGAGATTATTTTTAATTGATATCTAAGAGATGGGAAGGAACCAGTTTAGTTTCAGGCAACGGCTCAGAATTTCCTACTGGAAAACTTTATCCAGGAAATCCTGAGAAGATTGCCTGACTGAAGTTGATGACATCTGCAAGGATATAGTTTGAAATGTCTAGGGAAGGTAGAATTTGAACTTGAGCTATAGAAGTATAAGCCACAGTCAAGCTTTTAAATTGGACAAAATATGGATCATTTATGGGACTTGGTTCTTTTAGTAATAACGTGGAAAATTAATTGTAGAAAAGGCATCTGGAAGAGAATTCGCCCAAAGATTAAGTACTGTACGTGGTATATGCAAGGGAATTACCTCAGATAATTTTTCTACGTGAAACAAGGTATTAAAATAGAACTAGTTTCCTGAGATGTCAATAAACCTCACTGGTATCTTTAGTGTAAATTTCCCATTGTGCCATTCTCTCACACTTTAGGGAAAAAAAAAGTCCTTGGGAGGAAGCAAGAGTCCCAGCAGCAAGGAATGATGTCACAGGGCAGGGAGGGTAGGAGTGGGAGTAGGGGTTTGGGAGGGTGCTGGGTGAAGCTGATTCCCAAGTGTTATCTCTAGTGAAGGAATTAAGATAGGAGGAAAGGTCATGCTTAGTTCCATTTAAGAGAGACCACAGAAAACTAATATTGTAAAGACATTAAATTCTTTTAAAATAATGTTTAACTTTCCTAGGTTTGCTATTTTTAACCCATTTCCTACTGTAGTTACTAGAGATAAAGCACTTAGAAAATTCTGAACAAGGGTTGTATGCTAAGTTTATGAATGTCTCTGCCTAGTTCCCCAAATGATTTAAGGTGGCTTATGAAGATACTGAACATGAATTGAATGTAGGCTAGAAGGACAGAGCATAATGCAGGGCAAGGAATGTATTACACACTCACTACCGGGTGGGCCATAGATTGGATTTAGAGTTCATAGTTGCCAATGTGTAAAGCAAAACCTAATCAGGTAAATACTGGTAGCCATAAAATTAAAACGGACAAATTGCTCAAGTAAAGTACAACCGTTTCTGACAGGAAGATGAGATACTTTTCCTGGAGAAAAGACAAGGCTGCACCAAGTGTAACAGAGGTTCCAGGAAGAGAATTCCAAGCAGAAGAGTGGGGAAACAGGCATGCCAACCTCGGAGGTCTTAGGGGATACCGCAAAGGGGTAATTCAGGGGGAAGGCATAGTCTCCATAGCCAGAAGAGGGCCTCGGGTTTCTGCCCATCAGAAGTGGGATGGGGTGATTTCCTGATATTGGTGAACAAAACATTTGAGCTTAATTAAGAAAATAATTGTGAGATAGCAGATGTTTACAAGGTTTGTAAATATACATCTCTATTTGTGTGTTAAATGGCACCCGTGATTCTTCAGTGCCCTCTATCACCGCAATTTTTTCTAAAACACTGTTCTACCTACATTTTAATACATTAAAAGCAGCGCCAGTTAAAATTTTTTTTAATTGTGGTAAAATATACATAACATCAAATTTACCATCTTAACCATTTTTAAGTGTACAGTTCAGTAGTGTTAAATATACATTCATATTTTTATGTAACCCATCTCTAGAATCCTTTTCATCTTGCAGAACTGAAACTCTATACCCATTAAACAACACCGCCACCACCATTCCACTTTCTGTCTCTGGGAATTTGAATACTCTAGATTCCTGCAGTACCAATTTTAAGGACAGTCTAGTATGGGACAGGATCCTTAAACTTATGGTTCATGATATCATTCAATAACACTTTTCAAGTACAGTTGGCCCTTGAACAACATGGGTTTGAACTGCACAAGTCCACTTACACCTGGATTTTTTTCAATAAATATACAGTTGGCCCTTTGTATCTGAGGGTTCCCATCCACGGGTTAAAACAACCACAGATTGCAAATTTAATACACAATCTGTGGCTGGTTGAATCCGAGGATTCAAACCCTTGGATATGGAGGGTGGGCTATGGGACTGGAGCATACTCAGATTTTGGTATCATCCACGGGTCCTACAACCAATCCCCCGCCAATACCAAGGGACGACTGTATTTTCAAAACAGTATTTTTTCAACAGGGATGTTTCTGTTTTGCAATGTGGTATATCAGCTAGAAATGAAAACACCTCTATTGTTGATGCTTTGTGAAAAACATTCAAATAGTATAGAAATGTATAAGGTGGAAGTAAAATTCTTCCTATAATCCCATGCTCCAGAGATAACTACTAATAATAGATTGATACATATCCTTCTCGACATGTGTAAATATATAGAAGATCATCCTATACATGTGATTGTGAACCCTGGGTCTAATTACTAGGTACAAAAGTTAGTGAGGCTGCTCAGGATGGTAGAGCGGAAAGATGGAAGGAACCTGGGTCTCTGATGACATCCCTGAGCCACTGAATTGACCAACCCTGGAACCTCCTTTCATAAGACTTATTGTTGTTTGAGATAATAAATGTCCCTTATTGTTTAAGTCACTTCTAATTGAATTTTGTTACTTCTGCCCCAAACATTCTAATTATTATGTCATTTTCCTAGATAACTCAGCCTATCTATACTTAAGGCAACTATATACCTCCATATGTCATATAATTATAATGAGGTGATACTTGGAACAAAATAAAAGCATATGCATAATGCTGTTACAGCAAGCTAAACCAATAAGCCTTGAAATTCCCATCATCAAATAAGTTAAAATGACTTCAGTTCTGCCAAACCCAATCCATTGTACAAGATGGTTTATTTTAAATATGCATGATATTAAGCTGAACCTTATGGGAATTAAGAGCCTAGAAATCCTAAGGAAAATTATGCATTTTAAAAAATGTCAGGTACATAGTTTCTCTACATATGTACTATTACTAGCAAAAACACATTTACTGAGCATTTAGTATGTACCAGTGCTGTGCTGAGTGCTTTACACTGATTAATATAATCACAACAAACTTATCAGGCAGATACTATTACATTCCCATTTTACAGATGAGGAAATTAAGGCATAGAAAGGGTCATCTGCCCCCCCCAAATAATCAAGCTCATATGTATGGTGCCATTTATAGGTCCTTTCCTCTCAGTCATTATTTAACCCAATCCAATCTGGCTTCTCATCCTACCCTTTTCTCCACTGAACTTTCAAGTTCATGAATAAGCTCCATTTTGGTAACTCAAAAGGACACCTTTCAGTCTTTATCATGTTTGACCACTTAACATGATACTCTCTTCTGAGTCTCCTCCCACCTCTCTGACCATTCCATCGTAGTCTTCTTTGGTGGGGTCTCTTCTGAGATTGATTTTTAAATCTGGTGATTTTTAAAGCTTTTTCCTATAGCCTCTTCTCTTCTCCTTTTATACTCTCTCCATAGGTCATTTCATTCATTCCCATAGCTTTAAATAATAATCTATTGATGATTCCTAAATGTATCTCTAGCCCAGATCTCTATCCCAAGCTTCAAACTAGTATACATAACATCTCCACTTAAAGATCTGAGAACCTCAAACTTAACATGTCCAAAACTAAACTCATCTTCCCTTCTAAATCCACTCTTCTTCCAATGTTCCCTTCTTCTGTGGTACCACTATCCCATCAGTTGCCCAAGCCAGAGAGCTAGTAGTCATCTTTGCCTCCACTGTTTCCCCCCTCCATCGAATCTATCACCAATTGATTCTACCTTTCAAATATCTCACGCATCTGCCACCGTTCTCCATGCCCACTGCCATCACATTAGTCCAAGTTACTATCAGCTGTTTGCCAGGGTTACTGCAGTTGCCTATCTGAGCTTCTTGTATCTACTTTTGTCCTCTTCCAATCTATCAATACTTTCCCCCTCTGCAGCCAGGGTAATCTTTTTTTTTTTTTTAATTTTTAAATTTATTATTTATTTATTATTTTTATTTTTGGCTGTGTTGGGTCTTCGTTTCTGTGCGAGGGCTTTCTCCAGTTGCGGCGAGTGGGGGCCACTCTTCATCGCGGTGCGCGGGCCTCTCACTATCGCGGCCTCTCTTGTTGCGGAGCAGAGGCTCCAGACGCTCAGGCTCAGTAGTTGTGGCTCACGGGCCCAGTTGCTCCGCGGCATGTGGGATCTTCCCGGACCAGGGCTCGAACCCGTGTCCCCTGCATTGGCAGGCAGATTCTCAACCACTGCGCCACCAGGGAAGCCCCAGGGTAATCTTTTAAAAATGCAAATTTGGGACTTCCCTGGTGGCACAGTTGTTAAGAATCCGCCTGCCAATGCAGGGGACATGGGTTTGAGCCCTGGTCCAGGAAGATCCCACATGCCGTGGAGCAA
Source organism: Balaenoptera musculus (assembly GCF_009873245.2). Classification (NCBI taxonomy): domain Eukaryota; kingdom Metazoa; phylum Chordata; class Mammalia; order Artiodactyla; family Balaenopteridae; genus Balaenoptera; species Balaenoptera musculus. The sequence continues at coordinate 112,836,524 of NC_045806.1, read as the reverse complement.
CTAAGACCACGTGCCACAACTACTGAAGCCTGCGCGCCTAGAGCCCGTGCTCTGCAACAAGAGAAGCCACCACAATGAGAAGCCCGCGCACCACAATGAAGAGTAGCCCCCGCTCGCCGTAACTAGAGAAAGCTCACGCACAGCAACGAAGACCCAACGCAGCCAAAAATAAATAAGTTAATTAATTAATTTTAAAAACAAAAATGCAAATTTGATCAGGTCAATCACAGACTTAGAATTCTTTAACGGCTTTCCACTGACCTTAGGATAAAGGGCAGAATCTTTTTTTTTTTTTGGCCACACTGTGTGGCTTGTGGGATCTTAGTTTCCTGACCAGGGATTGAACCCCGGGCCCCGGCAGTGAAAGCGCCGAGTCCTAACCATTGGACCACCAGGGAATTCCCAAAGTTCAAAATCTTTAAAATGACTTGGAGAGCCCCACAAGATTTTGCACTAGTTTATATCTCCAACCTCACTTCTCACCACTTCATCTTCCACTCTAGCTAGAATGTACTTCTTTCAAATTCTCTACACACTCTGTTCTCTACACACCACACTCTAGGCCTTCTAGCATGCCATTTTTTAACCTGGAATATTGTCTGTTCCTGTAACCAATATCACAAACTAGTTAATTCTTACACAGCAGTAAGATCTCAACTAGTATGTCATTTCCTCTCTAAATCCCTCAAACTAGGTTAGATCTCCCTGGCAAGTAGATCAGGGCTTAATACATAGTAGGTTCCTAAAAATATTTGTTGACTTGGCTGAGTAGAAAAGAAGACTGGATAGGTATGGAGGGCTTTTTAAAAAAAAATTTTTTAACATCTTTATTGGAGTAGAATTGCTTTACAATGGTGTGTTAGTTTCTGCTTTATAACAAAGTAAATCAGTTATACACATACATATGTTCCCATATCTCTTCCCTCTTGCGTCTCCCTCCCTCCCACCCTCCCTATCCCACCCCTCTAGGTGGTCACAAAGCACTGAGCTGATCTGGTATGGAGGGCTTTGATAGACAAGCAAGTGCTCAGTAAATGTTGAATGAATGAGTAAATGAGCGGGTGGGTAGAGGAAGAAAGATTTGTTTAATGAACAGTTCTATTTTTTTCCCAATATACTATTAGTACATTTGTGGGAATAATATTGAATATCATTTTATAAAGAGGAAAATGTCCAGTTTTAAGATTAGGAGGCAATATTTTAAAATAGGTTCCAAGCTATAACATTTCATTAAAATATGTTCTATAGCTTCCATCATATTAAAGCATATAAGAGAAACTGTATATGAATAACTGTATATCAACAATTTCCTCAGATAATCTAGACAAAATGGACAAATTTCTAAAAACACACAAATTACCAAACTAACTCAAGAGGAACTATAAAATCTCAAAAGACCTGTAAACAAGTGAAGAGATAGAATCTGTTTCCACAACCTCCCAATAAAGAAAAGTCTAGGGCCAGATGGCTTCACTGGTGAATTCTACCTAACATTTAAAGAATCAACACCAACCCTAATAAAACTCTGCCAAAAATATAAGAGGAGGAACATTTCCTAACACATTCTATGAGATCAGCATTACCCTGGTACCAAAGCCAGCAAAGATACTACAAGAAAAGAAAACTACGGCCCAATATCCCTTATGAATACAGGTGGGAAAATCCTCAACAAAACAATAACAAACCAAATCCAATAGTACATTAAAAGGATTATACACCAAGACCAAGTGGGGTCTATCCCAGGAATTCAAAGGTGGTTCAACATAAGAAAATCAAAGTAATAAATCATATTAACAGCATAGAGAGGAAAAAACAAATGATCATCTCAATAGATGCAGAAAAAGCATTTGAAACAATTCAACACCCTTTCATGATAAATATACTCAGCAAGCAGGAGTAGAAAGGAATTTCCCTAACATGATGAAGTGCATTTACCCAAACCTATAGCTAATATCATACTCAATGATGAAAGACTGAAAGCTTTCCACTTATGATCAGGAACAAGACAAGGATGTATGCTTTTGGAAACAAGAGAGAGGTGGTGGTTGAAAAACATTGTGAATGCACCAAATGCCCCTGAATTGTATACTTTAAAATAGTTAACTATGTGTTATATGAATTTCACCTCAATAAAATGATTCATAGAGTGAATCATTTATTCACTTTGTCTTACTGATGTACAAGCATATTTCCTATGTTTACAGGATAATTTGTAGATGAGTTCTAATTTAGAGATTGCATTATAACACCATGTAAAACAAACCATATTTTCAATTCAAGAAAAATGCGAGATAAAGTCCAACTCTAAGCCTGAAAACTACCCTTAGGAGAGCCTGCAAGTTTTCCTCTCAAAATTAGAATGTTCTTTTAAAAATTGAAAGCCAGATGGTTTTATATATAAAAGCAAATCTCAATGTTAAATCCATGTGGGATTTACAAGTTAATTCTGCTGCAGCTGCAGCAGCTGTACCAATCATAACCGCAGTCAATGTGTTTATTTTTCCTTCAGTAATGTTTAGAGCAATGTTTCTCAAAGTGGGAACTTGTTAGAGATGCAAATTCTCAGGCCCTGCCTGAGACCTCCTGAATCAGAAACTCTGGGGTTGAGGGCCAGTAGTCTGTTCTAACAAGCTTTCCGGGTGCACACTCAAGTTTGAGAACCACTGACTAAGACCAATAGTGCAAGTCTATAAGCATTTTCTTACCAGATAGTGCTGTGCCATATACGATGTACTGTTTCTTCGAGTTCTTAATGTATCAGATTGGAACACCTGTGAATTACCACTAAGAAGAAAAGGAAAACATTTGTCATTTAAAATCCATTACAAACATTTTTTAAAGAAATAACATTTCAAATCCTTAAACAACAATGCCATTGATGTAAATGGCTTCTTTGTGGAGACAGCTGTGCAGATGTAGAAAATAGAACACACACACACACACACACACACACACACACACACACACAAAGCCTTGGTTGGCTGAGCCTAAACAACTGTCCATGTAAGGTAAGGAATTCTCAAGCATGCCACGTTACCTCTAATCATGCTACCAAGAATAAATATAATTTATTGTGGCCTAGGAGAGACATCATTTTCTGTGTAAGCCTGTAACCGATTTAAATTTATGATTGAAGCTATTATGTGCTAGTACCAACTCCCTCTCGACTCCCAAACTTTCACATGAATGAGAGGGCTAGCCAGTAGCAGGGGTCGACAGAACTGGGATTTTCAGATATGTTTCATTTGGCCTACTCAGTGTTAAAAATGTTTTTGAATTAGTTGTGCACACTTGGAACAACTATGGAGATTTCACATAAAGAATCCAGATTCCAGATTTCTGGATTCTACTGAAAATTTGCAAGATTTTGCCACACTGGGCCACATTCCCCCATGGCAACAGTGTACTGAAGCTGAGCAGTCGCTGCATGCTGAAGATGGTCCTTGTTCGTCCAGCTTTGAAGGTGCTCACCTGGCGGGCCTCGGCCTGATTTGAGGTTGGGACCCTGAAGAAGTCCTCTTTTCCTTTTTATGTTTTGTTTTGGTTATAACTTTAAAAAAATTATTTTATATTGGACTATAGTTGATTTACAATGTTGTGTTAGTTTCAGGTGTACAGCAAAGTGATTCAGTTATACATGTGTGTGTGTGTGTGTGTGTGTATATATATATATATTCTTTTTCAAATTCTTTTCCCATTTAGGTTATTACAGAATATTGAGCAGAGTTCCCTGTGATTTACAGTAGGTCCTTGTTGGTTACCTATTTTAAATACAGTCGTGTGTTGTTATAACGTTTTATTTGGAAACTGTTTAAGACTCACAAGAAATTGCAAAAAGAATAGAGAGAGTTCTCATGTACCTTTCATCCAGGTTTCCCCAGTGATAATAAGAAAGTATCTTTAACATGTTCTTTTCTGCCACCTATATCCAATCAGGTGCCAGGTCTTTTAGGTTTTACCTCTGTGATCTCTCATGTCCATCTTATTCTTTCCAGGCTCCTTGCCAAAAACCAATTCAAAGCATTTTTACTTTTCCACTGACTCTGCAATAGTCTAATTGGTCGGCTCACCTCTGTTCTTTCCCTACTGCAATCAGCTTGCTCTCCTGCTCAGAACTTTCAATGACTCTCTTCATCGCCTGCTGAATTCAGCTACATTCTTTCCTATAACTTTCAAAGCCTTCCACAATTTAGCTCCACAGACTTTTGGATTTCATAGACTGGGAAAATTTCAAAACAAAATCTTGGCACAAACATACAGTTGCTACCATTTTCTCTTGCCAAGTAAGGTCATTCTTTAAAAATCTCACCAACTATCAACACCATCATTTCATTTATAAAAGGATATTTTGTTATTTAAAAAAGCAGGGCTATTATTAAAAATAATAATAATAATAAAGCAGGACTAACAATCTGAGTAAAATACAGTCCTGCCCAGGAAAGCATGCTGTAACTTTTTAAAACCATGGATTGGTAAAATGTCCCCTAGGATCAGCACTGGTCAGCAGATGAACATCTGGGAGCCAGTGATCCAGACAGAGTTGACCAGCATCCTGGAATACACCTATGCTTTCCTACTTCCAAGCCTGTTCCGTGTTCTTGGAATGCTGTCCAGCTATCTGGCCCCCTTTCTTCCAGTCTGCATCTTGTCAATCTGCTAGGGCCCATCTTAAATACCACCTGTCCGAGAATCTTTCCTGTATCCCTCACCAATTCTGCTGTCACTTCTCACTCCCTTCTTTTAATTACCCTAGCACTTTCTTTCCCTAAGCACATGTCATTCTACCATACATTGAAGTCTTTTGAGTATTTATTTTCCCTATTAAAAGCTTATTGAGAGGCTCCCTGGTGGCACAGTGGTTAAGAATCCGCCTGCCAATGCAGGGGACATGGGTTCGAGCCCTGGTCCGGGAAGATACCACATGGCGCAGAGCAACTAAGCCCGCGAGCCACAACTACTAAGCCCACGTGCCACAACTACTGAAGCCCACGCGCCTAGAGCCCGTGCTCCACCACAAGAGAAGCCACCGCAATGAGAAGCCCGTGCACCGCAACGAAGGTAGCCCCCGCTTGCCACAACTAGAGAAAAGCCCGCACATGGCAACGAAGACCCAACACAGCCAAAAATAAATAAATTTTTTAAAAAAGCTTATTGAGCCTAGATATACATCTTTGCAGAATAGTAACTTGCATATAACAGGCAGTAACTCAATATTTTTTGAGAGGATATATGTACAGGTCTAATTTTTACTTCCTTTCCCAGTTATTTTCCCCTACGAGAACAGGAATATATTTTAGCAGTCACTACTAGGAAGTTGGAGGGAAACTAATGGGTTACATATTCCACTGTCTTTTGTGGGGAGGGGTAATTCTTTTTTTAAAATTTTTATTGGGGTATAGTTGATTTACAGTGTTGTGTTAGTTTCATGTGTACAGCAAAGTGAATCAGTTATACATATACATATACCTGCTCTTGTTTAGATTCTTTTCCCATATAGGCCATTACAGAGTATTGAATAGAGTTCCCTGTGCTACACAGTACGCCCTTATTAGTTATCTATTTTATATATAGTGGTGTGTATATGTCAACCCCAATCTTCCAATTTATCTCTCCCCCCGCCCAGGCTAATACTTAAGGCTGACAATTATATTCTCCCCTAAATTTTCGTCTGCCAATTTTATTTAATAAGACTATAACTGAGGGCTTCCCTGGTGGCGCAGTGGTTGAGAATCTGCCTGCCAATGCAGGGGACACGGGTTCGAGCCCTGGTCTGGGAAGATCCCACATGCCGCGGAGCAACTAGGCCCGTGAGCCACAACTACTGAGCCTGCGCGTCTGGAGCCTGTGCTCCGCAACAAGAGAGGCCGCGACAGTGAGAGGCCCGCGCACCGCGATGAAGAGTGGCCCCCGCTCACCGCAACTAGAGAAAGCCCTCGCACAGAAACGAAGACCCAACACACCCAAAAATAAATTAAAAAAAAAAAAAAAAAAGACTATAACTGAAAAAAAATCATTGAGGCAGCATATATTTCAACTGATATGAGTCACTCAACATGAATTCATAAAATCCTAGGTGATATCTAGAATTAAGTGCTACTTACAATTTGGAAAAAGTGAAAGTAATATAACTAGATAATGTTTAAGTGATCAGTAAGCAGTAATATAACTAGATAATGTTTAAATGATCAGTAAGCGGCTCTGTCTAAACTACAGTATATTTATGCCAGTTATATTCCCAAAGCAATCACTCTTCATGGCCACTATTCTTCTTCCAGGTTTGCACAAGTTTAATAAACCCGATAGTTGGCAAACTTTTTCTGTAAAGGGCCGGACAGTAAATGTTTTGGGCTTGGTGGGCCATACAATCTTCGTTGCAACTACTCAACTCTGCCAGTGTAGTGGGAAAGTGGCCCAAGGACAATAAGTAAACAAATGGGTGTGGCTGTGTTCCAATAAAACTTTATTTACAAAACGAATCAGCAGGCTCAATTTGGCCCCCAGGCAGTAGTTTACCTTTCAAACAAAACTGAGGCAGTAACATTTTAAATGCAGGGTCAGGCTAGCGGTATTTAAAGGGGGAAGCCACTGGCAGAAATCCAAGAATTTAATGTCTAATTCTAATAAGGGCCAGAGAAGTAGAAGAAAAAAAATACTACCTTTAAATAAAGTCACTGACACCAGTATTGAAGTCAGCCAACTAGAGGGGCTAAAGAGTATAAAGAACCAAGAGGTTTAAAACTTTTGACATTGGTATTTTTATTAATACAAGATGAACACAAAACTAGGCAGGACCTTCTTAAAAATTAGTGATACTTGTATTAAAGAGTTGACATTTAAAGAACAAATTCTGCAAATGCTGGTGCAAGAGAGACTGAAAGTCTTTATATACAGGAAACATCAAGCAAAATTGGAAAATTGCTTGAAAGAAGTGCAACGATATTTAGTGAGCTGTGATAGAGGCCAGGCAATGAGTATTAGAGGCCCACCTTAAGGAAAGTGGGAAAAGTGAGCAGTGGACATATGCAACTGCCAAGAACTGGGGGGAAGTGAATTCAACTAAGGCTCAGTGTAATTCTACTCTAAATTTTTTCTTGTTGATTACATGACCTCGGGCATGTGATATACCATTCCTATGCTACTTCTTTTTGACAGACAAGAGTCCCTGGACTTGGTCTGCTTTGTGGGTTAACTCCTACTAGATAAATATGCAACTGCCCCTAACCTTTCTGTACAAAATTCACTTCCTGCATCAGGATCTTAAGCTATGGAATTCAACACTGTAACCATGCTCTAATACGATAAAAGCAAAATTTTCAAATCCTTTGCAGAACAAAGCAAAGTATGAAGGGATAACTGGGATCACTCTTTGCTTCCAGGACTTCGAGGATCAGGAAAAGGGGCCTGGTCACCCACCCACCCCCGCCCCAGCACTTAATATATTAAACAGGATCCACACGTTCCTTCAAATATATATCCTCTGTCATCTACGTATTTGCAAATTGTTCATTTCATAAAGCCTTTCAATAAAATGAACATTATCCTCAAGTGTTTTCTTCTACTAGCAGTGTGTCCAAAACAGCTCATTTATTCACACAACAGGATTTAGAGTAGAATCCTGAATTTATAGAATGTTCTTGTTCTCAGTACAACATGCAGAGCTGCCTCCACCCTTTATTTTTCTATCTGCCTGTTTAAAAAGGTAATGTATTATTTTCTGGTCACTTAGTTTGCTTTTCATTTTGTTACAACATATTCTCCCTTAACTCAAATGACCAGAAAGCTGCATCTGTTTAGTTAATCAGCTTAGATATTGATTAGTAGTGGACAAAGCACTAGCCTAGGAGTTTGGAGACACAGCTTCCTAGTACTGGCTCTACTACTGACTATGGCATTTTGGAGATTCACGGGCCTGTTTCCCCATACATTAAACAAGGAAGATAGATCTGGTCTCTTGAGTTTCCTTGTAACGGTGAATGCATTTTTCAGACATTTTTACAATACTGAGAAAACCTTATGATACTGGGATGTGAGATCCACGACCTCACTTTAAAATTCTATTTTAAGAAATAATAAGCTTAAGTCATGCCAGATCTTTGGATATGTGCAGGAAATACAGTTAACCATCAGTTAGTTAAATCTTTTAAATCTTTTTTCATCAGCAGAGCTCTAAAGAGCCTTTTAGACATTTCCTCCCCCAACTCCTCCTCGAAAATCCCCACACCATTTAAAAAGCACAAATATACTGCATATCAGTCTATGTGCTGTATGTATATCTGTGCTTTATACATATGAGAAAAAATTTTTCACCCACCAAGAACTAAGTAGGGGCAATATCGGCCATTGAGAATGCAAAATTTAGGAGATCAATTTTCTGTGATACCTAAACTTTTCATTCAAATAAAAACTAGGTGTAAAAAAGGCCCCAGCTTATTTGCTTGACAACTATTTCCATTCCAACTGTGCTGAAGGTGAAGGTCAGAGGTGACAAAGCAGCGGAATGACAAAAATTACAGTCATTACAGAAGATCTGAAGGCGAGGGTGGGGAGTGCACAGTTTCTTCAAGAGTGGGTAAGAGATGGGGTGAAGTTAGAAAAAGTCGTGCTCCAAACCGAATGGTTGCTGCTTTCCGGTCGCGATGAACTGTCAGGACTTTCAGGTTCCTGTGTGCGCTCGCCCTCCGGTCAGCCCGCCCCGCCTCCTCCCGCCCCCAGACTGAGGGTGGGATCTTCCGGACACCAGGAACACCGGACACACCTGCAGAACCTTGATGAATAAAGGGGTGGGAATGCTATTGGAAGTCACTTTTTTGCAACTCTTGCCACCCTCCACCGCCCCCGCTTGCCTCCTCCAGTATCTCAGTCCTGCTCACCCAAGCCCACTGATCAAAGGGACGCTGTTGGATCTTCTCAGAGTGTTGTCTTCTGTGGTGGTTGAACTCGGCAGCACCTCCAAGCCTAGTTCCATTTTCTCCTGTGCCATGTCCGTGCCGAAGCTTAGTTTGGAGCTCTCAAGGTTTTCTGGCTCCCGTTCACATAAGCACAAGTCAAAGTGAGGAGCTGATGTAGGGAGAGAGGAAAAAGGGGGGAAAGAGAAGAAAGGAGAAAGCTCTTAGACGAGTGCGTGCTCACATTTGCAGCCCTACCATCCCTAACACCGGTGGGTGGGCACAAAGTGGGGCAGGACTGGCTCCGACCCTCCTAACTCCCAAGCTCGGGGCACCAACACTGAGATCCTCCACCTCCAAGCCTGTAATGAAAATGAGGAATTTATCTTAATCCGTGAATCCTTCTCCTTTATTTCTCTCAGCCAAGGCACCCCCGGCTAAGCCTCTCCGGCCAAAACAGAAACTACAACCTGCAGCCCTGGATAAATCATTTGGGCACCGCCCCTCTGCGCATGCGTCCTGGGTCCGGCCCGCTGACGCCTGTTTACCACGCAAGCAATGAGCATTAACGCAGGCGCTTGTGTTATTCTTGCTGGGGGTGCACAGGCAGTGAGGGAGTCGTCTTTCCCCCCCAAACCCGGTTCTCTCTTCTCTTTCCCTAGTGCAGATTCACCTTGGTTGTTCTTCCGCTCCTGTGTTAACCCTGGCGTGGTTTCGTTAACCATTATTTAGCAAAGAAAGAATGGAATAAGGTGTATGGGAGCGCCATCCTTTCTGCCCTAAGTCTAATACTCAAGTTTTCTCAGTTTTGGTTAGCCCAGTGTCCCCTTATGACTGAGGCCAACAAGCTTGTTACCTCCCAGGACGAATTTTTCCATCGTGTTACAACAGACACCCTACACCTTTGCAATTTAAAAAACACTGAAGCCTGGGGGTGTGGGCGGGGACACTTTTAAGTGCTTATAGACGACCCACTCCCAAAGGGTCCTGGTAAGGCGCTAACACAATTGAACCAGTCGCACAAACAAATCATTGTCTTCCGTGTGTGTGTGTTTTACCATAATCATACAGTATATTTTTACAATGAATAAAACCTAGCTGCTCGAAGCTATTCATCTAAGAAAAAAATTGGGGTTAAAGCAGGGAGGCTTATTTTCTTAAAGCAAGTATCTCAGAATTTAGTATACATCCCAGTGTTGCCATTTAACAATGGCTCGAAACATTCTAAGAACTGCTCTTAGAATTTTTCACCACCAGTTAACGAGACACACTGAGTAGTGAAATCTTAACTCCGTGCTAATAATTTTGAAAAACCACACATTTTAGGAACCATATAGAGAATTGGCAGAGAAGTTAAGTGAAACGAGTGAAATGGGAGTTATTAAAATAGTCATAACGTGGTATAGCACTTTACAGTTGTTTTCACATACTTATCTCAATTGGTTCAATCATTAACCTTGCTCAGCTAATCAGGGGTGAATTTAAAATAATGGGATTATCTTGAGACAGTTCATGACAAGTTCATGTATAACATGAAGTATCATAATCATTCTTCATTCATTCTGAGAATAGACTAAGGAAAGTGTAGTTATATTGGGCAGAATTAGGTTACCTAAACCCCAGACATGAGGACGATTTGGAGTCTCCATTCCTGATATAAGACAGGTTAACAATCGCAACCATTTGGGGGGCACTTATTATGTGCCAGGTACTGTCCTAAGCACTTGAAATATGTGATCGCATTTAATGCTTACAGTAACTCTGTGAGTTAGGCGCCATCACAATGCCCATTTTTCAAAGGAGGAAACCGAAGCCGGGAGGGGTTACTCAAATTACAACTACTAAGTGGCAAAGCCAAGATTCCTCTGCCCTTCTATTTAAGTGAAAAGACAGACCAGGCGCCTCTGGATATTTCTCTGGACACTATTTTTGTACCCATAAGTACTCGATAAATACTTATTAAATTATTTTATGAATAAATACAGGTTTAAATAACCTGTCCTTCACAGCTATCCTGTAAAGTAGGTAAATCATTTCTATTTTACAGTTGATAAAATTCCAGAGAGATTAATGGCACATAACTAGGTAGCAGTAGAATCTGGGCTGGTACCAAGATTCCTGAAAGCCACTGCTGAAGTTCCCAGGGTAAGCTGGAAAGTTTATGAAGGATGGCAGCTAAAGCTTAGTAAAGTCAGGGTGACTGCAGAAGGCAATGGTTAAATACAGAACAGAGGGTCAAAACCAAACTGTTTGAATAACAGAAAAATATGGAGTACATCGGAAAACAGGTAGCTCTTACCTCCACTCTACTGCTTATTTTACTTTTCAAAGAGTTTGTTACTATTCTTGGCAGGTAATAAGGTTTAATGGATATATTCTGAATGAATAGACCAATCAAATCTCATCATGTCTAAACATTACTGATATCTAAACACAGAGCTCGTGTTTCTAATCCAGCTGGCAGAAGAATATAGGCAATTTAAAGGAAACTATCTAAAAGTGGTTTAAAAACTCTATTACGGTCAGAACACATAAATATTGAGGATTAAAATGACGATTAGGCTTGGCAAGTTTTTTTTTTAATATTTATTTATTTATTTATTTATTTATTTATTTATGGCTGTGTTGGGTCTTCGTTTCTGTGCGAGGGCTTTCTCTAGTTGTGGCAAGCGGGGGCCACTCTTCATCGTGGTGCGCGGGCCTCTCACTATCGTGGCCTCTCTTGTTGCGGAGCACAGGCTCCAGATGCGCAGGCTCAGTAATTGTGGCTCACGGGCCCAGTTGCTCCGCGGCATGTGGGATCATCCCAGACCAGGGCTCGAACCCGTGTCCCCTGCATTGGCAGGCGGATTCTCAACCACTGCGCCACCAGGGAAGCCCAGCAAGTTTTAATATGGTACAACTGAGTTGAAGAAGCAGGTAAAACTATTTTTACAAAAGATGAATTTTTCCTTTTTTTATTTTAAATTTCCTGATTATTAAGTTTCCTGTATTTTTTAGGTATGTGTGATTAACACAGCACAGAGGCCATCTCTCTCCCAGGGTCATTCAAGTGGTGAGGATTAAATGAGTTAATATTTCTAAAGCTCTTAGAATACTGCCTAGCACACAGTAACTGCTACGCAGATGTTCAATAAAATAAGTAATTCCAGGTCTCACACAAGCTGAATCGTGATCGTTAGAGTCTTCGTTCGTAAAGCCGAGGGAAAAAAAAATTCTGTTTCTGCTACTTGTTCGTCAGGACTTTACCTAATATCATCGAAGCGAACGGTGCTTGTATAATGGAGACGAGTGTTTCTCACTAACTATATGAACTCTCACTAGATTCTCTTTATTTTTACCCCATTGCTTTTGTTTATTCACTTCCCTTTGGTCTAGTGCATCCAAATGGATGATCTGAAAAAGAAATCTGCCCCTCCAGACAGAGACCAACTAAGTCGAGGGATTTAAGAAATGAGCGAGGATCACAGAAGTCAGAGCATACGAATTGGGAACGAAAAAACGTGGAAACCACGTGTTTCTTTTTCCCGTGAATACTGGCCCAAACTCCTCCAGAAAGATGATGCTCCAGTATCTCCAAACGATTGGTCCTTTTCAAAATCGGGCGCCAGGGTCCCCGGGCCAATGCAGTCAAAAAAGGCTCCAGGCTCCCTGGAAACGCTCCTCCCCTTTGGAGGAAGTTTGCCGGGCGGGGCTCCCACGCATGCTCCGTGCCCGCGGGCCCATTGGCGCGGCCGCCGGGCGCGTGCGCAGGACCCGATGGGTCCCCGGACGCGGAAGACCTGGCCCCGCGGAGGTTCCCGCTTCTGAGGCGTGAGAGGCGGCAGGTTGTAGAATTTGGCCTTGGCTCCGAGGGGTTCCCCCGGGCCATTAGAACCCAAGACCGAAAAAGGAGGCACCGCGGCGGCGGCTGGTCGAACCCCCCACCTGTCCTCCAGGCAGGGAGGGGGAGCGAGGAGGAGAAGCACCGATCGCAGGGCTGAGGAGCCTCCGGACCGGGTCCCGGAGCATGGGGGACTGGACCGGGTCCCCGAGCATGGGAAGCTGGAATCTCCGAGGCTGCCCGGCCGGGCCCTGCCCGACTGTCAGCTCCTCGGTGCTAGTGCTGCCCGGGCAGCTGGGGTGTCTGTAGCCCGGCCCCGCTTGAGGTCGTTGGCCAAAAGATAGCAGCATGAGTTCCGCCGCTGCCTAGTTTCCTCCCCGTCCTTCTCTTCTCCCTCCTTTCTCTCTCCTCTTCCCCATACTTCGTCCTTCTTCTTTCACTCCCCCTCGCTCCTCTTTTCCCTGCACCCTACCCTCCTCCTTTCCCCCGTCTTCTTCTTTTCCCCCTTCTGTCCTCCTCCTTTTACCCTGTTTGTCTTCCTGCTTTTCCATCTATCCTTTTTCCCTCCCTCTTGCTCTTTTACCTCCTCCTTCCATCCCTCTCCTTCCTCGTTCCTCTTCCTTTATCCTGTCACCCTCCACCACGACCTCTCCACCCTCCTCCCCTCCCTCACTCTCATCCTCCCTTCCTCATCCTCATCCTCCTTCCCTCCCCCTCCTCTCCTGCTTTTCTCCGCCCCCGCCCCCAAGCCTCCGCCCCTTAGCCCCCGCCCCCAGCTGCCGGTCCCCAGCAGCTCAGTCCTGCAGTGAGAGTCCTGGGAGTCCATAGCTAAGCACCAGGAGCTGAGCGCTGTCCGCCGTGCCTGCCGGCAAGTCTCCGACATGGCTCAGGAGAAAATGGAGCTGGACTTTGAGTCTGACACATCTGATGGGGTCACCCTGAGGAGAGCCAACAGCGCTCCCCTGATCCATGGGCTCAGGTGAGCACGGTTGGGGAGGCTGGAGTGCAGGGTTCAGGGGCTCCTCGACCCCCTGCAAGCAGTCTTCCTTCCCTCAAGTGAGAGTTGGAGCTCATTTGGGTCCTCCATGCTGAGGGGGTGGGGACTTGTCTGCTTGACAGTAACTTGGGTCCCAAGGTGGAGTGAAAGTTTGACCCCAAACTCTGGGCAGTGTGGGGAAAATGGGGCCCTCTCTACCTGGGGCTCTGTTGGCCCACTGTAAAAGAAACTACAGGAAGCTTCTGGCTCTTCTAACAAGTTGCTTGCCCTGCCTAATTTACACCACTGAATGTCAGACTGAAGCCCCTGGAACTAGGATTGCAACTTGACACCTGCGTCTAAGAGTTGCTATTTCTAAGCTTAGTTTAGGAACCCTGGCATTAACACAGGTTTACTTCAATAAATCGCAATTTATCTAATAACTTGTAATATAAATGGCGTATTCATGTCCTCTTAAGTGATTGGGATTTGTCATAATGTTTTCAGATCCTAAAACTGCCTGAAACGCATTCTGGTCAATAAAAAAAGAAGGGTGGCATGTCAGTGAAAGCACAGGTTTTCGAAAATAATCGAAAGAATTGACCCTTGAATTTTAGTGTAAGGTCTTGTGTTTTCATGTGAATTAAGTGACCAGAGGGTCTATTTTAAGGTAGACTCTTGTGATAGTGAAGGTTAGGTTGGCAGACGTCTTGAGCCTATTACATTTCACTTTTGTAAGTGGGCAATTCATCTTAGAGCCAATTCATGAGACCCTGTAGAAATGGAATGACTCCAGAAAAAGGGGATGGGAGTAGAATTAGCCAAAAACACTAATCAGGCACAGTGAAGACAAAGGAAGAGGTAATCCTTGTCTGTCAAACTGATTAGAATATCTTTATTTTGGGGAAAAAACAGATTCACCTTTTTTTTTTTATATTTCAAAACTGAGGGAATGGTGGAGTGACTCTTTGCTTTTCTAATGCTGTCCTCAGCTCTACATTTATCTTTGACACTATAGGAATAAACTGGTCTTTTCTGGTTGTCTTTTTGAATCTCATAAGCCAGCAATTGCTGGGGACCGGGGTGATCCTGTTGACCTGCATTTAGACTGTTGTAGAAATAACATGCTGGGTTTTCTTGAATCATGATTTAAGTAATTATTTGAAAGGTGGCATGATGCGACAGAAGAAGGAGTGAGGCGACCAGGCCTAGTCCCAATTTTCTCCCTAACTGGCTGTGATCAGGAATGAGTCACTTAGCCTCGTCGAGTCTCTGTTTTCTCATTTAAAATTTCAGAGAGCTGGATTAGGTGATCTCCACGGTCCCTTGAAGCCCAATCCAGTTCAGCCCTGAAAATCCTTCTTGACCTCTTGTCCTGGGCATGGCACTCTGCTAGGGACTGCAGGGATGACCAAAACACCTCTACCAAGGGGTTTAAACCACACGCACACTTTCCTTTAATAAAAAAGTCGGTTTCTGAAGAAGCATCTGATTTCCCGTTGTGCTCCCACCCAATGCAAAGGAGGGAATGATCGCATTAGGTTTGTGCAATGAAGAGAGGCTTTGTGGAGGGTCTGGCATTTTGACGGGTGTTGGAGGAGAGGAAGGGTTTGGACAGATGGTGGTGGGAGGGAAGGCATTTGAGGCAGAAGGGGCAACATGAGCAAGACTCCAGGTGTGCTGATGTAGTTGGACAGCAGGGTTCCAAAGTAGAGCACATGTTTAGGGCAATAGTGGGAGATGTGCTGATAGGGCTCCCCCTGGAGATCAGGGGTCCCCAGCCCTTCTCACGGCACGGCACATGTAGAAAGCAGTAACATTTGCGGGTAGGTCCTCTGGGGTAAACAGATGAGGCTGCCAGTGTCTGGTGGTAACCGGTCTGGGGGCGTGAGTTCTGACCAGAAGGAGCTGGAGACAACCAGTCTGGAGCTCCGCCCCATACCTCTCCTAGCTGTCCTGCAACCCGGAGGAGATCAGTATCAGCCAACCTGTAATCCACAGCACACCCCTCCGGATGCTCTGAAGAGGACGGTGAGGAGTTGATTCATTTTATCAAACAAGGAGCCGTTGTAGATTTCAGTGTTAACCAGAGAGCTGGCGTTAATACAGTCGAAGGATATCTTATATGAGAAGACATTAATCATTTTATTTTTTATTTTTCAGTGACCTTTCCCAGGTTTTTCAACCTTACACGTTTAGAACTCGGAGGAATAGTACAACCATGATGAGCCGTCACAGCTTGGTAAGTGTAGGAGTAAGTATCGTTAGTAGTTGGGATCGGGGGAAGCACTTTAAAATGTACCTCTTTCTTGAGGTGATGTGCTAGGCACCACTGCTTACAAAAGAAACAAATGATTTTACCTGTCTTGTTTACTGCTCATGCTGTGGCTATTTTCAGCTTTTGGTGCAAAAAGGAAACCTGGTTAGAATTTTTTCTTGGCTGTGGGACTTGGTATTTTTAAACATTGTTCCTTGTTTTTTGTTACTACTTGCATCGTGGTTGTGAGGTAAGTCAGGATTAACTTCTAATTATAACTGAGAACAGTGGTCTTTATTTGTCCTAGGATGCAAAAATCATGTATATGGTAGCAGAGTGTTTACTTCTGTTGGACAGTGCTATCTATTCAAAGTAAAGTCTATTTGAAAATGCTTGGATTTGTATTCCAGTAGAGGTGCTGATGGTGACTGGTCTATATAGCCAGAGCCATCAGGAAACACCTTTTTCATTGGTTGTTTGTGTTGGGAGAAATTATGATGAGGTTTTTATGTAGTAGCCCTTCACACGTGGAGCCCACTTATCCGGTAATTGCAGCGCCCTGGAAGATACGAGATGTAAGCAAATAGACCTCTAAAGGGCTGAACCAGATTTCCATAGACTGTGCACAAAGGTTCATCAGTTTATTTGTAGGAGGGGCTCTCTGACCTCTCAATCATCTAAAATTTATGCACAATTATAATAAGCTTCCAACCCAGTAGTGTGTGAGAAGCAGCAAATCAGAAGAGGTACATTTGGGTTAAAGGTGTATTAGCAGCAAGGGAGGAGAGGGGAAGACTGAAAAGCGGGCAGAGGTTCTTACAAAATCAGCCCGTGGCTTGGTCTTAGGGCTGAGAGCCTGTTAATAGACCCTGAGGGTGTCACTGGCGTTGAACTGTAAAATCATTGATGTTCCTACAGATACCTGGGTCATTAACCTTTCCTTAAATTATAGTAATACCTACACTCATATACCTACACTCATATGGTATTTTACATGTTACAAAGTACTTTCACACATTTAATTCTCAGCAACCCCTGTGAAGTAGGCAGGGCAAAAGATGTTTTTCCCAATTAAAAGAGGCAACAGCTAAGACTCAGCCGATCTAAGTAACTTGCTCCGAATCACACAATTAGTAAGTGGCAGAGCTGGGATTAGAATAGAGATCTTCCAGTGCCATTCTGTTTGGTCAAATCTGTTTAAGAAATGGGGGTGGGGAATATAACACTTTTGAGAAAGATTTCCAGCTGAAGTGGCTACAGCTACTTCAAGGGGGAAATGGTAGCTCTCTGGAGATTTCGTTTACTGTCCCTTCTTCCCTGAGGATACTAGAACATAGAACTACTCGTTTTTGCTGTATATGTGAAAAATGTTTCTATATGTTCTACAGCCGTGTTCTGATCTCAATAGTATAGCAAAGAAGGGAAAATGATTTTGCTCCTCTGAACTTCACTTGGCTCTTTTCTAAGATGTAAAGATTCTTATCAACTCTGGCGGGGTGTATCTCTCACTAATAGCCTTCCTTCTGGCTCTACTGAAATGCACGAGTTTGCTGAAGGGGCCGCGTGGACCCACTGTTCTTTATTGATCCCTATTCTCTCCTCACCCCGTCCCCTTTTCCTCTCTGGCTTTTTGGTTTTGGACGCCTTCCCCAGCACCCTTTGGCTACTCTTATTATAATATTGATTACACCATATGCATTATGTCACCGTGTGCTCTACAAATCTTAATATACTTACCTATGTCCCGTCTTAACCCTCACAAAGTAAGGTGTTGCAGGCTGAAATAGAAAGGGCTGGTGGGGGGGGGGCGCGGGGCTGAAGAAAGAGACGTGCAGATCTAGGACCTTCATTATTTAACTGATTAGCTAGAAAGGCAGAGAGAAGGAGGACTCAAGAGTGACTGAAATTTTGTTTCTTGGTGACCAGGGGAAAAGTGTTGCCTTTATTCTGGGTAGAGAATTAAGAGGAATTGGTCGTTTGAAGGGAAAGCAGATATATTCTTTCCAGGCACGTTGGGTTCAAGGTGCCAGTGGCCCCATGCTGTTCTCCAAAGCAATATTCAAAAATCTTCTCAGAAACGACAGTCGTCCTGCCTCACCCCCTTTCACTTTCAGCAGATGACCCTTCTCACTTCTCAGAGAAGGCAGACACCTCTCTTCCATAACCGGCAGCTTTCTTCTCCTGGAAGTGTCTTTCCCTTCACATGGGGTGCTTTCTGCTAATGGTTGGGAATTTGTCGGACTCCCCTGTGCCTTTGCTTAGTCTGTCGTCTCTGCTCTATCTTGTGTCCTCAGTCTCTTCCTTGCTGGCTCTTTCCCTCCCACCTTCTTCTCCTGACTCACACGTCTCGTATCTGGAAGACAAGCTTCTCTTTTTTTCGTACATCTGTCTTTCCCTTTTTCCCTTCCCCTCTCCGAGCTTTTTCAAAGTTTAATCCACACTCAACTGCCTCTGATTCCTTGCCAACAATTCAGCCAGTTTATAATCTCACTACATCTACCACAACTCCACTTCAAAACCATGCTGCTGAAGTCCCCAGTATCAGGGGCCTCTGTTCTGGTCCCGTTTAAGCCCTTTGCTCTAACTTCACACCATTAACTGGCGCCTCCTTGAGGTTCTTGGCTTTTTGCTCAGCCCATCCATTGCTCTTGTTGCTGGTACTAGACACAGCTCTGCTGTTCTCTGTCCCTCTTGCGGGTCTACTCTCCAGTTCTGTCTCAAATCGATGAGTTGTGTGTGATATAGACGTACCATCTAAGCTTGTGACTTTCTCCACAGTCAGCTTCTGGCAATCCGTACTTTGGCTTTCCTGATTATTTCGTTGCCTTTGGGGTTTCTTTTGTTCCCTGACTGACATGTTCATGCTCTCTGCCACAGTATCCTGATGGAGTCTTTCCTGCCTTATTTACTTGCCTAGTAGCTTAGCATTTTTCAAATGACCTTATCAAGAGTTCACCAGCAAACATGTATTACTTTCATAATGGAAAAAAATACTTTTGGAAAGGAATTTACTGGTAAAGTTTTTCTTGTTTCAAAGCCTAGGAGAGGAAGAAGTAAAAGAAAGGGGTGGGAAATGAAGGGATCTCTTTTGAGGTAAAATCTTATTTTAGTGGATAACTTTTAAAAAATTTCACCGGAATTAGCTTTTGCCTAAAAACCTTAGAGCAGTTTATCACCATTTTATACTGCTCACTACATGAGTATTTTTTAAAGTTTGAATAGGATAGGGGCTCTTGTAGCAGGATAATTGTCATATTTGGTTTTATAGTATTACAAATTCATTTGCATTTCATCATGGAATAAATAGTAGTTGTTTACATTATGGCTATAGACTCTCCCCTCGCCAACCACTCAGTAAGATGTTGATATAAATTGTACCTTACATTTCATGATCAGATTATGATGATTCTGAAGGAACATAATTTGGCCCCCAAATCATTTCATCTTTGTGTTATTAAAAAATGATCTAAGGGAAAGCAACAGTTATCTTAAAAATGCACCTTGCCTCTACATTGATTTTTTTCTGAACTAGTAAGCTTTGTGGTGATAGCGTTAGTGATCGAATTTTAGAATTGACTTAGATCATGCAAGTAAAATCTCCTTATTGCAGTTTTAAAGTTTTTTCGATAAACATTAATCATAGACAATATATTATATTGGGCTTATTTGCTCGTCTTCCTCCGTCGGTGCATTGGTAATAAAAATGAATAGAATCAGTGTTTTTGTTTTCCCTTTGTATAGAGTTCCTTATTTTAGATAAGTGAGGTCATGGCTATTTCTAAGACCTGGAGTCTTTTTTTACATAAACGTACACGGCTCTGCATTCATTTTGGGAAAAATGTTAAAGTCAGTGCCTGTCTAGCGACAGATGGTGCTTTGAGGTTGGACACCTGGTGTACTTTCTAAAGACTGAATGTACTCGTGGGTCATTTCAAATAGGATAAAATGTTGAAACATTAGTTGCTGAATGGCTCTCAGTTTACTTACCTTTGCCTGCTTAGGAGAGGAAGACTAAAGCATTGTTTTCCAACCAGGAAATGCACAATTACCTGCTTCTTGGTTTTTGCCAGAGATGAAGGTTTTCAAGGGTTAAAATTATAATCAGTCATAATTCTTGTAACCAAATTTCTTTATCCAATTACATTGTGATCAAAAAAAAAAAGACTGAATGTACTGCCTCTCTAGTGCATTAATGTTCAGTGATTTAAAGAGCTCGATTTCTAAGAAGAGTATGAAAAATTATCTAGGAAGAGGTTGTACACTGGCACTGACAGCAGACCGCTGCTTTGTGATTCAAAAATAGTAAATGTTTACTTTTTCTTTCCAGTTGCTGTCATCCTCACCTAATCGGATTCCTAGCAGCAGACTGCATCAAATCAAAAGGGTAAATTTTACTTATTGGCTCAGATCTGTAATTTTTTGCATTTTACATTTTGATTTTATTTTCATTTTGCAGATTTAGATATTAAAAATGAGTCAGGCTGCCACTCTGGTTAGTTGTGGACAGGTTCAGATTCTTCTGAGTGGGCAGATAAAATACAGATGTGGTACAGGTGACAGACTTAAAATGTCAGTCCCGCTGTACTGTGATGATGTTAAATGAGGCAGAAAAGTCCTTTTCGTTTTCTTTGAAATAGAGAACTGTGTGGATAAATTTTATGTTTTCAGCACATGTTTGCCTTTGCAGGAGGAAGGCATGGATATGATGAACAGAGAAACTGCACATGAAAGGTTAGTGCTTCACAAGAACAGGGTGTGGCCGAAGGTATGTCTTGTTTACGAGCACTAATGGCCATTCATTTTTGTCTGTTTTAGAGAAGTGCAAACCGCAATGCAGATAAGCCAATCATGGGATGAGAGCTTGAACCTGGTAAAGTTTTCACATATCTGCTTGTTGTATATTTTCTAGAACCCGCTATATTGTTCCTTGGCTTCATTCATTTTTTTCATTTACCTCTGGCTCTCCTGTTTCCACATTTGAGTTCAGTGTTTTTGATCTCTGCTTTCCCACCAGAATATGAGATTGCAACTTTTTAGAGTCTATACATTTCTACTCTAAAAATGTAGGCCTATTTGTGTAGTAAAGAAGAACTGTGATGTGTGGAGTTGTGAATTATGAGGAAATAACACTTTCTATTTACAGAGTGATAGTGATTTTGACAAGCCAGAGAAATTATATTCTCCTAAAAGGATTGACTTCACTCCGGTTTCTCCAGCACCATCACCCACCAGAGGATTTGGAAAGGTAGGTTCATTGACAAGATATTAACTCTCTTTCACACACTGAGCTGTTTACTCTCTAAAATACACACAAACACACACACACACACACACACACACACACACACACACACACACACAAATCACCTCAATTTTGATGAATTCAATGACTGGAAGGAAAATTAATAAAAGTCTATAGTAGTAATTTGAAAAAAATCTATCAATCTATCCATCTGTCTGTCTTTATCTATCTATCTATCTATCTATCTATCTATCTATCTATCTATCTATCTATCTATGTATTCTCTCATAAACATGTATGAGAGACAGACAGGTAAGCAATTCTGAGGATGCTGTTGTTGTCATTTTGATAAGAACCTTTTGAAAACCGGAGCACTAGAAGTATTTTAATATGTTTTTTTCTAGCAGTGTTTTTCACCATCCTTACAAATGTTTGTGAGCAGCAGCGGACTACCACCAAGTCCCGTTCCTAGTCCAAGACGCTTTTCCAGGTAAGTAAACCTGCTTTTTAAATGTGGTTGAAAGGCTGTTCATTAAATTTGTCTCTTTGGTGAACTTCTTCCCCAACATTTTATTATGGAAATTTTCAAACAGCAAAACTGAAAGAATTTCACAGTGAACGTCCATATACCTACCACCTATATATTCTACCATTAACATTTTACCATATTTACTTTTTTGAGACTTATGCCAGTTTATGTTCAGAGGGGACACACACACTTGAAAATATATTCTTTATAAGGATAAGGAAAAAAATTTTTTTAAGATTGTAGACCAGTCAAAATCCCAAACAACTTATTAAGAAGGTTTATCTTTTTTTAAAGCTGTTGTGGATATTTTGTCATAGAAAACGAGTTTTTAAAATAGCTTAAAATGCCATGTTATTCCAGATTGTCATATGCCAGGTCAGATCATGCACTCAACCTTCAACACAGGCGTTATCCATTTCTCCCTATGTGTCTGTCAATTTTATTGATTTGCCAAAAGTACTTTAATGTCATCCTGTTTGTTTATTCTTTAAAGCAGGAGAAGCCAGAGTCCGGTCAAGTGCATTAGGCCCAGTGTTCTTGGTCCTCTTAAAAGAAAAGGTATGTGTCGTCCCCCTTCTGCTATTAAACGTAGTCTAGCTTGAATTACAAATTAGCATTTCTGTCTGAAATTAGTTCAAGGCATGACTCCTTTCTTCTAAAGAAATAGTGAAATATTCTTTCCAATGTATGCTTTACTGATTCTAAATTCTGGGAATTAGTTATTTGATACTGTCTATATTTTTTTACACTCCATAACTGAATCTTATTCAGATATTCATAATATCAATATATATTCCAGAAATTTTGCCTCTCAGTGATCTGAATATAAAAGAGATATAAGTTGATACATTGCAGAAATATGTGTTAATGTCATAGCAAATAAGTCCATACACATGCTGTATGCTCAAATATAAGTCACCACCAAATGATGCCTCCCATTTGAGTCTCTATAGGGTTTTTGATATAATAGGGTGCTCTCTTTTTTTGTGTGTGTGGTTTATAAGAAATACACTTTCTTTTTTTTCTTTTTTTAATTAATGTTTTTATTGAAGTAGAGTTGATTTACAATGCTGTGCCAATCTCTGCTGTACAGCAAAGTGACTCAGTTATACACAGACAGATATTCTTTTTTATATTCTTTTCCATTATGATTTATCCCAGGATATTGAATATAGTTCCCTGTGCTCTACAGTAGGACCTTGTTGTTTATCTGTTCTATGTGTAACAGTTTGCATCTACTAGCCCCAAACTCCCAAGGGGTGCTCTCTTAATTACCTTATTTTAAACCACAAAGCACTAAACGAAAATGATCTCACTCAGTGCTAGTTTTAGATGCTTATAGAGGGCACCCAATGGAATCTATTAAAAAAAAGGCAAAGAAATTTAACATGGGTTTAGTCATTATTCCTGGGGATATGACCACATGATTACAAGTGTTGGATGTCATTTTAAATGAGAGTTTTAATGATCATTTTAAAAAAGCAATTCAGTAAGTGTTTTTTTTTTGTGCAGATCACCTCTGGAGCTAGTAAACAAATCAACTCTTCTAATGTTAGGTAAACGGATACTTGCAGCTTCAGCGAAGACTTTCCAGTGGTATAGCATCATACACAGATTCAAAAAGTGCTATATTTCAGACAACTTAAAATTAAAGATGGTGTGCTCTGGGGAATAAATGCTGATACAGTGACAATGTTTGTATTTAGTGAATAAATTTTATTTTATAAACTAATAGTCTTTTTCCTTAAGGCTGCAAGGAATTATTTACAATCCGAAGAACCTTCTCAGGAGCTATTATGTGAAAATAAAACTTGGAAATTAAAGCTAGTATAGTTATTAGTATTAATTTTAAATATGTTGTAGGAAGTTGATGGAATAATGTAATATGGTTGTTCAGTTTCAAAGCTATCCCAAAATATACCAGCAGATGGAGGGATTCCTTGCTAAAAAGGGCTAAAGTCTTTTGCTAATGAGGTGTTGAAAGCCCGGCAGCAGCTTTGAAAAGCCGCATATTAAAGCATGGAAAAAAGCAAATGAAAACATAACCTTTCTTGAATTTCAGTAATTTTCAGAATAGCTCCAGAGGAAAGATAATATGAATTAATTAATAATATGGGGGAAAATGAATGTTGCATTTGTTCTTCCTTGGTCTTTTTCCATCATAAGAATCTTGTAGAGGTTTAAGTTCATGGTTGCTAATTTCTTAATGGAGTGTAGATAGGCCCATGAATTAAATTGTCTTTAACGTTCAATTTTAAAGCTCAGATAAAGAGCTTCGAAACCAAGGTATGTGCATGTTTTAAATCATAGCTTATTTGAAAAGGGGCTTTTCTGTCTAATTTAGGGTTGTTAGTCTTTGCACTCCCAGTGGCAAAATGCTAAGCATTATTTCTTCTGATGCAAAGTTTTTCTATTCCCAGTTCTGAGAAAATCTGTGGGATTGAAGTAGCCAGTACAACATCAATTTTGTGAATTAATTAATAATTGCTTTCAATTACAGATGTGCTTTCAAACTTATATTTTCTAATCTTCATTTTCACTAAGTAGCCTAAAGCAACCTTTGATTTATATGCTCTTTATCAGACTCCATGCTTTTGAATCCATTTGACTTCAACTCAGGAAATGTTCTGATATTAAAATATATAAAGTCAAGAGTCTTTACTAATCATCTAGCATAAATTATTATTCACCGTGAGCTTCAGCTATTGGGGGATACTTTATTTCTGCTGTGGTTATTAGTCTTGATTCATTTTGCCTAATGCAATCAGTGTTCTACTCTTCTATTAAAGAACCTGACTATATGGGCAGCATGCTACATACAGTAAATGAGAAGGTATTTTTAGGGCTCCTGACTTTTTAGTTGAGTTTATGTGGCAGTATATTTCTTCTACATTAAAGCACATGGAAAAATAGCTTTCAAGTAACAGCCTGAAGTATTCTGATCTTTGATTAAGCAAAGGTCACCCCATTTTAGCAGCAAGCCTGTATCTGTAAAATTGCTTTACGGTAGCATCATCTCTTTCTGTTTTAGGTGAAATGGAGACCGAAAGCCAGCCCAAGAGGCTCTTCCAAGGCACTACCACTATGCTGTCTCCGGAGGCTGCACAATTGTCTGATCTCAGTTCATGGTAAAAAATGAAATAAAATCCAAAGGATACTAGGGAATGATGTATTTGAAAAGAACCACAGCAAAAGTATATTGGGATCATTTAAAACATATTCAACTTTTTATCCATGCTCCCTAGAGGTGAAATCTCCATGGAGATGTAGACAGTGTGAGAAACCAGATCGTTTGAAAGTCACCAGGACTTCCTTTGGAAGTGCGTGTATCTTTTTGGCACCTTCACCTTCATGCCTAGCTCCTGTTAGGTCAGCCTCTCAATAGGTGCTAATGGTGTGGGAGAGTGTCAACAGCTGGATGGCATGAGAAGGAGCTTCTGGGTTGCCCTGGGGAATATGCCTTGATTGTAGCTGCTCTGCCTGCCTTTTGTATTATATCCTTTTAACTTAGCAGAGAACACCAGCATTCTCTTAAGCATGGCCTTTTCTAAACAGCACTATCTGTTGTTATAAAATCTTTTTGAAAATTTTGGGGTGTTCCATCACAATAGTAACTAAGGTTTCGTTTAAATAGTAACACTTGAAGATTCCTGTGGTCTGTTCACATAACTGTTTTTTAGTCTTTTAGTCTTACTCAGCCGAGTTTAGATGTCTAACTTAAGGCCCTTTCGTGTTTTTGTGTGTAAGTTAACTTCTTTTCCTGTACCCGAATTTGAGTACTAGGATGAGTTGAGTACTTGGATGCCAACATACGTACTGGAAGGAAGAGAAAGGGATAATAGCAGTGGCCAGGTGATATTTTGAAATCTTTCAGTACGTTTCAGTCAACTTACTGAGCACCCATGTTCTGGGTGCAATTGTGTAGTGCCTTGCAGAACTTTTTGTTCCCTGAATTTTATGGCTAAGGTTCTTTTTTTTTTTTAAGAACCCCAGAGGGCGTTCACTTTAAAATAAAAAAGATGGTGCTCTCTAAATGGAAGAATCCTGTTAAGCCACTTATAAGTTATACAGACTGACTATTCCTTCTTTCCAAATCACTTATTCGTTGTTTTGTCCAAGGTAACCTCTACTTCTAGTTGACCCAAGAAGTCACAGATTATTCTAGCTCATTAGACTCGTTGATCAGTACCATTCTAACCTTGGAACAGATGCCTTTTAGATAGTTCTAGCTATTTTCAGCCCCACACTCTCTCTTCTCTCTCATCCCTGTCTGTCCTTGGTAGCTCAGTGCTAAATTTGGTACAGAATGCCTTTCCAGGTATGTAGATGATTGCAAAGAGAAAACTTCTAAAGCTTGTCAAGAGGACTAGTGGGTGAAACTCTATACTGAGTGGAAACCGCGTATCACTTTTATGGTAAAGTGTGTTTTAATATAGGCACATGACATTATAAATAGATTTCCTTATGCAGTTACTAACCAACTAACCAAGTTCATGTTAAAAGATATGAAAGCATCCGCCAAGCTAAAAACATACAGGGTGAGGTGATTTTTTTTCTTAAATATTGCTGTAGGCTGACTGTGCTTGATGCTATGAGACAGGTTCACACTAATGAGTAAGGAAGGACAGAGAATATATGGCATTTACCAAGGGTCTTCTCCCGTTGTTCAGACGTTTATTCCTCTGAGCAGCACAACCTAAGCTGTCTATGATGGTGGCTGTTGTGAGGCTTCTATTTTATTTTATTTTTTTTTGGCCGTGCCACGTGGCTTGCAGAATCTCAGTTCCCTGACCAGGGGTTGAACCCAGGCCACGGCAGTGAAAGCCCAGAATTCTAACCACTGGGCCACCAGGGAACTCCCATGAGGCTTCTATTTCTATTGCCACCACCTCCATTCTCCGTAGACATGTGACTGGCTGTGGGAGCCCTGGGAACATCAACATTGGGGATGAAGGGCACTTCTGATCTGTAAACACAAAAAGTGTCGCCTCACACTGGAGAGATTTACTTTATTCGTGGCTGCTCATAGAGTGCTAACAAGCCAACATATGGCTCAAGTAATATATTAAAAAGAAACTTATTACTCAAAATTCACAAAACTCAGTGTCAAAGATATTTAGGTGATTAAACTTTCAAGCGATGATTTTAGTAAGTTTGGAGCATCTGGACTTCTGAGGCTGTTAAAGCTGACAATCGCACTAAGACTTTTGCAACACCTTGTGTACTAAGATTGCTGACATTTATGTCTTAAAATTAACAGAATTTAAATATGAGTTATTCATGATATGTAAAATTGGATTCTGTTTTTGCAGAAACTTTTTTTTTCCTATCTCTTGAAAGCAGCTTCATTGATCAGACATCCATATTCTTAGAAATGGGGACAGAGACAGGAGCTAGCTGTTGCCAAGGATAACAATCTACTCGATAACTAAGGAAACCATTTTTATACATTTTAGGGAGAGAAAAGGTATCAGATCATCAGTAGGTATTATCTCATCATTTCAGTCATTATAGTTTGTTCCCTGCCCCACTCCATAAAGAAGAGATGGGTTTTAAAACTTTAAAGTTTATACGGTAGATAATGATCTTTAAAAGCTTGCATCTTTGAAGTATAAATTGTCAATAAGTGTGAAGTTTGAGTGTTGACCCATATGGAGTTTGTGTCTGGTGTGCCAACTGCTATGCAAAGGAATAGTGGGCCTCCTTTTTATAAACCCATTTATTTATTTATTTATTTATTTATTTATTTATTTATTTATTTATTTTAGTGATTGAATCTTTTTTTTAAAATTTCTTTATTTTATTTATTTATTTTTGGCTTTGTTGGGTCTTCATTGCTGTGCGCTGACTTTCTCCAGTTGTGGTGAGCGGGGGCTACTCTTCCTTGCGGTGCACGGGCTTCTCATCGCAGCGGCCTCTCTCGTTGTGGAGCACAGGCTCTAGGCGCGCAGGCTCTAGAGCGCAGACCCAGTAGTTGTGGCGCACGGGCTTAGTTGCTCCACGGCTTGTGGGATCCTCCTGGACCAGGGCTCGAACCCGTGTCCCCTGCATTGGCAGGTGGATTCCTAACCGCTGTCCCACCAGGGAAGCCCTATAAACCTATTTTTTACTAAAAATTCTTCAATCTTTGCCAACTAAATCTGGGGAACTTTGTTAACCACAAGGTAGGAATTATGTCATTCTGCATTTAGTCCTTAGGAACATCAAGAGTTTGACCGTAGCTCGGAAGTACACCTTTACATGGCGCTTTGATTCTTTTTTTCATGCTGGGAACTGTTCTGCTCCTCATTCTTTTGGGAGTAAGACTATCTGTGGCATATAAAATAAAGGAGTTTTCAGGGCTGCTAGCCATGTAGTGAAGATTAAGTGATAGTCTATTTCTCCTACAGAAAAGGAAAAAGTCTTCCATGAAATTTCTTGCCCAGTGCCTTAGTGTTAACAGGACTGCTGACTTAACCTTTATGGTTTTATTTTAGCATTTTTCATTAGACTTATCTCAGTGATTTTTAACATTATTTTTAATGTATGTGTCACGGCAAGAAAATTTTATCATGAGTATGTTACATGTACAAAGAATAAGGTAATCATTATTTATTATGACAGAAATGTTCACATATACTTGAAGATGTTTATATGAGCAGCTTAGACTTCTGTGCTGATATTCTTTTTCTGGTGATTAAAGAGTAGTATTTTTAATTAAAATTTTTTTCTTCCAGTTTTATTGAGTATAATTGACATACAACACTGTATAAGTTCAAGGTGTACAGCATAATGACTTGACTTACGTACGTCATGAAATGGTGACCACAATAAGTTTAGTGAACGTCCATCATCTCATATAGATACCAAATTAAAGAAATAGAAAAAGAATTTTTTCCTTGTGATGAGACCTCTTAGGATTTGACTTTCTTAACTTTCATTTATAACGTATAGCCATGTTCATTATCTTGATCGTGTTGTACGTTACATCCCTATGTGCTGATACTTTAAAACTCCTATCCCCAAAGTGACAGTGGAACTGATCACATTTAACTATGTGATCTTAAAAACCTAGAGGCTATACAGCAAGATAATGCTGGGTCTTCGTAAGGTAAGATAGTAGAGAGTAGAGAACAAACCCTATGGACCAGTTTAACCCACACCAAGGGGTAGGGGGATGCCCTGTAGTCTTACCTTATACTAAAATCTGTGCTGGGGCTGACAGGGCTGCGGCTGATTTCTGGCGTATTTACCTGCCTGCCGTTTATCTGATAGAACCCAGTTTACTGACTGGACAAGGCACAAGGGTGGCTCCACCAGATGGGTGATAGCATGAGTCACACTGGACAAGCTAATTTTGTTGTTACTTTATCACTGAATGTTTTAATGATTCCCTTATACTTTCTCCCTTAGTTTTTTTAGACAGAGGGCACTACTTTAGCTGTCATAAGTATTTTTGGTGGTGTGGTTCAAATACTGCCTCAATTGGTATAGTCAGTGGCTGAAATGAATTAGTTTACTTTTGTTTCACGTACTCCTGTGTCCAATTTGAATTGTCTAAGTCCTTTGCTTTCCTGCCGTTGTTTGGCTTTGGTCCACTAGTCTAAGGCTCATTAGCACCTCCATCAGAGCTTAAACTAGGAAAGAAAAAAAGAGAGAAACTTAAATTGGACCACGCTTTGTTGCTTTTTGAAGCCCTGGTAGAAGGTTTAATAGCAGACACAGTGAAAATCACTTTTGTACAGTGATCTCTCTGGAATTACAAAATCACGTTAAGTCTTGCTTGTGGATATATTAACAGTGGGTAATTTGTGACCTGTAGTCACTGCTTCCAGGACCAAGTATAGTAGTGCCAGATTAATTAGAACAGAAACTAGATTTTAGTTTAGTGAAAATACCTGGTTAAAGTTTTACCAGGCTCTGAATTTAAATTGCACTGGAGACTAAATGCAAGTATGCTGTTTTTCTGTCAATGAAACACAATTATATATGTTTACAGTTAATAATTGAGAAGAAATTCTTGAAAAATATATATTCTTGAAAAAATATATGAAGTGAAATGTTCAGACTTATTTTTTTCTTGGTAACTTCCCCATTAGCTTATTTCTTTAAGGTAATCAACAGCATTAGAAGACAAATTTCACGGCGAGTCACGTTCTATGTTTTTGAATGAATACAGGATTCACCTAAGCAAACAGGTTTTATGGCAAATGGAATCTTTTAACCCAGGGCTCACCATAAGTCTGGTTGGAATAAGAAAGTATTTATATTCAGATTATCTGCTTGGTGGCCAAATTTTAATCTAAGCCTGTTTCTTCCTGCCAAGTAGCAGAGAGCGTGTCCTTCGGCTTCCCAGCCAATATGTGCTTTAGGAAAGTAAATTCATTTTAGTATTAGTCTAGGCAAAATGCTGCAGGAGGAAAATCACATATGTTCCAAAGGCAAATATAAAGGTCTTTTGATTTTCCAATGTCTTAGATTATCTGTGCAACTTTCTTTCAGTACTTTGAATAATTCATATTTTAGACCCATTTTGCCATTTGGTTGAAAAAATACCAGAGCCAGCTAAATTTTCCAAACTTCTTACTTAAAAGTGGTATTATTAATGATGCATTTGACAGCAGAAAGTATAGAGTAGGAGGACTGTGGAATATACTGTTTCCATTTTTATTGGGTTGGCCAAAATGTTCCTTCGGTTTTTAAGTAAAACTAAAAGACATATTTTCCATTTTCACCAAGAACATTATTGAACAACGTATTCACTGTTTTGTTCCACTACCTTCTGCCATTTTTCAGGCAACTTCATAATTTCATTTACCCAAAACTTTTTATCTTTTTGTGCAAAGCACTGTTCCAGGTGCCTTTTACAGTCTTCCAGGGAATTGAAATTTTTTCCATTAAGAGAATTTTGTAAAGACAGAAATCAATGGAACTCCGAAGGTGCAACGTCTGGTGAATACGGCGGGTGAATCAGAACTTCCCAGCCAAGCTGTAACAAAGAAACCTGGTCCTCAAAGAAACATGCTGTCTTGAGTTATCCTGATGGAAGATTATGCGTTTTCTGTTGACTAATTCTGGACGCTTTTTGTCAAGTGCTGCTTTCAGTTGGTCTAATTGGGAGCGGTACTTGTTGGAATTAATCATTTGGTTTTCCAGAAGGACCTGATAATAGAGGACTCCCTTCCAATCCCACCATATACACACCATCACCTTCTTTGGATGGAGACCGGCCTTTGGTGTGGTTGGTGGTGGTTCACTTCGCTTGCCCCACGATCTCTTCCGTTCCACATTGTTGTACAGTATCCACTTTTCATCGCCTGTCACAATTTGTTTTAAAAACAGAACGTTTTCATTACGTTTAAGTAGAGAATTGCATGCAGAAATACTGTCAAGAAGTTTTTTTTCCGCTTAACTTACGTGGAACCCAAACATCAAAGCGATGAACGTAACCAAGCTGGTGCAAATGATTTTCAGCGCTTGATTTGGAT
Source organism: Balaenoptera musculus (assembly GCF_009873245.2). NCBI lineage: Eukaryota > Metazoa > Chordata > Mammalia > Artiodactyla > Balaenopteridae > Balaenoptera > Balaenoptera musculus. The sequence goes on along the minus strand of NC_045806.1, from coordinate 112,805,345 downwards.
ATTTTGAGTACGTCGGCTATCTCCCGTGTGGTATAACATTAATTGTTCTCAATTAATGTCTCAATTTGATCACTATCAACGTCAACTGGTCTACCCGACTGTGGAGCATCGCCCAGCGAGAAATCTCCAGCACAAAACTTTGCAAACCACTTTTGACACGTTTGATCAGTCACAGCACCTTCTCTATACACTGCACAAATCTTTTTTTGTGTTTCAGTTGTGTTTTTAACCTTTCTTGACATAATAAAGCATAATATGCCGAAAATGTTGCTATTTTCTTCCATCTTCAATATTAAAATGGCTACACAAAAATTCACCAATTTTGATATTTTTTAAATGCACGCTGATACGACAGCTGTCACAACACAGTCTAACAAAATTGTTTCGAATGAAGTTAAGGATGACTAAGTGCTACTAGAGCCATCTTATGGAAAAAACCGAACGAACCTTTTGGCCAACCCGATATTTTTACTTTTCCAAAGCCTATTTGTATTCTGTTTCCATCTGAAAACAATCCATAGGCAAAAGAAAGAAATGACATTTTGAAGAAATGTAAGAGTAGAGAAGCTGGGTTGGGGGAAGTTACATTTTATTAAGGGTGGTACAGAGGCCAGAAACTTCCAAATGTATCATAGGTTGCTTAACAGTGGGAATACATTAACTTGGAAATTCATAAAAACGATAATATTAAAGACATAATATTGAGTTTCAGGGCAGTTTAGACCAGGATGGGCTTTTGCAAAGGAGCTAGTGATCAAACTTAAACTAGAACCTATATTTGCTGATTCACAAGTCCTTCTCCAATTCTATGCTTTGTTTCCTTTTCAAAAATAAAAAAGTATGTCTGTGTAGATCCTAAAACTGCCTGACTCCTTCGCCAGCTTTCTCTCATCATGTTCTCCTTGCTGTCTGTGCTATAGCCATACTAGCCTGGTTTTGGCTCCTAGAAATACCCTTGCCTCTTCCCCAACTTTACCCAGTTAAGGCCTACTCATCTTTCAGACAACTGCTCAAATATCACTTTGGGGGAGGCTTGTTCCTCCGTATTCCTCCAAATTAGATCAGGTCACCCATGTTATATACTCTCAGAGTCCCTTGTATCTTTACTGCTTTGATCACAAATTATAATTATATATTTATTAGCATGATTATATAACTGTCTCCTGTACTATACTGTAAATTAGATGAGGGCAGGGGTCATGTCTGTCTTATATACCACTGTATTTCTAATATCTGGCATACATTCTGCACTTGGTAGGTACTCAGTAAATATTAGAAGAAATGAAATGACTGAATGAGTGAATTCGGGCCAAATATAGAGCACGGAGCTTACATGTTGTATTGATGGGTATCATAGCCAGGAAGGCAGCCTCATGTCAGATTGTGAAGGCTGGCAATTGTGAATGCTAAAGTCTGTAGCCAGATTCATGAGGCAGGCTGGCTTGATTGTTGGGAGCCCTGGGAGCCTGGGCTGGATGGGTCAGGTATCCCCAGGTTGGGTTCTAGAGGCTCCTGATGACCAGATCAGGAGTCTTAGTGGAAGGACAGGAGCAGAAGCCAGTTGTCAGGATTAAAGAGGCAAATGGGCTGTGAGGGTATTGGGTCTGTGGATATAGAGCATTTCTATTAGAAGCTTGACTGGAAGTTAACTGAAGGGATCAAAGAAACAAGTCTTTTAGAAATAGGAGGGAGACCTTTGAGTTTTGAAAGCAAGAGGAAAGGAAATAGTCTAAGAAATTCATAAAATGAGAAGAACATAAAAGGCAAATAATGGAGGAAATTAGAAAAAAAAATGTGTATTTGAGTCGAAGGCCTCTTGGGAGTGAGGAAGTGATAAAATCTAGAGCAGTTGAAAGACTGTTCTGGAATGGAAGGACCATGAAGCAGTATACTTGCTAGAATACTTCCGACAGTCCAGGGTACCTCAGCGAGTAACCACTCCTCTTACTCGAAGGCTGAAGGTAAGAAGAGAAATATAAAAATAAAAAAAAAATTTTAAAGAAGAGAAATATAAGGGTAGAAATCGCTTGAGCTGAAGGTAGGGGAACTCCCTCACGGAAACCATGACATGTCAAGAGGAACACTTACTGGTATGTTGGACCTTCTGGTGCCTCTAGGAGAGCACCCAAATGATACAGAACCTTGCGTGTCTTAACTTGGGATTTCTCTGACATTGTCCTCTCCCAGGTATCTGAATATAGTACATTCTCTAGTTTTGCTGTTGCTTTTATGCTTTTTATGATTTACCAATGCTGTACTGATCCGTGAGTTCTTGAAACCATGTCATTGCATGTTATGTTTGCCTTTACCCTGATAGATGCATCTGCTTATAATTCTTTTTGCTTTGTCCTCAGTTCAGATATTTTGGATGGCAGTAGTAGCAGCAGTGGCTTGTCCTCAGACTCACTGGCTAAAGGCAGCACAACCGCAGAGGCTCCAGTAGCATGCTCCAATTCATGCTCTCCGTTCATCTTGATGGATGATCTCTCACCCAAGTGACTTACCCATTTCTGATTCAGTGTTCTAACTGCTGTTTCCTGCAGAAAACATTCAGGGAGGAACACAGGGAACTTTGATCCGTAATGAGGATTAAAGTGTTACTGATCTAAACCATTTTGATGCCGTTCTTTTTTGGCACTTCTCTAAAGTTTGATTTTTTGAGTGTAGTAACCTTACTTAGGTCTCTTTTTGCTGATCTCATTTTGAACTAGTAATGAAATCTCAAATACTCATTTTTGATTGCTTAGAGTACATATATATATATATATATTTTCCTCAGTGCTTCAAAGAGCACCTATTTTAGAGTCTATACATTTAAGGAAAGCACTAATATGTATTTTCGACAATGGTTCTTTTTCCCAGCAGTGTCATGACAGCTAGAGTTGATCAGAAATTCTCTTGCTTGAGAGATTTTTGTTGTTGTTGTTCTCTGTTGACTACATAAGTCTCAAATCTCTTTATCTCACAATATTAGATGAGTTGCTTTTGATATAAATTTTTATTTTTCTGCATCAGCTTAAAGTACATTATTTTGTTTCCCTTTCCTGTTTGAGCTGCTTCCTTGCCATTTCTCACAAAGGGGAAAAAACATGTCGTTGCTTTCATTACTGTGCATATTGCTTCTTTGCTGTTGGAGTGTAGGATACAAGGATTGATTTTAGTGCTGAGAATGTAAACGGACTTAACAGGATGCCGGGATTAGTCACCACAGCTTCTTATGACTTAGCTACCCCAGTTGATATTGTTCTCCTCAAACCTGTTGCCCTAAGGAATATATAAAATATTGTTAATGTTTCTAGGTGGTGTTATCAAGGAGAAGAAATTCCTGCCTTGACCAGATGTGTGGAGCATCTACAAATGAATGAATAATGTTATTTACACACAAACCACTGTGTAGAAAAGTGTACACGGAGCTTGACAGCTTGTCTTGGGTGGTGTAATGAGGCCTGAGGGGCCTTGGGGTTCAGTGTCATGCTGTAAAGATGTATATCATAAGGTAGGATAGAAAAGGGGCTCTGTGTCTGATTGCCACATACCGTTTTGATTGCTGCTTCTTTCTGATTACTTTTTCGTCATTGGAGTTGTTTGTTTTGTTGTGTGGTGAGTGGTGTTGTCGACTGTATTTTGGTTATTGTGTTGCCCCCAGAATCAGAGTCCAGTTCTTATACATGCTGCCTTATAGGAAGCGCAGTTTAATATCTACGAGGAAGCTTTTAGGAGCTGCCAAAGTCAATGTCATCGTGCATTCTGCTTTTAAGAAGCTGTTTGAGCTGTCAACAGTGTACATGATAGTAAGTCTGCGGTACCATAAGTTATTTAACATTTAAAAGAGGAAAATCCCGATAGAGCTATTTTAAAACCTGAGTGTAATCTATTGCCGTGTTATTTATTATTTAAAACTGTGTGCAAAATGTCTGTTGTGATAGATTTCTTTTAATGGTCAGACATCGTGGTTGGATTGTCTGTATTTAACATGCAAATTTGCCTGCTAGGACCACAATATTCCATTTTTAAATGAATGTAAGAAATGAAAACTACTGCATTTGTGTCTTTTGAAGGCAAAGGTCGTTGAATTTTAAAGGAAGATGATGTGCTTTGAGGGTACCCACAGACTAGTAATACTGTAGGGCTTGAAGGGAAACCTATTCTCTCTGAATTATAAGAGAGCATCACTTAGCTTGCAGTAAGTAGTTCTGTTGTAGCATCAGCTGTATTGTTTATTTTAAATTGTGGTAACTGCCATAATGGTCATTAATGGCTTTATTTCTCATATTGACTTTCATCTGTGCAAAGTCCATAATCCTTCAAACCTAACATGAATGTATATATTATGAAGATTGTTCTCTAGTATGTCATTTTAAAGAAAAATTACATCAGTGGTATGCAGTGTATTTATTCTGTTTGTGAAAGAACCATGTTAAAAGTCTCTGCCTATATAATACTAAGAGATGGTTTTCTCCTATAGGGTATTTATCCACCAGCTCTCTACTGTCTTCTTTGCCTTAAAGGGACACTTTTGGCCATCATTTTTTGGCTCTAATTTAGGACTCTTAAGACATAACCTTTAGAATGTAATGATATTTAAATTTATTTTAAATAAAATAAATTTATTTTGGGGTAGAATTGGGACAGGAAAATGAAATTGTTCCTCTGTTATGAGAACTAGGAGGCAAGGTAACTGACTTTACTGTTTAAGCCAAGGTTCATTTTTATTGTTTAAAGTGACTAGAGAGTTAAGTTTGTGCAGGGGTTGTTTCGGATTACATAAAAGATAGACATGCTAACCTTCAGGTGAGCTTTGTTGACAGTACTCCTTTATTTTTATATAAAGTCTAATATTTGAAAAGTGATCATTGTTATAAAGTAAAATTCTCTCTTCCTATTCTAATATATCATATTTCAGGCTTCTATGTGAAAACAAGTATAAGAGATGATATGATAAGAAAATTTAATAGATGCTCTTTTTGCTTGACTGACATATAATCACTGTGTTTCATGATAACTGCTTTTGGAATAATAATAAGTTTTGTGAACTGCTGACCTTGTGTATATCTTAGAGTGCAAATTTAATAAAGTGTGTACACATGCATAAAATTCTGTAAAATTTTTAAGCCTATCCATATCCCAGTATTGCATTCTCTGTGTCTAATTGCAGTCAAGTTTTGAATAAAAGGATATCGGGAACACAAAAGAACTAATAGCTGTTTTGAAGTTTGGGTTGTTTCCCAAAACAAAGAGAAACCTCTCCACATAATCTGTCAAATTTTCAAGAGCATTTTGTAGAATTTGACAATTTAGAAGGTTCTTGCCAATTTAGAAGGTTCTTGCCAAGGCTACACATATTTCTTACTTGTTTTGGATTTATCTTATCTTGTGTTTTTTTTTTTTTACATATTCATAGGACTCTAGATTGTTTTTGGAGCAAGATAGCGGGGGTGGGTAGACAGGCAAAAAATAAAAGCCTTTCATGCATGACTCAGGTTTTAAACACTCACTTTTCTTTTCAGTATTTAAAAAATACATGAACTATTTTATTTCACACTTACAGAAAAGTTGCAAGAATAGCCCAAAGAACTCCCATATATTTTTCACCCAGGTTCCTCAGTTGTTGATATTTAACCACATTAGTTTTACCATCCCTCCCACTCGCTTGTATGTATGTATGTCTGTATATGTCTTGTATATTTGTATGTGTGTGTCACATTTTTTCTGAACCATCTGAGAATAAGATATAGACATGATACCCCATTACTCTTAAGTGCTTCAGTGTAAATTTCCTAAAGACAAGGACATTTCTACATGACCACATTGCAGCTATCAAAATCAGGAAATTAACCTTGATACAAAACTATCCCACCTAGTGTACAGACCCCATTCATATTTTGCCTGTGGTCCCAATAAGGCTCTTTTAGCAAGAGGGAAAAAAATTTTCTTCTGGCCCAGGATTCTATCCAGGATTATGTGTTACACTTAGTCATTATGTGTCTTTAGTCTCCCTCAATCTGGAAATCCCCCCGTCTTTCCTTGTCTTTTGTGATCCTCATAGTTTTGAGAAGTACTAGCCAGTTATTTTGAAAAATGGCCTTCAATTTAGGTTTGACTGATATTTCCTCGTTACTAAATTCAGGTTATGCATTTTGGGCAGAAATACCACAGAAGTGGTGTTGTGTTCTCAACATCTCATTGCAGGAGGCACACAGTACCACTTCGTCCTATTACTGGTGACCCTTGATCCTTTGGTTAAGGAGGCGTCTGCTGTGTTTCTCCACTGCATAGTTAGCGTTTTCCCTTTGAAATTGGTAACATATTTTGTGTGGAAGTACTTTGAGACTATAAATATCCTGGTTTTTCATCAAACTTTCCCCCAGTAATTTTAGTATCTGTTGCTCTTTCTTGCCTGCTAGTGTTATGATGACTACCCAATGGTGACTCTCTAGTTCCCTTATTCCTTCTACACCTATTAATTGGCATTCAAGTGTAAAGAAGAAGTTTCCCTTCTCCACCATTTATTTGATCATTGTGGACTCGTGGACTCCTATTTTAGTCAGTGGGTTTTTATTCATAACCATGACTTTTTTTTTTGATATTCATATCTCAGATATGGACAGTGAGAGTCCCTCCGAGCTGGCTGCTATGTCCTTTTGGCAAATCTATCATTTTTTGAGCAGTGTTTTACTTTCTGGCATAAGATGTCCCAGATTCATACTTTCCTTGCCCCAACCCTGCGATCAGCTGTTTCTCTAAGGAGCCTTGATTCCTTTTAATAGAGAATGGTATTTGGTACAATTACCAAAATACAGGCACTAGGTATAATCACTGCTACTTGAGCATTATGGTTTAAAGGCCCTCTCGGGACTTCCCTGGTGGCCTAGTGGTTAGGATTCTGGGCTTTCACTGCCATGGCCTGGGTTCAGTCCCTGTTCGGGGAACAGATCTTGCAAGCTGTGCGGCACGGCCAAAAAAATACTAATATTAATAAATAAAGGCCCTCTCAACACAGAAAATACATGTAAATGTATATTTATATATACACACATATGTATATCTGATCATCTATTAAAGATCATGAGTTCAAACTGGTATCTCCGATTCCAGTTCAACACTACGGGTTCATTCCAGCATCTGTCCTATCCATATTTGTAACTATTCTCGGATAGTGACAAGCCTGTTTCCCTTTATCCTCAATACAATTGCTCATTTCTCCTGTATGTAACTAATTTCTGACCCTGACACATCAATGCCCCCTCGGCCCCTCCAGCCCCGGCTGCCTCCATAGGAGGAAGGGAAAGGGAATAGTATTCTAAATACTCAAGTTTTAAATATCCCTTTCTCACACGCACCCCAGCCATCCCCAAGCTTCTCTTCCTCCATGTTTACCTGTTCATAGCTCATGGATTTCTTATATTCATCAATTTAAAAGTATTTATTGAGCCCTGTGCTGGGAACTGTAAATATAGATGCAGTCAGTACCTTCAAGGTGACCAGCCTAGTGGAATAAACAGAAGTACACTGACCATTAGAAGCACCGATTCTAGTGTTTTGGGGAGCACAAAGGGAGAGCACCCAGCGTAGCCCGGGCTGTGCTTCTGGAGTCCTTCCCAGAATAGGTAACACTGAAGCTGAATCGAACAGCAAACCTCAGGTGGAGGGAGAAGTGAGAGGGAAATAGGCTACAGGAAGAAGAGACCAAGGCACCCTCACAGTCATACAAGTAATTTGCTAACATGAGAAATGGGGTTGGAGAGGGAAATAGAGGCACCTCTGGTCTTTCAGGATTTGGGAGTCTTTAGCTTATGTAGGTGGGAGCTATGGGTGTAGACGTAAGAAGGGAGATTTATGGCGAAGAGGGTTAAGGACAAAATCCTGACAAGCATCAACATACAAGAGGCAGGTTGAAGGAGAGCTGGGGTGGCAAGAGGGGTAGGAGAAAACCTTGGAGAAACCAGCTAATGCTGTCAGCAAAGCTAAGGAGGGAGTCGTGTCCAGGGTCACTTAAGATGAGGATGCAAAACTTCCCATTGGATCCGATCATTAGGAAGTCCCCTAGAGACTTTCATGAGTGTACTTTTGGTGAGGTGGAAGGGACAAAAGTCAGATTGCAGTGGCTTGAATAAACAGGGGTTTAGGAAATGGAGACGGACAGTACAGTCTGTGCCCAAATCTTCTAACTTCGTCTTTCTCTTCTTTCCCTATTCGTGCTCAATTACAATACGAAATTGTTCCCATGTTCTCCCCTGTATCCTCAGCGCTGAATCTACAACATAATAGTCACTCAATAAAATTTTGTTGAACAATAACCCCCCTCCCCCCACTCTAACCCACAGAGGGAGCTGAAAGATACTCACTCCAACCTGTAGAGGGAGCTGAAAGAAAGTCACGGGGGTGGGTTAACCTATAGAAGGAGCTGGAAGAAACTCCCAGAGCAGTGCTAACCACACACTCTGACCTCTAGGAGGAGCACCAAGCTTCTTGTGTTCCAGGCATTCCTGAGGAAAACTTGCATGAGGAATCTTCATCAAGGAGTACTCCGTTTAGATAATAGTTATTCATATGTACCTAATATGTACCTTCTGTTTGTGGCATGTGATACCAATTTTCCATTTATGAAAGTGATGTGAAGTGTTCTGTTAAAATAAACTTAGCAAATAATATTTTTAAAGATGTATTTTAAAGATAAATATAACAAAGAAAAAGTGAGTTCACTAAGAGAAACATCTTCAGTAAACAGGAGTGAGTAATAGCTAGCTAGATATAGCCAAAATCTTCAAAGTAAAATATAAATCAGAACTTTGATCCAGGATTGGATTGGGTCACAGTGATGTGTGGAATTGTTGGTATGAAGAGGTTAAAAGCTGTTGAGTCTGTGTGAAATGCTCTTTGGGGTGCCTCTTTGGAGCCTCTTTCTGGGATTCTGATTCTGCTAGCTCTTCTCCTATGAAGTGTGGCAAGAGAAGTCTGGCATCTCTCCTTTAGCTTCTGAGGAGAAGACACTCCCCCTCACCTTGTAGATCAAAGGGGAACTTGGTTGGGGCTCAGGGAGAAGAGGCCTAAAAAGCACTTGAGACCTGATTTCCTAGGTCCTGGTTTGCTTGGAACTGGAGGGTTTTCTGGGGACTTTCAGTGCTAACACAAGGAAAATCCTGGGCAAACTGGGACCAATCAGTCACCCTAAATGGTTTCTTGCCTTCCCTAGGTGTGGTTTTCCTTCAGTTTGTTTCCTTAACCATCTCTTCTGACTAAAGTAGTGGTGAGAGCTCCAAAGCTAAGGTCAGAATGTAGCCCTCAGAGAAAGAAGCTTCTAGTCTGGGTCACTGAGGCCTGCCCGCTTTGGGCAAAAGGAAGTTTTAGTCTAATCCTTTCGGTGACTACACTGAAGTCTGAGGTGAAAGACTGAGCTAGGTAAGTGTTTCTTTGTCTGAATCTATTCTTCAGACACTCATCTCCCTCCAGGACCTATGGGGTCAGATTGGGAGGACGGGGGACTGGCTATTGTAGGTAGTGGTCAAGAATTTTAGGATTTAAAATCCTGATGTTGTATATTTCCTCCTCTAAGACAAAACTAACATTTCATAGCAGTGTTTAAAATTATTTTCTTTTTTAAAAGTGTTTTTCTTCATTATTTTTATTCATTTTAAAATTATAAATTGTGAAGGGAAAAATTCATTATAAAGTTTAAACCTTATAGAAGTATGCAAAGTAAATAAATGCCTCCCCCCATAGCCTTTTCATCCATAAATAGTTTGATTTGTATACCTAATTACCTTTTTCTATATATATGTGAACATATTTATAACAGACACACATGCATATTTTAACACTTTATTGAAGTATAACATACATACAAAAAAGTGTACAGCTTGATGAATTATTACAAACTGGATGGTCTGTGGAATGTTCTGTGTGATCTGGATGATGGTTACATGGGTTTATTGTTTGTGATCATTCACAGGGGGCGAATGGCTAGAAGTGGGCATTAGGGGGCGCCTCAAGTGTTCTGGAGTGTTCTGTGTGACCTGGGTGATGGTTACATGGGTTTATTCAGTTTGTAGTAACTTACCGGGTGGGAAAGGCTGGATGCAGGCATTAGGGAATGCTCCCGGATTTCTGGAATATTCTATGTCAGCCTGGGTGATGATTTATGGGTTCATTTTTAGCAATTGTATAGTATTCCCGTGTATGAACATTCCATAATTTATTTAACTAATCCTTAACTGATGGTCATTTAGGTTCCTTATACTTTATTAGTATACACAAGTAATATCTTTGTAAGTATTTCTGCAAGAGAGAATCGTAGAAGTGATAAATAGTTGAGTCAAAGCATATGTGCATTTTATTTTATTATGCTCCTTTTGAAAAGGTAATACAAGTTCAGCATAAAAATTCAAAGAATAAAAAGGGCATATAGGGAAAAGTCAGTCTTCCTTCTACCCTGGATTCCCAGTCCCATAAGGTCCTTCCTCAGAAGCAACCGGTGTTATCAGCTTCTGGTGGATTCTTCTGGAGATAGTCTATGTATTGCATATGTATTTGCATATTTTATCAGCATTTCTTTTTTTTTTAACATCTTTATTGGAGTATAATTGCTTTACAATGGTGTGTTAGTTTCTGCTTTATAACAAAGTGAATCAGCTATACATATACCTATGTCCCCATATCTCCTCCCTCTTGTGTCTCCCTCCCACCCTCCCTATCCCACCCCTCTAGGTGGTCACAAAGCACCGAGCTGATCTCCCTGTGCTATGCGGCTGCTTCCCACTAGCTATCTATTTTACGTTTGGTAGTGTATATATGTCCATGCCACTCTCTCACTTCATCCCAGCTTACCCTTCCCCCTCCCCGCGTCCTCAAGTCCATTCTCTACGTCTGTGTCTTTATTCCTGTCCTGCCCCTAGGTTCTTCAGAACCATTTTTTTTTTTTAGATTCCATATATATATGTGTTAGCATACGGTATTTCTGTTTCTCTTTCTGACTTACTTCACTCTGTATGACAGACTCTAGGTCCATCCACCTCACTACAAATAACTTAATTTCGTTTCTTTTTATGGCTGAGTAATATTCCATTGTATCTTCTTTATCCATTCATCTGTCGATGGACACTTAGATTGCATCCATGTCCTGGCTATTGTAAATAGAGCTGCAATGAACATTGTGGTACATGACTCTTTTTGAATTATGGTTTTCTCAGGGTATATGCCCAGTAGTGGGATTGCTGGGTCGTATGGTCATTCTATTTTTAGCTTTTTAAGGAACCTCCATACTGTTCTCCATAGTGGCTGTATCAATTTACATTCCCACCTATAGTGCAAGAGGGTTCCCTTTCCTTCACACCCTCTCCAGCATTTATTATTTCTAGATTTTTTGATGATGGCCATTCTGACCGGCGTGAGGTGATACCTCATTGTAGTTTTGATTTGCATTTCTCTAGTGATTAGTGATGTTGAGCATCCTTTCATGTATTTGTTGGCCATATGTATATCTTCTTTGGAGAAATGTCTATTTAGGTCTTCTGCCCATTTTTGGATTGGGTTGTTTGTTTTTTTGATATTGAGCTGCATGAGTTGCTTGTATGTTTTGGAGATTAATCCATTGTCAGTTGCTTCATTTGCAACTATTTTCTCCCATTCTGAGGGTTGGCCTTTCGTCTTGTTTATGGTTTCCTTTGCTGTGCAAAAGCTTTTAAGTTTCATTAGGTTCCATTTGTTTATTTTTGTTTTTATTTCCATTTCTCTAGGAGGTGGGTCAGAAAGGATCTTGCTGTGATTTATGTCATAGAGTGTTCTGCCTATGTTTTCCTCGAAGAGTTTTATAGTGTCTGACCTTACGTTATAGGCATTTCTTAAAGCCACACCTCCACCCCACCAAGATTGTACCAATTTATACTCTCATCAGTAGGGTATGAGAGTTCCCATTACCACTAGAGATGATTCAGGGGTTCTGGAAAGACATGAGTAAAAGAAACAGATTTCATTCATTTACTCATTCATTCATTGGAAATACATTCATGTGTTTAAAAGTCTACAGGTACCAAAGGGCAGAAAATGAAATGTCTCCCTCCTGTCTTCATCCCCAGCCTCCATAGCTCCTCTTCCCCACGGCAATTGTGGTTTTATTTTCCTGTGTATCCTTACAGAGAAAGTTTGCATATATGTAAACAAATTCATCAATATATTCTTTTTTCTAAAATTTCACACAAATGGTAGCATATTTATATAAGCTATTACTGTGTAATCTCCCTCTCCTTCCCCCTGAAACCTTAGTGACTTAAAACTAAATAGTTCATTTTTTCTCATGAGTCTATGGGTGAGTGGGTGGTTCTGTTGTTCAGAGCCGGGCTCGGCTGATCTAAAAGAGATTATTGGGACAATTTGGGAAATCTGAATATGGACTGCGAATTAAATAATATTATTTTTTTCAATTGAGGATTCAAAATTCAGGCTCAAAGGTCATGCAAATTCATTTAGTTGTCATGTTTCTTTAGTTTTCTTTAATGTAGAACAGTCCCCCCACTTTCTTTCATCTTTCATGAAATACTCATTTTGAAGAGTCTGGGCCAGTTGTCTTGTATGAGGTCCTGTTGTTCAGATTTGTCGGATTGTTTCCTCATGATTAGATTCAATTAAACATTAGATTAGTTAAATCTTTCTGGCAAGAATACCACGTAGGTGATTCCCATTGCATCACATCATGAGGTACATGATGTCAGTTGTTCCACTGGTGATGCCAAGTTCAGTCACTCAGTCAAGGTAGTGTTCTCCAGATTTCTCCACTGTAAAGGTACTTTTCCCCCTTTGTAGTTAATATCAAATTAGTATTTAAAAAGTATTAGATGTGACCATGTAAATGTCCTGTTCCCCAACAACTTTCACCCAATAGTTTTAGCATCCATTAGTGATGCCTCCCTGGGTCAGTTTCTGTAAAGAAAGCTGCCCCCCTTTTTGCGTACCAACGTGTTATAACCTGTTACCTTTATTATATTATACTGGTGCGTGAACAGACAGATCATTGGAGCAAGGCGGAAAGTCCAGACATAGACCCAAGTGTAAAATTTAACATATAGTAAAGGTGGTATACCCAGATCACTGGGGCAAAAAATGGACTTTTTAATAAATGCTGTTGGGATAATGGATTGCTGTAAAAATAGATAGTTTGGTTCCATACCTCACACTGTACACTGGAATAAACTCCAAATGGATCTAAATGTTAAAAAATGAAACCATGTAAGTATATAAGAAAACATGGATGAAATCCTTTATAACCTGGGTATAGGGAAAGCCTTTCTAAGTATGACTCCAAATCCAGATACAATGAAAAAGATGGATAATTTCAACTACATAAAAGTAAAAGCTACATAAAAATAGAAACCTGTTGCGTGGCAAAAAAAAACCAACAAAAACAAACAAACAAACAAACAGACAAAAACACCACATAAGCACAGTCAAAAGAAACACAACAAAACTGGGAGAAATACTTATCTAAATGGCTAATATCCTAAATACATATATAAAGAACTCAAATTCCAGAGCAGGGGGAAGGCTAAAACTCACAAGAGGAAAATGGGCAAAAATATGAAAACACAGTTCACAGAAGAAATGAGCCTTAAATATATGAAAAGCTACTCAACTTCACACACAGTATGAGAGATGCAAATATGTTTTTTCAAAATATGCAGTCAACTTGACTATCTGGGTCACTTGGGGAGGAGGGCGAATGGTTGAATGAATGAATGAATGATGAACTACCGGGTCCTTATACTTACCAATGGGGCCTGCCACTTAACAGTCGAACGAATGAATGAATGAATGAAGTGGAGGCAACCCCTATGTTTTCTTTAGTTCCCTCTCCCCCCTTCTGCTTCAGTTCTTGCCCAGTTTCCATATCAAAATCCCTCTCCTAATTTTTCTCCCTAATTTCCATCTTGTGTCCATTTGTTCACTAAAGTAAAACTTCAAGTATGGCCAACAAGCATAAATTTTAAAAAGTTGCAAGTTTTAAAGGGAACTTAAATGTTAATATCTAAAGTGCTTGAAAAGGTCCGCCTTTCTTATCTTTCTATAATTATTCTCTCATGTACCAAAACAGGAAAACTGAAAAATAATTTATTGTTGAAATCATTCCAGCATTTGTTTGATCTTATTACTAAAACTACTTCTTACAATTTCGTTGCAAACCTTCAGTATTTTAGCTTTACTTTTGTAAATTAACTTGGAACTCTAACCACCGTGGCTTTGTTTCCTCAAGAAAATGCTTTGCAGGCACCAAAAAATAAATATACCAATAAACGTTTGAAATGTAACACACTTCTAAGCTGAGGGCCTGCAGGTTTATGAGTGCCTATCGATTGAATTTGTTAATAAGCCCTTAAGCAGTTGTCTTTTTTCTCCCTACCACTAGAAACCCCGGGTGTATTTTTCTATTACACTTAATTTTTAACATGTAAAATAAGGCTTTCTCCAAATGTTGATTTTTTACCTCAGAAATTTAATGAGTCACTTGATTTCACAAGCCCAGAAAAACAGGCTTTCCCCCAGACAGTCATTGTAAAAGGAGCCTCTTGGTAATAGATCGTGTTTTCTCTAATACAGTAATTATAGATTGATCCAATAAACATTACTTTGAAATTTCGCTCAGTTGAAAGGCACTATAGAAAAATCACGTATGTTAGACTCTACAAATCTGCTTTCTCCTTATCTTTTTGTGTCTTTAGGAGTTTTGATAGCCGATATAAATAAGCATGCTGCTTAGTAGCAGTTTACCACAGAAAAACATTTTGCAGGATTTTTTTTAAAGGCTTTGATGAATGTGAATACAAATTGACCTGGGACAACTAGGGGTTTGAGGTTAAAATTGAGGTAGCGGTCGCACTAGAGAGGCTATTAAAAGATACAGTAGTATCCAGAGGTGTGTGGAAAATGAATTATCAACAAAGTTGTACTGGAGATATTTCATATCTATCATTTATTCCTTTGGTTAGAGAATTATTTTGGTAACAGAATATTTTTTGATGATTGTGTGACAATTGTTATTTTTCTTCATTCACTGACATACAGGAAGAAGAAAATTTAGAATAATATTAATTTCTGCAATAGGAACCATATTTTAGGAGAAGAATAAACATGAACATTAAAAATCCCACAGACATTGTCATGTTAGTACAAACACTAACATGCATCAATTTTGGAAGAATGTGTGTAAACTATATTCCAATGATTTTTTGTTTGGATGTTTGTTGCTTTGTTTTTTATAGTGTGTCCTCCTGATTCAACTCGTTTGGCATGTTTTTCCTTAGTACACTATTTTTCAATTGCCATAATGTATCCTTTGTGTTTTTCTTTACCTCATTAACTTTACTTATCCTTTGAAAATCTTCCTCTTCACTCATATATATAACATATTTAGTGCTTATTAGCTAGGACATATGAAAATCCTTTTCTAAATGAGACCATCGCTTTTTGTACCTTACTTTCCCTAGATTTTCTTTCAAACGCATATTTTAAAAAAAATTTATTGTCTTGACTATTTATCTGTATCTTTAAAAAAAAAACCTTCATCTTACAGGTTCCTTTATATATTTATCTTACATATAATTGTAACCTTTGCCTGTTGAGGATATTATGCATGATTTTATTTTTAATAACTCATTAAAATGCTGATATTGACAATTAAAAAAATAAAATCGAGGTAGCAGTCTTTCAATAACTTATTGTAAAAGGACTATACACTCATTGGAGAATATCTGAAAAGTAATGGAAAATTGAAGACAAAGTTTAAAGTGAAAATTAAAATCACCGTAATTACACCAGGTGGAAATAACTATATGTTTGTGGGGTTTTTTCTAGATAATTGAGTTCATACTCTATATACAATATTTTAGTCTATGAAAGCACTTAAAGATTGAGAGTATTTTTTAAAGACATAGTCATCCAGGGTATTTAGGTTTTATGGGTTCGCACACTACTGTGGTGAATGGTTTGAGAATCTGCGTCTAGAAATCAGTTCATAGAAGTCCTGTTTTGATTACCTGCAGATGTCAGTGTGGATCTGAGTGTGGTTCAACAGTTTGTTCCAGGATGTGGGGAGACAGTTTAAGTCCAGTTGTGAACCAGTTGCTTATTGAACAAACACTAGTTTAGTTTGGATGAGAAATGTGAGCTGCAAGGGCCTTAACTCGATGAAATTTCTTTTGACACAATCTTAATAAGCATGGTATATTCTCTAGTTACAGATGTTCACAGAAGATTACAGCCTCTTGTTCTTGCTTCTGATTGCTTGACCAGACTTTCTGAAATTTGTCATAGTGCTAGAGAAGCAGAGTTGATGTTCTTGGGCTTATTCAATTTGACTTCAACCCAGATGGCAAGTCTGGGGGTTATATTACAAGCTGTGTTGGTTTACTTTCTACTGTTATCTCATATTTAAACACAAAGTTTAAAACCCATAATTCCTTCTCTCAAAGAGCATAGTCTTTGCCATTCCTTCCAACTCTTCCTTTCTTTTCTACATGATTCCACTCTCATCCAACTTCATAACATACAAAGTCAGAGTGTTTATTAGGCTAGGAAATTGTCAGAGAGACTAGCAGGGGCTCATCATGGCAAAACCCTGTTCTCTCCCGAGCCACAACAAATCACCATCTGTTTCATAAGCTAGCAAGCTTCCTTTCAGCTATAATTTGCTATATATATTGGTACATAAATTGTTGGTAGCTTCTGTTTACCTAGCAACAGAATCTGTTTGGCAGAAGGCTGTGGGAAAGGAGGCTTTTCTTTCTTTTTTTTTTTTTAAGGCAGTTTCTTCATCTACAAATTTTCTTCAAGTGCAAGAGAGGCAGATGTACTAGCCCAAACAGTCTGCCTTTTATAACATTTTAACCCAAATTGCCTAGTAAATGCTGACTTTGGAGATTATTTTTGCTACTTTGATTACCTCGGATATAACTGAATGTTCTCTTAAAAATTTTGTTTTCTTTTATAAGCAAACTTTGTACAAATCACTTTGAAAAACTGCCTTGACCTTGTAGCTGTCAAAGATCACTGAGTTTGGGGACTGCCCACATCTGTCCAGTGTAAATTTCTCCTGTTTCCCAGTGTTTTGGATTCACTTGTGGGTTTTGGATAGTGAGTTTACATTTCAAGAGCACTGGTCAGGAGACAGAGAAAGAGAATCATTGTATGGTACCACTTATATGTGGAATCTAAAAAAAAAAGTCAAACTCATAGAAACAGAGAATGGTGGTTGTGAGGAGCTGGGGATGGAGGAAATGGGGAGATGTTGGTCAAAGGGGACAAACTTCCAGTTAAAAGATGAATAACTTGTGAGGATCTAACGTACCGCATGGTGACTATAGTTAATGATACTGTGTTGTGGACTTAAAATTTGCCAAGAGAGTAGATGGTAAGCGTTCTCACAAAAAAAAAGGACTTATGTGAGGTGGTGGATGTGTTTATTGTTCCTTAACTTGATTGTGGTAATCATTTCCCTGTGTATACATATATCAAATCATCATGTTGTACACTTTAAATATATTACAATTTTATTTGTCAACTATATCTCGATAAAGCTGGGGGGAAAAGAGCATTGGTCAGGACCTGGTGGTCTTTAAATTAAGTGTAACCAAATCAAGCACTATGCAATGTGTTGTCTGCATTACTTTAATTTTCCTTTGGCTGAATAAGCTGTATATTTCTACCTATTCACTTTCTTAGCTTTCTAATCAGCAGAGCAATGTGTCTGCTGAAAGAAAAAAAAAAAGCCAAAGGGAAAAAAAACGTTCTGATGTTCTCTTCATGTTAGTCATAGACATCAGATGCTGTTAAAGGCTAGAGTGTATTTTATGCATTCATTTTGAGAAGGGGAGGAGGTGTTGTCCTGTCAACTTCCCTCACAAAACACCAGGCTGTAATTTGCTGTGGGCTTACTGCAGGCTAGTGCCTTGGTGCAAGTGACTGGTTTTCCATTTTGATCTACAACTGTTGTGGAGCTTGCTATGAAAAGGCAAGGCGGAAGTTACTAACCACTCCTCCCTCCAAAAGAAAAAAAGAAAAGAAAGAGGAAGGAGTCAAAAGGAAAAAGAACTTCTATATTATCCTGAGGTTTTGACACTGGTTGTAAGAAAAGACTATGGCAGAATTATTATATAGATAAAGTTCTTCTGGCCAGAGCATTCCCATGTCTTCCTTTTGTAGTCTTTGTTTCTGCCCCCTTCCATCCCTGACTCTTCACTTGCCCACAGGGTTTCAAGGGACATAGAAATTAATTGGGATGGGAGATAGCTTCCTCTGCCTTCATTGATAATACCAACACTTATTCTTGGTGCTCTCCGGTAATGCCAGGCAGGTAGGTGAGGAATTAGCATCTCGAGCCATGAGATTGAGACCCGTTTTCACAGAGCAGATAGTGAAAGGCAAATAAGGGAAGATGAGTTCATCAGAGAAGGGCTGGCAGAAGAAAAGCAGAAGACTGGGCTTTCAGGACAGAGGGGAACGAATGATCAAGGAGGGAAGCTCATTGTCTCATCTACGCAACATTTCTTCAGCAATGGGATGTGCCAGGGACAAGAGGTGTGAGAAACAGGTTAGAGAGGAGAAATTTTAGAAGGTGGTGACTAGGAAAAAATGGTGGAGGATGCCCCAAATGTCTTTGGTGGCTTCTTAGCAGGTACAGAAGTCAGATTGCAGAGGACCAAGAAAGGAATGCAGGCATGAAGGCAAGTATTTATTCTAAAAGTTTGGCAGCATTTAGATACTGGTAGCAACAAGGGTATGAGGGTCACTTGTAGGGTAGTTGTTACTGTTGTTGATGATGAGATTGAAGAGCCCATGGGATAGATGAGAAATCAGAGGACCCTACCGAGCACTGCTATCCAGTAGAATTTTCCACAACGATGGAAATGTTCTGTATCTGCACTGTCCCTTCAGGTAATCCCGTGCGGCTATTGAGCACTTGAAATGCGGCTAGTGTGATCGTGGAACTGAATGTTTAATTTTATTTGATTTTAATTCATTTACGTTTAAAT
This sequence comes from Balaenoptera musculus, assembly GCF_009873245.2. Taxonomy (NCBI): domain Eukaryota; kingdom Metazoa; phylum Chordata; class Mammalia; order Artiodactyla; family Balaenopteridae; genus Balaenoptera; species Balaenoptera musculus. Next base: position 112,786,332 of record NC_045806.1, on the reverse strand, counting down.
AGCCATATGTGGCTAGTGGCTACCATACAGGACAGTGCAAGTCTGGAGGGAGAGGATAAATGTGGGAGTAGAAAAGTGTGAAGGGGTGAATTCTACAGCAAAGAGGGAGGGGATAACTTAGATAGTACTCAGAAAAAAAATCATCTGACATGAGAGATATTCTCACATCTCCATAGCTTCAATTTTTTCAGCAAACTTTGTCAAGCTCATCTACTAAGAAAGGGGGTGTTGGAATAAAGAGGACTCGGGAACCTGAAGATAAAGACTGGAATAGTCACGGTATAAGGAACAATCGGGCAGTGGTGGGAGCCAAGCTGTAGTTGACAGTATGAATTAGTGGTGGGCCAAGTCTAAGGGGCTCAATATGGTGAAATTTGTACTGGGCCAAGTGTGTGCAATTCCATATAAGGTTCATTTCGGAATAAGAAACTAGCTAAAAGGATCTGGAAAAGATTATTATGCGGTTTAAGTTTAGGAAGTTATGTTTAAGTGAATCTCAGCAGCTCTATTACTCTACCTTAAACGTTTCCTGGTAAATTTCATTGTTTTTTTTTTTTCCTGATGAGTTTTAAGCGTTGATAGTATAAAATATATTTGAAAGAATTTCACTAGACAGGTTGGGCTCCTTCTGCCTGGGTGGTATTTGGTTAGGGTGATCTGCCACATTCCATTGCTTGTTCTCGTGAAAGAGTTTGGAGGTAGCTCACCCATCGCTGGTGTAGGGGTGAAGGCGGAGGGAGGCTTCTTTATAGCTATAAGAATTATAGCACTGTGCAAATCCATGGCTATTTAACTAACACCCTTTCCAGATGTCCTTGGGGGGCAGGAGCAGGAGATGCTTACTGCAACATATATCCTATTTTGGAAGCTAGAGTTCTTCTGTATGTTAACAGCATCAAAAGAATTATGAACCAAAAAGTTTTTTTTTAAGTCCAGGCATAGACCAATATAGACAGCAGTTTAAAACCTTGATTTTTAAATGGAAATCACCAAGCATAAATTTTTAACTTCAGAAAAAAGTGTGCACTTCGGTTAACTGGTCAATCCTGTGGCTATTTCCATGTAAGTCTTTGATTCTTCTTTTCAGTGCACCTTAACCCTCTTGGGAAAGGCTAGTTTACGTCAAAAGCCCATGACGAATAACCCTGATTGGAACTTCTTCCTCTAACCCTAAGATTTAAAATGAGCACAGTGTGTCTCATTTAATACATTCCAATGGCCAGAAAGGGGCAACATGACTTCTCCATTCTATAGAATTCCAGCCAAGACTTTAAAGAGAAATAAAATACATATTGAATCCTCAACTTGCCAATATCAGACCTAGGTCATTGACTTGCCAGTTGTTTTAACCTTCGAGAAAGGGGATCTGCTATAAGATATCAGGACATTCCCCCATGTAACCCCTGATACAAGAGTATTTCAACCTGCCCAAGTAGCCCCAGTAGCTCCAAGCAAATGAAGTTTCCAAAGATGAGGACAAAATCATGGAAAGTAGAACCTGGCATGCCTCTAAGGTATAAGGAGTAACTCAGAAATTTTAGAATTTCAATTCATTCATTCAGGCATTTGTTAAGTATCTTCCAAGAACCCCTAACATTGGTGGTGAGGTGGAGAGAGGATGGAGATTCAAGGCAGTATGAGGTCTGGCCCGAAAAGATCTTGTACTCTAATTGACGTGTCAGATCGGAAGCTTCTAAAGCAATTTGAGAACAGTTAGGTGCTAAATTACTTAGTAAGGGCCAGAAGGGTGACTAGAACCTATCCTCTTAAAGATAAAAGAGATATGTGATAGCATGATAAGAACCCCGGACTAGCGTGTTTAAGGCCAGTTTTGTCATGATTGACTGCATCATCCGGGCCTGAAACTAACTCCTTAGTTGGTCTTCCTATAAAATGAAGATGATGCTGCTTGCTAAGCTGGCTTCTGCAAAGGGCTTCTTGGAACATCAAACGAGAGGGATAGTGGAGGTGAGAGTCTTGCCTGGGTTGGGGGGCCATGCTGGGTAATTCCTAAAGTCCTTTCCCACTCGTAGGATTCTAGGATTTTGTGGTAGTAGATGCAAAAGTGCTTTCAAAACTGTAAAGAGAGGTATAAAATGCGACATTTGTGTCATTCTCATCATTATAAATGCTCCTCGTGGGCTCCCGGTGGCCGACGCTCTCCCTCCCGCTGCTGCTGGGCCCACTGCACAGCACACTTCCTGACTTCCAGGCCAGGGTTCTCTTTATGACCCCTTAACGTCTCTTAAAAATTAATAAGCTGACTGACCAGCAGAGAATTTCCCAAGGAGGTCCCTACTATTTCCCCACTCCCACAGACATTTATTTTCTCTTCCCTGGCAGAGTGCAAACTTCACTACAGGCCACTGAACTAAGTAATGTCTTCTTTTAAAATCATTAAGCTGAGTGACCAGGCAACTCGAAATATAGGAGGGCGTTTCCCGGGGAGGTCAGGTCACCACCATCTCCACATCCTTAAGCATTTATCTTCCTTTGCCCATCAGAATGCAAGCTGCCGTAGAAACCACTGGGCAGACGCTCTTCGGGCCTCCGGATAGGCCAAATTTAGCCACAGGAAGCAAGCAACTGAGCAGGGCACTCTTGGTGCAGGTTGGCAATGGGTTAATGAGAGGTTTCATTTAACTCTAGGTGGTCGGTGGTGTTCCATCCCACCTCTCCCAGAGTATGTCATTGTCCTGAATGAAAAGACCCAAGGGCAACGCTTAGAAATGAGTTTAAGCTGTTATACATCAACTAAGGACAAAGTCCCCTGTGCTTCTGTCCTTACAGCCTTGCTCTATACCATTCCTTTTGACCTAGCATATACTACCCTGGATTGTTTATAATTTTTCCAAGGCATATGGCATGTATCCCTTACTAAAATCCTTGTAGCCCGTTTAAGGTTAAGCACGATGTTCTGTACATAATATTCACTTGATTTGAAAAACAAATTCCTAGTAATGTAGAAAATACAATCTTTCTCAGTACTTACAGTCCAAAAGAAATTATACTGATACTAATCCAAGAAACTTGGAAGTCTGTTTGCTTCCACCCTTTCACCTCAAATAATGCAGATTGGTTTAACAGCCCACCACGTCTCATTAATGTGAATGTCTGGTTACCTCTGGCAGTCGGTGCTGGGATCTGGGAGTGGAGTTTGGGCATTAGTTAGCTTTGCCAATGACTGTGATATATCATCTATAATATATGATACGTGATATAGCAAGCAGAGCCAAACAAGTCACTCCGAGAGTGAGTTATTGGCTTTCTGGACAGAAAAGGTATTGGGTCAAGTCCAAAAACAGCACTGAATTTTCCTACTCTGTGAGCAGCAAGAAAAATGAGGGCCAAGGTGACCACAATCCTATCTAGCCTCTACATCTGCATTTACCGAGATGTTTTTAAAGTCCTTGATGTTAACTCCAGAGAAGCAGTAAAAACGGACCCAAACCGGAGAGATGTAAAGGGTGCCTTCCTGTCTCTTGGGACAATTAGGCAGCCAGCCAGCCTGGCCAGCTGAGAGAGAACGAGGCAGCATGCCCAGGGAGACCAAGCAGAGGTCAGGCAAAGAACCGAGACCGTTCTGCAAGAGGGGTGGGAGTTTTGAAAAATTAAAAACTGGTCAAGGAGGAAGCCAGTGGTGGGAACTGGACCCTGAGGCACAGGCCCATGGTTGTCCACCGTCCAGAACTGGATGTCACCCTGAGCTCTGCAAGTTCAGCCTCGCCTGTGTCAGTGTCTGGAGTCCTCAACCTCAGCTTGAATGAATCTTGGTTTCTCAGGTTGATTCATTTTAAATTCAAGACAAACTGTAGAGGACTGAGGAGGGGAACAGATTTTCGGGCCTCCTTACCTCCCTCCAAAGCTGCAGCTAGCATTTTTTCACCCAGCACCTTCAAACAAAGGGAGAGCCATATTAGCTTCCTTCTGGGAAAGGAAGGAACCAGGCTTGCTGGGGTTTGGGTCGTGTTTGCTAGTGAGGCATTAATCAGGGTCTTGACATAGCTGGAAAGGGCTGGTTTCCTCTTCACATATAGAATCATAAAGGGGGCACAACATTCAAACAAAAGGCCAAGGAAACCTCTCCCAAAGATCCTATCAACTGCAGTTATGGACCAAGGAGTTTGGCCAGAAGGGAAAGCCCATTTTAGAAAAGGACCCTGTTTTTCCAGGCAGTGACATTCCTGTTACTCCGGATATGACTATAGTTCCAAAGAGGTCACTGGGGTAGACCTTAACTTCAGCTGGCTTTCAGGGAGTGGCCAATTGCTCGGGGGGTAAGGTTATTTTTCATTATCTCTAGCATTAAGGAGCGCGGATATCCTACGGTTGAGGAGGTGGCCATTGCTGTTTGATATCCTACCATCACATTGTTTAGCACAAGTGTAGTTTTGAGGATTGCTTCCAGCTTCAGTGGGTGGAGACTAATCAGTCTAAAGCAATCTTGGTAATGCTATTGCCCCTGGATATTTCAGATATACCTGGCTACAAGGATTCGTTTGGAAATGGGCGCGTGACCCAGTTCACAGTAATGAGAGATGAAGGAAAGTTTGCTGTGAGGAAGGTTTCCTCATTGTTAAGAAAGAGGTCTCTTTCCCTCTGATATGTTGTCGTATACGAATGTGAGGTCTGAAACTGCCGCAGGTATCTCACTCGAGCTTGAGGATCAAGTCAATTCAGGGAGGAGATCAGGACACAGAGAAGAGCAGGCAAAAGGAACTGGGGTTACAGGATTATGTTAGCCCTGAAGCCACCTGCCTCTGGACTTCCAGTTTTGTGAGCCAAAAACTGTCTTGTTAGGGGGGGGTAGATGGTGACAAAGAGAGGCTGGCTATTCACTGAGACCGGAACTCCCAGATCATCCAGTGGGGACTCTGGGGATCTGACACACACTAACTAGACTCAGAGGAGATTATAATTCAGGAGGTCAGTTTATTCATTAACGATGGAATGTATGCCTTTCCAATGCCTGGAAGACTTATGTCCTCTAATTTTCTTTCCCAGTATCAAGATAGCTGGGAGACCAAGTTGGTAGTAACAGTAGCCACAACAGCAAATAATAATAATAGTAACAAATAGCCTAATTTGCCTAAAGTTACATAGCTAGTAAATAGATTTAGACTCTATTCTATCTGAGTCCAAAGCCCAAACTCTTAACTACTAATTTATCTAGCCTTTAGTGGCAATCAGGATGTTTTTATGACTAATGAAAACAATAGCAAACTTTTACTGAGCTCCTGCCTTACGGCAGGCCCTGTGCTAAGCACTCCACATGTATTACCTAATTGAATCCTCATCATAATCCAGTGAGGGTAGGTATTATTATTATTATTCCCATTTTAGGAAACTGAGGCTTGGAGAGATGAAGTAAGTCCCCAAGTCCACACGGGTGATAAGTGGTAGGGTCACCCAGCATGACTCTAAAGGAGCCACTATGTTTTAGGCACTCATAACCAAGGGAGGGAGAGAAGGGTAGCACCTGGGTAGTGTCCTCTGTTCTGATCCAAAACATACCTTTCTAAGGGCCCAAAGAACTTAGGTTCACTTTTGTAAACAGTGCTACACACCAACTGACAACTTCTTACGATCCAGGTCTCCTTATTTAGCACAGGTAGACTTTGTTTTACTGTGTTTTGCGGATTTTTCTTTTTTTTTTTTTCTTTTTTTTTTTTACAAATTGAAGTTTTGAGCAGGTATTGGCTCCAGTTTCTACAAGCGTTTGCTCACTTTGTGTCTCTGTGTCACATTTTGGTAATTCTCACAGCATTTCAAACTCTTTCATTGTTATTATATTTGTTATGTGATCAGTGATCTTTGATGTTACCATTGCAAAAAGATTACCAATCGCTGAAGGCTCAGATGATGTTTAGCATTTTTTAGCAATAAAGTATTTTTAACTAAGGTATGCACATTGCTTTTTTAGACATAAATGTGCTGTTGTACACTTAATAGACAGTATAGTGTAAACACGACTTTTATACACTCTGGGAAACCAAAAACAAAATTTGTGTGACTTGCTTTATTGCGTGCAATATTTGCTTTATTGCGGTGGTCTCAAGGCAAACCAGCAGTATCTCTGAGGTATGCCTATAGTCACACTCGAAAAACTTTTGTCACAAACACATTAGATAACTGATTTTGTATCAGTTAGCCTTTTAAATTGATGCCTTACAGTTGAGATTTTAGAAGCTGTTCTTACAGTCCCTTGTTGATTTTGAGACAATACCCTCATCTTAACAGCACCAATGGTTAGAGTTTTTCTTGTTAATGTCAGTTTCAGAATGTGATGTGAGCTGGCCTTCTTCCTACAGCCCGGGAGTCTACCGTATTTGTATCCCGTAGCCCTCTCCTTACTAACTTCAGCTTTTTTGTGGTGTTGAATTGTCCATTCTTACCTGAACCATACATCTTGGCACTAAAGTCTGTTTCTTTTGGTTCTTTACTATGTCTTTATTTTCTAACTTAATTGTTTTAATTGTTCTATGTTTAGAAATCTTCTCTCTCCCAACTAAATGGCAAACTTCTTGCAGGCATTGACTGTGTTTTCTGCTTCCTACACATTCCCCACAGCACCAAACAGAATGTTGAGCACGTAGTAAGCATTCAGTGAATGCTGATGGAATTGAATTATGAACTATTGTCTCATGTTCAGTCTTTCCTCAAGGGCTTTTGGTTAGAACATTTGGCTGGAATGCCATACAGACCAAACTGAATTAGGAAAAAAAACATGCAATATATGTTACAGTCAAGGCTCAGAATTTCACATTACCTAATGTTTTGACTTCTTTTCAAATCAGTTAGTTATTATCTGGTCTCACAAACATTGCCTTTTTTTTCATATCTCCTAGGAGGGTATTTTCTTATCTTTGCCCCCTAATTTCACATTTTTCCCTCTCAAACAAATCCTTGAGTGAGGTTTTTCTTCTTGCTGAAGAAGTCACTGTTGTGACCAACCCTGAGTGGCCTAATTTGGAACATGTGTCATTTCACTTCTGTCTTCGCTGTTCTTTTTTCTTTTTCTTTCTTTTTCTTTTTTTTTTTTTACATTAACAGCTATGTGTAGATGACAACGGCTCAAAGGTGACAACAGAAATGAAGGACCCAGCCCTTGCTGTCCTTGTAGCTTGCACTTTAAAAGGGGCAAGACAGAGCATTCACGCAAAACAAAGCACACACATTTGAGGATTCCAATGCAGGAGGAAACTTACAGGAGAGTCATCCATCAATTTTAACCTAATTTGGCCCCTTAAGGAAGTCAGCACCCAAATCACTGCCAAAACTTTGCTTATTCCTACTGAAAACTTCAAAACCCCTCTCAGAGTTGCAAGACCACTGTGGTCTTCTTTACTTTGTCCTCCATATGCTCCCGACAATGTGGCCACAGTCCTGTATTCTTGGTGCCTGGGCGGGGCTAACGCGGGACAGTCTGCTCCATCAGGGAGGAAACAGCAGGCCTGTCTGCCACCTTCAATGACGGGGTCTCCTTGAACTGACAAGTTCAGTAACTGGATTTAGGCAGCAGTGGCCCCCTTTAAGCAAATATGTATGAGAGCTGACGTATATGAAGGTGGAAAAAGGCCCTTCCCCGGCGCCCCATCCCTTGCCCTGCGCCTCTCTGCACCTGTGACTGTTTGCAATCCCCACCCTGCCAGCTTTGTTCCTCAGTAATCCCTGCTGAGGGAATTTGGGCCTGCTCTCCACAGCCACTTCCATCTGTGCTTGGCTTTAGTCTTGAGTCCACAGTTCTGGCAAGTCCTGACTTCTTCAAAGCCAGTGTGAGGAGAGTGCACGTTCAAAATCATCTGCCTGGGGTTGGAGAGAGTGGAAAATGGAAAACATGCTCATTTTGGAGTCATCTCATTCTTTTGGAAAAAAATCTGAAGCCTCTACTGGTTTATTGTTTGTAGGCTGCCAAATGTGTTCTTTTTTTTTTTTTCCTTCCAAGACAGAGGAAACCATCTTTGAATCTCATTCTTAACAACACACAAACAATATGTAATGCTTCTCCCACCCACTGCAAAATTGCCAGATAAGGTGGGGTTAGGGTTTGGCTTCTTCTTCTTGTTGTTGATCACAAAGAGTTCCCAACTGATTCACTTTGAGCAAAAGCAAGGTGTTGATCATTCTATCATTACCCCAAACTTCCAGACAGTTCCTGTCCTGGAGAGTTGTTATCCCCTACCCACCCTGCCGCCTACTTCAGCAAAAAGAAATAGATGAAAAATGGATGTTGGCTACCTGCTTCTGATATTGTGTCTTCCAAAGTTCCCCTCACCGTACTGCAGTGGAGGGAAGGCCCATGAGTATATATTTGTTAGGGGCATGCTTTTTTGACTTGGTGAAAGGCTTTCCTTGTTGTTGTAAAGCACAGCTTAAACATAAACAATGAAACCTCATAAAGCCAGGCTCTGTTTACTCAAAATGGTGGGTATTTGGAAACTAGAATGTAGAATCATAGATTTTTAAAATATTTTTTTATTGAAGTATAATATACATGTAAAAAATACACAAACTATTAGTATACAACTTGATCAATTTTTACAAAATGAACATACCCATGCAAGCAGTACCCAGATCAAGAAACAGAGCACCTTCCCTGCATGAGTTTCCTAGGGTTTCTGTAAATTACCACAAATTTAGTGGCTTACAACAGAAGTGTATTCTTTCATAGTTCTGGAGGCCAGAAGTCTGAAATCAAGATGTCAGCAGGGCCATTCTCCCTCTAGGGGCTCTAGGGGAGAATCCTTCCTTGCTTCCTCCTGCCCTGGTGGCTCCAGGTGTTCCTTGGCTTGTGTACGCGTTGCTGTAAATCTCTGCCCCCTTCTTCACGAGGCCCTTCTCCTTCTTCTCCCTCTTCTGTGTCTTCTCCTCTTCCGTCTCTTATAAGGACACCTTGTCATTGGATTTAAGGCCAAATAATCCAGATGATCTCATTTTGAGATCCTTGACTGAATTACATCTGCAAAGACCCTTTTTCCAAATAAGGTCACGTTCACAGGTTCTGGAGCGTGGATATATCTTTTGTGAGGCCACCATTCAACCTACCACACCCCTCATTTCCTCTTCCAGCCACTCCCCTGTCATAGCTAACCACTGTTCTGACCTCTAACAGCATAGATTAGCTTTGCCTGCATTCGAACTTTATATAAATGGAATCATACAGGATGTGCTTTTTTGTGTCTGGCTTCTTTCGCTCAACATCACACTTGTGAGGTTTATGTACGTGTTTGCTTATAGCTGTAGACCAGTCATTCTCATTGCTGGATAGTATTCCATTGAAGGACTTTGTCACAATTTACCCATTTCACTCTTGATGGACCTTGGAATTGCTATCAGTGTTAGCTATTATAAATAATTCTGTTATGAGTGTTTCTGTACATGTGTCTTAGAGCACGTGCGCATGCATTTCTGTTGAGTACCCCTAGGAATAGAATTACTGAGTCCTAGGTTATTTGCATGTTCAGCTTTGGTACATAATGTCGAAGAATGATAAGAGTGTGAAAGTTAGAATGAATTTTTGAGATCAAGACCAGATGCCTCACTTAAATAAAACTCAAGTAATCCCAAATCCACTGAATTCAAAGTCTACTCTTTCTCCTGCCCCGAGACCTTTTGAATTGGGCAGATTTTACTGTACGTTTTCATTCTGGCTTAGTACCCCGTCAAGGTGCTGGGCCCAAATCACACCACATTGCCTTTGTCAGATCACACAAGTGAAAGGGAGCTTGGTGGCACTGGCCATGGGGGGAGGCAACAAGCAAACCATGTGACCAAGGGTGTTAGCTGGAGTTAACTGGCTTCCTCCCTGCATTTAAGCCTCCTGTTTGCTCCAGGACTCAGCCGGCTCAGGATCAAGTGTCTCAGGCAGGCTCTTTCATCCTGACTTGTGTAGGTGGAGGAGTGATGCGTGCCTAGTAAAGAGCATTCATTACCCATGAAGCTTTCACTGAAAGAAGCATATGTTTCAGAAAAGAGTCCCATCTTTTGGACCCTGAGCTGAGGAAAGCCAAAGGCAGCTCAAAGTCAAACAAACAATTTAACAAGATAGATACTACCCCCACTCCCACCCTGCTGTGTTATTTTTTAAAAACCATTTAGTGTAATTAAGCCATTGCCTCATAAAGTTGTTTCACCAGGAACTTCAGTTTCCCCAGGAAGAGATGAAAATAAACTGAATGTTTCATGTCACTGTTCCCACGATTCTTAAAAAATCATGTTTGTCTTTAACAGCATGATATGAAACATCTCTTGTCGATAAAGAGTTGTTTTACCTCGGGAGAACAAGGCAACAAAATTTACAATGACAATTTTTATGCACATTTAAAACATGAATTCTTCATCTAGATTACCAGGCATTTTTGACTCCGACTCTATTTTCCCACATAATTATTTCTTTTAAATCCCCTAATTATTCCATTCTGTTGAATACCATGTGTCCTGCTGAGGGACAATTGTGTCTAAACAAATCAACAGGTTTTACATCATTGTCTAAATATGAGGGAGAAACGGCCCCCAAACTACACTCTGGCACTTTGGTGGAAATTAACAGAGTTCGAAATCCCACATTGGGAATGCCTCATCTCTGGCTCTCCTGGAAGCTAACTTTCATAACTTGTGGAGCCCCAAACAAAGCCAAATGAATTTTGGAAAGGTCAGTGGGAAAGGGATTGGGGTGGGACTTTCCCAGAGAATGTTTGAGCCTTTGCTCTGCGAGCTGTCTGGTCACCTGCACAGTTTGTACTTCTCAGGGGGTGTGGAGGAGAGGACAGAAGCCATCCTCTCTTAGTACCTGGGGCCGGGGGGGCTGGGCACGGGGATTTGCCCACTTTGCTTGGAGGCAGCCATCTCACCCTGGGAACCCCAGGAACAGTGTAGTTACGTCAGGAAACTTGGAGAATGAGCACAGCATCTGTGGGAAGAAAATTGCCAAGGATTGTCTGCTTTGTGTCTTGTTATCTAGAGAACCGCTGATGTGTTTCAAATAATCAAATACTGTGCAGTGGGAAAGCGCTTCTCCCTGAAGCCCGTTCCAGGCACCCCAGAGCTCAGCGCTTCTGCTCCACGCCTGCAGACGGTGCCCTGAGCACTCTACCTTCCAACCATAATTGACCTCCTTTTTGATTTGTTTCTCACCGTCTGTGTCTTGCTCTCACTACTTGCCCCTACCCCCAACTTAGTTTTCTTTTTATATGTTTCTTTCTTTCCTCAAAGATGTGGCCAAGAAGCCCTGATGGCTCTCAGGGTTAGAAAGGAGGTCAAATCCACCGGTCTGTGCTAGTCAGTGGTTCTGAGTGATCAGTAAGTCCCAGGAGATTCTTTTCCTACCTCTATGATCATATCAGCCTCCCTCTCCCCTACTGGCCTGTGTTATCATAGTCTCTCTCTTTTTTTTAAAAATTTATTTATTTTATTTTTGGCTGCATTGGGTCTTTGTTGCTGCACGCGGGCTTTCTCTAGTTGCGGCGAGCGGGGGCTACTCTTCGGTGCGGTGCGCGGGCTTCTCATTGCGGCGGCTTCTCTTGTTGCGGAGCACGGGCTCTAGGCGCACGGGCTTCAGTAGTTGTGGCTCGAGGGCTCTAGAGCGCAAGCTCAGTAGTTGTGGCGCACGGGCTTAGTTGCGCCACGGCATGTGGGATCTTCCCAGACCAGGGATCGAACCCGTGTCCCCTGCATGGGCAGGTGGATTCTTAACCACTGTGCCACCAGGGAAGCCCCATAGTCTTTTCATAAATGCTCACTTCTAAATCAGTTCATTCAAAGACTGTGAGCATCTGCCTTCAGCTAATTAACTCTGATTTGGTTCGAAGCCCAATCAAAAGGGACCAAAATGAAGGAGTAGAGTAGACAGTCCTTCAGCATCTCCCCCTAATTTCCCATAGACCCGATTGGTTCCTTCACAGGCCTTGGTGCGGTTAGAGATTCTGTGTCTCCTCTGCGCAGGGCCCCGCGCAACATCAGGGGAAGGGCAGAGGAGTCCACCGTTACCACGCTGGGACTGGGCAGTGCCCCCAGTCAGGTGGCGGGCATGTCAGCACACACGCACTTCCCGGACTCTCCCCTGGCGCCTGCCCAGAACCCCAGCAAGCTAATCACAAGGAAACTGACTGTGCATGAACTTCAGAAGTGAACGGGCAGGTGGCTTGCTTTAGAATTAGCCTGCAGCACCTCTTTTTCTAGCTGCTATCCAGTATCGGACATGGTAACCACACCAGTTAACACCCCGGATTGGCTTGGGATTATGAATGGAGGGAAGGGAGATCCCCGTGCAAGCAAGCAGCTGTCCCTTTGGTTAATTATTGGGATCCACAAGCCCATCCCTACTGCCGGGGCTCCAGTGTCGAGATGATGAAATAGGTGATTAAAGGACTTGGAGACCAGTCCACACTGCAGCTTTGTCTGGAGTGTTCCAACGACAAGTGTTATTAGTCCACTAATCATAACATTGCCTGCAGTGGAATTTCCTTGGGAAGGAATGGGGCAGCGCCTCCATGCCAGAGGGCTGCACTGCATGAAATTACTAACACATCACAATTGGCTGTTCTGTGGGAAGGCGATTCCAACATCCAATTCAGGAAATAGGTCACCAGGCTGCTAGATGCACTGTTATTTTGATTTACTTCCTTAGACTCTTGCACTTTTTATACACTCCTCTCTGGGTAGAATGAAACTCCTCCGAGTTATTTGGCTTCTGGAGTGCCACACGGGGAAAGATTCGAGCAGCTTCTGAAAAGAGGCAGGGGTTTTCTGTGGTCAGGCCTGTGGGGTCCACTTGCTTCTAAGAATCAGGCCCGACGCCCTTCAGGTTGATACTCTTCACCTTGACCCCTTTCGGTGGGGTCTCCCGGAGGTCTGAGGCCATGGCTTTTAGGAGCCTGCAGCTGTGCCTGCCAGACAATAAATGTTTAGAGAGAGGATGAAGAGATACAAATGGGTTGGAGGGCGCCAGACCCTTCTCAGTAATGAGCATAGCAAAGCTTCCGTTTCCAAGGATCTTGAAAGGAACGAGATGTACTCATTTGGAGTGTCGCACTGCCAGAGCCGTTAGTACCAGCTGTTGGATTCTGGGACCACCCTGTCTTTGGGTTTAGAGGCCCAGCCAACCCTCTGGTCACTTGGGCCTTAAGAAGCAGGAGTCAGGGGGAGCTCTGGGGCTCTGTCACCGAGCAGCTGCCTTCTCTTCCCTGGATCAGTCTAGAGTTCCCCTGATTTTTCCTAAACCCAAGCAGTTGTCTACTGCCTTGCAGCGTCAGCAGAGGGTATTTGTGGATCCGTTGGTATTTACAGATTTCACATCAGGCAGAAGCTTATATTTCTTTTTTTTTTTTTTTAAGGTAGGCAGATGGTCTGACACTACGGGCTCTGAACTTACCCCCCTGCTCTCTTTTTGTTTTTAACCTTTCAACTGCTGGGTATTTGTGGATTCGTGACATCTTTCTTGGTGCTCAGAGACATACTGTATTTTATTGGGGCATGAAGTCTGGGCTCTAGCTCACCTGCCCAGAGGTGCCATCCCAATGCAGTCTTTTAGGAGATGGAGACTTGTGCCAGTGATTCACTGGGGCACTGAAATGCCATGGGAGGGTTTAAAGAGGTCTCTTGGAGAGTAAGACCTTGCTCAGACCCACCGCTCCTCCCCCCACCCCGCCCCCGCCTTATCCGGCCATGGAGACCTGTCTAGGCAAATAAGAGAGGGGAATCTTTATGAGAAACTCCCCTAGCATTATATTTCTTTGGGCTCTGGACTTGAGAAGAGTTTCACTGCCTTTTAAAATTCTCAGTGGCCCGTTAAACACAATCTCTGCCCTTCAGTTTTGTTTGTTGTATAAATCTATAGAGCAGAGGTTGTCACACTTAAGTAGCTGGAGTCGGATGTACAGTCACCCCAGAACCACCACGTGGCTTCTGCATATGCTTCAGAGGCAAGGAGAAGCATCGTGAGCGCAGGCGCGGCGCAGCGGAGCACAGTGTAGGACGCTCACGGAGACACCGACGGCCGCTAGCCGGCTCTGATTCCCGGCTGGCCTCCTTCCTAGCCGTGGGGCGAGGCAAGTTCCTGAGCCCCTGCTTCCTACGCTCAGATGAAAACGAGAGCTCTTAGCACAAAAGGGTTGGGAAGGTGAAATAAGAAAATGTAGGTGATGTGCTTTGTTAGGTCAGTCCTGGAAATTAGCAAAGTGGCCGCTACATAGTGGCTTATTCTCATTATGAAAATCACCTCCTGGGCTCTGGAGTCCTGTTTCCTGTTTAATAGCAACCGTGGGAGTCACAGGAGCCACCCCGCATCTGAGTCTGGCTATTTTCGAGGCTGCCTTTGGAAGGGGCCGGCCGCAGCAGCCCGGGGGGCGGGAGGCGGGGAGGGAGCAGGCATTATTCTCTGGGCTGCAGCTGTGGCAGCAAGTATAGTAACCTCCACATGCCAGATGAATCAAGCCGAGGGCCAGATCTGGGCTGTGGGCCAGAGGCTCCCCACGCTGATTTATAGTGCGGACAGAGATGTGGGTGTTTTGTGAATATATTTTGATGATGATAAAACAGAGAGAGAGAGAGGCAAAAAAAAAACACCCTTCCTAAAAAATGTGCTGAAGGAGGGAGGTTCAGGGCTATCTGCAAGATTAGAGCGGCCCGAGTGCGAGCAGCGGCGACTCGTTAGCAGGAGGCCGGTGGAAGAGCAGCCTGTGATAGGCAATGCCCCTTGGAATGCAGTGAATTGTGAATGAGGCCCCTGTATGCCAGCCACTGGGGCACAGCAAGCCTGACGTCCCTCTGCAGGTGTGCGGTAGCGGACTAAGCCTGCATTTTAACTCCTGCCGGCCCCGCCGCCGGACCTGCTGGGCTCTGGGGAGGCTCCCGACTCCCATGCTTGCCCCGTGCTAACACTTCTCCAGAAACCAGCCAGCCGTTGCCTTTGGGGTCAGGCCTAGGTCATGGCCAATGAGCCGGAGACAATAGGCTAAGTGTGGGAAGGCCGCCCTGGATGGAGTTTGGAAAGAAACAATATCCAGGATTTATTCTTCAGCACAGCACATTTGAGAGGGCTCCCAACTCTGGGGCCGAGGGAGCAGAGTGGAAGCAGGGAGGCCGAGTCCGGGCTGGGGGTCAGGGCTCCCTCCGGAATGTTTTCCCTCCCAGACAAGGCAGAGTCAGGCACAGCCCTCCTTGCTTTACTCATGAAATGTCAGGCACAGCTGTCCTGGCTTACTGTGTTTCATCCGAGAAAGAACCTCAACCAAGGACCCATACGGATCTTTGAAGACAGCAGATTTATTCCTCAAAGGTGAGGCCGCTAGGCAGACATCGATCCGGCTGGAGCTCGTAGTGCGTAAACTCACATTGGTCTGCAAACATTTTTCCCCTGAGGGAAGGGCAGTGAACACTCTTATGCCAATAACCTGCAGTATCTGACAAGTATAATCTGCTTTTTTGTTTTTTTGTTTTTTTCATTTCCTTACCTCTCAATGCTCCCGGCCTGGGGCTTTCTCTGAAAGCCAGGCCTCATTCCAGGCCTCTAGCACCCCTGCCACTCTACCATGCTCATTTTTGCCTTTACAGTTTTGCTTCACCTGGAGTCCTTTTGCCCTTTGATGATTCAAAGCCTCCTTATCCCTTCCACATCGCCAGTTCTCTGAGGAAACAGCCCCAGGCACCCTCAGTCCCCCCATTATTGCCTGGCCCAGGGCTTTGGGGCACATACTGCCTGCATGTACAAGCTCATGAACTCCCTATTTGCCCACCAGTCTAGAGGACAAAGAAGTCTAGAAAAGAAAAGTGATCCTCTCTCTATTTGGCCGCCCCTTCAGACCCAGCTCAAGTGGGTTTCTGGAGCTCTTCCTGCGATTTTTTTTTTTTTTGCATATATTCACCTCTTTTATGCCTTCACTTCACCGAAACACAAATCCACCACGCCCATGAGGCCAACCCTGGGTTACGAAATTTCAGGGCCTACGGCGATTTCCCCCGTCAGGCGAAGCCTCTCCTGCCCTGAGCCCTGGGAGTTCTCTGCTTTCTATCGAGGATGAGAAATAAGACTCCATGAGAAGGGCCCTGGTCTGTGTCACTCGGGGCTGGCTCCTTTGCGGGATGGTGAGAAGCCCCCTGAAAATGAAATGAAATGGCTTCTCAGGCTCTTCTATTTGAATTTCCCATTTCCTGCCTTGGAGCTCAACAAAGGACTTGTGTATCGAGTGTGTGTGTGTGTGTGTGTACCATGGCAGGAGAATGCACACAGGATCCTTGTTGTCCATTCACTTTTCTTGGGAGGAAACAGAAGTGGGTGTCTATTCCCAGCGGTGTTAGGGTGCAGCGGTGGAGGCCTCCACCATCCCCCCTTCCAGCTTGCTAGGGATGTCTTTCACTCACAGTTTGGTTGGATGGAACCAAAAAGTTGCATCTCTGGCTTCTGACTATGTCCCACTCCCCACTCGATGCCCACCAAAAAATCGTGTTCAGTGACTATTGAGGGAGACTGTACCTATTCTCAGCAGATAAGGGAGGCTGGGGCCACTCCTGTCTCAGGGTGCTGGTGTTGCCTTCTAACAGACATCAGGGTTTCTCCACCCCTACAGTAGCACTTTTTTTTTAATGTTATCTTTTTTTTAAAATTAAATTTATTTATTTATTTATTTTTTGGCTGTGTTGGGTCTTCGTTGCTGCGCGCGGGCTTTCTCTAGTTGCGGCAAGCGGGGGCCACTCTTCATCGTGGTGCGCAGGCTTCTCATTGCGTTGGCTTCTCCTGTTGAGGAGCACGGGCCCTAGGCACGCGGGCTTCAGTAGTTGTGGCATGTGGACTCAGTAGTTGTGGCTCGCGGGCTTAGTTGCTCCGCGGCACGTGGGATCTTCCCGGACCAGGGCTCGAACCCGTGTCCCCTGCATTAGCAGGTGGATTCTCAACCACTGCGCCACCTGGGAAGTCCCTACAGTAGTGCTTTTTGACGATCCGGCAGCAGCCTAACTTGAGTCACTGCTTTGGATGGCCCTACCTCAGCATTTGAGAGCGTCTGCGGGGGCTGGGCTTCATCAACCTTGGGTTTTCTTTGAGATCCTGGTAAAAGTGGAGTCAGCATTGTGGGTACACGCTCTTCGCAGCCCTGGGAGCAAACCTTTGGCTAGGAGTGTAGCGGGGCCCATTTACAGACCAAATGTGCTAATTATAAATGGTTCTTATCTTGTCATTAAAGCAGATCTGGCAGGCCTGGGACTTGGCAGCCCTCGGTGAGCTATTAGTTCCATGCTACTGTACTGGCTGGGCAGTCATAAAACTGTATCTCTTTGAAAAATGGTCCATAATTTAGACCAGCCTCCTCTGCACCCATTAGCCCAAATTGGTGTGACTTGATGGCCCAGTCTTGGGCTGCTCAGACGCTGGATTTAATTTCTGTCTGGAGTTTTAGGTAGACTGGAGGGAGGGACGCAAGGGCCCTGTGCAGTGAGGTCAGGTCAGAGGCTCTGGCCCCCAGCCCCCCACCTCCTTCGGCACCAATCGGCTTCCTGCTGCGAGGCAGCCCTCTAGTTCACATCCTCGCTCTGTGCCCGGCTCTGTCAAGCCCTGCTAAGGAATTAACTGCAAGTTGGGAGTTAGTTGGTAAGAGCCCGGGGCATAACAGGCATACTTGCATATTAACAGGAGTCTCAAGGAGGCTAAAAGTCTCCATGGATGGAGGCCATAGTGCTGGGATGGGAGCTAATAGGGTAGATATTTCTGGATCGAGTTCCTTAGAAGATGCTGTGGGCATTTCAGGTATCAGGACGGACTGATTGGGAAAATGGGGTGGAGGGAGTTGCTTCCCAGTGCCCCAGAAATCCCACCAAACAGACCACACCATCTCCGGTCAGACAGCACCAATCTCTCTGCTCCACCCTGGCAGTGTGGTGGAGAGCGGTTATGAAGTATCAGGTGGCACACGTGCCTTTGTGAGTTTAGGGCAGGCCCCCAGGGTAGCTTATAGTCTAGACAAGAAGGCTGAAGGCTTTGTCCAGTGTTTCTCAAACTTGAATTGGCTTTCATTTGATTCAAATGTCTCAAAACAGAGAAAGGACTCAATCTTCTATTGACACACAAAACATGAATTTGGGAATCAAATCCAACCATTGCTCATTTCTTCACTTTTAAAAGCACATATTTAAATATTTGCTTCATTGGGTGAGATAAGTAACATACAGCTGCATCTTGCCTCTAAGAGTAATTTCCATTATCCTACAAAGGAAAAGATACCTGCCCTGTATATTGAGAAACCACTATTAAACCTAATTCCATATAACAAATAAAGTACTATTTAAAAAAATAAAAGCACATATTGAACACTTAATACGTTCCAGGCACAGTGCTTCATATGTGACAGGCAAGTACGATTACATCCCCATTTTATAGACCAGGAAACTGAGGCTCAGGCACATTAATCGAGGTCACACAGCTCTGAAGTGGTGGCACTGGAATTAAAACACGGTGTAGCCCCCATACTGTTCCACATATACAAAGTGAGAGAGTGGCAGGGACATATATACACTACCAAATGTAAAGTAGATAGCTAGTGGGAAGCAACCACATAGCACAGGGAGATCAGCTCGGTGCTTTGTGACCATCTAGAGCGGTGGGATAGGGAGGGTGAGAGGGAGACGCAAGAGGACGGGGATATGGGGATATATGTATACATACAGCTGATTCACTTTGTTATACAGCAGAAACTAACACAGTATTGTGAAGCAATTATACTCCAATAAAGATGTGGAAAAAAATGCACTAAAGCACGTGTTATTTTACTTCTCCTTAACCAATAATGTATTCATTCTCTGATTTCTAACACACCATTGTAAAGCAATTATCCAATAAAGATGTTTAAAAAAAACCCCAAAACACAGTGTAGCAGAGAGCACAGGTTCTAAAATCAGGCTGTGAGGAACATTCTTTGTTTTATAGACAGATGTGTAAAATTAAGTGATGTTTCTTTTTGTGAGTGTTCTCTGGACCTCGGCCCTCCTAGGACAACAGCTCTAGCTCACTGGGGAGGTTCAGTATAAGGATACAGGTGTGGGAGCCATCAGCATATAGAAGGCAAGTGAAGTCCGGTGGACAGGAGAGCACCAGCCGGAATGATTTGCTCAAGGTCATACAGCCATCAAGGGCAGAGCCCAGCCCAGGCGAGAGCACTTCCCCCATCGCTGCTCCTGTCAGCTGGGTGGAAAGCGCAGCTCTCCGGCTGCAACCTCCACACCGGGAGGCTGCTCCACCCTCCCCCCATCCTGTTCCTCAGCCCCCTTCCTCTTGCTTTAACAGACAGGAGTTGTTTCCCAGATGGCAGTAACAGTACTGACAATCAGAGAAATTTGTGCTGAGTAATATTTCAGAGCTAATGGAGGGAATTCCAGGATAAACAGATGACTCCGGGGTTTTTAGCACCACTGCCCCTGAAGACCCATCCTCCAAGGCTCCCACATGAAAGACTGCCCTTCTCAGGAACTCAGTGCTTCTGTCTGTGAGGATGTTTCCAGAGCAATGACTGCCATTTGACAAAGGCTCTCCAAAACGGTGGCTTTTGTCTCTTGGCACTCTTCACCATGTTGCTTTCTCTTCCACAGAGCCCTCAGGCCGTCATGCGCTTGTGTTTTCTCCTTTCTCCAAATATGATTGCATCTGGCCTTGACTTATCTGCATGTGCACAATAAAGACATCTCTCTGGAAAGAGTATCATAATACTGTTTCCTAGATCTTTGTTTCAGGGGACAGAAACTTAAGCCAAAGGAATAAATCTCTAACTGTGAAATTTCAGATATCAGCCAGCAAGTGGGAGGGTTAATAAAGGGATACTGAGAAAAGGCACCTTTCTCGTACTTCTGAAATCATACTAGTGGCTCTGAATGTCAGCTCCTTATATGGGAACTAATATCTATAGCTGGAAAAATCTCAGACACTCCTGACATGGTTGAGCGGAAAGGGCATGGGCTCTGGAGCCAGACTGTGTAAGGTCACAT
Source organism: Balaenoptera musculus (assembly GCF_009873245.2). NCBI lineage: Eukaryota > Metazoa > Chordata > Mammalia > Artiodactyla > Balaenopteridae > Balaenoptera > Balaenoptera musculus. The sequence goes on along the minus strand of NC_045806.1, from coordinate 112,766,370 downwards.
TCCAGCTCTGCCACTTCCCAGCTGGGGTACCTCGCATAAGTTACTTAAACACTTGCTGCATCAGTTTCCTTTTTCTATAAAACAGGATAGTTATAGAACCTAATTCACAGGGTTCTTATATGGGTGAAACTAGATAACTTGAATATCTATAAACACCTAGCATGGTGCCTGGCACAGTGGGAAGCAGTTAATGAATGATATCTAGTCTTGGCATTTCTTCACTAAAGTTGGCTTTTCCTTAGGTCCTTGAACTATGTAGGTCACTTTAGGGGAACTCAATTCAGCTGGAATTATTGAGTATCTGCTGTGTGCCTAGCCCTGTGCTTGGGACACTGTGAGGAAGACTATAGAAATCTACAAAGGAGGAGCTAATCTCAGGGATCTGCTTTGGTGTAATGTTTTGAGCTTCTTCCAAAGAGCCCCATCTGACAGCTAGGTGGAGAGGCCCAGGGCCCTTCCTTACACAGAATAGCAAGGGGTTTAAATTCATGGGCTCCGCAATCAGGCAGGCGTGTGTTCACTTCTTGCCTCTGCCTCTTGACTGTGGTGTGACCTTGGCAAGGCACACTACCTCCCCATGCCTCAGCGCTTCATCTGTAAAATGTGTGTCATAATTTCATCCTTACCCATGCTGTACCCATCAACATAGATTCGTAATTATTGCTTTATGCAGTTCTCTTTTCAATCAGATGGAAAAAATGGAGTTACAAAAATATATTAGTATCTTTAATGTTTTTAGATAAATATTACATTTACTGGTGTTCTTTACTTATTTGTGTGGATTTGAGTTACTGTCTAGTGTCCTTCCATTTCAGCCTGAAGGACTCTCTGTGTCATTTCTTTTTTTTTACCTTCTTTTTAAAAGTTGAGGTATAATTGACATATAACATTGTATTAGTTTCAGGTGTACAACATAATGATTCAATATTTGTATATATTATGAAATTAGCACCACAGTAGTTAACATTCATCAAAAGACATAGTTACAAAAAATTTTTTTCTTGTGATGAGAACTTTTAAGATCTACTGTCTTAGCAACTTTTAAATATACAGTACAGTATTATTACCTAGTCACCATGCTGTACATTACCTCCCCATGACTTATTTATTTTATAACTAGAAGTTTGTATCTTTTGACTCACTTCACCCATTTTGCCCAACTCCTACCCCCCACTCTGGCTACCACCAATTTGTTCTCTGTATCTATGAGCTTGTGCTTGTTTGTTTTTTAACATTCCACATATAGGTAAGATCATATGGTATTTGTCTTTCTCTATCTGACATATTTTTCTTAGCATAATGCCCTCAAGGTCCATCCATGTTATCTCAAATGTCAAGATTTCTTTCTTTTTTTATGACTGAATAATATTCTCCTTCATTTTTAAGGGTAGTTTTACTGGATATAGAATTCCTGGTTGACAGCTTTTGCCATTCAGCACTTTGAATATGTCATCCCACTGCCTTCTTATCTCCTTGGTTTCTGATGAGAAATCAACTGTTAATCTTATTGAGGACGTTTTGTATGTGATGAGTCACTTCTCTCTTGCTGCTTTCAGGATTTTTTCCTTGCCTTTGGACAGTTTGCTTATGATGTGTCTAGGTGCGGATCTTTTTGAATTTATCCTGCTTGGAGTTAGTTGATCTTTTTGGATGTGTAGATTAATGTTTTTCATCAAATTTGGGAAGTTTTCAGCTATTATTTCTTCAGATACTCTTTCTGCTTCTTCCTCTGTCTCCTGTCCTTCTGAGAGTCCCATTATATGCATGTTGGTACACCTGAAGGTGTCTCACAGGTCTCTGAAGCTCAGGTCATTTTTCTTCATTCTTTTTTCTGTTTCTCACATTGAATATCAGTATTTTCAAGTTTGCTGATTTTTTTCTTCTGCCTGTTCAAATCTGCTGTTGAACACCACTAGTGAATTTTTCATATCAGTTATTGTACTTTTCTACTTCAGAATTTCTATTTGTTTCTTTTAAAAAATAATTTCTGTTTCTTTATGGATATCTGCTATTTATTAAGACATCATTCTCATACTTTAGTTCTTTAGACATGGTTTCTTTTAGCTCTTTGAACATATTTAAAATAGCTGATTTAAATCTTTATCTAAAAAGTCCAATATCTGGGCTTCCTCAGGGACAGTTTTTATTGGTTGTTTTGTTTTTTCATGGGTATGGGCTACTTCTCTGCAGGTCTCATAATTTTTTGTTGAAAATTGGACATTTTGAATATTATAATGTGTTAAATCTGGAAATCAGATCCTTCCTCTTCCCCAGGGTTTTTTGTTGCTGCTTGTTGTAGTTGTTGTTGTTTGTTAAGTGACTTTTTCTATCTGAACTTTCACGAGAGCTGGTTGGTCCTATCTCATAGTTACAGTTTACAAGATATAACTCCCCCTACTGTTTGCTTTGGTGGCCCCGCAGCTCTTTTGATGATTTTTGAGGCCAGTCATTGGGAGAAGCTCTTTTGATGATATTTGAGGCCAGTCATTGGGAAGAAGAATATTTAGTTATAAATATTAAACTTGTCTTATGCTTCTTAGATCTCTGCTGAGCCACTTCTATTCAAGGAACCTTGTAAGTCAGAAGGCCAGTCAGCCTTCATTATCTGCCTTCATGTGAGAAAGAGAAAAAAAATAATGAGAGATTTATATGGCATGAGAGAAGAGCCCATTCCACTCTTCTAAGAGGCCTGAAAAGACTCCCCTAAAGGGAATAAGCCACACTCCAGAAAGAGAGTTGAAATCCATGTCGTCCAGGATAGATGCCCCTAGCCCTTTCCTTCCATTCCCGATCTTCCCTACTTTTGAGGGGCGGGAAGTACACCCTTGCAAACTGGAGTTGGCTGAATCCTGCAGTGTTGCCAGAGACAGGGGTGGCTATGTGAGGTTCTCCCTACAGCAAAAGGGGCAGCTTTAATGGTGAACTAGAGTCAATCAGAGACTGGGGCAGAAGGACTGGAAAGAAAGCCTGAGGAGCACAGGCAGAGTGTCTCCAGCACTGGATTGGGAGTGGGGGAGGGAAGGAAAGGGGAAAGGGAGACAGGCAGTGGCACAAAGAACGGTCGATAAATTCTGTGCCATTGGGGCAGGCTTAGAGCAAGAGGCAGCTTGCTTTTTCCTTTTTTTTTTTTAAGTAATTTTTATTGCAGTATAGTTGCTTTAAAATGTTGTGTTAGTTTCTGCTGTACAGCAAAGTGAATCAGCCACACGTATACATATATCCCCTCTCTTTTAGATTTCCTTCCCATTTAGGTCACCACAGAGCACCGAGTAGAGTTCCCTGTGCTCTACAGTGGATTCTCATTAGTTATCTATTTTATACATAGTACTATATATATGTCAATCCCAATCCCCCTATTCATCCCACCCACCTTCCCCCTTTGGTATCCTTAAGTTTGTTCTCTGCATCTGTGTCTCTATTTCTGCTTTGCAAATAAGTTCATCTGTATCATTTTTCTAGGTTCCACATATAAGTGATATTATACAATAATCGTTTTTCTCTTTCTGACTTACTTCACTTTGTATGACAGTCTCTAGGTCCATCTATGTCTCTGCACATGGCACAATTTCATTCCTTTTTATGGCTGAGTAATATTGCATAATTCAAAAAGATACATGCACCCCAATGTTCATTGCAGCACTATTTACAATAGCCAGGACATGGAAGCAACCTGAGTGTCCATCGACAGAGGAATGGATAAAGAAGATGTGGTGCAGTTTGCTTTTTCTGATTCCATGTTTTCACCAAGCAGTTTTTAATAGTTATTTGGGTTCTTGAGATGTTCGTCAACCATCCACCTTATACCTTAATTCAGCAAACATTTACCAGGTGTCAGGCACTGGGCATAAGGATATGAATAAAACAGGTCTCTCATGGTTATAGGAGAAAACAATGTATGGAAAATAACGGCATAATGAAAGAAGGGCTATAACTGAGGGAAGGCCAGAGAACTGGAAGCCGCAAGGAGGCCTCTCACTCCAGCTTGGAGTGGGGGGTAGGACGTAGGAATCTGTAAGTCCTCTATAAGGAGGTCGTGCTTGAGCTGAATCTCTAATCTTGAAGCACAAGAAGTTTGTCAAGTGTTGGTGGGAGGAGTGTGTGGGGATGCAGGCATCCTAGAGAGAAGGAACGGCAAATGCAGACGGAAGCCAGAGAGAGCTTGTGGCACATTTGGAATGAAAAAATAGCTTTGGAGGGTGGACGTGGGGTTTATGAAGGGTACCAGAAGGAGGTGAGATTAGAAAGCTAAACAAGGCCAGACCATGAAGTGCCCTGCGTGTTTCAAGGAGGCACGTGTGCTTTATCTTGAAGGTTGTGGGGCACTCAGTGAAGGCTTTCACAGGAGAGTGACCTGGGTGGTGTAATAAGATGGTTCAGAGTGTAAAATCTATACTCTATTGATGTTCAAAGTGTGGTCCCTCTACCAGCAGCATCAGCATCACCTGGGAACTTGTTACAAATGCAAATTCTTTTTTTTTTTGGTTAAATTTATTTATTTGTTTATTTATTTATTTATTTTTGGCTGCATTGGGTCTTTGTTGCTGCATGCGGGCTTTCTCTAGTTGCGGCGAGCGGGGGCTACTCTTTGTTGTGGTGCGCGGGCTTCTCATTTTGCTGGCTTCTCTTGTTGCGGAGCATGGGCTCTAGGCATGCGGGCTTCAGTAGTTGTGGTGCGTGGGCTCAGTAGTTGTGGCTCGCGGGTTGTAGAGCACAGGCTCAGTAGTTGTGGCACACGGGCTTAGTTGCTCCGTGGCATGTGGGATCTTCCCGGACCAGGGATCGAACCTGTGTCCCCTGCACTGGCAGGCGGATTCTTAACCACTGTGCCACCAGGGAAGTCCCACAGATGCAAATTCTTGGGCTCAATCCCAGACCTACTGAATCAGAAACTCTGCAGGTGGGGCCAGTCATCTGTGTTTTCACAAGCTCTCAGGTGATTCTGATGCATGCTTAAGTTGGAGAACCACTGCCCTAGGCAGACCACCTAGGTTGGAATCCCAGCTCTCCCCCTGTATAACTTTGGGCAAGTTTGAAATCTTTCGGAGCCCCAGTTTCCTCAGCTATAAAATGTGGATTATAAAGTTGTTGTGAGGATGAACTACGTTAATATATAAAAAGCACTTAGAGTAATACCCTGTCCCTATAGTATGTGAGTCATTGTCACAAATGTTATTGTCACCCAGATTCCTTCTGGATGGCTGAACATTTTTATCTGACCTGGCGGCCCTAGTTAGTGTCATGGCTTTTCCCTTCCCTGCCCTGCCCTGCCCTGCTCTGCCCTTCCCTTTCTTCATATGTAGAAAAATATCTATCAAACGTGTATCACAAGCAAAGTGGTGCTTAAGGGGAATTCACTTGGAGATAGTGGTAACACCCTAATGATAATCCAGGTCTGCTAACTGTATAGAAGAGATGGAACTCAGGGGTGGCCTTGGACATGCCCCCTTCCGCAGGTCTTGTCCTCAGTATGCTCATTTGTGGGGCGAGGGGGTTGGAACAGATGATTTTGGAGGACTCTGACAAAAAGGTAATTTTGCTTACCTTTATTTATTTATTTTTTAATTTATTTTATATTTATTTTATTTTTGGCTGCATTGGGTTTTCATTGCTGCACGCGGGCTTTCTCTAGTTGCAGCGAGCGGGGGCTACTCTTCGTTGCGGTGTGCATGGGCTTCTCATTGTGGTGGCTTCTCTTGTTGCGGACCACGGGCTCTAGGCGCGTGGGCTTCAGTAGTTGTGGCACATGGGCTACAGTAGTCGTCATTCACGGGCTCTAGAGCGCAGGCTCAGTAGTTGTGGTGCACGGGCTTAGTTGCTCTGCAGCATGTGGGATCTTCCCAGACCAGGGCTCGAACCTGTGTCCCCTGCATTGGCAGGCAGATTCTTAACCACTGTGCCACCAGGGAAGCCCCTTTGCTTACCTTTAAATGAGTCAGATTTAGCAAACATTTACTGAGTACTATTCTAGTAACTTTCACAAAATTTCACAAGCCTGTGAGATACATATTATTACTACCCCCCCCCCCCCAATTAAAAATGAGAACATGGAGGCCAAGAGAAGATCAGCTGGCCCCAAACTGCACGGCACCCAAGGGTCAGGGCTGAGACTTGAGCCAGGTCTGCCTGATTCTAGGGCCTGTCTCTTCTGCATGGTGACACTGCCTCCTGTGGCGCACTGTGACTTCCTTCAGAGAGATAAATTGGCTTGGCCAAGGTCACACAACTAAGCAAGGAGCAGAGGAAGGACTAAAGCCCATGTTTTCTGACTCCAGGGCCAGTGTTTGGTCTACAAATCACAGTGGCCTCTAACAATGAAAGCTAACAGCATGCTAAGTGCTGGACTGATTAATGACCCGCCTCTTGCCTACCAGCTCCAACAATCTAAAGTCAATAGACAACACACCAGCCATGTAACCAAGAACCATGTGGCACCAAGATCAGCAGACCTCTGCAGGAGTCAGTCTGAAATGCCTGGAGGGGTCCAAGAGGGTTCGAGATGGACTTCCTTACTTCAGACTCTGTCAGAAGCTATTTGAAGGTGTTATGAAAAGTGACTTGCTGCCTCTCTTTCCAAAGAAATGGATTAAGTTGAAGATCTCCCCGTTCACTGATCTCCAAAGTGGGGTATGCACATTGAGGTGTGGGAAGAAAATGTTAGAACTTCTAATTCCATTGTCTGTTTTTTTAATCACTTTTAAATTTCTATTTTCTTTTCTTTTTTTTTTTTTTCGGCCACACCAGCCTGTGGGGTCTTAGCGCAGCATGTGGGATCTTAGTTCCCCAACCAGGGATCAAACTCACACCCCCTGCCTTGGAAGCACGAAGTCTTAACCACTGGACTGCCAGGAAATTCCCTAAATTTCTATTTTCTATGTATGCTTTATGATGTAGAACATACACACTAAGCTTAGTTTATAATTTACAAATTATTAACATACCCATAATTTATAAATAATTTTCTATTTTTGTATAGGTTATAGAATGTCCTTAATTATTATATTAGTTTATAGTATATTAATATAATTTGTAAACTAGAAATATATTTACAAAGTATAAATGCATTGATAAAATATATAATGCATTGATAAATATATATAAATATAAATGCATTATATTATATATAAATGCATTGATAAAATATATAAATAAATATATTAAAATTATACATATTTTACACATATTATACATGGTATTTGGAGATATACTTGAAAACTTTTTTCTAAACAGAAGTGCAAGGAGATAATACACAGCCCACCACTATCTACTAGAAATAGCAATATTCTGAGGCCTGCTTATGTTTTGGTAAAGCAGAAACCCCATCTTCTTTGGCATTTAATAGCCATAAATCATGTGTTGGTCCACCTGTCCTGGTCTAAGTGTCTACCCCGAGTGCAGAGACTCTGTCAGGGACAGAGTCCCTGCCTTTGTATGGTTGACAAGCACATGGTCCAGTAATGGGGGGCCAGTAACATCAATTTTGGACCATCCACACAACAGAATTTTATCTCATGATTTTAAATGATGTTGGAGACAACATATATAAACAGTTGATACAACTCAACATCAAAAAAATAACCCAATTAATAAATGGGCAGAAGAACTGAATAGACATTTACATTTTTCCAGGAAATGCAGATGGCCAACAGGCACATAAAAAGATGCTCAACATCGCTAATCATCAGGGAAATGCAAATTAAAAACACAATGAGATATCACTTCACACCTGTCAGAATGGCTGTCATCAAAAAGACCACAAATAACAAATGTTGGCGAGGATGTGGAGAAAAGGGAACCCCCATATACTGTTGGTGGGAATGTAAATTGGTGCAGCCACTGTGGAAAATAGTATGGAGGTTTCTCAAATACTGAAAATAGAACTACCATATGACCCAGCAATTCAACTCCTGGGTATATATCTGAAAAAAACAAAAACACTGCTTGGAAAAGATACATGCATCCGAGTGTTCATAGCAGCATTATTTACAATTGTCAAGATATGGAAGCAACCTAAGTGTACATCAACAGATGACTGGATAAAGAAGATGTGGTATATATATATACAATGGAATACTACTCAGCTATAAAAAAGAATGAAATAATGCCATTTGCAGCAACATGGATGATCTTGGAGGGCATGATGCTAAGTGAAATGTCGGACAGAGAAAGACAAATACTGTATGATATAACTTATATATGGAATCTAAAATATAAAACAAAGGAATATATATAACAAAACAGAAACAGACTCATAGATATAGAGAACAAACTAGTGGTTACCAGTGGGAAGAGGGAAGGGGGACAGAGCAATATAGGGGTAGAGGATTAAGAGGTACACACTATTATGTATAAAATAAGCTACAAGGATATATTGTACAACATGGGAAATATAGCAAATATTTCATAATAACTCTAAGTGGTGTATAACCTTTAATACATACATACATACACACATAATGTTAGAAAAAAATATGTCATGATGTGGAGAGATGGTCTTATATTGTAATTATAAACAAAAGTAGTTTACAATAACAACAGGATGATCAGTATTTTTATTTTTTAAAGAAAACAACAAATTGTGTATACATGCATGGAAAAAGACAAGGAGGAAATAGCCCAACATACTCGTCATGGTGTGCAATTGTAGGCATTTTAATTTTCTTCTTTGTAGTTATCTTTGCTTTCTAAAATTTCTATTAGAAGTTTATATTGCTTTTGTAATCAGGAAAAACACTTTTTTGAAAAGAAAATAAATTGAGCACATGCACTTGAGAAGGATGTACGTATCCTTTCAGTACACAATGCAGTCCTACAGAAAGAAAAATGAGCCTGACTTGTCACAGTTTCCTGCAAGAGGATGCTGAGGACCTTATCATATCAGTGCGTGGTGAGGGCACTGGGGGAGAAGTTTCTCTCAGGTCTCAGAACCAGGAAAAGCTACACTGGTTTGCTTTTATCTTAGGGACACTGTGACTCATGTAACTCAATAATCTTCAAACGCTTTTGCCTGAGAATCCCCTGAGATTTTTAAATTTTTATTTCGAAGTAATTTTAGATTTACATGAAAGTTGACAAAAAAAATAGTACAGAGTTCCCGTGTACCCTTCATCCAGTTTTCCTTAATGTCAACTGACTTAACCATAATACAGTGATCAAAACCAGGAAATTAACCTTGGTACAATAATACTTACTAAATGTTTTAGTCCACTCAGTTTGCTGTAATAAAGTACTGTAGACTGGGTGACTTATAAACAACAGAAATTTATTTTTCACAGTTCTGGAGGCTGGAGGCCTGATAAATGGGTGCCAGCATGGTTGGGTTCTGGTGAGTCCTCCTCTGGGTTGCAAACTGCCATCTTCTCTCTGTGTCCTCACATGGTGGAAGGGGCAAGGGAGCTCTCTGGGGACTCTTTTATAAGGGCACTAATCCCATTCACGAGGGCTCCACCCCCATGACCTAATCACCTCCCAAAGGCCCCACCTCCAAATACCATCATATTGAGGATTAGGATTTCAACATATGAATTTGGGGGAGGGGGGGCACAGACATTCAGTCCATTACACTAAACATCAGAGTTTGTTCTGATTTCCCCAGTCTTTCCACTGATTTTTTTTCTGTTTCAGGATCCCACATAGCATTCAGCTGTCATGTCTCCTTAGTCTCCTCCAATCTGTAACAGTTCTGTCTTTCACGACCTTGATGCTTTTTAAGATACTGGCCAGCTACTTTGTAGAACGCCCCTCAATTTGGGGTTGTCTGATTTTTTTCTCATGATTAGATCGAGGTTATATATTTTCGACAAGAATACCACATAAATGATTTGTGCCATTCTCAGTGTTTCCTGACCTTTAATAACAGTGTCCCCTTGCACATTTTTATCACACAATTTTAAAATCATGAGTGTAAATAATTGCAAAGATGTTATTTCCAATCTATTATAAATATCAGCATTTTAAATATTACTGTTACTTCACTCTTTTAAATGTATTCTAAATACCAAATACTGAAGTGAGTTTTACCCACCATCACCATCATTTTATTTTAAAACATATAAACATTTTAAACATTTAACATTTTATTCCTTGAATCTGTATTTTTAGTTCATCTCCCTCAGAGAATTTTATCTTAAGGTAACACATTTTTATATGTGAAATATAATGCTTCCACATCAGACTTCTCTGTAACAAAAATATACTTATAAAGTGAAATTAATTTTTACTTCCTGTATCCATAAAACACTACTAAAATTATTATTACTACTGTACATAAATGATCAAAACAAAATAAATATATTAAAAGGTTTTGAAAATAATTAACAGTTACAAAAAGCATATTTTTATTTAAATGCATCTCAGTGAAATGGATGGGACTTTTTTTCAGGTATCCATGGACAAATATTACTATATTGCTAGAAAGAGAAAGTTATTCAACATCAATTCTATTTCTAATTTTCTTTCTTTATATACATAAGGACTGAGAAATCTTGTTCATATAAATAAGAAGATGAGACTTGAAAATTTTTATTATAACACTGTCATGTAATTCTATGAGTTCCTTTGAATTCCATACCAAATATCAGAGTGATCTCCCAACAAAAACAACTTTTTTCCATTTTTTATTGCAATATAATTCACGTACCATAAAATGCACCATTTTAAACTGTAAAATTCAGTGGTTTTAGTATATTTTAAACATGGTACAACCATTACCACTATCCAATTCCAGAATAGTTTCATCACACCAAAAAGAAATTCCTTACACATTAGCAGTCACTTCCCATTTTCCCTTCCCCCAAGCCCTTGGCAACCACTAATCTTTCTGTTTCTATGGATTTTCCTATTCTGGGCATTTCATATAAATGCAATAGTGTAATATGTGGCCTTTTTGGGGGTCTTTTTTTTTCGTTTTTTCTCAGTATTTTCAAGGTTCATTGTTTTTATGGCTGAATAATATTCCATAGTATGGATGTACCTCATTTTCTTTATCCATTCATCAGTTGATGAACATTTGAGTTGTTTCCACTTTTGGTCATCGTGAATAGTGCTGTTATGAACATTTGTATGCAAGTTTTTGGATGGACATATGTTTTCATTTCTCTTGGGTATATATACCTAGGAGTGGAATTTTGGGGTCTTAAGATAACTCTATGTTTAACCTTTTAAGGAAGTGCCAGACTGTTTTCCAAAGTGACTGCACCATTTTCCATTCCCACCAGTAGCGTATGAGCGTTCCAGTTTCTCCACATCCTTGCCAATACTTGTTGGCAAAATCCGTCTTTTTGATTATAGCCATCCTAGTGGGTGTAAAGTGGTATCTCTTCATGGTTTTGATTTGGATTTCCTTGATGGCTAAATGATTTTGAGCATTTTTCATGTACTTATTGGCCATTTGTATATCCTCTTTAGAGAAATATGTCTATTCAGATCTTTGCCCACTTTTAATTGGATTATATGTCCTTTTATTATTAAGTTGTAAGAGGTCTATATATATTCTAGATACAAGTCCCTTATCAAATATATGATTTGCAAATATTTTCTCCCATTCTGCAGGTTGTCTTTTCACTTTCTGAATGGTATAATTTGCAGTATAAAAGTTTTAAATTTTCATGTAGTCCACGAAAATTTTGTGTATCTCTTTTTTTTTTCTTTTGTCACTTGTGTTTTTGGTGTCCTATTTAGAGATCCATTACCTAATTCAAGGTCATGAAGATTTATAACTATGTTTTCTTCTAAGAGTTTTAGTTTTAGTTTTTATGGTTTTAGCTCTGGGTCTCTTGCCATTTCCATATGAATTTTAGGATCATCATGTCAACTTCTGCAAGAAAAGCCAGCTGGGATTTTTTTAGGGATTTCACTGAATCTGTAGATTGTTTTGGGGAGTATTGCCATTGTAACAATACTATGTCTTCTAATCCATGAACAAGTAATGTCTTTTCATTTATTTATTGCTTCTTTTATTTCATTCAGTGTTGTTTTATAGTTTTCAGTATACAAGTCTTACACTTCTTTTGTTAAATTTATTCCTAATTATTTTTTTATTGCAAATGGAATTGTTGTTTTGATTTTCAATTCGTCTATTGTTAGTGTATAGTAGTACAATTGATTTTTGTATATTGATCTTGTATCCTGCAACCTTGTTGAACATGTTACTAGCTCTAATATGGGTTTTTTTTGTAGATTCTTTAGGATTTTCTGCATACAAAATTATATTATCTGTGAATAGGGATATTTTTACTTCTTCCTTTCCAATATGGATGCCGTTTATTTCTTTCTCTTGCCTAACTGGCCTGACTAGACTCTCTAGTACAATGTTGAATAGAAGTGGTAAGAGTAGATATCCTTGTCTTGTTCCTGATCTTAGGGAGAAAGCTTTCAGTTTTACACCATTAAATCTGATGTTAGCTGTGGGTTTTTCATAGACGTCCTTTGTCAGATTGAGGAAACTACTTTCTATTTCTAGTTTTTTGAATGTTTTTATCATGAAAGGATATTGGATTGTGTGAAATGCTTATCCTGCATCTACTGAGATGAACATGTGGGTTTTGTCCTTTGTTCTATTAATATGGTGTATTACATTGATTGATTTTCATACTTTGAACCAACCTTGAATTCATGGGAAAAATCCCACATGGTCATTGTATGTAATCCTTTTTATATGTTGTTGAATTCATGTAATTCATATACCAATAATTACTGGTATTCTGTTAAGGATTTTTCATTATTGTGATAAAACACACCTATACATAAAATTCACCATTTCAACCATTTCAAAGTGTCCAACTCACTGGCATTTAGTACATTCACAGTATTGTGCAGTCATCATCACTATATAGTTTCAGAACATTTTCATCACCTCAAAAGGAAACCCCATACACATTAAGCAGTCACTCCTCATTCTCCCCTCTCCCTAGCCCTTGGCAACCACTTATGTAATTTCTGTCTCTATGGATTTACCTGTTCTGAATTTTGTTGAGGGTTTTTATATCTATATTCATAAGGGATATTGTCTGCAGTTTTTGCCCAGGTGTGAAGTGCAAATAACTTGGGTGAAATCCTTTCTATTTAGAGTATGACTATTTCAAATTCTTTATCAGTAAAAATGGGGACCTAGCCTTTCTGTAAAACACAATTATTCACAGGCCCCTTTGTACCCCCTTCATTTGGCAAGAGAGGGAGGTGGGCAGAGGAAAGGAAGAGAGCAGTTTTTCAGCTTTGTCTCTCTTCTGTCTGATGGAGAAGGAGGACTTTGGAAGGAAGCATTCCCATTTATCTTCCTTGCCCTCTAGTCTCCCCTTTCTGTTGCTGTGTTCAGCCCCCAGTTGCCTCAAGTAGCCAGATCCCAGGACAATATCTCTGAGGTCTCTTCTCCTCAGCTGGGGCCTTCGCCCTCAGACTACTCTCAAAATTGCTTCCCTTTTGGGTGTCCCTTGCCTATAACCCTTGCTAACTGGCCAGATGGCATCCATTTGCTTGAACCACATGTTCTTGTTTGCTAAGGTCTCCCTAAAGTCTGTCCAGATTCCCTGAGCATGAGGAATGCCAAGCCTCAAAGTTGTAAAAAAAGGGGACTTGCTGGAGGCCAACAAGGAGGTATTTCTGGAGATCACGGTGCTGTTTATGTAATTTTCAAGTAATGCACACAAGCGAGTTCGTCATTTGGTGAAGCAGGCTCAGGTAGTGGGAGTAAAAGTTTACTCCCACCCTTACAGTGCCCCTCATAGCCCAGCCCACCCTACAGCTTTGTTGAGAGCTAAAAGTCCCTGGAGAGACTTGGAGGTGGGGAAGATTTTTTTCTCCAGGGAGGCTTCCTGGCTCACACTTCTCCAGACCCCAAGGATACTCCCAGACTCAAGGTGATGTCATTTGAGTGTTTTCAGATAGAGAATTTAAGACTTACTCTGACCTCATGTGCTTTGTGTTTCCAGCTGAATTCAAACTTTCCAAGACTTGGGTTCATTTACCTTTAGTCAAAAATTCCCTTTCTTGGCTCTATTTCTAATTACACATGGGCCTCTAAGTCTTCTTGGCCATCAGGTACCAGTTGATCAAAAGTACCACACATTTAGGTGGGGCCAATGAGGCTGACATCTCCTTTGAAGTTCAAATAGGGTTGGAAATGAGTGCAATATTGCTCACATGATGTCAACTCACATGTTTGAAATATAGTGTGTGACATTTGACAAACTCAAGCACATGGTAAGGCAGCCATTCTGCTTATAGAGCCAAAGATTCCACTCAGGAATAGGGAAATGACTTCCCATTGAGGGTCTGCTTCTCTGTTGATGGTGGACTCAGAATAGGGAGCTCTTTGATGAAGAGTCTGAATGCTATTTCCAACTCTTGGGCAAGTAATGAGCTATTTGAATGATTTCAGAATTTTAGTAGGCAGACCTACCCTCATCCCTTGCCCTCACTCTGGGGGAGAGTCCCCACTGAAGGCATAAATGTTTTTCCTGCATGGTTGATAAAAGCTACCTGTCATATGTATGTAATATACTTCTCCCTGAAGACTACTCCAGATAGCTTGGGCTTGGCCAGCCAAACCAGAGTAGGCAAATTCCCTGCAAGTAAGCTCTCACTTCCCTCATCTTCACCATAGCAGGCTTTAGAGCACTCCCTTCTGTCGAATCAGGATGAGACCACAGAACCTTCAATTCAGCACCCCTGGTAATCTGGACCAGTTGCCTGCAGTTGGTATACAAAATAATAATAGTAGCGAATAGTCTTGTTACAATACTGTTATCATTATCTTACAGACAAGGAAACCAAGGCCAAGGGAGGGTACGTTATCTTTCCCAAGGTCAAACTGGCAGAACCTGGGCTGGAATTCTGGTCTGTCTGACTCCAGAGACTACCTCTTAACCATTACACTATGTCAACTCATTCATTCACTCAACAAGTATTTAATCAGCACCAATTATGTGTTAGCACTATTTTAGGCACTAGAGGTACAGCAGTCAGAAGATCATCCGGTGGATCATGACACTATGTGGGCCTCCAGAAGGAAGAGGTCTTCTGGGGATCAATGACATACAATGGAGGGTATATCCATTTGCTAGCAGGATGAGGGATCTCAAAAAGGTGAGAGCTCCAAACTCGAGCACGGGCAGTGTATAAAAACCTCAAGCTGGGGCTTCCCTGGTGGCGCAGTGGTTGGGAATCTGCCTACCAATGCGGGGGACACGGGTTCGAGCCCTGGTCTGGGAGGATCCCGCATGCTGCGGAGCAACTAGGCCCGTGAGCCACAACTACTGAGCCTGCGCGTCTGGAGCCTGTGCTCCGCAACAAGAGAGGCCGCGACAGTGAGAGGCCCGCGCACCGCGATGAAGAGTGGCCCCCGCTTGCCGCAACTGGAGAAAGCCCTCGCGCAGAAACGAAGACCCAACACAGCCATAAATATAAAAATAAATAAATAAATAAAAATTTTAAAAACAAACAAACAAATAAAAAAAAAAAACCTCAAGCTGTGAGGCAAAGGAAGGTAGAGTTTGAGCTCAGCTCTGGTCCTTAGCAGTGTCCTATGGGCTTAGTGTAGGCAGGCTGTGGCCCATGCGCCAGTGCTTGAAGTGGAGAACATGCCCCATTCGTCTCCATAACTCTGTGAAGGTCAACCACCCAGGGCCCCGTAACCATAGGCCAACCTTATGTTTCCATGTCTGCTCACCCTTTTTTGCTGTTAGCAGCTGAATGTGTGATGCTTGCGGCTCCTTGCAAGGAACCCTGGCAGCAGGTCACCGGCGGGGCTGAGCTCACCCCTCCTATAGATACATTTCTCCGTTGTAAAGGGAGAGGAGATAGATCAAAGGACACCAGGGCCCATGTGCTTCATATGGAGACCCGGGTGAGCTGAAAAGGAAGGGGAGGAGGGGACTAGGGTAGGCTACAGCCGGGCCATGATTTATTGGCTTGTTTTGCTCCTGCACTTCTGTTTACCCAGCTGGGCCCGCTGCTGCCCAGGGTCCCGGCATGTGCACAGCCACTCTGGCCAGTCTTTGTGGTAGTGTCAGAGAGAGCATGGACTGTGTCAGCTCCTGGCAAAACTGAGGCAGTGGGGTTTGTGTTTGATGGTTGCAACACTCCTACCCCACTGGGCCTTTTCTCACCCCCATGGGGTACCCCCTCCCAACACACGTATCCCAATCTCAGCCACAAAACCCCTGGGGCCTTTTTCTCCTTAGTGGAGCCTGGTGTCACTCAGGCATCTAAGACATACCTACGCTAACAGGTAAGCATCTGCCAACAGCCTCAAGCCTAATTCTTCCAGCATTTAAAAACGCTGGGCACCTCTTTACTTAATCCATTCAAGGTAGATAAGAACAGACCGCCTCAGGAGAAGAAATGAAACAAATAGCTTGTGGAAGAGTTGTAGATCCAAGAACATGAATCGAGTTCCTAGTCTTCTAGGCCAGTCTTCTAAATCCTGGCATCTCAATAAAGCTCGCTGACTGGTTTAAACAGCAATAGAGAAGTCTTGGCAGCCCCACGTTAGAATGATTTCAGAACTCTGTGTGTGCACGTGCCGAGACAGAGAGACAGATAAGGTGGTAGTGGTGGTGGTCAGGATTTGAGGATTCAAAGGGCCCCTCCAGGTACATGTGGTCAATGGTCTGCCAGTGCGTAGAATCAGCTCCACTTCTCCTAAAAACCAACACAATAAATTAGGAGTTTGGGATTAGCAGATACAAACTGCCATATATAAAATAGGCAAACAACAAGGTCCTACTGGATAGCACAGGGAACTATATTCAATAATCCTGTAATAAACCGTGGTGGAAAAGAATATGAAACAGAAAATACACACACACACACACACACACACACACATATGTGTATAACACTGCTGTACACCAGAAACTAACAAAACATTGTAAATCAACTATACTTCAATTTAAAAAAAGAAGAAAGAAAAACTCTCTGGGGAAAAAAAAAAAAAAAAACCAACACAACCCCAAACCAAACAGAAGGGAGTAGCAACTGGTGGCAGAGGGCCCTTGGGCCTTGAGTAAGCACAGAGCGGGTGGTTCTGAGTGGGGCTTTCAAATCCTAGCTCTGCTACTTTTTAAATCTTTGACCTGAGCCAAGTTGCTAGCTTAGTTTAGCTTAGCTTAGCTTCTCTTAGTCTCAGAATCACCCTCTCTAAAATGGGAGCCACACCTGCCTCACTTCATTGTTGTGGATATTGAACATGATAAAGTCTGTCAGGCACTTAGCAACCCAACTGCACGATCAATACGAGAGGGCTGTGATGATCAAGATGAGGATTCCGGAGAACAGAGGATGGGACACCTGAAAGCTTCAGCACTTTTGATGTTCACTCCTAGTGTTTCCACAGTTCAGAGGAACGTTTGGAAGGTGGAAACAACCCAGGTGTTCATTGATGGATGAATGGATAAACAAAGTGTATCAATAGTATACACATACAATAGAACACTATTTAGCCTTAAAAAGGAAGGAAATTCTGACACACGCTAGAACATGGATGGACCTTGAAAACATTATGCTAAGTGAAATGAGCCAGTCACAAAAAGACAAATACTGTATGATTCCACTTACAGGAGGGACCTGCAGTAATCAAATTCATTGAAACAGAAAGTAGGATGGTAGTTGCCAGGGACTTGAGGTAGGGGGAGAAGGGAAGTTGTTTAATGTGTACAGAGTTTCAGTCTGGGAAGATGAAAAGAGTTCTGGAGATGGATGGTTGCACAACAATGTGAATGTACATGACGCCACTGAACTGTACACTTGTTAAAATGGTAAACTTTATGTTCGGGATCTGTTACCACAATTTTTTTTGAAATTAAAGTTTGAGAATTGATGGGGTTAGGGGTGTATGCGTGAGGAATGAGAGCGGGGAAAAGCCCTGGTACATAGATGAGTGCTCCAGTGAAAGCCTTGCTGGGATTCTACTATGTTCTACCCTACTATGAGAGGGCAGCTGATTTCCATAAAGGGGCAGAGACAGAGAAAACAGAAGTAGGAGAGGACGATGGCCTGGGGCTGTCAGTGTGAAACAAAAGATACAAGAGAATAGAGGTTTCTGAGCTCTGAAAATGCAGCAAGCTAGGAAAGAAGGCTCCATCCCAAGGCTATGGTCACCTATGGTGAGCACCAAAGCCCGTTTGGACCACAGCTGCAGCCAGAAGGGGAGACCTTAGAAGGGAAGGAGGAGGTGCCTTGGGCTGGCCTGACGTAAAAATGGCAGAGATTCGCGAATGCAATCAGCTCAACTCCCCATCATTTCCAAGGTAGAGTGGCTGGGACCAGCCTCTTCCTCCAATCCCGCTCCCTCCGGCTCCACAGGGCACCGCAAGGATGCCCTTCTCCTTCAGTTGGGCTGCCTGGTTTCCCTGGAGAGGAGGATATGGAGGCAGGGCTTCCAGTCCTCACATCCCTGCCAGACCTACCTCCTGGCTGGACCATACCGGCCCCTGCACCCATGGCCCCTGTCCATGTGGACACACCTGAGTCCAGGACCGGCACAAGCTGAAGAGATCCCAGCCCAGGCACGGAGGGAATTAGGCACATCTTCTCTGCTCCTGAAGTAATGTTTGTCTTTCAAATTCTGCCAACCAAAATGGCTTGGGCTGTGATTTACCATCACACCGTTATGTCATACTTCCTTACTGCTTTTATGACCAAGAAAGACTCCAGGCACAGTAGCCATATTATGTCCCAGTAAACTCCTGCCCAAATTAAGTCACTATTTCTGGTCCCTGTCGCTGTTCAAAAATGACATCCAAGGATAATTGCTGTTTTAGGGGCACATTTTAAGGCAAATGCAAGAAATAATGAATGTACCTATTTTCTGACTGAAATTTGCATCCGTCTTTTTACCCTCTCCTGGCAAACATGTTTTATGTTTATTTAAACAGCCCTTAATAAAAATGTACAGCTGCAAAGCATCTTACTACTCAATGCTTTCTGGTTAAGAAAATTGCCCATAATCACAGTTGACTTTCCTATTTGTAACAGAATATTATTTTTCATTGATGCATGGCTGCGGCCCAATGTGTGAACATTATAAACGCAGTGGGAGGCTTATCTGAGGTTGCAAGCACTTCATTCATTCATTCCTTCAGTCAATCAACAAACTTGTTTTGTGGATTTACCATGTGGGGTTTAGGACCTTTAACAGCAGAGGGAAAATCATCCGCAGAGACATGAGAGAGCATGGCAGTCACCGATATGATAAGGATAGCCACTGTCAACCGCAGTTGATGTGCCATGATTGGCTGTAAAGTGTGACATCAATAATCTGTTACTGATAATAGTGAACGTACCAAAATTTACTTTAGTTATAAGTTGGAATGGATTCAAGGTTCTCCTTATAGTAACAGCGTCACTCTCCCTTGCTTGCATTTCAGTATGTTTTAATGAGAGTTAGAGAAAAGGGTCTAATTACCAGCCAGCATGCCGAGAATCGTCTATTCCCAGACTTCACCCACGGGAGTGTATCACGCTTATGAACATCATCTGTCAGTTGTATCACAGTTTAGAATTGTTGGAGTGGCCCACAAGGTGTGTGTTACGTGGGGGAGTAGAGAGAGGTGAACCTGGGGAGGTCCGATGGGTAGGTGCAGCTTTTCAGAGCTTGAATAAACACATTTTCGACTGGATTGCTCCCAAATTTTGCAGAGCTAATTGTCGTTGACATCACAGAGCTACTGCTCATTTATCAAGTTCCAGTCTTTCCCCAGATACAGAGATGGGATCTTAGTTGAAGTAGTGACTGTCAGCCCATACTTGTGACTTTAGCCTGTCTTGGAGGAGGCATAATTATACTTCTCACAGTCAACTGCTCCTAATACTGGCTGCATTGCATGTTGAGCGCCTTAGAAATGAGAATGTGACCCAAGAAGCAGCTTCCAGGCTAGGTTTCATGGAGTGATTGTATTGTGCACGTCATATATCTGTCTTGGAAAACAGATGGAAATTCTCAGTAGAGAGTCAAACTAGGGCTTCCCTGGTGGCGCAGTGGTTGAGAATCTGCCTGCCAATGCAGGGGACACGGGTTCGGGCCCTGGTCCGGGAAGATCCCACATGCCGCGGAGGAACTAAGCCCGTGCGCCACAACTACTGAGCCTGCGCGTCTGGAGCCTGTGCTCCGCAACAAGAGAGGCCGCGATAGTGAGAGGCCCGCGCACCGCGATGAAGAGTGGCCCCCGCTCGCCGCAACTGGAGAGAGCCCTCGCACAGAAACGAAGACCCAACACAGCCAAAAATAAATAAATAAATAAATTTATTAAAAAAAAAAAAAGAGTCAAACTAGAAAAGGAACTTACTAATAATGAACTTGATATGCTATCTCTACTGGGCGTGTGGCAGGCTGCTGGGGGTACAGAGAAGGGATGCCGGCGTTGCCTTACCTTTCCAATATAAACTGGATTTCTGGAGTTAACCAAAAGATAGATGGAATAATACCTCACACGCAAATAGAATAAGTGATTGGCTTGGTGTTCTGATTTGAAGGCTACCCAAAATGTTTCCCTGCCCCTGAAACTACTCTCCCACTGGTGCTTGATTTTCTAATATTAGAAATTGTGGTAGAATTACTTTATTTGTTTAAAAACTATGCTTTGTTCTTTTAACTGTTTTTCTTTTTCTTCTTTTTTTTTTTCAAATGTATGCTTTAGGAAAGGAGGATACTTTAAAAAAAAAATAAGAAGCGCATTCAGGAATGAACTGGAAGCCTGCTAGAATTGTTAAGAAGACCAGTTGTGTGGAGATGCAACCTCAGTAATTAATCAGTGAGCAGCTAGCAGCCAAATATCTGATGAGAGGGAGGAGGCCCTCGCCTTTGAGGGGGGAAAATGACTCCCTTCTGATTGAAAAAGCACCATCCCAGACCTTCTTGCTGCTGACATGCAGATGTACATCTGGCTGTAATCTCTCACTCCCTGCTAGCCTTTGCCAAGCTGTGTGGAACAGAAATCCCGTTTCTCCCCCATGTAAGGAGACAGAGAGAAATTGAATAGTTACATAGTTAAAATTCTGAGCACTGGCGAGGAGAAGGAACATGCCCAAAGCAATAAAAAGACTCTCACTTAAAAACTGTGGCTGAAGAAAGATTCGAGCAGTTTAAACAACTGGTTGAGTTGATTGGGGTGAAGGGAGTAGGCGTCTCAGGGCCATGGACAGGTCTTGATACTCTGCAGACAAGCCAAGAAATCTTTAAATTGTGTTCAATCTACTCAAGGTTGGTGAACAAGACAGAACAAATGCTTGATAAAAGTTGACGGGATTTATTTGTACCTAGGTGTCTGTGTTTCAATAAATCCTGCTCTAAATTTTATTTTCTGTGGAGTTGTTTTAAATGCAGGTTTATTGATAAAGAGTGAAAGCATAATTAAGTGGGGAAATGTGCTCTGTTCCTTCTCTCTGAGCTGTCCAACTTAAGGGAAACCTATCATTCTGTCAAAGTGGTGGCAACTCACCCAAACTGCAGGACTAGCACATAGGAGGAAAATCACACCCTTTGAAGTTCTGCCTGCAAAACTTAGTAACCCACAATTCAGAAGTGACAGCAAACACCACAGTGCCTCTGCCTTTGGATTAAACACTGCAGCCTTCTTTAAAAGTGCAAATGTCCCTGGGAAGGTTAACATATAAAGTTACTAGGTCCTTAATAGGGTGGTTCCTCAAACTGAGTATTTATCAGAACCATCTGACAACACATCTTTCATTTATCTTGAGAACTTCAAAAATGCAGGACAGTATAGAGAAGAATATAGCAAACACTTGTGTTCTTGCCACGCAGAGTAGAAATACAGTACTATATTTACTTTGTCTTCCGTTAAAAAAAAATAGAATAGTTTAATAGAACAGATTTTTTAAATAGTTTATTTTTTAAAATAAACTACAGGAAAAGTTGAAGTTCCCTTAATCTCCCACTTCTAGACCATCCATTTTCCTTAATTTGATGCATTTTTTTCCAGGCCGTAAATAATACATTATATGGTTTTGTATGTACTTTTAAAATTCAGCATTACGTTCTTGAGATCAGTCCATGTGGGTGCATAATGATCTAGTTTGTTTTCACTGCTGAACCGTTAACCTATAGTACAACCATGACACATTTCATTTATTCATTCCCCAATTGATGGATATTTATGTTGTTTCCTTTTTTTTTTTTTTTTTTACTATTAAAAACAACTTGCAGTGAACACAGGTGTCCGCGTGTCTTTGTACACTAGGTGGCAAATTCTCCAGAGTATGTACCTTTTAGATAGTAGAGTGGGATTGCCGAGTTAAAGAGTACACACACTTTTAGTTTTTCTGGGTTACTTTCCAAAGTGTCTGTACCGAATAACGGACACCAGTCTATGTGGTCCCACGACACCATACCATTGACAACTCTTGAGTTTTAATTTTTGCCAATCCGACAAGTAAAAATCATGTCTCCTTTTTCTTAATTTCCATGAACACTAGTGAGGTTGAGCATCTTTTCATATATTTATAGATCACTCTAGTTTCTTGGGTCTATTGCCTGTTAGTAATCTTTGCCCGTTTTTCTTTTGGGCTGGTTGCCTTTTAAAAATTGATTTGTTTTATGTCTTTTAGATGCTGTTTCTTTTTCAATTTTTGCATGGCAAATGTCTCCTCCCACTATATGGCTTGTTTTCACTTTATAGTGTTGTTTTTTTCTATAGACATTTTAATATTTAACGCAGCCTCATTTATCCATCTTTTCTTTTAAACTTTTTGAGGTTTTTGGGTGTGATTAACGAATTCTTCCTTACTCTTAGACCATAAAGATATTCTATATTTGCATCAAAATGTTATGAAATTCTGCTTTTAACATTTAGATCTTTAACTCATTTTGAACGGATTCTCAGGTAGGATTTGAAGAAGTTAATCTAATTTTTATCTTTTCTCACATGGATCATTTTAATACCATTTATTGAATAGTCTATATCATATCCTCCATGATTTATAATCAACCTCTGTCATATATCCAGTTCTCATAGATTTATATGAGTTGTTTTTAGGCTCTTTTAGATTCCACTGGTCTGTTTGTTTATCCATCTGCCAATCCCACAGCACTCTTTTAATTGCTATAACATAATAAGTGTTGAGAATCTGCCCCCCCATTGATCTTCTTCGAAATTGTTTTGTCTATTCTTGGTGCATGACTCTTCTATATAAATTTTAGGATCAGCTTGTAAGGATCCATTAAAAACCCTGTTGTGATTTTGATTGAACTTGAATTAAGTGTATAGATCAACTTGAAGAGAATTGCCATCTTGATGTTGAGTCTTCTCATACATCATCATGGTATATCTTTCTTTTTGAGGTTACCCTTTTCTAAACTTAATTTTTTTAATATTTGCCTAATTAGATTTTTTAATAATTTATTACAGATTTTGGAATATTTGCTGTGGTTATTTATTTATTTATTTATTTATTTATTTTTGGCTGCATTGGGTCTTCGTTGCTGCATGCGGGTCTTTCTCTAGTTACAGCGAGTGGGGGCTACTCTTCGTTGCAGTGCATAGGCTTCTCATTGCGGTGGCTCCTCTTGTTGCGGAGCACGGGCTCTAGGCACACAGTCTTCAGTAGTTGTGGCACGCGGCTCAGTAGTTGTGGCTCGCAGGCTTAGTTGCTCCGCGGCATGTGGGATCTTCCCAGACCAGGGCTCGAACCCATGTCCCCTGCATTGGCAGGCAGATTCTTAACCGCTGCGCCACCAGGGAAGTCCCTAAACTTTTAATTTTGATATAATTATGGATTCATAGGATGATGGAAATGTAGTATAGAGACATCTCCTGTACTGTTCACCCATTTTCTCACAGTGGTTATTACATCTTGGTTTTTCAAACAACTTTATTGAGGTACAACTGATATAAAAAACCCTGGACATATTTAATGTGTATAATTTAATTGGATAATTTGATGAGTTTGAAGATATGCATATACCCATGAAACCATCACCACAATCAGGTAATAAGCTATACAATACCTCTAAAAGTTTCTTCCTGCCCCTTTGTTTGGTTGTTGTTGTTCTTTTGTCATTAGAAACTTAACATGAGATCTACCCTCTTAACAAGTTTTTAAGTGTACGGTGCTGAATTGTTGACTATAAGCACAATGTTGTACAGCAGATCTCTAGAACTTATTCATCTTACATAACTGAAACTTTATGTCCGTGGTTACATTTTACATAACTAGAGTACAGTTTCAAACCCAGGGATTCAACATTGGTTCAATGTTCGTGTATACTTCTAAGCCATTTTATCCTGTGTAGATTTGTATAACCTCCTCTGCAATCAAGATACAGAACTATTCCAACACCACAAAGATAGCCCTCATGCTACCCTTTTATAGTTACATCCACCCCATCTCTGACTCTCAGAAACCACTAATCTGTTCATCTCTACAGTTTTGTCATCTCAAGAATGTTATATAAATGGAATCATACACTATGTGACCTTTTGAGATTGTCTTTTTTATTCAGCATAATTCCTTAGATATTCATCCAAGTTGTGTGTATCAGTGGTTTTCTCCTTTTTATTGCTGAGTAATAGCCCATGGTATGGATGTACTACACTTTGTTGAACCATTCACCTATTGAGGGACATTTTAGTTGTCTCTGTTTTGGGTGTTTTCTGTTTGTTCTGTCTTTTGTCTTCATTTTCTTGTTTTCCTGTGGGTTACTTAAACATTTTTTAGAATTTCATTTTGATTTATCTACAGATGTTTTAGTGTATCTCTTCATATAGCTATATACATAACTTATCACAGCCTACTGGTGTCATTTACCTATTAGAGCAAAGTATAAAATTTTTGCTTCTCTTTATGTCCCTTTACCTCCCCCCCCACACATGATTGTCTTAAGTATTTCCTTTACATACATTGAGAAACATATTAGACAGTGTTTTACTTTTTGCTTCAATCACCAAACATAATTTAGAAAACTCAAGAGAAGAAGGAAAGCCTATTGTATTTACCCATTTTTTTGTTCTTTCTTTGTTCTTCCTTCCTTCCTGATGTTCTATGATTCCTTCTTTTATTATTTCTTTCTGTCTGAAGAACTTCCTTTAGCCATTCTTTAAGGGTTGGCTTACTAGTGACAAATTCTTTTAATTTTCCTTCATCTGAGAATGTCTTGATTTCCCCTTCATTCCTGAAGTATACTTTTGCTGGATGTAGAGTTCCGTGCTAGCAGTACTTTTCTTTCAGCACTTGAAAAACATTGCGCCACTTCCTTGTGACCTCCATAGGTTCTGAAGAGAAATCCACTAACATTGGAATTGTTTTTTCCTTCTACTTAAGGTATCATTTCTCTCTGGCTGCTTTCAAGATTTTTTCTTTTTATTTAGCTTTCAGAAGTTTGACTATGTATCTCTGCCTGGATTTCTTTGGGTTTATCCTTTTGGGAATGAGTTTTTATTTGATCTTGAGTGTGATTTGAAACCATTAGAGGGTTTTGAGCATGGAGGCAACGAGATCTCATTTGTATCTTTAAAAGGTAACTTTGGCTACTGTGTAAAGAAAGGATGGTAGAGGGGCAACAGGGGAAACAGAAAGACCAGTTAGGAGGCTAATGCAGTAGCCTGGATGACAGGCTATAGTGGCTTGGATTAAGATGGTAGCAAGTGAATGTAGCAGTAAATAGGGGCAGATTTTTTTTTTATTTCTTCTTTTTCTTTATGATTTACATGATTCTCAGAGTTCAGGTCCTTGAAGAGTTACTTTTTTTTAATTAATTAAAGATTTTTTTAACATAACAAAATGATATACACTTCATTCAATGGAGTTGATACGTATGTGTTGATTTTTTTTTTGTATTTAAAAGCATCATTGATGTGGACAAACTGAAAACACAAGATAGTGCTTTAACAATTTGCTAAATATAAAGAGGACTTATGGAGAAAAGGGATTAGGCAAACCACTTGCTTGTGGAATATCCCCATTCTTTAAGAGAGACCACACAAGAATACAGATAGACTGGGTCTAGGACTGACTACACCAGTGGGTGGGTCTTTGGATTAGCAATATCAGTATCACTTGAGAACTTGTTGGAAATACAAATTATTAGACCTCCACCTAAATTTACTGAATCAGAAGCTCTGACCCAGAAGACAGCTTTAACAAAACCTGCAGGGGATTACCATGCACACTGAAGCTTGAAGACAAAGGTTTGAATCCTGCCTCTGTCATCATCAAGCTGAGTAACTTATACACATCCCAAATTTATGGAATTTCAAGCCCATCATCTCTAAAAGGAAATAAACATCATCCACATTGCAGGCAGGCCTGTCAAGAGAATTCACAGAGACAATGAACATGAAAACACTTTGTAAACCTAAAAAACTGTAGAAACATGAGCAACCTATTATCTATCATGTGGAAAATTTTTAAAAGCTTTTGAAACTCATAATGATATTCATTCAATATATGATAAAGCATGCATGTCTGTTCTTTTTTTTTAACATCAGAAAGGGGCAGATTTGAACTCTGTTTTGGAGAGAGACTTGAAAAGACTTGAAAGATTCATTATATGGGGGCTGAGGGTAAAGAGGAAAGGAGAAATTAGGATGACGCCTTGTTTGAGGCTGGAGTTAACTATGTGGATGGTGACGCCATTTTCTAAAGTATGGAAGACCAAGGTAGGAGTATATTTTGGGGTAAAATTAAGAGTTCTCTTTTGGTCACATTACATTTAAGATTCTGTGACAGATATACAAGTGGATATTCCAAGAAGGCAGATAGATATATGAGTCTAGAGCTCAAGAGGAGATGTCAAGATTGTAGAGATAAATTTGGAAGTCATCAGCATAGAGATACTGTTTAAAGTCATGGGAATGTATGAGATAATCTAGGCCATAGTGAAGCTGGAAAAGAGGGCTAAGGCTTTAGCCTTGGGATACTTTAACATTTAGAGGTGAAACAGAGATGGGAAAGACAGCAAAAAAGACTGAGAAGAAACAGCAAGTAAGCAGGAGTAAAACCAGGAATTTATCCTAATAAGATGATTGGACAAGCACGCAGAGATATACATGTACAAGTATGCTCATCACAGAATTTTTATAATAGCAGAAGTTGGAAATAAATTTCTTTAGGGAGATGATTAAATAAGTCATGGTGCATATATACTATAGAATATGCCGGGCAGACATTAAAAGGATGGCATAAATCAACATTTATTGACATATAAAGAGGGCCACAACACATTCTTACATGAAAGAGCAGGTTACAAAATTGCATATAGAGTGTGATGTAAAATTATATGTACATTTAATGTAAAATTATATGTATTTATGTGTATGTATGTAAATGCCGTCATGAAGGTAGGAGTTTTGTTTTTCTACTTTGTTTATTGATGTATCCCTTGAATCTAAAACACTGTTTAGCACCTAGTAGGCACTAATAAATATTTTTTGAAGGGATGAATGAATGTTGAAAAACGCTCACCGAAATGTTCAGAGTGGTTTTCTCTGGGTCTTGTGATTAAGAGTATTTATTTTCCTTTCTTTTATATATGTTTTGAACTTATAAACAATGAGCATACCTTCTTTTTATCAGGAAGAAAATTCTTTTAATTTTTGAAACCACCATCACCATATCAGTTACCTATGACCTCCAAGTACCCCTGTTTGGCTGAATTCTGAGCAAAGCAGTTGCTTTGCCATTGTAAATCCATATTTGGGCAGGAAGATCAGAATGATAGCAAAGAGATATGTTGGCTCTTGGAGAGCTTCAGGCAGGAAAAATGAACTAGGTGGTAAAGACCGATAGGAGCTGCAAGGAAGAAAGACCCATATGCCTTTGGGGAAAGAAAGGAGTTGAGCTGGGTTTTTCAAAACAGGGCAGCATAGCATAAGCTGAGAGCCCCTTGCAAAACCTGACCTGCGGGGAGAGGATCCTGTGGAATCCAGAGAGCACAGTGATTTCTGCAAGCTAAATTCTTGACTCACGATTGTGGATGGATAGAGGAGTTAATAAAAGAGTCCAGCTGTGCTTCCAAAGATTGTGCTCTTTGGTACAGAAATGCCTCATTCCCTTTGGTGGCGGCAGTAGAAAATGACGGAAGCCTCTGTTTGAAGAAGTCCTTGGTTCTCTTATTTTTTTTTCAGTGGCTATGTAAAAAGCAAGTCGGATTATGATCTTTGAATAACTGATTGGACATTCTTTGGGATTTCATATATGTGTTTGCCAATCACTCTCTGGCCTCCCCTCCACTCTCCCACATTAGCCTCCTACTCCCCTCACCAGAAGGTACCTAGGTTTCTCCAATGTGGAAGGTTAATCTGCTTGCGTTCCTCCTGTACTGTATTACGCTAAATGAGCGCTCATTTCCTTCCTGGCCTTGACTTACAAGATACTTTCTTCTGTTGCCCAAGTCGTGGAAAGCACAGGCTCCAGGAAAAGGGTGGTGGTAGAGATGGGGTTGCCAGATAAAATACAGGATGCCCAGTTAAATCTGAATTTCAGATAACCAATGACTTTTTTAGTATAAGTATATCCCAAATATTGCATGAGACATACTTATGCCAAAAAAAGTCATTGTTTCTCTGAAATTCAAATTTAACTAGGCATCTTTTTTTCCCCTCTAAATCTGGCAACCCTAGGTAGAGAAAAAAAAAAGCCATCTTGTGACACAAGAATTTTCTCAGTGTTTTTCATCCAAAACTTACCAGATGTTTCTTAGATGGACTTTCAATTTACAAAAGGGGAACATAACTAACTGATTAAGTCAAGATTAGACCGCAAATCAGTACTAGGGATGGAAATGGAAGTTTTCAAGTTCTCCAACACATGATCTAATTCAGTGGTCTCTTTATCAATAATTTATTGACTAGAAGGAAGCAGGATTAGAATTATCACAAAGGCACGTATCCCCATGAAAAGTAAAATTTAAAAAGAATCTAAAGGCAATGACTCTTAAGGTTTTAATTTTACTTAGACTATGAGCATGACTATGTTTAGTCTCTAAAATAGTGTTTCTCAAAGTGGGGTCCCTGTATACCTGCATCGGAATCATCTAGAAAGCAGTCTGTAATAAACACAGACAGTGAAGATAGTAGATCCTTTCAAGGATTGGGCCCATGGTCTTTGTCTCCCTGGCACCACAGTCACTTCCTCCTTCATCTCCAGAGCCTTTAGTTCCACTAATAGCTTTTATCCAAAGGATCTCGATGACAGAGGGTTTGTTGGTTATTTTTAGGTTTTGTTTTTTCCATTACACATTGCAAAAACAAAATTGTTAAAAGGTATTGATAACATTGTTAAAAGGCAAAATTGAAGAGGAATTTGACACTTCCCCCAACACACCCAAATACAGGAATCCGAAATAACTGTTAAATGTAAGAGAATAGATGATTGATCTGGCCAATATTAAATCACTAAATTTAATTTGATCTTGGAAGCTGAAGAAGTCTCCATCACCTTCATCTTGCCTTGGTGCCTAGCCATTCCATAAAATTTACTCTCTACTTTTCCTTTCACTCTCTACTCTTCCTCCAAGAGAACTAATCATATCTTAATAATTTGGTTCAGAGGCACAGTATAATTGCTCCAGGTCAATACTGTACCTTATCAGATTGGAGAGCAGAAATTATTATCAAAAATTAAAAAGAATGAGGTCAAGAGGTACAACTTGACTTTCAAAGTATCCCTAGGACATATGTATAACCAGAATGACTTTTTAAATTGAGGGATTATGATTGCTCTCTATTAGAGCAAAGCAAATATGTTCAGTCAATCTGTCATTTCACATTTATAGCAAACGGTCTCACATTTGGTCAATTCCTTAATCACACGCTAATAAAAATAACATAAATAGTTTGGTAACTCACCCCATGCTACTAAAATGCAAGTAACCCAAGATGGCTTGGCTGTGTTGTTCTCATCTCGTTTTATCACCGGGGACTCGATTCTTCTTAGTTAGCTTTATGCGCTGCCAGTTGATACTTGCCTAAATATTTCCTTCATACTCAGAACATTATAGTTACTTTTTCAGGCCTCAAATATTTCCAACTAATTCTAGAAATACGTGAGGTACGCCTGAAACGCCGACAGCTGTAGCTTAGACCCAAAATAGTTAGGCCTGCTCTAGGAGACACATTGAGCAAACAGAACCAGGAGTTTGAAGGTGACAGCTGAACAGGCATCAATAGGAAACTGCCAGGTGCTCAGTTGATCCAGCTAAGGATGGGAACAGACAGATTCCATTTCTAGAAATAGCACAGAGGATGCCAACAAGTCGTGGGATATATGTGATAACATGAATCTTCCCTTCCATTTTCTGGGGAGCTTGGAGGTGTCTCATGAACCTTAAACTTGAAAATGTGTCTAATGAATAACCTTCGACATTGACTAGTTCAGCTCCTATTATTTTCAAGTCACTTTGCTAGGCGCTTTGGGGAAATACCAAGAAGAAGTTTATGATACAGGCTCTACTCACACAGAGTTTTCACACCAGTTGAAGAAACAACCCAAGTATGGAGAAGTCCTATCTTATGAGGGGTTAGGATCCTGGTGAGCAACAATAATAATAATTTATAGACAAAATACCCCTCAGAAATTTCTCTGAAAGGTGCTATATTGGAGACAGACATACTATTTTTCAGTAAGTCCAACACAGGCTTGTTTTAATTTTTCCCTCTAACTTTATACCAGATCACTCTTTCTTTAGTCAAGAACTAAGCTAATTAGCTTGCATTTAGGGGCCATGTTAAGTTTATAAAGCACATATATTTAAGCATGAGAATCACACAGTGAGCGGCCCACAGCAACCAACACCATCTGAGGGATTCACATTAACTCCAGGGCAAAGCTTATTGAGCAGGATGGTGAATAGAATTGCCCACTTGATTTAAATTATTCTCTCTCTCACTCTCTCTCTAGTTCTCTTTTTGTACATTGACAAATTCGTATAAGAATGTTTGCTTATGATGTACCTCTCCATACCCACGTACCAAGATAGGTGAGGCCACGAGAAGGCAAGCTTCATTACTTACTGACTCTGACCTTGGCCAAGTGAACCCCACCGAGCGTCCATTCCACCATCTGTAAAACGAGGATAATAATTGCACCTTCCTGACAGGATTGTTCTGCAGATCAAATGCAATGATGCTTACAAAAATGCTTAGCCTAGCTTGTGCTTAGTAACATAAAAGCCTCAATAATGGTGAACTATTATATATATATATATATATATATATATATATATATAGAGAGAGAGAGAGAGAGAGAGAGAGAGAGAGAGAGAGAGAGAGAGAAGTAAAATTGTAAGAGATTTAAAGTATACATCATGGGGATTTGATATATGTATACATTGTGAAGGGATTCCCAGCATCTAGTTAATTAACATATTCATCACCTCAGATATTTATCTTTTTTTCTGGGGGTAGAACATTTAAGTTCTACTCTCTTAGCAAATTTCAATTATATAATGCAGTGTTATCAACCAAAGTCACCGTGTTTTACCTTAGATCCTCAGACTTTATTTATCTTATAGTTGAACGTTGGTACCGTTCTACCAACCTCTCTCTATTTCCTCCGCTTCTCAGCCTCAGGCAACCACTTTTCTACTCTCTGTCTCTAAGAGTCTGACCTTTTTTTTTGGATCCCACATGTAAGTGATACCATGCAGTATTTCTCTTTCTCTACTGGCTTATTTCACTTGGCATAATGGCCTCAAGGTCCATCCATGTTGTCACAATGGCAGGATTTCCTTCTTTCTCATGATTGAATAATATTCCATTGTGTATATATGCCACAGTTTCTTTTTCCACTCATCCATCAATGGACAATTAGGTTATTTCCATGTCTTGGCTATTGTGAATAATACCGCAGTGAACATGGGTGTGCATATATCTCTTTGATATCCTGTTTTCATTTCTTTTGGATATATACCCAGAAGTGGAATTGCTGGATCATATGGTAGTTCTATTTATAATTTTTTGAGGAAGCTCCATACTGTTTTTCATAGTGGCTGCACCAATTTACATTCCCAGCTACAGTGCACAAGGGTTTCCTTTTCTCCACATCCTCTCCAGTACTTGTTGTCTCTTGTCTTCTTGATGACAGCTTTTCTAAGAGGTGTGAGGTGATACCTCACGTTGGTTTTGATTTGCATTTCCATGATGCTTGGTGATGTCAAGCACTTTTTCATATACCTGTTGGCCATCTGTATGTCTTCTTTGGAAAAATGTCTATTCAGTTCCTCTGCCCATTTTTAAAATCAGTTTTTTGTTTGGTTTTTTGTTTTTTGCTATAGAGTTGTAGGAGTTTAAATATTTTGGCTATTAACCCTTTATGAGATATACGATTTGCAAATACTTTTACCATTCCGTAGGTTGCCTTTTATTTTGTTGATGGTTTCCTTTGCTGTGCAGAAGCTTTTTAGTTTGATGCGGGCCCGCTTGATTGTTTTTGCTTTTCTTGCCTGTGCTTTTGGTGTCATATCCAAAACATTATTGCCAAGACAAATGTCAAGGAACTTTTTCTATGTTTTCTTCTAGGAGTTTTAGGGTTTCAAGTCTTACATTCAAGTCTTTAATCCGTTTTGAGTTGATTTTTGTGTATGGTGTAAGATAGGGGTCCAGCTTCATTCTTTTGCATGTGGCCGTCCAGTTTGAAAAAACACCATTTATTGAAGAGACTATCCTTTCCTTATTGTGTGTTCTTGGCTCCTTTGTCATGAATTAATGGACCGTATATGCATGGGTTTACTTCTGGGTTCTCTATTCTGTTTCATTGATCTATGTGTCTGTTTTTAGGCTAATACCATACTGTTTTTATTACTATAACTTTATAATATATACAGTTTGAAATCAGGAAGTATGATGCCTCCTGCTTTATTCTTCTTTTCTCAGTCTTGCTTTGGCTATTTAGGGTCTTTTGTGGCTCCACACAAATTTTAGGATTGTTTTTTCTATTTTTGTGAAATATGCCGTTAGAATTTTGATAACGATTGCATTGAATCTGTGGATTGCTTTAGGTAGTATGGAATTCTAGCAATATTAATTCTTCCAATCTATGAGCATGGGATATCTTTCCATTTGTTTGTGTCTTCTATTTCTTTCATCAGTGTTTTATAGGCTTCAGTGTACAGATCTTTCACCTCATTGGTTTATTCCTAGCTATTTTATTCATTTTGATGTAACTGTCAATGGATTGTTTTCTTAATTTCTCTTCATAATTTGTTATTAGCGTATAAAAATGCAACTGATTTTTGTATATTGATTTCGTATCCTACAAATTTACTGAATTTGTTTATTCTAACAATTTCTTGATGGAGTCTATGAGATTTTCTATGTATAATATCATGTCATCTGCAAATAGACAATTTTACTTCCTATTTCCTGATTTGGATGCCTTTTATTTCTTTTTCTTGCTTAATTACTCTGGATAGGACTTCCAGTATTATGTTGAATGAAAGTGGACTCCGCACTTTCATTGCCAAGGGTGCAGGTTCAATCCCTGGTCGGGGAACTAAGATTCCACAAGCCACATGGCAGAGCCAAAAAAAAAAAAAAAAGTGGCGAGAGTGGACATCCTTATGGTGTTCCTGATCTTAAAGGAAAAGCTTTCAGCTTTTCACCATTGAGTATGATGTTAGCTGTGGGCTTGTCATATATGGCCTTTATTATGTTGTAGTACATTCCCTCTACACTCAGTGATTTGAAAGTTTTTATCATGAAAGGATGTTGAATTTTGTCAAATACTTTTTCTGCATCTATTGAGATGATCATGTGATTTTTATCCTTCATTTTGTTAATGTGGTGTATCACATTGATTGACTTGCAGAAGTTGAACTAGCCTTGCATCCCTGGGATAAACCTCACTTGATCATAGTGTATGATCCTTTCAATGTTGTTGAATTCAGTTTGGTAATATTTTGTTGAGAATTTTTGCATCTATGTTCATTAGGGATGTTGACCTATGCTTTTCTTCCCTTGTAGTGTCTTTGTCTGGTTTTGGTATCAGAGTAATGCTGCCCTCATAAAGTGAGTTTAGAAGTGTTCCCTTCTCTTCTGTTTTTTGGAAGAGTTTGAGAAGAATTGGTATTAATTCTTTTTTAAATATTTGGTAGAATTCACCCGTGATACCATCTGGTCCCAGACTTTACTGGGAGGCTTTTGATTATTGATTCAATGTCCTTACTAGTAATTGGTCTGTTCAGATTTTCTATTTCTTCATGATTCAGTCTTGGTAAGTCTAGCTAAAGTTTTGTTGCTTTGTTTATCTTTCCAAAAAACCAACTCTTAGTTTCATAGATCCTTCCTATTGTCTTTTTAGTCTCTATTTTATTTATTTCTGCTCTTTCTAATTTCCTTTCTTCTACTAACTTTGCACTTAGTTTGTTCTTTTCCTAGTTCCTTGAGGTGAGGTGTAAAGTTAGTTGTTTATCTGAGCTTTTTCTTTTTTCTTAATTTAGGCATTTATTGTCATGACCTTCCCTGTTAGAACTGCTTTTGTTTCATTCTGTAACATCCCATCAGTAACTAACTATTGTAGCAAGTGATTTATATGTGGTGTATCAATTGAGAGAGACATGCCTTATCTGTTGAAGAAGTGCAGAGGAAGGAGAAATAACTGGATGTGGGGAGGGGTCAAGGGTGAAGTGATCTTGAACTTGGTGAGGAATGGATAACAGTGGAGAATTGGAGGGGTAGAAAGGAGTGAAGGAGGAGCATAAAGAAAGCCAAGGCATGGATGAGAAGGGATGCTCAAGAGACCAGAAATAAATGGGGGTGGGTGAGGAAGCCTATGTGGCAGAACATTAGGAATTACTGTTGCAGGGGAAAGGTGGAGCTGTATGATTGAAGACCTTAAATGCCAGGCTATGATTCTGAAGGAACTGTTTGAGATTTTTCACTCAAGGGTGATAGGATGATGAAATTTATCTAAATGTACTTTCCAAATGCAGCTCTTCTGTCATAGTCCAGCTCAGAGCCACTTTCTACTGGAAGCTTTGCTGGACCATTTCCCACTCCTGGATCTCACTCTTCCTTTTCCAAATTGTGCTGATACTAATTGCTCCTCCCCCACAATGATTTGACCTTAACCTTCTACCACCTCATCTTGGGAACTCAATGTTTTCTCTTTGTGTGTGGGGTTATGGGGGGGGGTGGTGGAGAGAGATCTTTTCTCCAAAGATACAATCCCACATTCTACTTCTTGTCTGCCATACAGAATTTAGCACAATGTGGGTTCTGAAGGAATAATCTGTGAATTAACTCAGTGATTGATTATGGACATGCCTAATTAGAGCAGGAAAAACAAATTGTCCCATAGACAGGGTAAGTGCTGGCTCTGTGAGGAAAGCAGTAAAATAAAAGTGGACAGGCTTCCCTGTCATAGGCTCATTCCTGAAGGTCTAGAGTCAAGTTTTTTGAACATTTTCCTAAATATCTTTGCCTAAGTGAGCCGGGGACCTGCCAAGCCAAACAAAGGCTAGCTGGCTGGCTCGGCTAACTGGTGTAATGGCTGCAGGGAATGGGGGGCTGGCCAGGAAGAGATGCCCCAAGTGTGGCCCAGACCAGCTTCCTCAGAGCCCAGAGGAGGAAGAGAAACAACCTCTATCTTTAATCATGGCTCTTCAAAAAACGAGCTCTGCTGAGAGCAGCAGACTCTGGGGAAAAAAAATGTCTTTGCAAAGGAAACTTTTGTCTAACCTGAGGTCAAGCCCAGGAGTCAAACCGTAAAGGGACTGGAAGGGAGAACCTGGGTATGAAATGAAAGAAGAGAGCCTGTTACACCCCTGGTTCCAAGGAACCACATCTCCATGGCTGTCACTGTACATCTTCCCAAATACTCATCAAATGAAATAACCCATCTGTGACAAATCTTCATCTGCCCAATGTGGAAGTTCAGTGCTTTTCTAATATAAATCTGCAAGTTATCCCGGTTTGCAAAAGCCTCCAAGCACATCAAGAGAAGAAGCCATCTGAAACAGATTCTGGTTGGAGCTTGTCCCCTTCCTCATGTTCAAGATGATGTCATCGCTGACAATTCAGAGCCCTGATACCTGCCGCCCTCCCCAGGTCCCCACACTGCTTTCTGGATTCCCAGCTGACACTGTTTCTGGGACCCCAAACTGACCCTTTCTTGGGCCTCCACCAATCAGAATCCCATCCATCAGCCTACCCATCTCATCCAGATGTTGGGGAGAAAGCATTCTGATTTAACTAATGTACACTAAAGTGTAAGTGAGATCATACACAAACTAGCCCAGGTGTGTTTGCATTTCCAGAAAGGCCATCCTAAGGAACAGAATTCTAAACAGTCAAATTTCCAGAGTTATTTTGGGGCGTTGTGTGATGAGACAAGCCTTATTGGGCCAACTCAAATATACCGCATGGGTAACCGCCTTAGCCACGTCTGATGCCGTTCCCTTCACTTGGAATGTTCTGGCCTCTCCTGTCTCTCTCTCACTAAGTCCTATTTTTCCTTCAGGGCTCAGCTCGAGTCTTACCCATGAAGCCTGCCCAGAGTGCACCTGGCTTGAATTTCTTGGAAGTCATTGCTCCTCACTTGTTCCATCTGGTTTCCTTGAGCAGATCCTGAGCTCTGTGAGAGAAGGAATAATGTTTTAAACTTCTTGTCTATCTTCCACAGCTCCTGGCATGATGCTGGGCTCACAGGAAGTGAGAGAGTGGCATGGACATATATACACTGCCAAACGTAAAATAGATAGCTAGTGGGAAGCAGCCGCATAGCACAGGGAGATCAGCTCGGTGCTTTGTGACCACCTAGAGGGGTGGGATAGGGAGGGTGGGAGGGAGGGAGATGCAAGAGGGAAGAGATATGGGGACATATGTATATGTATAGCTGATTCACTTTGTTATAAAGCAGAAACTAACACACCATTGTAAAGCAATTATACTCCAATAAAGATGTTAATAAATAAATAAAAAATAAAATAAATATCTCTTCTCCCTTCTATTTATGGAATTCTCAATTACTCAGTCAATACGTTACTTTTGACTTTGACCTCCATGACAAGCACTGTGCTATCGGAAATGTAAAGGAGGCCTAGACCTGGAGCCCTGCCCTCAAGTTAGTCATGGAGGAGTGGCTCCAAACCTGGTTGATCATCATGAACACTTCAGGAACTTAACAAGCCGTCTCCAGAGATTCTAATTCAGTAGGTCTGTGATAGGGTCCAGGTCTTTCCTCAAAGCCACTTGAGGAATTCTGGCAATCAACCATGTTTGAAAACCACTGCTCCAGCAATCCATATATTTTTAGGACTCGATGGGCCTATGGAGATGATCGAGTCAAATGTTTCCTGAAGAGTAAGGGGCATACCACAGATGGGACTGAGGCACACAAACTTTATTTTTAACTGTTATATATTTATCTCAATGTATATTAGAAAAAATATAGCTGTTCCATAAAACTATGATTCCACAGATACGATCATTTCATTTTATTAAAAATGTATTTAATTCTGGCATGTGCTGTGGCATGGAGGAACCTTGAAGACATTATGCTAAGTGAAATAAGCCAGACACAAAAGAACAAATACTATATGATTCCATTTAAATGAGGTACCTAGAATAAATTCAGAGAGACAGAAAGTAGAAGGGTGGGTGGTTGCCAGGGACTGGGAAGGGGGGGAACTCGGGAGTTAGTGTTTGAGAGATGTGGGCTTCCAGTTTTGCAAGAAGGAAAGCATTCTGGAAGTGACTGATGGTGATGATTGCTCAACATTGTGAATGTACTTAATGTCATTGAACTGTACACTTTAAAATGTTGAAAATGGCAAATTTTATGTTATGTGTGTTTTGCCACAGTAAAAAAAATGTATTTAGGTTAAAAAACAAGATAGAAAATTTTTAAGTAAGTTAAAGTAGAGACAATTTGCAAATACAGCAAACATGAAGGTGCTATGCAAATGACTGGCGTTTAAGAAACATTGTTGTCATTTCACTTTCTAATCTCACTTAGGAGGACACGAAGGCCCAGAGAAGGAGAGGGACTTGCCCAATGTCACATATTGAGTCAGAGGCAAGGCCAGGCCTAGCACCCAGGTCTTCCGACTCTGTCAGTATTTTTTCATTCGTATCATCTGACTAGTTGCTAAAATATCATGGTGTAGGCAACAGACACGGAAGGTACACCATGTCTGCCAGAGAAGTCAGGAAGAGCTTGATAGAGGAAGTGGAACTTGACATAGGGCCTAAAATTGGAAGGATTTGTAAATCAGAGGAGATGGAAGGGGGCATGAACACAAACAAAGACCCAGAAGCAAGAATGTGGGTGGTTTGTGGTTTATACTGACACAGTGAAGCCGGAACCCTGGCTGGAGCAATGGGTTTATACTCTGAAATAATAGAAGGCTCTTGAACGATAGGTTAATTTAGACTTGGTACAATAAGCAAAAGGCAACTCTTGTAGAATTCTGAGCAGAGGTGTGACATGCTGAAAGCAGGCTTATAGGAAGATTCATCTGGCAGTAGCCAACAGGATGGATAGAATGAAATCAGCCCACTGAGTGGGTTCTTCTAGGAATCCAGCCATGATGTGATAAAAACCAGAAATGAGATGGTGGCATTGGGAATACAGAGGCAGAGCAAATCAAAGGCTAATTCAAAGGCAAAACAGTCAGAACTTAGTCATCTATGAAAGGGCAGATGAAGGAAAGAAAGGAATCTAGGATGACTCCAAGGTTTCTAGGCCTGGATGATGGGGTTGTGGTTGGAAGCAAAGGTGAAACATTTGGTTTTGGACATAGGGCGTTTGAGATGATGGTGGAACATCCAAGTAGAGATGGTCTCCAAGCAG
Source organism: Balaenoptera musculus (assembly GCF_009873245.2). NCBI lineage: Eukaryota > Metazoa > Chordata > Mammalia > Artiodactyla > Balaenopteridae > Balaenoptera > Balaenoptera musculus. The sequence goes on along the minus strand of NC_045806.1, from coordinate 112,727,631 downwards.
GTTGAAATATGAGATTGGAGCTTGGATTAGAGGTTAGAGGTCATTGAACTCATTTTAATTCTGGATACTTTGCACAAGGATGGTCTTCCAGTGACATATTCATTTTTATTCAGCATTAATTTAAAAGACATATTGTTTTCATAAAGAAATTGTGGTGTAAGACTTTGAACACAAGGGAGCAAGCATTTAAGTGCCTTCAAAGCCAGAAAACATCAAGGAAAGGGTGGGAATGGCCCATGTGAGTTATTATAAATTTTCTCTTCTGGAAAGAAAAGAGAGGAAAACCATGGTGTAATTTCCAGTTGTCCTTTCTTGGAGCTCTAACGCATAGAAGGATTTAGTGTCCTTGTCACCCAATGCAACCTTTCAAAGAACTGCTGGATGAGTATTTAGCAATGAACCTTTGGGAACACCTTGTATGGAATCCAGCTCCTCTGCAATTGATGCAGTATGGCAGCTGCCTGAATGATTCACATCAGGGCATCACATAACACCATGTAATGTGACAAAATGAGAAAGGAGGGATTGACAATATTTGCGGTGTTGTCTGTTACATACTTGCTCAGTGTATGAAAGGCTATACCCCCTGAAGCATGACTGACAAAGCTCTTGGACTTGCTAACCCCCCAAAATGTCAGCTCTGATTTCTATGAGTCAAACTAATGGAAAATGGCTGAGTTGGGGAAAACAGCAGGTTTGGCAGATGTTCCGGTGTGCTCTGAGAGCGAGAGGGAAGATGGTTTGCTCTGGACACATTTACAGAGAGGACTATGGGAGCCTTTTCTTCTAAACCTGTTTCCTGGGCTCAGGGCTGGTCACCGGGGGAACGTGAAGTTTCTCTTTAGCCCTTTCACCTCTCTTCCTGTCTTCCGTTTCTCTCCACACAACTAGTTTCAATAGTCTTACCTCCCAATGCCCAGTGCTATCACACAGCCCCAGGCCCCCGCTGTGAGGCCTCACTACAACTAATAATAACTACTGTGTATTGAGAATTGACAGTATGCCAGACATTGTGCTAGGTGCTTTATATATGCATTATCTCATTTCGTCCTCAGACAAACTTATGAGGTAAGTACTGTTATTCCCTTCATTGCACAGATTAAGGAAAGTGACGCTTAAAGAGGTCAAGTAGATTTCACTAAAGCACAAACCCAAGTCCGGCACTCTTTCCACCCCATCACTCTTTGTCACAGAGTGATAGGAAAGAAAGAGAGTAGAACCTAGACAGCCTAAGCAGCCAGTTCAACTCCAGCAACTAGGAGACCCTCTCGTCATATTTTTGAGCAATGAACTTCCCAGAAGCCCTTAAATCTAACCCCTAAGGCAGATTCCACTTACAATCTACAGGAACTAGAAAGACGTTTTATACACTTGACATGGGTAATGGGAGAGTTTGGGTCCGGCAAAAAGTTTACAGTCACTCTTTAGATGCTTTCAGATGAGAAAACTATAGTACATATTTTCTTTGGACTTTTCAAAGGATTTTGAATTTGCACTTTCTATCTAGCCCCTCCCATGGCTGATCTGTGACAGAGCCTTAATGCCAACATCGCTTTCTTTTTGTTTTTTAATTTTTATTGGATTATAGTTGCTTTAAAATGTTGTGTTAGTTTCTGCTGTACAGCAAAGTGAATCAGCTATACGTACACATATATCCCCTCTTTTTTGGATTTCCTTCCCATTTAGGTCACCACAGAGCGCTGAGTAGAGTTCCCTGTGCTCTACAGTAGGTTCTCATTAGTTATCTATTTTATACATAGTAGTGTATACATGTCAATCCCAATCTCCCAAATCATCCCACCCCCCCTTTCCACCCTTGGCATCCATAAGTTTGTTCTCTACATCTGTGTCTCTATTTCTGCTTTGCAAATAAGTTCACCTGTACCATTTTTCTAGATTCCATGTATAAGGGATATTATGTGATATTTGTTTTTCTCTTTCTGACTTACTTCACTCTGTATGACAGTCTCTAGGTCTATCCACGTCTCTACAAATGACCCAGTTTCGTTCCTTCTTATGGCTGAGTAATATTCCATTGTATATATGTACTTCATCTTCTTTATCCATTCCTCTGTTGATGGACATTTAGTTTGTTTCTATGTCCTGACTATTGTAAATAGTGCTGCAATAAACATTGTGGTACATGTCTCTTTTTGAATTATGGTTTTCTCTGGGTATATGCCCAGAAGTGGGATTTCTGGGTCACATGGTAGTTCTATTTTTAGTTTTTTAAGGAACCTCCATACTGTTCTCCGTAGTGGTTGTATCAATTTACATTCCCACCAACAGTGTAGGAGGGTTCCCTTTTCTCTACATCCTCTCCAGCATTTACTGTTTGTAGATTTTTTGATGATGGCCATTCTGACCAGTGTGAGGGGATACCTCATTGTGGTCTTGATTTGCATTTCTCTAATAATTAGTGATGTTGAGTATCTTTTCATGTGTTGCCAACATCCCTTTCTTAATCTCTTTCTACTAATACATCAGTCTTAAGAGTGGCACATGATTTGAGGGGCACTGAGAAAGCTTTATAATTTGCACTTATTCCCTGTTAAATTATACGTCCTCCGAAAGGGTAGGCTATCATCCCTTCTTGAATTATCACCAATTCCTTATTGGGATTAGTTCATCCCGTTGTTTTCCAAGATGAAGGCTAAGAACCATGATTCTTGGTCATGTTGGAAGAAGAAAAGGGGCAAGGGCCAAGCTGCAATTGGGGCTCTGGAAGTGGACAACCAAGAGAAACCTAAGCTCCTTCCTGAATTCATCAAGGGTCAGCACTGGTCCTGAGCACATTGCTATCTGTATAGCTGACCAAGGCAGAGCTCAAACTAAGACCCATTGTCTTCTGCCTATGATTCACAGGAGGTTGAAAGAGGATCTTAACAAAATTATTATAATAATGCAAGTGCTGTCCTACCTTGAGGAAGCTGACCACTGCTGACCCACCCTGAATAGGGCTGGGTTTCAAAGCATTTGTCCAGCAGTATTCAGGGCTCATACGAAGTGTTTCACCCTCTCTCACCTAGTCGTCCCTGTGCCAAACAAGATGGCTGGCTGGGATGAAGGGAGAGGTCTAGCCAGAGAAAGGCATTTTTCTTTATTTACTTTTCAATAAAACTAACCAGCCCACATAAAAGTCAAACCAGCAATTCTGACCGCCTTGTTATACCCTGGTTTTGGCACTTTACCCTGCAAGAGATACTCTCGACCACCAACTTTCCCATCTTCAAACCATAGAATTACACAGCTGGACAGGAACTCCTAACTCATCTAGTTCCACACTTAGTTGCACAGATTGGAGACAGAGAGGCTCAGAGAAGGAGATGGATTTGATCAGGGTCATGCAGTGAGTTCGTTGTGGGCTGTAACCCAGAGGTCCTGATTCCCAGATGAGCCCTCTTCCACTTCACCACATTGTAACCTCATCAACAGCAGACCTCCAACTAAGGGCCCCTTGGCTTACATCCATTTCAGGTTCCAAAGTATTCTCCTAGCTGGCTTCTGGGACTCGTTTGGTAATCCAAGGCCATTTGGATAGTGCCTAAGTGTCATCCTGGATTGTTCTTCCCAGATCAACTGCAATCCAGGCCAGGATGGAACACTGCCACAAAGTCAGTCCTCCCTGGCCTCTGCACTATGAGTAAAGGAAAATGAATGTCTCTGTCTTCTGTCTGGGGCTCTCAGATTGCTGAACAGATGTCTGTCTCAAAATGACTCCTTAGATACTGGGCAGGGGAGAATATCGGTTACACGCCCTGATAAGGGAACACAACCTTTTAGAGTGCAAGAGAGCTGCTGTTGCCTGCCTTGCTCTCCCCAACAGGGCCAAATAGACAAAATGTTGAATTTTCCTTGTCAAAGAAGATGTATACAGAGTCTCCTGACTTGAAACATCCCAGTGAGCCCTGTGTTTTTGGAAAATTGGCTTTTAAGCCCAACCTTGAGCTCCTCTCAGAAGACCTTACCTGTTCTTCCACCAGGCACTAGACTCCAGACAGTTTTTTCCATTCACATGAAATAACCAATATATTCCCAGTCATGACCCCTAAAAATAAAAGATGCCATTTAATCCAGGCTGCTGTATTCCATATATTTGCATGTTTCACTTCCTGTGCCCACCAGCCGGTGGCCCAGCATGGGCACGATTTTTGGAGCTCACCTAAGCAAAAGGACAGTGGCACTGGAGCGAGGAATTTGAGAAGGGAAGCCTGTGTTTCTGGTGCTGGGCTCAGCTCTTGTTTCACTCTAAGCCTCAGACCGGTCAAAGTAACGATCTGGTGTTGCCACTTAATGCTGCACATGCTTAGTTCCTGCTGGGTCTACTTTCAACAGTTCAAATATAGCAGAGGACGCAAGTTGGTGCATGTTCCTCAGGAAGGACACGCGACACGTGGCCACCCACTCAGCAGGTCCAAAGCTACTCCTCTGTAGAGGCTGACAGCTGCTCTGCTGAGGCCCTCTGGAGGGGCCGGGCAGCCTTCCAAGATGGGAAAAGCCATTTATTCTCCACCATCCCCGTCTGCCATCAATAGAGAAGCTCGGGCAAGGCGGGCCTACATAGTCCAAGCCAGGGATGGCCCTGTATATACACTATGGAATTTGAGGGCTTTGCCTAGGGCCAGCTTTAGGCAAAGCTGAAATAGATGACCAGCTACACATTCCGATGTAAGGGCTGTCCGGTAGGCCTCTAATTATCTCTTCTCTGCAGCCATTATGCTGTCATAAATCTTAGACCAGACATGTAAGTTATGGCGTCTGCCATCTCCGCCACTGCCTTCTAAGGGAAACTACGCAGCCCACAGTCCCTTGCCGAAGAAAATGGCCCTAGACTATTCCTTGAAAATGGAGTGGTGACTTCTTAGGTCATGGATGGGCAGCTGACCCAAGAATAGTCAGTCTATTAGCTGGTGGATGACCTTTTTTTATTTTAACATCTTTATTGGAGTATAATTGCTTTACAATGGTGTCTTAGTTTCTGCTTTATAACAAAGTGAATCAGCTATACATATACATATATCCCCATATCCCCTCCCTCTTGCGTCTCCCTCCCACCCTCCCTATCCCACCCCTCTAGGTGGTCACAGAGCACCAAGCTGATCGCCCTGTGCTATGCAGCTGCTTCCCACTAGCTATCTATTTTACATTTGGTAGTGTCTATATGTCAATGCTACTCTCTCACTTCGTCCCAGCTTACCCTTCCCCCTCCCTGTGTCCTCAAGTCCATTCTCTACGTCTACGTCTTTATTCCTGTCCTGCCCCTAGGTTCATCAGAACCATTTTTCTTTAGATTCCATATATATGTGTTAGCATACAGTATTTGTTTTTCTCTTTCTGACTTAACTTCACTCTATATGACAGACTCTAGGTCCATCCACCTCACTACAAATAACTCAATTTCCTTTCTTTTTATGGCTGAGTAACATTCCATTGTATATATGTGTCACATCTTCTTTATCCATTCATCTGTCGATGGACACTTAGGCTGCTTCCATGTCCTGGCTATCGTGAATAGAGCTGCAATGAACATTGTGGTACATGACTCTTTTTGAATTATGGTTTTCTCAGGGTATATGCCCAGTAGTGGGATTGCTGGGTCGTATGGTAGCTCTATTTTTAGTTTTTTAAGGAACGTCCATACTGTTCTCCATAGTGGCTGTATCAATTTACATTCCCACCAACAGTGCAAGAGGGTTCCCTTTTCTCCACACCCTCTCCAGCATTTATTGTTTGTAGATTTTTTAATGATGTCCATTCTGACTGGTGTGAGGTGATACCTCATTGTAGTTTTGATTTGCATTTCTCTAAGGATTCATGATGTTGAGCATTCTTTCATGTGTTTGTTGGCTATCTGTATATCTTCTTTGGAGAAATGTCTATTTAGGTCTTCTGCCCATTTTTGGATTGGGTTGTGTTTTTTTTGATATTGAGCTGCATGAGCTGCTTGTAAATTTTGGAGATTAATCCTTTGTCAGTTGCTTTGTTTGCAAATATTTTCTCCCATTCTGAGGGTTGTCCTTTCATCTTGTTTATGGTTTCCTTTGCTGTGCAAAAGCTTTTAAGTTTCATTAGGTCCCATTTGTTTATTTTTGTTTTTATTTCCATTTCTCTAAGAAGTGGGTCAAAAAAGATCTTGCTGTGATTTATGTCATAGAGTGTTCTGCCTATGTTTTCCTCTAAGAGTTTGATAGTGTCTGGCCTTACATTTAGGTCTTTAATCCATTTTGAGTTTATTTGTGTGTGTGGTGTTAGGGAGTGTTCTAATTTCATTCTTTTACATGTAGCTGTCCAGTTTTCCCAGCACCACTTATTGAAGAGGCTGTCTTTTCTCCATTGTATATTCTTGCCTCCTTTCTCAAAAATAAGGTGACCATATGTGCATGGGTTTATCTCTGGGCTTTCTATCCTGTTCCATTGATCTATATTTCTGTTTGTGTGCCAGTACCATACTGTCTTGATTACTGTAGCTTTGTAGTATAGTTTGAAGTCAGGAAGTCTGATTCCTACAGCTCCATTTTTCTTTCTCAAGATTGCTTTGGCTATTCAGGGTCTTTTGTGTTTCCATACAAATTGTGAAATTTTTTGTTCTAATTCTTTGAAAAATGCCATTGGTAGTTTGATAGGGATTGCATTGAATCTGTAGATTGCTTTGGGTAGTATAGTCATTTTCACAATATTGATTCTTCCGATCCAAGAACATGGTATATCTCTCCATCTGTTTGTATCATCTTTAATTTCTTTCATCAGTGTCTTATAGTTTTCTACATACGGGTCTTTTGTCTCCTTAGGTAGGTTTATTCCTAGGTGTTTTATTCTTTTTGTTGCAGTGGTAAATGGGAGTGTTCCTTTAATTTCTCTTTCAGATTTTTCATCATTAGTGTATAGGAATGCAACAGATTTCTGTGCATTAATTTTGTATCCTGCTACGTTACCAAATTCATTGATTAGCTCTAGTAGTTTTCTGGTAGTGTCTTTAGGATTCTCTATGTATAGTATCATGTCATGGTGGATGACCTTTGTATGACGTGGCCTAGCAAGAAAAAAATGTACTCAGGAGGGCAATGGGAAGTAGCTAAGACACACAGCTTGTCTCCCTAGAATGTAAATGGGAAACTTATGAGATTTTCAGTTTGTTGGTAGCAGAAGCATAAATAAGAAAACACTAGATCAAAGCAGAGATGAACTGCAGTGGGGGTTTTTTTGTTGTTTTTTTAAATTTTTTATTTTTTATAGGGTTTTTTTTTTTAATGGCAGAACATTTGATAAGATTCTGGCTATTGAGGAGATAATGAGATTCAATCTCTAAAACTTTCTTACTTCCTGAATGATGCCAAATCCTGAGCTTCCATCAGAAGTTTTATTTATTTTTTTTAACATTTATTTGTTTATTTATTTATTTATTTGGTTGTGCTGGGTCTTAGTCGCAGCAGGTGGGCTCCTTAGTTGTGGCATGTGAACTCTTAGTTGCGGCATGCATGTGAGATCTAGTTCCCTGGCCAGGGATTGAACCTGGGCCCCTTGCATTGGGAGCACAGAGTCTTAACCACTGCACCACCAGGGAAGTCCCTCCATCAGAAGTTTTAGAGGGACATTCATTTGCCTTCATGTAGTTGGGGGTCAGGATGAGCTATGCAAAAAGGGATCCTTCTGTTGAGGGTGACGGGGGGAAATTCTTAGCACCAGGTGCGCTCCATTCCCTTGGAACTCAGTTTAGACTATTGGTTATCCTACCAACCTCTTACACATTGTGTAGAAGTCCCATCCTCAGTCCTTTTCTCCCACTCCACCCCTCTGCCTAATTCCAATCTAAGATTGATCATCAGTTAATGTAGCCAACTTTCCATCAAGGTGACAAGGAGATTACCCCATCTCTTTTTGGCTGGGCATTCCAACCCAGGTCAGTCCAACCAGGCAGTGTACAAGAGGCTTCTGCCAGCTTGCCTATAGTGGGCATGCCCACTTAGCTCTTTCCTTCAGATCTGGGCCAACCTGATCGCAGACGCCCAACTCAATATTCAGGCCTTACACATGGTACCCACACAGACTGATGTTGCCACCAACAGGGGTTGGGCACAAAGCCAGTGTTGACTTTGTGGCAGCTCCAGAAGAAGGCCTTCCATGGGAGAATAAGTATCCTTCCAAGCCTCTTGCCACAATAGCTAGTGTGGATGGTTTTGCAATATTTTTCAAGTCACATAGGCACTCCATGTTTGGGCTCAGTGTTATGGACAGGACTCTGGAAGAGTCTTATCCCTGACTTTCTCCAAAGCCAGCCCTATCATCTGTTTTCAGTCTAGGCTGAATTAGTCTGTGATGGGAAGCAGAGAAAGATAAATGATACAAGCCCACTGTTTGCAAGCCTCCAGCAATCCATGGTGGAAAAGATTTGTAACACTCAGATCTTTGTGCCATCATGTGGTGAAAGCTGACCAGAGTCTCTTCTAGAAAAGGAACCTAGATTCTAGACTCCTGAGTAGGCCCATCTGAACCAGCTTGTGAAATTCATCTCTCCATTTTTGCTGTTTACAGTGGAGGGTAAGTAGGCCCACAATGACACAGAAAGGATGCTCTAGGTGACATCTCTCAGATCCCTGCAGATGGTGGGAGAAATAGCCATGGAATTTCTGGGATAGTCCCAGGGCCCACCGGACTAAGCCATATCCCATTCCACTGTTGAAACTACACCCCCAAAATTAATTTTTAGCTTCAATCACAGGAAAAAGGAAAATTTCGTACTTACGTACCCCTTGATTTTCCTTGGTGTACTGGGACTTGATGAAAAATTGCGGAGATAGAGGAAGGGAAAAAGAAAACATTGAAACTGAACAAATAAATCACATACAAAATAATACTGCACATATTTCCCAGCTTATCTCTACCACTTATGAACTGGACTAGGATGAAGATGACATCTTGGTTTCCCAGTTGAAGAGTTCATATGTTCCTTTATCTCCATTTACTGTCTGAGTTTGGCTTTAAAGGAATTTATATGATGCTTCTCCTAGGCCATTTGATCTTCTTACATCTTAGTTAAGAGCAGGTAGGGAGGCACCTAGGGCAAGGCTAGGCTTCAGTAACCTTGATCAGTAACCCTGATCAAGACAGGAAGAGCCATTTGGCCAAAGGGTTTGTCCTTCCCCCTTGAGCTTCTCAGAACCCATATGAGCTTGTTTGTATCCCTGACTGGCCCAACGGCCTGGGCTCCATGTCCCATCCAACTGCCCTGTGAGGAATTTCATTTGTCAATGGCGCTACTCTCCAAAGTGCCTGCTACCAGATAATCTAAATCAAGTTTAACTATAGAAGCACAGAATTTCTGAGTCAGAAAGGGCCTTAAAAATCACCTTCCCCAGAAGAATGCCAGCAAATAAATATAGAAGAAATCATAGAATTAGCAGATCATCGTTTTGCAACCATCATCTTAATAGTGGATTCAAGCAATGATAATCAATATATGCTGAAACTCTAGGCCACAACGCTATGTTAGTTTAATTTCTTGTTTATGGTGGTGTCTGCTCAATTGCTCCATTGTAAAAGTATTTTTCACCTTTGAATTTACAAACCTAACATCACCAACAATGGAGCAAACTTACATAATGTGCCTCCTGATGTAATGCAATGATAAGGGCACAACATCGTTTATGGAGTATTTTTAAAATAAAAAGCTGAGAAAAAAGCACCTTGTTGCACAAATTGGGAAACTGATACCCAAAGAGTAGAAAAAACTGAGTCAAAAACTGGGATTAGAATCTTTTCACCATGGCCTCTCGGTACGCCATCTAGTTCCAACCACGATGATGTTGTTTCTGATCATGATGATAAATTCTTTTCTTTTCCAACAAATATTTTTGGAAATATGTCCCAGGGACTGTGCTTGGCACTCTGGAGTCAACAGTGAATAAAAGCAAAAGTTCTGTGCCTTCATAGGGCTTACATTCATCTTCATATTTTTTCATCTTTGCCTGCTTTATGCCCATCCTTATTATTGCCATTTTATTGTATTCACCTTCTTTTAAATTTGTGGTCCTTTGCAGAGAGACTCCTAAATCGATAATATCTCCAGGACCTGGTACAGAGTAGGTGCTTAATAAGTAGTTGCTGGGACTTCCCTGGAGGTCCAGTGGTTAAGACTCAGTGCTTCCAATGCAGGGGGCGTGGGTTCGATCTCTGGTCGGGGAACTACGATCCAGCAAGTGGCATAGCCAAAAAAGAAAAAAAAAGCATAATAAGTAGTTGTTGAATTAATGAATGTGTCTGTGCACGTGTGTGTGCATGTGTTGAAACCGTGTGTATATTACGGCTCCATGTCTGCGCTTAGCCTCAGTCTATCCCCTCTGCTAGAAACAGTATCTCCACTTCTCTCTTATTATCCTTTAAGGCAGCCTCATTTTCTCAATGACATCTTCCCAAGAGGATCTCCTCCTCTTAACAACCAAAGTGTTTACCACTCATGTGATTCTCATACCACACAGTATTGTGACCGTAGTTTGGTTATTTAACTCTGTTAATGGCCACTGTTGAGTTTGGGTAGGTTCCTCCAAGGTAAAGTAATTCCTAGTTTCCCAGGGAGCCTGTGGAAACAACGATACCCTAACAAAAGAGCAGCAAATACAATTTGAGGTCCAGAGAAGAAGGAGCGATCCTCTGCCCCTTCTCTGATGAGAACCCCTTGAAATGCAGAATTTTCCTGGCCTGGTCACATAAGTCTGACCACAATTTTCCCCCCAACCTGCTTGTATGATTCTGGGCAAGTCTTAGGCCCTTGAAATTCCATATGCTCACCTGTACAATGAAGGGGTTGACCTCTGGACACTGGAATCTTTTACAGTTTTCTATTAGGTTTGATTCCTCCTGACTTCAGGAAGGGAGGAAAGAACCAGGACTAAAGGTACAGTATCTTCCCAAATGGCCCTCCGCACCACCACATATGCCCTGTTCTAAATCAAACATTTGCATAAACATTTGCAAAAATGCATAAACATTTGGATATTGGCGTTAATTAAGGCAGCCAAATGAAAAGTCTAGAATTACAGCCACTGTCCCGCATATAGAACAGAGTTTCCGAGCCCTGAACTGGGTAATTTTCCTGAGAGGCCACACACAAGAGACGTAGGGATAGGGGAGGATGTTTTCCTTTTTCAGAATGCTTGTTCATACAGAAGCCCTTCCGAAGACAAAGGAATAACGAACATTTGAGGCAGGACCTGTTTCTCTTCTTCTCTCCCCTTACAGCTCCAGGGCACATTGGGACACGGTGTGAAAATTCAGGTGATGGGGTCACTAAGATGGTGCAATTAGCAGCAGGCAGACCTGGGTCTTCATCTCAGCTCTGTCATTTGCTGGCTGTGAGACCCTAATCAAGTTTACTTAACCTCTGACCCCTGGTTTCCTCATCTGTAAAAGGGAATAATAATGGTATTACCTTGCAGGGTCATTGTGAGGATTAAATGAAGTGACGCGCATAGAGCACTTAGAATAGTGCCTGGCACTTACAGTGTTAGGAGAACACTTTCCAAATAATATTGGGACACAAAAGTATCTATATCCTTCTGGGGATTCAGGGTGATAGAATGTTTGAAATTGGGGCTGTCCTAGAAAATGTAGTCTCTGTGCCCAGGAGGTAGCTTGCATTCTGCTCTTTGCCAGTTAGTCCTGAAAACTCTGCCCAGTAGCTTGACCAAGTGGGAATTTACTGTCTTTAGGGGGGAAAGAACACGCAGATCCTAGGGCCTGGCAGGAAGCTCGGCAAGCAGCTGACGCAACCAGCCTCCTCTCCACCTTCACCCATCCCCACCCAGAGGACCCAGAAGCTGAGGAAAAACGGAAGTGATTTGCTCAAGATCACACAATAAACCAGTCATGGAGAGTTGGTTGCCACCTCTTGATCTTTTTCCTGAATTTTTTCTAAATAAAAGTTTAGGAAGGAAAATGTGCGCGGCACAAAACAGGTTAAAAACCACAAATCCAGGAGACTTAAGCTAATCCCTCCCTGTGTACCCACGTTTCTCAACTTCTGCACTACTGACAATTTGGGGGCCAGAAAATTCTTCCATGCGTCGTAGGAGGTTTAGCAGTGTCCCTGGCCTCCACCTACTAGATGCCAATAGCATCCCCTCCCCCAGGCTGTGGCAACCAAACACACCTCCGGACATTGCCAACGTCCTTTGCTGGGGGGGGGCAGGGAGGGGCACAATCACCTCAGGTTGAGAAGCACCGCTGCATAGGAACAGCACTGTAAACACAGCTGCCTCCTCAGCACTCTTCTCAACTCTCAACCACACCGTCGCCAGTGGTGATACCACCTAACCCCGGGATTGATGGCTCCCGAGTGGAGGTCTCTAGCTTTGTCCTCCTGCCCACTCCTGTCTCATATATCCACTGCCATCTCTCTTCCACGGGGGACAGGCATCTCAGACAACATGTCCAACAGCGAACTCCTGATTCTCGACCTTGCCCTTTTCCCATCTTGTTCTTGCCCTTATATATTCATTCTTACCTTATACAATATTGCACACCTACTGTATTAGTCTCATATGGCTGCTGTAACAAATTATCACAAACTTGGTAAGGCTTCCAACAGCAGAAACATGTTCTCTTACAGCTCTGGAGGCCGAAAGTCCCAAATCAAGGTGTCAGCAGAAAACCATGCTCTCTCCAAAGGCACAAGGAGAGAATCCTTCCTGGCCTCTTCCAACTTCTGGTAGCCCCAGGCGGTCCTTGGCTTGTGGCTACATGGCTCTAGCTTCTGCCTCCATCTTCACGTGGCTTTCTCCTCTCTATCTCTCCTCTGTGTGTCTCTCATGAGGACGCTTGTCATTGGACTTAAGGCCCATCCACATAATCCACGTGCTCTCATCTCAAGACCCTTATCTTAATAACATCAACAAACACCCCTTTTCCAAATAAGGTCACACTCACAGGTTCTCGGTGTTAGGACATGGACATACGTATTTAGGGGCCATCATTCAACCCACTGCACCTACAAATGCACCAGGGATATTATAGGCACTGGAGATACAGTGGAGAACAAAGCAAACTCTCTGACCTCATGGCAATTATACTAGACCATAGGGAGATGGCTAATAAATGGATAACTATATAACATATAATATATGGGAAGGTCTGGGGGAAGGTGCTGGAGGCAGAGGGAACAGCAAATGCAAAGGCCTTTAGAAAGGCTCCTCCTTCGCATGTTCGCTCCTCCTTCGCACGTTCGAGAAAAAACAAGGAGTCAGGCTGACTGTTGCATAGAGACTGACCAGAAGAGCGGCAGGAAATGATTTGGGGGGCGTTAGCAGGAACCAGAGCACGTAGGGAATTGTGGGTCATGGAAAGGACTTTGGTTTTATACTAAGTGGGATGGGAGACCATTAGACTGAGGCTGGAGCCGGGGGCAGTGATATGGCCTGATGTGCATTTTGAGAAGACCAGCCGGCTGCTCTGTGGAGAATGAAGGGCCAGCAGGGAGGCAAGCGAACAGGGTACAGGTAGAGGTTCTAGCCGGTGGAAAAGGGAGGGCTGGTATCCCCATCCGTCCAGCTGCTCAGACCAAACACCTGGGACTCATTCCGGATTTCTGTCTTTCCCTGTCGCCCACATCTAATCCATTGAAAAGTCCTGTTGGTTTCATATTTAAGCTATATCCAGAGTCTGACCACGTCTCAGCACCTTCACCACTGCTATCCTTGCCCAAGCCACTGTCATCTCTTGCCTGGCTCATGATAACAGCCTCCCAACTGGTCCCCCTGCTTCAACCCTTGCCTCACACAGCAGGCAAATCAATCTCTGAAAAGCATAAATCAGAACATATCACGCCCCCCCCCAACCCTGGCTCAAAACCCTTAATGGTTTTCTAGTACACTTAGAATCCAAACACTCTACCATGGTCCCCATTATCTGGCTCCCACCTACTTCACCAACCCCACTTCCTGCCATTCTCACCGTCACTTTCTGTAGTCCAGTCACTCTGGTCTTGTTTTCGTTCCTTTCAGCTTCTTCCTCAAGACCTCAGGGTCTTTGCACTAGCTGTTCCCGTAGATAGTATAATATAAGTGTTGTCAGCTGCTGTCACTTCCTTTAAGAGGCCTCCCTGGTGACCCTCGTGAAAGTAGGACCCTGACAGTCACCCTGTTTTCTTTTGTTTCCTTCAGAGCACTTATTACTCTCTGAAATTATTTTATATCAGGCATTTGTTTAGTTTACTACGTCTTTATCTAGTTCCTTCTTTAGTATTTGTCTCTCTCCACTAGAAGGTAAGCTTCTTGAGGCAGAGTTCATGCCTGACTTGTTCACTGCTGTATCCCCAGTACCAAGCACAGTGCCTAGCACACAGTAGCCCCTCAGTGAATATTTGTCGAGTGAATGCACCTCTCTCACGGTGCACAGCTAGATGGGAGCTTAAGGACCGTCTAGTGCCTGGGCATCAGAATCACCCAGAGGGCTTTTTAAAAATCCATATTGCCAAGGCCCATTCCAGACCCACTAAGTCAAAATCTCCCAGGGCAGGGTCCAGAAGTCTGCATTTGGAACAGGTTTACTTATGTGACAAAGACTTACTGTATCGCCCTTACTTATACGGTTCTAAGTTCTTTATAAATATTGACTCATTTAATCCTCATAGTGATAATTTTAATATTCCCATTCCTCAGTGAGGAAGCTGAGGCGCGGGGAGGTTTGGTAATTTGCCCAAAGTCATTCAAGTAGGATGTAGTAGGGTTAGAATTCAAACCCAGGCAGTCCATACTCTTTTTTTTTCCCTTCCAGTTTTATTGAGATCTAATTGGCATGCAGCACTAAGTTTAAGGTGTGCAGCATAGTGATGTGACTTACATACGTCATGAAATGATGACATCATCTCATATAGATACAACATTAAAGAAATAGAAAAACAGTGTTTTTCCTTGTGATGAGAACCCTTAGCATTTACTCGCTTAACTGCTTTTGTGTATAATGTGCAGTCGCGTTCATTATATTTATCATGTACATTACAGGCAGTTCATACTCTTAACCACTCTTCTATGCTGCACAGTAGAGGCTGTGATGAATCTGTCGTTTGGGACCCACTGATCAATTTTCCCCGAGGAGGATCGTGAAGCCCATACAAGAGAAGGGACCTCTTGAAAGCCGGTCAGATATGAGACAGATTTTCTCTCTCCCCATCTAGTGAGCGTTCCATTCGGTCCAGTCATTCTGTGTTCTGTGAGGAGCGGGGCCCGGGATCACGCTGCCCACATAAAAAGCCAGTCGCAAGAGGTTATCTAGAAATGTTTGTGCTATCAGTGCTGGCTGTCAGGGAATGCAGGAACACTCCCTGGCATTGGGTTCTCTAACCATCTCTCCGGAAATACAAGCTTAAAGTCAGAGATCCTTTTCCCTCCGAATGACGTTAACAAAGCCAGAGGCATGGAAGCCTGGGTCGGAGGGGCGGGCGCTAGTTGAGGACGGTATGCAGGAACAGCTCCCATCACGTCTGCGGAGGGAGCGTGTGCGCTAGAGCTTATCTGCTGCAGTCACAGAAAGTGCACCAGGCCTAGGCAGCCTCCACTCCCCCACCCCCGCGGCCCTCACGGAGGGAACCACGGGATGGCCCGGCCAGATGACATGCATCAATTACTCTCCAAGGAGGCCCTGGGCCAAACAGGCTTTTCAATTTCCAGATGCTTTTTAATTAAAATAAAGGCCACTCTGTAACCTGACTTTGAATGGACAAAGTTTCCTTAGTAGAGTAACTATACAAGTTCACCCTTTTTCCATTACTTTTCATTGAGCAACTGAAACGTTTGTAACCAATAAATCATGACTTGAGTCACATGGCAGCAAGGGGCATGGAAGGGTTAAGTGACTTACGGAAGGTCACTCTGCCGAAGAAAGCCTCCTTTGTCCCCGGGTCCCCTTTGGCTCCTGCCTCTGCTAGTGAGCGTTCTACCTTTGGGAGAGATGGAAAGAGGCTAAGCTGCCTTGCTCAGAGCAGCAGAGGGTTGAGCAATGATGTGGTGACCCTGTCCATCTGGGAATTCAGGCTCTCTATCTCCGCCCCAGAAGGAATCTTGTGAGCTCAGATTTCCTGTACTGGTTGTCCACACTGAGTTCCAACTGTGCCGCATCCTCTCGGGACAGAGGCAGCAGGAGGAAAAAGGCCACTTTTCTTTCTAACCAGGCCGCAGTTAGAGGAAAGGTTTGGGGAGGCTTATGGGGAGACAAGCAAACCTTCCCAACTCTTATCCTGGACTTGCCTTTTCTCAGATTCCAGCATAGTAAAGAGAAAGGGGCCAGACAGCAGCTGTGGGCTGTGCCGAGAGGTGATAGCTTACTTTTTCTTCTGGATCATAAACCAGTTCAGCCATTAACAGAGTTCAGAGACAATGGCTGTCTATGGGCCCAGAACAAACCCTGCTGATCCTAGGTCGCAGAGTTGGATGTGATCGCAAGTGATGACCAATTCAACTCCCCTACCTTGGACGAATCAATGTTATTGTTCTCTACATGCTATGAATCAGGCAACTGAGATCCAAGTGGTTACATGATTTGTCCAAAGACCCTCTGCTAAGAATTGAGGAGAGTAAACAGTAGGTGTTTCCTTGATCATTTTTTTCTCTTACCAAACACCCCCCACCCCAACTCCTATCCTGTGGATCTTTTTCCGGGAGCAGAGCTTTTCCCAAGTTCTCTTTTCTCCATCTGCTGAAAGATTGGGTCTAGTCTATATTGCCAACTATAGAGACGGGAAAAGGAAAGAATGAGAAACAAATGAGGGAACCCACTTTCAAGATTTCCTCGAATGTGCCAGAATACTTTCTTCCACAACCTGGAAGTCACACAGCATTTAGCAGGGTCTATCTTGGGCCATGTATATGTGAAACCAACATAGCTGGTAGGAAAGTGAAGAACCCAGTTAGACCCTGTTTGAGAGGCTGTTGATGCTTGTTTTTTACAGCTCCAAATTACCCGTTTCAGTGCACCACAGAAACTTGGGGGTCACAGTATGTGCAACTGAGGTTGTGGAAAGAATGCTGTAGGAACCAAGTTTATTTTATCTTGGGTCTTTTCTCACTTTGGCCTTCTTTTATTGGATGCTTGAGCTTCCCTTGTTTGGATCTACTGAAGACACAGAATCTCCCCTGCCTTCTACCCCAGCCCTCCCATTTCTTTCCTGAGTGGCCTTTGGGACGGAGGCTCCCTTGGTTTGCGAAGACTGAAGGTGTCTCCATCGCTTCCCAAGAAACTTCAAGGCGTGAGGCTGAGAACATGAGTTTTAGGATTTAGTGCTTAGAATATTTTTCCACATGTCATCCTGAAGCTAAAATTTCTGGGAAAGATTCATGATATCAGGTCCTTTGAACAACCTTGGTGTTTTCCCATATCCATTAAACTTGTGAAATATCACAAAAAGGCCGTATCCTAAATGGCTCCCAAGTGGGCTGTTGAGCCGAGATTTTGGTGTCCAAGGCAAGCGTCTTGTGTTTCAGCCCCGTAGGGATTGTTGTAATCATATCTAACAGATGTGTAGCTTCAAAAAACAGCAAAGGATGGTAGCCTTTAGAAATATCCATCTGTTGAACATTTTCCCTTTCATCTCCAGAATAGATAGAGACTGTGTGAACAGAGCTGCCTGGCCCTGCACTAGATTACAGGCACATTTTTTCTCATTAACAGAAGAGTAAAGACAAATGAGGAACATTTGGGGATCAGCCAGCAGTACCTAGGTCACAGTGTTCGAAGCTCTTGGGGCCTCATTCTGGAATTAAGTTATGTAAGAGAAGAAGGCAAGCCTCATTCTTCCCTCTACAGATGGAGATCAAAAGGCAGCATCAGCCTAACCATCCACAAATCTCTCCAGCGTTTGACACTCACTATCAATAAACACCATCTCTCTGCTAGCAAGGTGGCGACCTGGAACATCCTCCTTCAGCCAGAAGGCTTGGGGACCAGGGTGGGCTCTGCATCCTATACCATCTCTCATTTGGGATCATTTGGTACACTAAATCTCTCTGTTTATAGAATTTAATTTTCAGGACTATGATGAGGTTGTCACATGATAGAGTTTCTAGGCTGAAAGAAAATGGCCACGGAATAATGTGCCGTTCCCTGTCTCACAGCCTGTCACAAATCCACTCAACTTTTCTTCCTTCCTCTCCCTCCCTCCCTCCCTCCCTTCCTTCCTTCCTCCCTCCCTTTCTCTTTCCCTCTTTCTCTTGTTCTTTCTTTCCTTTTTCCTTTCTTTTTTAAAAAACAAACCTGCAGATGCTCACCCAGTGTAATTTCAGCAACTTCACAAGCCTGGGATGTTTCTCTCTCTCTCTCTCACCTTTCCCCCTGTCAGCACTGACTTGATTCTCTTTTCAGCTTAAACATACACAGAGGGGAAAAATCCATCTTCTCATGACTTACACAGGGAGTTTGAGCCTCCCCACAGCCCCCAGTAAGTCACGAGTTTGCCTTTAATAGTATGGCCAAAGGAGCCTCTGAAATGACAAGATTTATGGGCATGCCTTGCAGCGCATTCAATAAAGAGGAAAAACTCACCAGATCCAGTCTCTGAAATCCCGAGCCTGACCTCTCTCCTCACCCACCAGCCAGTCACCTATTAAAGGGCATTGTTAGTGCAACAACTTCTGCACTGTAAGTAATGACTCCCTCACTGTTCGCTTGTATATCGTGAACTGGGGTTTCTTCAACTGAAGGTCCCCTTTGGGGTAGCACTCATGACTTCTGAAAGAGTTTCTTACTCTGTTTCGTCAGAACCATGAGTTTTTATTAAGGTTAATATTTATTAAAGATATTTTCCTCACAGAGTGGGGGTGTGCCTCCAAGCAGCTGCCTAGATTAGCAGCACCAACATTCCCAGTCACTGAGGAAGATAAGCGAGTATTGCCTGATTTTAGTACAGTTACTGCAAGATACTCCCAAGACAACCTTTAACATCAAAATAGAAGGGAAGAGCTGGTGGGAGTGTAAATTGGTGTAGCCACTATGGAAAACAGTATGAAGGCTCCTCAGAAAATTATAAATAGAACTACCGTGTGATCCAGCAATTCCATTTCTGGGTATTTATCCGAAAAAAACCACTAATTCAAAAAGATATCTGCACCCCCATGTTCATTGCAGCATTATTTACAATAGCCAAGATATGGAAACAACCTAAGTGTTCATCGATGGATGAATGGATAAAGAAGATATGGTACATATATACAACAGAACATTATTCAGTCATAAAAAGAGTGAAATCATGTCATTTTTGACAACATGGATGGACCTCGAAGGCATTATGCTAAGTGAAATAAGTCAGACAGAGACAGGCAAATACCGATGATCTCTCTTGTATGTGCAATCTAAAGGAAAAAGAAACAGGCTCATAGATATAGAGAAGAGATTGGTGGTTGCCCGAGGTGGGAGATGAGATGGGGTGGGAGACATGGGTAAAGGGGGTCAAAAGGTACAAACTTCCAGTTATGAAATAATTAAGTCCTGCGGGCATAATGTACAGCATGGCGACTATAGTTAACAATACTGTATTGAATGTTTGAAAGTTGCTAAGGGAGTAGATCTTAAAGTTCTCATCACAAGAAAAAAATTCGTAACTATGTGTGGTGATGGATATTAACTAGACTTATTACGGTGATCATTTCACAATATATACCAATATCGAATCATTATGTTGTATATCCGAAACGAATATAATGTTATATGTCAATTATACCTCAATAAAAAATATAGAAGGGAAGGGAGAGCAAGAAAGAGTAAGGAAGTACATGAGGGAACTCATGTTTCACGTGCCTCTGAGCACACAGCCAGCCTAGGGTATTGGGACCACCCAGAGACACCGTGTCAGCCTCTGCATTTCCCACCATGGATGTTATTCTAAGCCTTGTGGGGAGGGGTGCTTCCAGGTCAGCCAATGATCCCTGAGCCCCCTCTACAGTGTCCACACCACACGGCGCTCCAGCCTCTCCCTGAACTCCTCCAGTGGCAGGGATCTCACCTGGGTCGGGGAGGGGGTTGGTACTCTTGAACAGTACTGACTGCAAAAGATTTTCCTTTCCTCTACTTAGTCTCTCAGTTCTATTTACTGAGCACGAAAAGTTCTATGTGACAGGCCCTGCTCGACATACTGGGGATAGAGCAGTGGCTGAAACAAGTGTGATGCCTGCCCTCATGGAGTTTACAGTCTAGTAGGGAGACAGATAATAAAAGAAGTCCCCCCACCCGGCTTGTCACTCTCCATCCCCTGACACCCCCAGGTTTGTGGTGGCCAAAATGTAACCCAAGGACTCAGGAAGAGTTGGCTTAATCAATGGGGCCAGAGCAGAGCTCCTTTGTTCCGAAGACTAGACTTTTATGAATACAATGTAAGGTCACCTTTTCTTTTTGGTTTACTGGCCACATCACACATTGACTTACCGTGGGCTGACTGTCACCAGAAACCCATAAGCCTCCTCCCTTTTTTTAAAAAATCATATTACTCCATTAAGCCAGTTTTCTCCTATCCTATATTTGTGAAATTGATTTGGGGGGGGGGACCACATTACTGGACTTTTCATTGGTTTCTGTTAAATTTTCTTTTCCTAAAATATCCTGTCATTCCTGTCTATTGGGCTAATTGGGGATTCAGCAGGATAGGAAGTCCTTTGCAAAATTTACTCAGGGCCCTGTATATGTAGCTTATAATACTGGATTATCACAGGGAGAAACTGGGTCTTAACCGAAAGTTGGAGGCTTGACAAAAACCAATACCAATGTGTCGCAGGAGTTTCACCCATGGGGTTAAACTTTTTTTTAAAACCCAGAAGCAAAGCAATCATACTCTGCTTTGGTTCCGTAAAATAGTGCAGGAAACCCCAAAGCATAGCCTAGATCACAGTCTTCTCAGAAAGATCCCCAACTGCTTACTATGTGGTTGATACCCAACTGGGTCTGTGAACCCCAAATCCAACAGTGTCTTTGTTTGGTGACAATGGGGAAGGGGGATTTTCAGATGCCAGATCTTCAAGGTGATGGGACATTCTTGGAGAAAGCGCCCGTGAACGCTAGCTCTGGGTATGAGCTGCATGAGTGGGGGCATCTCCTTGTCTTGCTTGCATGGAAGGGCTGGAGGCCGCACTGACTTGGTGTTCTGTGGGTCAACAGAAAGGCTAGCCAATGACCCCGTGTTCTGTGGCGGCGAGGCAGAGCAGGTTCTTTGGGTGGTGTGCTCGCATGGATAGGTGTGTGCTCAGAGACTGGGATTCAGGGGCTCTCAAACTCAGCCAGCTAGGCAGGCTGGCAGGCCCCATTTAGGCAAACACCCCTAACCTCCGCCACCCTCCCCTGCCCCCAGCTCCACATTCTTGAGGTTTTCGAAGACTGGCAGCCTGACTGCTAATTATTCCTGGAAGTGGCATGCTATGAAGTCTGCAAACATTTTCTGCAAACATTGGCCCACAAGAGGCGAGCTGTTGAGCTCTGGAAGCCAGGAGGCTGGCGGTGGGAGGGAGCCCGGGAGGCAATTCCTCAAGCATGAGGCAGTACGGTCCCTCTGCCTGCTGGATCTCTACTGTAAGGTCAGCGGGAAACAGATGCATTGAGGACAGTCCCCAAGGTGGGACGGGACCACCCAGGGGCGTGGGGCTTTTCAGACTTGTGTTTCAGGTGAAAGTATGAGGCGGGGCTGGGAGCTCTTATGTAGCTGGACTGTCGATGCCTTTCCGTTGTCAAAAAAAAGTCTCATCTGCCACCCAGCCAAACTCTGCTTGCACACATGTTTTCCAGAGACAGAGACAAAAATGTTTCGGGGGGGAGGGGCCGAGGAGGGGGGAGACTGGAGTGACAGTTACATTAGCCGTATGCAGGGCCATCCTCATCACCTCGGCATTTCCTGGAGATGGTTGCAGCCCCCTGTGAACCCCAGCCAAGGTTCTTTCGAGATCCAGGGCAAGTCCCATGGCCAAGAGCAGGCTGGCCTGGCTCAGAGGGAGGAAAAGGAGACTTCGGGGAGACTAGTCAGGCTTCCGAGGCCCTCCGCCATGGGAGCCCACCTCCAGCAACCTCTTCGGCCTCAACTACCGCGGCTCTAGTAGCTCCGGGCTGTACCCCTAGCCCCCTGCTCGTGCCAGGGAGTCTCCAGCCTCTCTGCTGCCGTTCGCACTCTCCCGTCTGTCCACCACGTTCCACCCCGCTGCTTCTCTGTCCTAACTCCTCCTCGACTCTCCAGACTCACTTCCACTGTCACCTCCTCTGGAAAGCCTTCCCCGATTCCCTCTGTGCTTCCACAGAACACTGTGCATTCTCTAATCACAGCACTTGTCAGCGGCCATAGCACCCTGAACGTGCCCGATCTCGCCTAATCACGGCGCTTCTCGCCCTGGGTGATGACAGTAGCTCACGCTTACCTCAGACTTGGGCTGAGCAAGTCACCGTTCTACATCCTTCACGTGTGTTAACCTTTAATCCTCACGACTCTACAGCGCTATTGGTGTCCTCACTCTACGGATGAGGAAACCGGGAAACCGAGAGGTTAATGAAGTTGCCCGGTGTCACGCAGGTAGGGAGTGGTGAGGCCGCGATCTGAACCCAGGCTGTCTGGCTCTGGAATCTGCCCCACTGGAAAGTGAGCTCTTTGAGGACAGATGAGTCAAATCATATCTGAGTTCTCAGAGTAGACCCTCCAGAGATTTTGGATGAACTCAATTGAACCACATCTGACCATTACGCCTATGGAGAAGATCTTGGAAAGATGGGAAGGACCAGAAGAAGAGACGGGCCCTCGAGACACACGTCTCCCGCCTGCCCCTGTGCACAAATGTCCAAGCCTAGCAGACCCTTCCTCCCAGCCCAGAGTACAAAGGCCAGAACCTTGAGAGATAGTCTCTGGGAGGCCATTTCCCAAAGCCAGATCCATTTCCACTGGGCCTGCCCGCCTCGTTGCCACCAGCGTAACCATGACTTCTCATGTGGTTTTGGTTAAAGACAGCAATGTACTTGCTCACTGGGAGAGTGGGTGGAGTGGGAGAGGGCTTTGCTTGGAGGATTCACACTTAGCCCACCCTGCCCCGATCCCAGGGAGATTTGGAGCAGCCAGGAGGAAATCTTTCCGAGTTCTAGAACTTTCTATCATCAGCCTTGAAGGCTTTGTGTAAAAACTTCACCTATGTGGAATTCCCATAGACAAGTGCAAGCTGGCCATTATGACTGGGTTTAGACCTACCACCAGTCCTTTCCAGGACTCTCAGAGGCCCTTTTGAGGAAAGAAACAGATATCCCTGTAAAAAAAATTTGTTTTTAAATAGATCAGGATGCCCAGGACCCAGAGCACTGGGTTATGAGTCCGGGCAGAGCGGCTATGGCTGTGGGTGCTGGAGTAGGGCTGCCTGCACTGGCATCTTGGCCCTACCAGCTGATAGCTATGTGGCCCTAGGTGCCTCATCTGTAAAATGGGCATAATAACAACACCCACTCACCTCATAGGGTTATTGCCAGCATTAAATCACTTTACTGAAAACAGCTCCTGGCACGTGACAAGTGTTCAAAGATGGCAAACTTATTATCAGTCTTGGTTCTTACACCAATTAGCTCGTGGCCTTGGACAAATCTTCAGTTTTTTCAGTTCCCTCATCTATAAAAGAAGGAGCTGGACCTAATCCCTAGGGCCCCTTCCAGCTCTCACTTTCTATAACAACATATTTTTCTACCTTAGTTTATATTTTCTTTTTCTTTAATTGAGAAGCAATTTACACTCAGTGAAGTGTCCAAACCTCATGGTACGGCTCCATGAATTGTTATATCCATGTCTGCCTGTGTATGCCTCTGTCTACACCACTCAGATCAAGATCTGGAAGGATTTCAGCAAATCACAGGTTTCCTCATGTCCCTTCCAGTCAACCCTCTCCCAAAGGTAACCAGTACTCTGACGTTCATCACCATAGATTAGTTCTGCCTTCTCTTGTACTTTATATAAATGGAACCATAGAACCATGCTTGGTGTCTGGCTTCTTTTACTCAATATTTCTGAGATGCATCTGTATTATTATGTGTAGCAGTAGGTTTTATTTTTTAAGTGCTGAGCAGTATTCCATTGCATGGATATATCACAATTTATCCTTCATCCAGATGATGGACGTTTGAGTTGTTTCTAGTTTGAGGTTATTATGAATAGGGATAGTGTATCCATTCCTGCACTTCTCTTTCGGTGAACATACTTATGCATTTCTGTTGGGCGTATACACAGGAGAGGAACTGATGGGTCACAGGGCATACACCTGTTTAGCTTTAGTATTTAGTATTGCCAAACCGTTACAAAAGTGGTTTCACTAATCTACAGTTCGATCGACAATGTATGAGAGTTCCATTTGCTATAAATCCTTGCCAACACTAAGTATTGTCAGTCATTTTATCTTACCCATTTTAGTGTGTGTGTTCCTGACTACAGCTTTATCTATATTGCTGATACATGGTAACAAATGAGTATCATTACAGTTTGGCTTTGACTAGCCACATGTGGATCTTCAAGAAGGAAGCCATCCCTAGCACAGCCTCTGAAGTAGGCAGTACATTCAGGGTAAAAAATATCCAAGGGACATTTTGGCCTTCTGACAGTGGCTGCTTCAGAAGAAAGGCTGCACTGTGCTAACATCATTTAGAAAAATGTTACTTGGGAGCAAAAGACAAAAGCAGCTCCAACCTTAATTCCTAACTTTTGGCTGTTTGTGCAGGCCCAGGAATTTAGAACTGAATAAAACTGACCACCCATCCAGGACAGCTCAGAGGAATCCAAGGGTATGAGTGCCAGGTGATTAGAGATCCACAGCATTTTTTATAGCAGCTTTATGGAGCTATAATTCACCGACCATTGTATATTCACAGAGCTGTGCAACCATCATCACTATTCTAGAATATTGTCATCACTCCAAAAGGGCCCGTAGCCCTTAGTAGTCACTCTGGTTCTTTCCTCCCTTTCAGCTCCTGGAAACCCCTTTCTTTTTATTGTACTTCCTGTCTCTATGGATTTATATATTCTGGATATCTCATATAAATGGAATCATACAATATGTGGTCCTTTGTAACTGGCTTCTTTCACTTAGCATAATGTTTTTAAGGTTCATCATGTCGTAGAATGTGTCAGTACCTCATTCCTTTTTATAAGCAGAATAACATTCCATTGTATGGCTATATCACATTTGAGATGGACACTTGAGTTTCCAATTTTGGGCTACTGTGAATAATGCCGCTATGAACATCCAAGTACAAACTTTTGTGTACACGTATGTTTTCAGTTCTCTTGGGTATATACCTAGGAGTGGAACTGCTGGGTCATAGGGCAACTAACCCTATGTTTAACTTTTTGAGGAACTGCCAAACTATTTTTTCAAAGTGACTGCACGATGTTATAATCCCACCAACAATGTCTGAGGGTTCTGATTTCTCCATATCCTCACTAACCCTTGTTATTTCCCATTTCATCTTTTATTATAGCCATCCTGGTGGGTATGAAATGGTATCTCATTGTGGTTTTGATTTGCGTTTCCCTAATAACTAGTGATGTTGGGCATCTTTTCATGTGCTTATTGGCCATTTGTATATCTTGTTTGGAGGCCTGTCTATTCAGATCCTTTGATCGTTTTTGAGTTATTTGTGTGTTTATGATGGAGTTGTAAGTGCTCTGTATATATTCTAGAGACAAGCCTTTTATCAGATATATAATTCACAAAATTTTTCTCCCATTCTGTGGGTGGTCTCTTCACTTTCTTGATTGTGCGCTTTGAAGCACAAAAGCTCTTAATTTTGATGTAGTCCCATTTATCTCTTTTTTTCCTTTGCTTGCTTTTGGTGTCATAGCTAAGAAACCATTGCCTAATTCAGGGTCAGAAAGATTTACACCTATGTTTGTTTCTAAGAGTTTTATGGGTTTAGCTCTTCTATTTAGACCTTTGATCTATTTTGATTTAATTTTTGTATACGGTATAAGGTATGAGTCCAACTCCATTCTTTTGCATGTGGATATCCACTTGTCACAGCACCATTTATTGAAAAGACTATTCCTTCCCCATTGAATTGTCTTGTCACCCTTGTTGAAAGTAAATTGACCATAAATGTGAGGGTTTGTTTCTGGTCCACAGCATTTTTAGCGGACAGAAAAGAATGGTCCGATACGGAGAACTCACAATAGTCCCAGTGTTTTAGCCTAGCACACCCAGAGGCCTCTTATCCCTCCACTCTGCAGAGAAAGGGCACAGCCCAGGGAAATAGTCACCAAACTTACATCTAATGACTCAACCTGGAAGCAAATCATGTTGGAAAGTTACATGTGTTTCCACAGCCAACCTTCCTTTCTCCGGAAAGTTACCCTTCAGTGTAGACCCTATTTCTCTCTCTGAGCATGCTGCCCTGAGTTTAAGAAAAGTCTTTCCTTCTGACTGAGGCCCTTTCTCCCTTAGCTGGGCACTTCGTCCGGGGTTAACCCTTTTAAGACTGCCCGCTCTGAGCTCAAGCTGTGGTTAGAGCCCAGACTTTCAGAAAGCAGAGGAGCGTGGCTTCATTTTTTTCCCTCACACTCTGGGCAGCACCACGGCAAGTGGCAACGGGTTTATGCTGGACGTGAGCTTCCCACTTTTGCTGACGGGACTCCAATTGACAATGAGCACCTGATAGTTGAAGCCGACCGCCGAGGGCAGAAAAGGAAACTGACCTCCCCCTAGCTTTGGCCCTGCCTAGCACCTGGTGACCCTGGCTCATGTCTTGCAGAGATTCTTTACCTCTTGACCAGAAGAGTTCCTTGACCATGGGGAAGCAGTGTGCCAGAGGGGAAAGGGGGACAGACTTTGGGTTCAGATAACCCGTGTATGAATCCCTGATCCTGCATGTACTTGCCGTGGCTGACATAGAGGTGCACTGCTCAGAACCCCTGTGGAGAGAGACCCCACCGGCCAGCTGTGAGAAGTGTGGTTAGCTGACGGCCTCCAGCTGTTATCTACCTCAGTGTCTGCCTCAGCTTTGGAGCCAGGGTCATGCTATTCTTGGGGTGGTCCCCAGCCCATGACTGATCAAGGACGTGATCCAAGGCCCATTTCCAGCACATGGAAGGCCCCTCTAGAAGGCAGCCTTTGCTCCAAAGCTCCCCTTTGGGCTGGTAGACTTTGACAGGTGGGCACCATAGCCTGACAGACCCCTTGCCCAATCCTGCCCCCATTTCTTTGAAGTTCAAGACTGAAAGCATGAGGGAGCCTTCTGGGAAGTTGGAAACGTTTTCTACCTTGATCTACATTCTGGTGACATGGGTACACACACTCCCACAATCATGAAGCTTACACTTAAGGTCAGTGGAATTTACGTATTTAACTATGTATGTTATGCCTCAATTTTTTTAAAGGGAAAAACAGTGAGGAGTTTTAAATTATTAGTTAGCATATGTACATGTTAAGGGTTTTTTTTGTTTTTTTGTTTTTTTTTTATTTTGAAATTTAAATTTTATTGGAGTATAGTTGATTTACAATGTTGTGTTCATTTCAGCTGCACAGCAAGTGATTCAGTTACACATATGCATCTGAAAAAGAATGAGTATATGCATATGTGTTAAGTTTTTTTAATTTATAAAATGCAGAGATGTAGAAAGGAAAAAATCACCTCTGGACCCACCCCCCAAAGATAACCACTGGAGACATTTGAGATATTGCATTACACTCCCCACCTCTCTTATCACTCTGCCTCTCTATGCTGCCGCTTTGGCTCTTGGAGAAAGGAAGTTTCACCATCACTTCCACTTTCTTGGGAGTAGTGCTGGGAGGATCGTTTCCAGGTTCGCTTTCTAGCCCCTCTTTCACGCCTTCCCTCAGACAGAAGCTGAAGCTAAATAGTGCTAAAATTTCAATATCCTAACCTGCACATCACCCCTCACTGAAGCTGGGAGCCTCTGGGCCTCTGGATGTCTTTCTGGAACAGCACAGATCAGGGGCCCGGGTTCACCGGGTCTTTTGCCTTCACAGGAGTTGAAACACTAACTCAGGCCCCACAGGGCTTTCTGATGGGAATGAACCTGACTTTGTCCAAGGCTGAAATGTTTCTACTTCAGAGCAGCCAAGCTTTTTGCCTATTTTTTGTGTGAACTGTGGGAGAAAGGCATTTTCCAGCTTGCTTAGATGAACACAAACTGTCGAGGTGACCCTGTAGGGAACATCTCAAGGTAGATTACAGTCAGAACCAGGCAGACTAGCAATGTCGGCATCACCATCACCTGGGAACTCGTTATATATGCAAATGTGTGGGGGCCCACCATAGACCTGGTAATTCAGAAACTTTGAGGGTCATCTGTGTTTCAACAAGCCCTCCAGGTGATTCTGATGCACTCTCAAGTTTAAGAACCTCTGTTCTAGAGGTTTCTAAATTCCACTGCCAGAGAAAGCAAAAATGTGCTCACACGTGCTCTGTTCATGCTCATAAGCAGTGCACTGTGTCCTTAGCATGACTTAGGGGCACGTGCCAGGTCCATATAACTTCAAAGTTTCTTGTTCTTTATATCCTAAACCCAAGGAAGTGCATTCCTTTTTTCTCTGTTAGTTGAACAAGGATGAAATATAGCCCAGTGTTCCCCCAACACAAAGATTTATTAATTTGTACTAATGACTGTTTAGAGAAAAACATAAAAACCAATGTCCTTGTTGAGTGCTCCTTCTCGAAGGCAAAATGTGGATGTTATCTGTAAAATCAACAAATTTGTCACCAAAGTGAAATGTTATCTTTTCCTGAGGATTTTCCCAGGCATCTCAAGGCCTCAAGGACTAGACAGCCTCCTCCCTCCCCCTGATCAGATGCAGAGGGTTAGAGCTTACAGCCATAACTCAAATGCTTTAAGACAGCTCAGATGTAAGTTTGTTTTCAGGTTAGTAGCTTTGCTCAGACACAGCTGAAGAAAGGAGACCATGAACC
Organism: Balaenoptera musculus; assembly: GCF_009873245.2. Lineage (NCBI taxonomy): Eukaryota > Metazoa > Chordata > Mammalia > Artiodactyla > Balaenopteridae > Balaenoptera > Balaenoptera musculus. Next base: position 112,698,741 of record NC_045806.1, on the reverse strand, counting down.
TATTCAAAGCCTCAAATAATCCCCACAGACCTTGGCCTCCTTAAGGTATGACCAGTGCAATGGTCTCTTGGATAAGAATACCAACGGCACAGGCAACAAAAGCAAAAATAGACACGTGGGACTACGTCGAACTAAAAACTTCTGTACAGCGAAGGAAACAATCAACAGAATGCGAAAGCAACCTACAGAATGGGAGAAAATACTTGCAAATCATTTATCTGATAGGAGATAATATCTAAAATGTATAAGGAACTCCCACAGTTCAATAGCAAAAAAAACAAAACAAAACAGATAAGCCAATGTAAAAAATGGGCAAAGGACCTGAGTAGACGTTTTTCCAAGGAAAACATACAGATTGCCAACAGGCACATGAAAAGACATTCGACAGTACTAATAATCAGGGAAATGCAAACAAAAACCACAACGAGATATCATCTCACACCTGTCAGAATGTCTATTATCAAAAAATCAAAAGATAACAAGTGTTGGCAAGAATGTGCAGAAATTAGAACCCTTGTACATTGTTCGAAGGTGAAATGGTTTAGCCACTGTAGAAAACGGTATGGAAGTTCCTCAAAAAATTAAAACTAGAACTGCCATATGATCCAGCAATCCCACTTCTGGATATTTATCCAAAAGAATTGAAATCAGGATCTCAAAGAGATATCTGCACTCCCGTGTTCATTGCAGCATTATTCACAATAGGCAAGATGTGGAAACACCCTAAATATCTATTGACAGATGACTAGATAACAAAAATGCGGTACATACATACAATGGAATATTTTTCAGCCTTAAAAAGAAGGATATCCTGCCATTTCCATCATGGATGACCTGGAGGACATTATGCTAAGTGAAATAATCCCGACACAGAAGTACAAATACTATATGATTCCACTTATGTGAGATATCTAAAATAGTCAAACTCAAAGAAGCAGAGAATAGAATGGTGGTTGCCAGGGGCTAGGGGGAGGGGGAAATGAGGAGTTGCTAATCCGTAGGCATAAAATTTCAGTTGTGCAAGAAGAATAAGTTCTAGAAATCTACTGTACAGCATCATGCCTACGGTTAACAATACTGTATTATACACCTAAAACTTTGTTAGGAAGATAGATCTTGTGTTAAATGCTCTTATTTCAATTTAAAAATTAACTAAATATGTTAACTATAAAATAAACTAGAGATCTGAAGAAAAACCCAAAGGTGTGACCAGTGGTATGCTGTTAAATGCTTAATAACCTTCACTTTAAGAAAAAAAAACCCCTATATATCTTGATCATAAATGTGCAGCACACAATTTATAAATAATGATAAAATATATACATTCTTTATTATAAATTTCATAAAGCCAAATAACTCTCACAGAATGCTTTAGTCAATGTTTTCCTAACTCTTGTGTCCATAGCCAACCTAAGGTGGCAATTGATAATTAAGTGTGTTTCCAACAGGATTATTGGTTGATATATTGATTACATGAATAAGACAAAACTGAAACAACAGAATGTATGTCGAAATTTCACTAGTATACATCAGTGACATAAGCGACTACTTTACTAAACCAGATAATAGTTTTTGAATACTGGAAGAATATTTCCTCAATTTTTCGTGCTATTTGAAATGTAACAGTTACAGAGGTGACACAATTTTAAATTTAATCTGCACTATTAACATTTCTCCATGACTTTCTTTAGTCTAGACCAGGGGTCGTCAAAAATTTTCGGTAAAGAGCCAGATAATAAATATTTCAGGTTTTGTGGCTACCTAGGGTCTCTCTGTTGCATATTCTTTTTCATTTTTTTACAACCCTTTAAAAACGTAAAAACCATTCTTAGCTTGTGAGCTGTACAAAAACAGGCCGTGGGTGGAAGTTCGCTGACCCCTGGTCAAGACAATCAACAGAACAATAGATTAAGCACTGATTTGTAGCAGTTGCTAATTTCCATGATGTAAATACTCCTACCATGGCTGATTTCAAACTACCAACTTGACTTCACTGAACGCGGAGTTGCAAAGAGATGAGCAGATGCGAAACATTATATGGTATTTCCACTACACAGATACAAAAGACATAAATCACCTCAACAGCATAGATAATAGTGAAGCACAGGAAAATAATTAGGAAGTGATGAGTTTTGAGTATTTATTACCTTTGTTTTTAATCTAATTTATTTAATCGTAAGTTTCTATAATTTAATTTTTAATAATGGCTGTATTTAACAACCAGTTCTCAACATTTCTTTTTTTTAAAAAATAAATTTATTTATTTATTTATTTTTGGCTGCGTTGGGTCTTTGTTGCTGCGTGCGGGCTTTCTCCAGTGCGGCGAGCGGGGGCTACTCTTCGTTGCGGTGCACGGGCTTCTCATTGCAGTGGCTTCTCTTGTGGAGCACCGGCTCTAGGTGTGCGGGCTTCAGTAGTTGTGGCACTCAGGCTCAGTAGTCGTGGCTCGCGGGCTCTAGAGCACAGGCTCAGTAATTGTGGCGCACGGGCTTAGTTGCTCCGAGGCATGTGGGATCTTCCCGGACCAGGGCTCGAACCCGTGTCCCCTGCATTGGCAGGCGGATTCCTAACCACTGCACCACCAAGGAAGCCCCTCTCAACATTTCTGAAAATGTAATAATTGGCTCTCGCAAGCCAATATGAACAACCACTGTGACCACACCAAATTTCAACCTGTTTGTTTTGGTTCTGTTGGATAAAGAGAGAATCTTCACTCAATTTGGTCCGTTATTCCCTGTAACAAAAGGATTTACTACAGAGTTTCTTTGAAGCTGGTAGTTTCCTTGGCTCTTCTAAAATAGGAAATGATTTTAGATGTTATTTTTACATATTTTCAAAAAGAGATCTGTCTCTATTCTCAACAGCTTCCTGACTACATTTTGCTTCCAAATAATGAGAACTATTTAAAGGGAAAAGGAACTACTGTAGTGTGGTTTTAAGAAAAGCACATACTCTGCTCTTTCAGAAGTAGTTACACAACAGTTCTGCTCATAAACTGGGGAAAGGTTAAAATAGCTTTCCAAGGTCCCTCCCAAGGCTGTGATTTTCCTTTCATCTGCTCAGGTAATGCCACTTATGGTACTCATTCATCTATTCAGCTGTTTGAGCATCTACCACGTGGCAGCCACCGTGCTGAGCCCTAGAGACACAGCAGAACACAAGAGAGACATGAACCCTGCTGAACCAATAATTACACAGATCATTATTCACTTATACTTTTCATAAGTGCCTTAAAGGGGATCATATAACATAGCGGTCTGACCTATTCTGGGGGGTTGAGGATGTGACATTTAACCTGATACCTGACGAATGAGTAGAAAGCCAGGCAAAGGAAGAGGGAGAGGAAAGCAGAATAGCCTTCGTCTCGGGTATGGGAACGGCCTATATCATGCTTGTATAAAGCACAGATATACATACAGTACACAAACAGATATATAGTATATCTTTGGCATTAAAATTTTGTGCGGGGGGGGAAATGATTAGGAAAAAGTATCTAAAAATGCTCCTGGGAGGAGGGAGGTGATAATGAAAAAGAAAAAACAAGTTGAGAAATATTGGTCTACATAAAGAAAGTGGCACTTTTGAGCTATTATAGTAGCAGATGCTGGCCTCTTCCCATAAGGACTGATGACCTACCTGCAGGTTCCTGAGCCTGATATTAAGACAGGAAGTTAGAGGACTCCTGGTCTTCAACAACTCTGGAAATTTTCCTCTAGTATCTGTCAAATACTGCCTCTTCCCCATTCACTCTATTCTCTCTTACTGGACACTCATTAGAAATTGTCATTCTATCCTCCATGTAGTATAACATCTCTTTCATACTTTCCATCTCTTTGTTCCTCTGTTCTGCATCCTGGATGATTTCCTCATATGTAGCTTCTAGTTCACTAATCCTCCTTTCAACTGCATCTGGTTTGCTGTTTAACCTATTAAGTGTTCTTTTTCCCATTTCAGTGTTCGTATTTCTGTTCTTTTTCAAGTCCCCCTGTATTTTTCAAACTATTCTATTCTTCCCTTATAATTCCTATTCCTTTTTTAAAAATATTTTTGAACATTCAAGCATACTTATTTTAAAGTCCCTTTCATATTTCTCCATTTGCTATAATTCTTAATGTGTGAATTCTCCCATTTGTCATGCCAGTCTCACAGTGGTTTATATCCTCAGGAACTTAGCAAGTTTTGGCTATGAGTTCATCTTCAGAATCATAGTGACAGACACAGACTCATGTGCTATACTACCTGGATTTGAATTCTGGCTCTGCCACATAGTAGCTGTGTGACCTTAGGCAAGTTACTTAATCTCTTTGTCCTTTAGGTTCAATATCTTTAAAATAGGGCTGTTCTAAGAATGTGTTAATATAAGTAAAGCACTTAGTACAGTGTCCAGCACATAATTAAGCACTTGGTCAGCATTATTACTGTTACTTGTCAGGAATTGTTTTACCTGGGAGGCCTGCTTGCATAACTCGGGTTAATGTGACTGTCTCCCCACTCTCAGCTCAAAGTGGCCAGGACACTTCTGAATTGTTTATTTTTTTTTCTACCCCTGTCCCCATTTATGGGCCAGCCCTTCCAGCTGCTGGCTTTCTCGAGGAGCTCAGATCCCACTCCCACCCCCACCCTGCCATTAAAACCCTGCACCCGGGATGCATGTCCACTTTGGATTCTTCTGTAGACTGTGGAGTTGCAATTCCTGCTCACTGCTGTGGCTCTGAGCTACCTCTTCATTTCCGGTACTAGAATTTGTTGTTTGTTTTTGCTTTTGATCTCTGCTGCATATTTTAAATTTTCTAAAAACAATGCGTTTGGAGTGCAGAAGGAGCTTCCTGCCACAGCTCAGGCAACCAAAATGACCAGAAGTCCCTGCATGTTCTTTTTAAAGAGGCTTACCTCTCATTTGGCCATGGGATCCTTGAGAGAACCCAGGACATGAAGGGACATGTTTTATTTGCTTTTGTATCCCCCTAACCCTAGCACAGGGCCTGGTACATTTGACATACGCTTACTGAATTAAGAAATGAACACCACATTGGCAACACCAAGCGCTACAAGCGGCCACCTCACTGCTTGGTTTCTCTAAGAGTTACTACCACCACTGCCATGGTGCGGCCCCCCATGCTCGTCGTTCCTGTGAATGCGCTCTGTCAAAGCGATATGGTTTCTAACAAATGAAAGGAAGTACAATGCATTCAGTCAGTGACTAGCTCAAGGGCAAGCACCAGATCTGGGTTTCTTTTACTCCCAAAGCAAAATAGCAAAGTGGAAACACTGCAGAGGCCACAGATTATTCTGATTTTCAGACTGTTTTCATAAAGCACCAAAGTAAAACGTTAAACAGGTAGCTGATGCAATCTGGCAAAGTGAGTATATAGCTCTATTTACATAAAGACACACACATATATCAGGCCATCAGCAGTATTTGTACAAACAGTGACTCTCCTATGAAGGTAAAGGCCACCCCCTTCAGTTCCAGTGACTGAGATACATTTTTCCAATCCTGGGGGCAAATACGGACGCAGCAAGTTCCTTCTTCTCCTTGGAAATTTGGCAGGCATGCCGGTTCTGCCTCTGTTGCCACATTCCCTTGGGGTTTTATGACTCTGTGCATATGGCCTGTGTGAAGGCTTCACTTAGGTCACCTTACGCCTTTGGCGGCCAGCGTGGTAGATGATGACTCAGGAAGACCCTGGTGTTTCCCAGATGGGTCCAGATCTGGCCATGCAATTACTGCCCTCCAGCTGGGAAATGTGACGCCAGGGTGATGAAGTGGCTGCTGAGAAGGAGGCAGTTTGACTCTGAATTTGGTCTGTTCTTTATTTAAATCCAAAGATTGAACTAATATACACACACATATGCACGCATACATACAAAATCAATATCATACACACACACACACACACACACACACACACACACAAACGCACCACCCCCCAACTACAGAGGGTGTTCTTTTGGATTTCCTGTTGGACTCCCCTGAGCACATATTTCCTAAGCTCATCTCCTATGCTGTCCCCTGTTTACTTGTCTCATTATTCTCTCTTCCTTCGCTGACCTACTTATTTCCTTATCATTGCTTTTAACCCTCTTGGAGTTCCCATGAACCCAGATAGTCAGTTTGGGGCCCTTTAAGACAGATACGGGGATACTAAATCCTTCTCCAGTGCGAGCTGCTTTGCTTCATTCTCTCCCATGGCCACAGAGAAGCCTGTCTCTGGTCTCAATTCTGAAGGGAGACAGCGTCCTCATGGAAACTGCCCCATCACTGGTTATACGACACTGCCTTTGGGGTGGTGGGCATTCTCATTTATAAAGGAGAGCACTGGAATAAATTTGGTCCTAATCATAGCATCTCTAGTAACTCATCCTTCCTTCCATCAACACACTGTTTGTTCACTGTTACTCCAGAGGCAGCAGGGAAAGAATATGAACTCTGTACTTAGACAGACTTGGCTTCAAAATCCAACCTCAGCTGTTGGTAGCTGGGTGACTTTGGGCAAGTTACTTCCCCTCTGAGCCTCTGTTTCTTAATCTATAAAGTTGGAATCAAATAGAGTATATATTCAAAGTGCTGGACACATAATAGTCACTCTATAAATAGTAAAAGATACTATGATTATTTGGATGATGGTCGCAGCCCTTGGTCCTTCTTGTCTCACCTGAGGCAGAGATTCTCAGAGTCATACTTTCTCAGGGTTAAATGGAGTCCTGTAAAGATCCACAAACATCTTCTCACATCCAGTCGTGTGATAAGCTCAGAGCTGCTGACGATCAGCACAGCACTAGCTCTCTAAACTCTAGGACAAACAACAGACAGATCTCCTGCCCTCAAGGGGCCCCAGCCATCCAAACTAGCAGATAAGAGGAAAACGTAAACATTGGGGATTACGTTTCAACATATGAATTCTGAAGGGACACAAACACTCAGTCCATAGCAACTAGCATCTGCTAAATTATTCCCTGTAGACCACAAGTGCTATGGAAATTCCCAGGGTGGTGGGGCGGCGCTGCTGTGGAGAGGAAGTCTTCCTGGAAGATGCAGGGCTTCAGCTGGGACTCAAAGAAAGGGTGAGATTTGGAGAGACCCTTAGGAGAAGGGGGAGCTCTACAGGCATGTGCTGGAAAAACTTGAGAGGCAGGCACAATTATTATTTCCATTTTACAGATAAGAAAATGGAAGGCCAGAGAAGCCTAGTGACTTGTCCAAGGCCGCTCAGCAAGTCATTGGAATTTAAGTGGAGATCTGTCTCTGATGCTGGAGGCTGTGTTCAAAGCTGACTCCGACAGAAAAAAAGATGGGCTTTTGCTAGAAAGTAGGAACTAGGGAGCCACTGACAGTTTTTCAGAGAGGAGTGACATGATGAAAGCAGTTTCTTTGATATGCTTGGGGCACAGATGTTTAGGGGAAGATTCTAGCACCAGAGAGGTCACTTAGGAAGCAGTGAGAGTAGTTTAGGGGTGAGGATTAAAGTCCTGACCTGGGGGCAGGGGCATAGTGGGACTGGAGAAGGCATAAAAACATGAGGCATGTCAAAGGGCAAATTGACAGTCTTGGGAACTGACTGAATATGGAGAATGCTGGGGAAGGGGATTAAAGTATCAGATCTGAGAACCAGAAGACTCATAATGCTGCTGCTGGAGATATTGGGAAAATGAGCTAAATTGAAGATTGCTGTTTATATAAAACAGGGCCTGATTTCCTTTATTACTATTGCTATTAAATCTTTTTATTGAAAAAAAGAAGAACGTATACTATAAGGAAACTGACAAGTTCAGAATATGAGATATTCTACAACACAATTGACCTGAACACTTCAAAAAGTCAATGTCACACACACATATGCACAAATTAAGGGCGTGCACCATTGTAGAATCAATGACACTAAAAAGACATGAGTAAATGCAATGCACAAACCTTGATTTTGGATTTTTTTTTTTTGGATTTAAAAGGACTCTATAAGACATTTGTGGGATATTGGGACAATTTGAGTATGGGTTGGAAATTAGATGATGTTAGATTATTTACTTTCTTAGGTGTGATAATGGTTTGTGGTGAGGAAGGAGACTTTCCTTATTCTTAGGAGAGTCATTCTGAAGAATGCAGGGTAGTGTGTCACGATGCCTGTAACTTACGATCAAGTGGCTCCACAAAGAAAAAAATACATATATGTATAAATAGATTGATCGATAGAAACAGAAATATACAGCAAATATGCTGAAATGTTAATTGTGGAATCTTGATGGGTATATGCGTGTTCATTATAGTTCTTTTTCGATCCCTATGTATGTTTGAAAATTTTCAAAATAAGGATTTGGGAAAAAATAGGGACTTCCCTGGCAGTCCAGTGGTTAAGACTCCACGCTTCCACTGCGGGGGGCACGGGTTTGATCCCTGGTTGGGGAACTAAGATCCCACATGCTGCGTGGCATGGCCAAAAAAGAAGAATTAGGAAAAAATAATTCATGAATATAGTTAAAAGTTAAAAAGTTAACCCATACAAAGGGGTACATAGTGAAACTTTCTACCCCAGACACTAAGTACTTCCTTCCCAGAAGCAACCACTGTTCACATTTCTTGAAATTTTATCTGCATTTACAAGCCTATATATGTGTTTGTAGATCCTTTTCTTAAATAGATGAATTCATGCTATAAATCTTTTTGTTAGCTGCAACAGACTCTCTTTTATCTATGCAACTGGGAGAGTAGTTGGTCAGTTAATTAAAAATCAGTTAAAGCAGAAGTGCCTGGACCTACCAGGGAGAGGTGCACCAGCGCATCCAGTGTCGGTGCGTTTTTATGGAGGAAATGGAGAGCATCCTTTGTGCTGAGAGTTGGCACCACAGAGGCCATGTAAGCAAGCTTCCACTGCAGTGTTGGCAGCTTGCTTTTTTATAACTTCCCCAGCCTTCTCGGAGATTGTTCCATATGATAATGTATAGACCTGCCTCATTCTTTCGGGCCGGTTTTGAGGATGAGTTGCTTTTAGGATGAATATGGTTTTAATCATATTGTACTTGGAGTGGAAATTGCCTGGGCTTCCTAAACTTACCTGATCTGAAGAATACTTGGGTATTTTTCGAGCAAGCTCCCACGCTTGGGCAATGCTACCGTAAGCAGTTGGAGAAACAGGGCTGGGGCTCCAGTGACAGGACCGCTCTGAGGGATGGAAGTTCCACTAATGGTGTTAGTTAAAGGCAGGAGAATAGACAGGGAAGACAAGACACCAGAGAAATGCGGAGGTCCAAGGACAGAGCCCACAAACCCCCATAAGAGCTTCCGCCCCCTGTTGCAATCCTGGGGGTCACATTTCCAAAGCATGTGCAGCTTCACATATGAAAACCCTCCTTAACTGCCAGCACCTGGGCAAATTCAAATCCTACACTCCGACATCAGGCTCTTCCCTGCAAATGGGAAGGATTTGATTGGAAAAATGTGACTCTAGAAACCAGATCTGGGGTTGAACTGAAATTGCCTGAAAAATGAAAGCATTGGCACAATTAACAAAAAGGGACTGGATTCCTTTATTTTTTCTTTTTTTGCAGCTAAATCCTGAACAGCTTGCAAACCTTGGGAGGCAGCCATCCCATTATCATTCCTGATATGGACTAGAATTTCTAAGAAATGACTTTTTTAAAGATCTGTGGAATTGAACCCCTACTAACAGCAGTTTGAGGAGACTCAGTCACAGTGTTTCCAGAATAATCCTGAGACAAGAGCCTGAGCTCCGTGGGGCCTTGAGTGCCCACAGACCCATAAAGCCAGGCCCTACCCCAAATAGGTCCCTTCAGGAGCCCTGCATCTAAGTCACCCTCTGAAGTGGGACTAGGTAGAGTAGGCAGCTAGGCTGCTACGTCATGTGAGGGACCCAAAATGCCAAGAGGGGCCACTGGCTTGTCACGCTGCCTGAAAGGTTCACATTTCAGTGTGAAGCACTGAAGTCACCCTGTCTTCTCTAAATCCAAGTGTCTTGGAGGTAGAGACAGGATCCTCAAACTTTTAAGAAGATCAGCTTTTCACTTAAAGTGAAAAAACAAATGGGGAAGGGAGGGTAGAGCTGCATTTGGTCTTGAGTGTGAGCCTGGACGGTGGACAGTCGGTAGGGCGAGGAAAGGAAGCCTAGAGGGCCCAGGCCCTGCCCACCTGGCCCTGGAGTTACTGGTAGAACCTTTGGGAATGAGGGAGGTGAGGTCTGGAGCCCGGGGAGAGGTAAAGTCAGGAAGTGCATGAGGGACCTGGGCCAAGACTCTCCTACGTGGCCACACAGGCACACACTGGCCCTAGTGACTGTGGCCCTGGGAAACCATCACACAGTCCCCGATTCCCTAGCTCTGTGGTTACCGTGACGGTGCCGAGTGTGTGTGCTTCCCACATCTTCCGTGAGCCTGCTAATCCGAGACGCTTCCTCGTGCCCCGTGGTTCGGTGGCACAGACGGGCTGCAGTGGCAGGGGGCAGCCACGGGCCTCATGGCTGAGGTATCAGGCCTCAAGGGCCTTGCAGTACAATTTATTCTAACTCTGCTATGCCTCTTCAGAACACCACAATTTTGAATTCTTTTCTTTTACTTTTAATTCTCCCCACACACACTTTTTAAGGTACATACTCCGTGCCAAGTGCTGAAGTAAGCATATTAGGTATATCATTTAATTAATCCTCGCCACAACCCCGTGAGGTGGGTGCTCCCATTGCCCTCATTTTACAGATGTGGAAACTGAGGCCCAGAGAGGTCAAGTAATTTGGCTAGCACTGCTCACCTATTCACTAGCGGAGCTTCGAGAAGTCCCTTATCCTGCTAGAATCCATCAGATTACTTTTCTTAACTCGAACTTACTTCTAAATTGTCTCTCCTGATCGATTCAATGCCCATGGTGAGAGCTTTGTCTGCAGAATGAGACTGCCTGCATAGCTCTGCTGAGGAGTCAGCCTGACCAGGACCAAGCCTCACCACTCACCTGGGAGCCACCACCTGCAGAACCAGAGAACGGAAATAACAAGCCTCACTAGGGCTGGTCACAAGCCTCCAAATCCTTTAGAAGGACCCCAAATGCCCCTGAAGACCCCTGACCTGACCACCACGGGAGAATGAAAGAGCGCCATCGTAGCAACCGTCCATCCAATTGGGGCCACGTGACTTGCCGATTTGGGTCTTTTCTGACAAAAGCCTTTGGTTCACCCAGCAGTTCCAGCCTAGTCTCCTTTTGGAGTCTGCCTAAGCTGGCTAGATGATTGCAACTGGGTCACTGTAACCCAAAAAGGCTTAATTAAAATCAGGAAATACGCTCAAGCTCATCTCCAGCAATGCTATAAACTCTAGATGTGGCAAATTAGGTTGTGAGGACATACAGGCATACGAGGTGTTTTGGGCACAGCAGAGGCATTTGGGGGACACACACCCACGTGCCAGTATAAATTGCGAAATGAGGAAAAGGAAGTATTTGGCTCTGGATGAGTGAGTTTCCTTTTGTAAAGATGGTGGACAAAGGGACTTTTTTACTAAAGACGCTTTGGGTCTGGGGGGAGCCGTTTCCAGGCCGCGGGGCCTTGGGTGGGGCTTTGCAGGGTGAGTGTTTGGGTGCTTGGGGAGGGGCAAGTGGGTGACAACTGGGGGCTGAGGGTATGAGGAGGACAGAGGAAGAGGGGGGGTCAGAGGAGACGGGGACGAGAGACTGGAAGTGAAGGGGGCAGGCCAAGAAGAGAGAGAAGAGGAGCGACAGAGGTGCTGGAGTAGGGGCAGTAAGGAAGAAATCGTGGTGAAACAGGCGAGGGGTTGGCTTGAAAAAACTGGTTCATTCTTTCAATAAATAATTATTAAGGGCCTTCTATGCTCCAAGTATACTACACTAGGTGCTATGGACACTGGGAAGCAACACAGACCTGGACCTTCTTTATGGACCTTGTTCAGCCTGTAATTTAGCTCCTTTTGAGGGGCTCATAAGGATCAACAGTACCGCTTCCTGAACTCTGCTGGGCTGTGAGGCAGTGAGGTCTTCGAGCGTCTTGGGAATAAGTTGGGTTGTGTTTGCTCTTAGACTATAAGGCTCAACATTGTGACACTGGGCCCTCCCAGTGTCAGTTGTCAGTCCATGCCGTTGTCACCAGGTTGCTTCTCATCTGCCACATTTTTTTTTAAATTTTATTTATTTATTTATTTATTTATGGCTGTGTTGGGTCTTCGTTTCTGTGCGAGGGCTTTCTCTAGTTGCGGCGAGCGGGGGCCCCTCTTCATCGCGGTGCGCGGGCCTCTCACTATCGCGGCCTCTCTTGTTGCGGAGCACAGGCTCCAGACGCGCAGGCTCAGTAGTTGTGGCTCATGGGCTTAGTTGCTCCGCGGCATGTGGGATCCTCCCAGACCAGGGCTCGAACCCGTGTCCCCTGCATTGGCAGGCAGACTCTCAACCACTGCGCCACCAGGGAAGCCCTGCCACATTTTGTAACACATATTTGCACGGGCTGGGACCGTGTAGTGGCTTGTCTCTTCCACAGAGTGAAGGGTCTGTGTTTTGTGATACCATCACTCAGCTGCATTTCCTCTTCTCCTCCTGAGTTCTAAGCCGTACTCGTCACGGTTGAGGTTGCTGGAAGGATAGCTTCTGGAGAAGTGAGGGCTTACAGTGTAGTCTGTGGTCCGCTGGTAAATGTTTAACAATGGGCCCTCTCGGTTGGTGGGAGAGAAGGATGCTGATTTATAGCGTTTGCTGATTTCCATGGTGTAAACACTCCCACCGTGGCCAATTTCAAGCTCTCAACATGATGTCACAGAACAAGGAGTTGGGAAGAGGGACGTCCCTGGGGGTCCAGTGTTTAAGACTCCACACTTCTACTTCAGGGGGCACGGGCTCGATCCTTGGTCCGGGAACTAAGATCCCGCATGCCCCACAATGCAGCCAAAAATTTAAAAAATTGTTTTAATTTTTAAAAAGGAGTCAGGAAGAGGTTCCATCAGTGCACTGCTGTAGGGTGTTTCCACCACACAGACACAACAGATGTAAATCAAGAGCATAGATAACTAGTGAAGTGTAGCAAAATCATTTGGAAGTGATGAGTATTGAGTATTTGTTAGCTTTATCTTGAATATAACTTAATTGCCAATGTATATAATTTAATTTTTAATAATGACCATATTTAACAAGCCAACTCCCCAAATTTTTGTTGAACAATCGGTTCTCGCTATCCAGCGGGGTGTGGTGCTACCTCCCTATTCTTTTAGCTTCAGCAATAGAAAGAGAAGCCAAGTAAACAGAGCCCCAGGGACCTCAGCCCCACTTTAACCGGAGCAGCCCCGCTTGTATTCATTTTTTGTTCTGTGTTTGAACAAAGGGTTCCAATGTTTTAAAAAAATTTCTTTAAAGACACTGGTGTAGATGGTCTACGAGGCTCTTTCCATCTAGGATATCCAGAGTTAGCCAAGCCCCATCTCCTCTTTCCTCTCCTGGTCCCTTCTTGTCACCCAGGCTTCCTCCTCCTGCTGTTCCCAGATATCCTTCTGTCCCATCCCAAGGCTCCCCAACTCCACTACCGAGAGAGCTGTTATCACCTGATCTGGTTTCAAGTGAGATCCCTCCCGGGCATATTTTACTCTTCAACACATGACTCCAGAAGCTTCTAAAGGTCTTTCAAATACAAAGGGATGGATGTATAAAGGGCAGAATTCCAAGAAGGAGGAGTATCCTTAAATCGACCTATTTTATATTTTGCATTCTCCTTCCAAAAGCTCTGCATTTCAGTGGACTGCTGGGTTACCAATTGCTACCCGATTGTGTATTTCAATTTTTCTTTATACAACACAGTTTTCTTTAAGTAAAAACTAAAAACTTTTCTCAGCAGATGTTTTGGTTGCTCTTCCGCTGAGCGCAAGTCTTTCAGCCGTGGAAATGCATGAGGGGCCACAGGGGTTACGGATGTGACACAATTCTTTTCTAAAGGCAAATTCACCCTCCTTAGCTTGCCAGAGAAATTATTTTTCCAGGAAAACTAAACAGTAAGCACATACTTGGATGTTCCTTGCAGGCAAGAGAGGAGCCCTTTCTATCCCATTAAGGTCAGGCAATTGCCCAAATGATTTGCTTCACTGCCTATCATAACGGGGAGTGTGGGACAGAATCAGCGGGAGCCTACTCTCATCTCTCGCCGTCCAGCAGTCACAGTCGAGCAAAGTTCACGGGCACAGGCACCCTCTGAAGCCTGCAGTCAGTGGGGCTGAGGCTGGGGCCACTCGGGAACCCCTCAACACACACACACACACACGCACGCACGCACGCACACACACACACAGGCCCACAGTGTTCCCACAGCTCAACGCAGCAGCTCAGCTCATTGGGATTAATGTTCTAGAACCAAAGGGGGAGCAATGGCATACGGTGCATGGAAGCTGGGACCTAGGAGTCCACGAAATGGGGAACAGTGCTGACCTCCCTGGCAGCTGCCAAGTCTGCTGGGCACGCACAGTTCAAATCGGAGAGGATAGCCAGTGGCCCAGGAGCTTGGGAGGGGCGTGAGGGCTGCTATTTCCTGCCTACGAGGCTGCCTTCAGAGGCTCGGGGGTACTTCCATAGCTTGGCTTCTCAGGTTCTGTCCCCACTCCTGACAACCTCCCCTTGTCCCCATTTCCCTGAGGGTCATGGCTCTCTATCTGAAGGTTCAGGCTGAAGGGAAGGATGAATGCATGCCCAACACATAAAACAGACTCAAAGCCAAGCTCTGTCCAGTCTAGGCCAACTTAGGTGATAAATCTTGCTCAATTCCCTGGTCAGAATACCTTTGGCTACCTCTGCAAGACCGGTCTATTCTGCGTCCAGAGCCCTTTGGCTACGGTCCCTGCACAGTCGGCACTTTCTCCTCTTCTCTGGCCAAGCTGAGCTCACTCACCCCTGGCTCCCCCCAGAGTCCTTCACTTTCAGAATCAGAATCTTTTGAACCCAAACTTTGTCTCTTACAAAAGTCTCTTCTTTTACCTCGCACTTTATTCCAACCTGGACTCCTAAATTCTCTTAAGGCTTCCAACACTTGAATTCCGGGGGAATTTGGTCTCTCCAGGGGAAGCAGAGAGGTGTTCCTTATTTATTTAGTAACATCCAATGGCTACTATCATGTACAGATCATCCACAGAAGACAGCAACCTGAGTGTGCTTTCTCCTCATCACTTGCTCTTGACCTTGGAGAGAGGTTTGAAAGCTAAATGTAAACCACCAGCAAAATGCTGTCTCTTCAATGCACCAAAAGGAGGGAAAGTTAGCTTATCTTTCAGAAGCCCCCAGGGTATTGCAGACTAGCTGAGTAAGTGTAATTACAAAAAGGAAAAGGGAAGTCAAGGATAAATTCTACATGTAACTGAAGGAGTCTCATGATAAAGTGAATTTTCCCAAGAATTGCCGGAAAGCAAGGCTTGCGACCTTTGGAAAATGGTGAGTCCAAGAATTTCTGAAGAGCCCCCAACCTTCACCTGGCCATGGCCTTAGTATCACCAAAGATGTCTGCTTGCTCTTCTCCAGGCTGAAGAAGCAAGCTGCTTTCCTTGCTAGTTTCCAAAGTGGGCTCATATCCATCATGTCACTTGATTCTCCCCAGGACCCTGTGAGGTAGGTAGGACAACTCTTAGTTTTCCCTGGGCTCACTTCTGGAAGATGCCCGGAAGTCAGATTTTGCACAATTGTAACTTGACAGACTTGGCTCCATTTTCCCGTGCTAACAAAAGCTGGCCTGGTCTAATCCTTATGTAAAGGGAAGATCCATCCTGCAACATTGACCTAAGCTATGCAGAGAGAGGCCTGACCATCAGGGGTGGCAGGATGGAGCAGGGGGCAATCTCAAAAAATTTAGTAATTCTACGCCTCCCCTCCCTTTCCGGAGTTAAAACACAGGCTTTTGAATGGGGCAGGCTTGTGTTATCCTCAAGCTACTCAAACCTTTCTTGAAGACTGGACACTAGCTGTATTTGATCAGCTTTTACCAATTAATCAAATGCTGATTGTAGGGGCACAGAGAAGTATGAGATGTGGGCCCTGGCTTCCAGGAGCTTACAGTTTTGCTGGGAGCTAAACTTGTACGCACTAGACAACAGTGCATAGCAGGCAGAACAGTGAAGGTCAGGGAGGATTGATGCATCCCAGAGTCAGAAAAGAGGAAGGTGGTTAAAAGCACGAACTCTGGGGTTGGGCAATAAACACGGCTTCATTCCAGATCCACCATTACTAGCAATGGAAACTTTGAATAAATCACTATACCCTATCCATAAAATGGGATGAAATTAATAAATACCTATCACATTAAGTTGCTGAGATTAAATGAACACAGTACCTGGCACATAGTTAAGTGTTTAACAAATGACATCATTAAGGCACTATTTAAACTGACCATTGAAGAAAGGGTGATTGGGAGATACTCGTGGAGAGAGAGCAATACAAGGTACAGAATTAAACAAAGTCACTGAATTAAAAAGGAAAGGAGGTGTGTGAGGATGTTGAAGGTAATGGTCTTACTAAAGCAGAGGGTACATATTAAAGGAGCGGGAAAAAATAAACTGTTAGGTTGGGTGCAGCTAGATGGTGAAAAGCCTTGACCACCAAGCAGAGGAGGTAGACTGGATATGATAGGAAGTGAGAAGCCACCGGAGACTTTGAAGCAAGAGAGTGATTTGAGGATAGTGGATAGAGTGACTTGGAGGGGGACTAAGGGATATCTACTATTTCAGGTATGAGTTGATATTGGCTTGGACTAGAGACATGAGAGTGAAAATACAAAATATTTGAAAACATTGGGAAGGGGTTAAGTGGATAGAGTAGGTAATTGAATATGGGAAATGAAAGAGAAGGAAGAGACCAAAAGGGTTCCAAAGTTTTGAGTCTAGATGACTTGGAAAGTGGTGGTGTCACTGACAGAAAAATGGGAGTCAAGAGGAAAGGTAATGGATTCGATGTTCAATTTGAGATGATGGTGAGACATCCAAGTAGAAATGTCTAGAAGAAAATAGTGGTACCCAAATGTTTAGAGGGTATAATTATTTTTTTACCTTTTGACCCCTTCACCCACTTCTCCCACTTCCTTTCTTCTTTCACTTCCTCTCTGAACACAGGCAGTCTTCATTCCTGGTTAGATTATTATCTGCAAATATTGAGAGTTTTTTTCCTTCCTTTTTGGTTATATTAATTAATTTTCTTGTTCTATTACATTGGCTTAGACATCAGTAAAATGTTGAATAGTAGAGTAACAACAGTACTAGATTTTCCTGTCTTGTTCCTGACTGTGAGAGAAAACATCTAATGTTTCAAAGTTTCTTAGCAAACACTTATGGAGTGCTTCTATGTGCCAAACACATTATGAAAGCTTTACAAATTATTTAATCCTCCTACAAAGTTATGAGATAGATATTATTATTATTATTTCCATTTTACAGATGAGGAAACTGAAGCACAGAGAAGTTAAGTAACTTACCCCAGGTCACACAGCAAGCAGCAGAACAGAGATTCAAACCTCCACTCTCTAGCTTCAGAGACTGTGTTTTGAACAACTCTGCTATGTTCATTACCTCTTTAAGTATGGAGTTTTCTGTAGGTTTCTGAAAGATACTCTTCATCAAATTAAAGTTTTCTTTTATTTCTAGTTTTCCTAGAGCTTTCTAAGAGCCAACGGGTGCTGAGTTTGTCAAATACTTGTGCTGTATCTATTGAAATGATCATATGGTTTTTTCCTTTAATATGCAAATATAATTAATTACATTGATTTCGTTTCTGTTGGTGAACCAGCCTTGCATTTCTGGGATTAAACCCTACTTGCTTCTGTTATATTCTTCTTTTCCGAAAGTACAGGATTTGATTTACTAATAATTTATTTAGGGCTTTTTTATAGTGTTATTTTTCTGTCTTCATAAATTTGATATTGGTATAATGATAGTTTGGAAGCTTTTCCTCTTTTTCAGTGCTCTGAAGCACTTTGTTTGATAAAAGGATGTCCCTTAAAGTTTTTGTACGTTTTACCTTTAAAATCTTTGTGTGTGTGTCAAGAGGGCTGAGGTGTATGCATTTTTTATTCTATTTCGATTTCTTCTCTAGTTTATTGGTGTAGTCAGATTTTCACTTTCTTCTCAAGCCAAGTTTGGTCATTTATATTCCCCTAGAAAACTGTCCGTTCATCTAGGTTCCAAATTTATTGGTATAAATAATAATACAAAATACCAATTATTTATAACTTTATACATATACCAGGACTTACACAATTACTAAGAATATTTAAATTTTCCTACACTTTTTAATACATTCTAAATGTAGTTCTCTTTTTTCTCTCTTTCCCTCTCCCTCTACCTCTTTTTACTCCTGAGTGGTTTATTATTATTATTTTTTTTTAGCAAACTTGCTAACTATGCCTATTTTAATGGTGTTTCCAACGAGCCAGCTTTTGTTTGTATAGATCAGCTTTCCATTTTTTGTGATTGTGTATTTTATAAATTTTTGCTTTAATCTCTATTAGCAAGCCTTGTTTCTGCAAAGCCCATCTGTCTGGAATATCCTTTCCTCCTTCCCTTTCACTTGGCTAACTCCTACTCATTCTTCAATTTATGCATCATGTCTTTCAGGAAGCCTTCCCTGACCCTCCAGCATGATTTAAATGCTCATCCTCTGTCCTCCCCCAGAAACTTCCAGCACTCATCATTCTATGTTATAATTAGCCGTCTGCTTGTCTCTCTCCCCTATTAGACTGTAAATTCCTTGAGGGCAGGGACCGTGTCTTGTTCATAATTGTACCTCCAAGTGCCTAACATAATACTTGGCCTTTCCGGTAGGAATTCAAATGGAAATTTTATTAGAGGTATCACCCCATGAGCCAGCAGGCAGATCTAACAGAGGGGCTCCCATCAGTCTGTTGCCTGAGGTTTGGGGTCTTTTTGTTTGTTTTGATTGAAATATAGTTGATGTACAATGTTGTGTTAGTTTCAGATGCACTGCATAGTGATTTGACATTTGCATACATTCGGAAATGATCACCACAATAAGTCTAGTAACCATCTGTCCCCATACAAAATTATTAGAATGTTATTGACCATATTCCTTATGCTATGTATTACCTCCCCATGGCTTATTTATTTTATATCTAGAGGTTTGTACCTTTTTATCCCCTTTACCTATTTCACCCACCCCTTTAGGTCTTAACAAAAGGGAAAACAATTAACCTTAGTAGAACTTCCTTTCTTGATTTTTAAAAGAATCAGAACCCTTCAAATGTGTAATTCCAATGGTCATCCCCTGGGAAGGAGTCCTTCCCCCGTCCCCTTTCAGCCCTGCACTCTAGCCTGGATATAGAAGGTTTAACCCCAGAGGAGACAAGGCCAAGAGTTAGCCATTAAAGGAGTTGAGGCTAACTGCAGTTAAAGGTCTACAGGCTGCCCCAGGGCTTTTCCATTTAAAAGCAGCTTTCCTGCACGGGGGCCCTTTCTTTCTCTGCAGTGAGGGTGGGGGAACCTCATCCCACACTTCCATTTCTCTTGTTTCCAATCTAGTCTGAAATACCTTTCCCTCTATTTTCATCTTTCCCCTCGATTCCCTCCTTTTATTCACCATTGACCCTGCAGGTTTTTTTTTTTATTACTTGTGTCCAGGAGGTGTTTCAAGAATATGAACTGAAGTAATAGTTTATGAAATTGGCAACATCTATGCATTGCTGCCCTAGGTTTTCTTCTGGAAACTTCTGTGGTTAGCACTCAGATCCAAGGAAAGCAGAACATAGGCCGAACTGAAAAAGAAGCATACCAAAATCATGGAACACCATGAGCATGAGGGCCAGCTCCTGCCCACCTCTCAGTCCCCACCGCCACCCTAAGCTACAGTCCGATAGAAGACAATTTCTAGAAACAAAAATCAAAGTGGTGACCGAGGGTGTGCCTGCTCACCACGAATTTACTCCCTGGGAAAGATGGTCTCACTTCCTCGCATAATCTGGGTTCCTCTTTGAAGAAGGGATCATGAAACTAAAAGTATAAAAACACTTTTGAAAGAGAACTCATTCCGAAATTGAAGGGAAGTCAGAGACAGCAGGACCCAAAGTACACCCACTCTGTGCCACCTGCCTCAGACAGAACTCATGGAAGAGAGATGGCCCTTAGGGCACGACGTGGGCCCCAGGGGTGCTGGGAAAAGGCGATGGGCAGATGTTGCCAGGCAGCCTACTTCAGACCTTTCTGAGGTTACTCTGCTGACAGCACATGTGTTCCAGGCACTGTGCTAGGTTCTAGGGATAGAGCAAAGAACAGGACACAGCTACTGCCCTTGAGGAGCTTCTAGGCTGGTGTCTATGTGGGACACTGTGTCTGCATTTGGAACTCTCCTGGCTATGATATCTGGCACCTTGACTTGAACATGCCCTATCTCCTCAGAATTTTCAGTGGCCTCAAAGACAGGAACTGCATGTCATTCATCTCTGTACCCCCAATATCTAGCACGCTACTTAAAAGATGGAAGGCACTCAAGTAATATTTGTTAAATGAGTGAAGGAAGGAAAGAAGGGGAGGGGGAAAGCTGAAAGGAAAGAGGGTTAGGTGTCAACACGAGTGCCAGTGCTTCAGAATCCTGGCAGCCCCCAGACTCATGGGCCAAAAGCCCAGAGATACCTAGGTCAGCTTCACAGATGCTGGTGACTTTGCACTGGTCACTTTTATTGTTGTGTTTACTCATCCTTGAAGGTATTAAAATAATAGAGTAGGAAAACAGTTTGGTGGCTCCTCAAAAAGTTAAACATTACCTTCTTAGTAACAAAGTTACCATATGACCCCACAACTGCACTCCTAGGTGTACAACGAAAAGAATTGGAAACAGGGGTTCAAACTAGTACCTGTACACACATGTTCATAGCAGCCCTACTCATGATAGCCAAAAGGTGGAAAAAGCCCAAAGCCCATCGATGGATGAATGAATTTTAGAAGTGTGGTGTATCCATACAATAGAATGTTATTCAGCCATAAAAAGGGATGAAGCACTGACACGTGCTACAACTTGGATGAACCTTGAAAACGTTATGCTAAGTGAAGGAAGCTGGACAAAATAACCACATATTATATGATCCCATTCATATGAAATGTGCAGAATAGGTAAATGCATAGAGACAGGACACAGATTGGTGGTTGCCAGGGGCTAGATGGAGGGAGGAAATGGGGAGAATCTGCTTAATGGGTAAGGGGTTTTACCCTGGAGTGACGGAAATGCTCGGGAACTCTATAGAGGTGAGGTTGCACAACACGTGAATGTACTAAATGCCACTGAAATGTTCAGGGTTTTGTTTTTTTTTTTAATCTTTTGCCCACACCAGGATCTTAGTTCCCCTACCAGGGATCGAACCCGTGCCCCCTGCATTGGAAATGCAGAGTCTTAACCACTGGACCACCAGGGAAGTCCCTGTTCAGTTTTTTGGTTTTTTTGTTTGTTTGTTTGTTTAATTTATTTTTTTATATATATTGTTTATTTTGGGCTGTGTTGGGTCTTCGTTTCTGTGCGAGGGCTTTCTCTAGTTGCGGCAAGCGGGGGCCACTCTTCATCGCGGTGCGCGGGCCTCTCACTATCACGGCCTCTCTTGTTGTGGAGCACAGGCTCCAGACGCGCAGGCTCAGTAGTTGTGGCTCACGGGCCTAGTTGCTCCGTGGCATGTGGAATCTTCCCAGACCAGGGCTCGAACCCGTGTCCTCTGCATTAGCAGGCAGATTCTCAACCACTGCGCCACCAGGGAAGCCCCCTGTTCAGTTTTAAATGGCTAATGTTATGTGAACTTCACTTCAAGGAATTATTTTTTTAAATAATAATATTAAGAAAAGTCAGGCTAGAAAAGTCACAATTCTGATTCCAGGCAGAGAGGGTAGTGGTGGGAAGTGGTAGACGAGGTGGGTATAGAGTGAGAACTATTTCCTTTCCCACCCCCCGCTCCAGCACGCTCCTATTCTTGTTCCTTTCCTACTCAGCTAGGTCAAGTGTTTATTCCTATTTCCATTCCTGTCCATATCCAAGAATTGTCTGGAATTATTCTTAAGCATATTCCACTTCTCAAAGAACTGTTCATAGAAAGGCAGTTATTTGTTGGGAGCTCTTCCAAGGAACCCCAAATATCAAAGGTTTTAGGAATACGAAAAGCCAGCATGAAGATATAGGTCAGTTTAAGAAGATGGCCTTTTGAAGAAAGTCTTAAGAAAATGTTGCTGTAGCCAAGGTGATGGGTGAGCACAAAGTATTGGGTAGCCGGGCAGGGGTGTGCTAGGAAATGCTTATTGATTGACTGATTGCTTGATTGAATAAATAAAGATATTTACATAAGGGATCTCACTTCAGGGAGGCCCTATCTTGTTTTTGGTCTTTAGGCTACGTTTTGTGTCAGAGCTTTCATTCGTCCATTCTTTCACTCGACAAATATTTATTGAGCACTTCCTGTGTTCTAGGAAGCACAGTGCTAGGGGTTCATCATCATATACATGGATCAGAGAAATTCACATACAATCGCAAACATTATTTTTAGACATAATTTCAACCTTTTATCATCTCCAAACTTTGAGCTTGACTAAACTGATGGGCAAGACCAGGGCCAGTTATGGTGATGATGATGGTGTTGCCACAAACTGGAATATGTGGTGCAGGAAGTATGGTTAAGGGGCAACAGAGTGGAAGACTTGGAAATGAGGCCAGCTAAGGAAATGGCCCTGTGACAAGGGAGGTGGAAGAGCTTGAGGGAGAGCATAATCAATGTCTTCTTCCCATCTGCCCCGTCCTCTCTGTCCCCCTCCCCATGCCTGGACCACCTGGAGACGGTGGATTGAAACAGCATTCGCCTAGACTGCTATGGCTACGTGCACCGTGTGTGCAGCAAATGCTTCTCTCACCCCCCAGCATAAGTCATGAGGGACTCTGTGTGAGTACTAGGTCGCCCGAAATTGAGGGGAGGCTATCCAGGCAGAACTAAGAGGGGTCTGCTTCTTGCTGCCTATGCTACAGTTAATCCATTGCCATCTGTCTTTATTTTGCTGACTCACTGCTTTCATTTGGGTTGGCAGTTCTTCTGCTGTTGGCTGCAGTCTTTAACTGTTTACAGAGGGCTGAGATGGATGGAGAATTAGGGGCTTTGCATTCATTCCCTGGATGAAATCCTACCCAGGTACTGTGGGCCTCTTGTCGAGGGCTGAGGCCAAGGCCTCTGGATTTTGATGGATGGTGGAGATTAAGTGTAGGGTAACACATCATTTAGTCTGATTGCAAGGCCAGATTTCTCCCAAGTGCTGCCAAATGAGCTGGGAGGTCATGTGAATTGTCTGCCCAAGCACAAGGGAGCACGGTGCCTTTTAATTAGAACAAGGATGAAGGCTATTCAGGACCTTGGTCTGTCAGGGAACCTGGAGTGCTCAAATCCTATACCTCATTCAAGGTTCTCCTTAAGCTTCACCTCATTCATGGAAACGTCCGCTGTGTTAACTTCCATCCCCACACTATATCCCACCCCTCCTCCAAAACGCACTTTCCTACACTTTGAATCTCATCAGCATTTGTTTTCCATTGTGTACAGTCTTTGCTCACTCTGTCTCAGCAAGTTTGAGACATCCTTTCTTTATCACAGTGAGATATAAGCTCATCAGGATGTGAAACTCTGTAGCCTTTATAGCTCTGAGTGTGATTCTGGGCATTACATGTTTGCAGTCTAAAACTGAGGTGACATACATATCGTCCAAACTGGGACACTTTTGAGGGTGAAGCACAGTGTTATTAATAATACTGGGATAGCAGGTGTAAACTGGCACCATCCTGGGCACACCAGTACATATCTTCATCCCTTCATCCCACCTAAAGCACTGGGTTCCTTTCTGACTTATTTTGTTCCTGCCCCAATTCCCAGGCAGGACACGTTGACACTGAAACTGAGTAGGCAGATATACCAAAACTCCCTCAACTCCCTCTACCCCAGAAATGATCGAATGCTGACAGAAAGTAACCTTAAAAGGGTTAAAATTGATATAAGCCCACTACAAACCCATGGCGTCTTATTACAAGTCATTCTATCAGATATCTTGGAAATGTTTCCACTGAATTACTGTAGATTTCAAAGGCCAACAGTGGCTTTCCCCAAGTCATCTTCTCCCAGGATCCAACCGCCATATAACAAAATGGAGGTGACTTGCTTATAAAAATTGTCCCCTTGAAAGCTTAACATTACATGGTCAAACTATTCCAGGGACATGGCTTCTCCAAGCTGTCAATGTTGGAAAGTATTCTCTACCAATGGGACAGGATTAACAAGTAGCCTCCAGAAATTGGAGCCCTCGTACACTGCTGGTGGGATAGTAAAATGGTGCAGCCACTTTGCAAAATGGTCCGGGAGTTCTCAAGCAATTAAACACAGAGTCACCATATGACCCAACAGTTCTACTCCTAAGTACATACCCAAGAGAATTGAAAACAAATGTCCACACAAAAACGTGTGCCTGAAGGTTCATAGCAGCACTTTGCATAATAACGAAGAAGTGGAAAGCACTCAAATGTCCATCAACTGATGAATGGATAAACAAAATGTGGTATATCCTTCCAATGGAATATTATTCAGCCATAAAACTCATGAAGGACTGACACATGCTACAACACAGATGAACCTTGAAGACATTCTGCTAAGTGAAAGAAGCCAGACACAAAAGACTACATCATATGTTTCCATGTCTATGAAATATCCAGAACAGGCTAATCCATAGAAACATAAACATTAGTGGTTGCCTAGGACTGGGAAGGGTAGGGAGTTTGGGATGGAGAGTGACAGCTAAAGGGACAGGGTTTCTTTCATCAGGGGCTTTTGAAAATGTTCTAAAAGTGACTGTAGTTACAGTTGAACAATTCTGTGACTATACTAAAAACTACTGAACTATACATTTTAAATGGATAAATTGTATGATATGTGAATCATATCTCAATAAAGCTGTTTTAAAAAGTAGCCTCCAGGCCTAAGTGGGACTCAGTACCAGCTATCCAGGCCAGACTTGGTGTTCCTTTAGTAAGAACATGGGTGCCCTCTTCCAGGCCATTCTTCTCAGTCTTCTCAGGTTGCCCAAGCACCAGCTTGGGCAAATGTCTCCTAAGGGCAGACCAAGGCGGAGAAGCCTTGTTAACACCCACAAGGCCTAGACATTTTCTTATTAGCCTTTATAGAACCATCTATCACAAAGTCACAGGGTCCAAAATTATTGGACAGGAAAGGACTTGGAGCTTATCCACTCCAGCCCTCCCTGTGGAGATGCTCAGAAAGGGGAAGTGACTTCCCAGCCCACACATTTAGTCAGTGGCAGAGCAGGAACCAGAGCTCGACACTCCTCACTCCCTCTCCAGTGTTCTTTCTCCATGGCCCCAGCTTCTCCATTGCCTCTCTTGCCCCTGCCCTACCCAAAGCAGCCCCTTTGGCCCTTCCTGCTGAAATCCAAGAGGAGTCAGGTCTGAGAATCCAAGCTCAAAATCAGGGTGAATTTACAATTTTGGAAATATGGTACAACTATGGAAATACGGTTGACCAAAGAGCCAGTCAGGAAATGTGCAGTATAGGTCTCTCAACATCAGGATGTGGATAGAGCACAGGATCTGACCCCTGGTGCAACTAAATTTGTGGAATAATCACATGCTTCTCTTTATACTGTATTTGGCAGTATTAGAAGAGAAAAATAATATTCATCTTAGGAAAACCTTGGTAACTGCAAATTTTCTGGCAACCTTATTTCCTCTCGCTTTCTTGGAAGAAACCAAACGAAAAAGCAGCTGTACAAATTAGCCCTAACCAACAGGCCCGGGACCAAAACAAAACAAAACAAAACAAAACAAAACAAAATAAAGCCCAAAACAAATCAGGCTAAATATTTAAATCGGAATTGGAAAATATATCCAACTCTACGCCTACTGAAGCTCTTGAAACTGCTAATCTCCACTTGATTATCGACAACATCCTCTTTCCAGGAGGTCAAGACAAAGCTGGGGACAGTGTGACCTAAACTTATCAGTAGTTTTCCAAACCCCTTCATCTGCATTCGCAGATTTTTCTGATAGCCCTGTTTTATAGAGGCCAAATCATTTATCCTGCTTGTGTGAGTCAGATCAGTACCATAGTGAAAAGAAAACGTGCTGAGTAGGTCATCAGTCGTCAGACACTGTGTGCCAGGCACTGTGCTGGTGCTGGAGGAGAGGGGGAAGACGTGTTGCCTGTCCAACAGGAGCCATCCAGCCCCAAATAAGACAGATAATGGCCAAGGGCAAGGGCAAAGTTGAAGAGGTAGCGGAGTTTATATATGTTGAATAACAGGCAAGAGGACCAGTCTTTCTGGAATAGAGATTTCTTTTAAGAGAGTCATGGGATATTTGATTGAAAAAAGAAAGTTGGAGACAGATCATGAAAGCAATGGAGGGGTTTGAGGAGGCAAGCAGCCAGATGAAAACCAGGTCAGGGGAAGCTTCTCTTCACCCTCCCCTCAACACCGGGTTCGGTGTGCTCCTCTGGGCTCCCACAATCCCCTGGGCCCTGTCATAACACTTTTCACACTTTCCTGTAATTCTCTGCTCCCTTGGAGTTCTCCCCTTCAAACTGATTTTCTTGTGGGAAGAGTTTATATATCTGGTTGATGTGTATATCTCTAATGCATAGCAAAGGGTTTAACCCGTGGCCGGCACTCAGGAAATGTTTCTTGATGGGATGAGTTGGGACAGGACGGTATGTGATGGGATACAAGGTTAGATATTTGGAAGAGCCATCAGGAAGAGAAGCCCGGGGAGAGGAGATCAGTTTAGAAAGATGTTGCCCTCGTACAGATATGAGGAAATATGGCCCTGACCCCAAGCAGTAGCAATGGTGACTGAGGAGAAGGGAGGATGTCAGATGCATTTTGAAGAAAGAATGCACACGATTTGGGAAACTTATTTAACAATGACTTGAGGAAGTAAAATAAAATGACTGTTGAACTTGAGTAGGTTCCTCAGGAAGTGGTGTGGTAGGTCCTACAGACCCTAGTAGGATTAACCAGCCCCTGCTTCCATTTTGTGGGCAATTGGTCATGGACCCAGCTCTGTATGGGGACCCTGGCCCTTCAGTTCTTTTCACATCTAGAGCGAAAGGGACTAGCCCATTGCTGAGGGGACTTTGCCCAGCTGTCTCTGTGCATGCTGTGCTAAGTCCCCAGTGAGCTCGTGCTGGCCCAGTAAGACCAGGCTGCAGAGTGATGACCTGACGTTTGGTCATCTTAATCCCATGGTCTCAGCTCAGCACCCGCCACCTGGAGGTGTCAAATAAAGAAGTCCCAAACAAAGAAAAGCATCAGCCTGAGAAACAGGAGTCCTCCTTTCCTAGCCGTGCCTGTTTCGTTCCACCTCAGTCTTTCTGCAGTCCGGGAAGGGAGGGGCGAGAGAAAAACCACGGAACTTTTCGAAATCCCATTTTCCAAAAGCTAAATCAGATTCATTCTGTGTCTCCTGCACAGACTGCATTAGTCTGGGTAATGTAAACACTGTGAGGCCACAGCTGTCTGCCAGCTGCAACATTGAAGCCCATTTCGGGGGGCATGAAAAAACCTGTCTGTAACTATCACAGATGAGAAGTGTTAGCTAATGAATGATCCCTGCTGAGTCCAGAACCCAGCTGAGTTATTTCAGTCCTGGGCCTTAGCAGAGATTTTTATTGGGTAACAAATCTCAAATGCAACCGGTCACCCTCTAGACCCCAGATTGGAACCCGTCCCTCAATGCCCCCAAAATGAATTCACTCCAGGGACATTCCTGGTAGTAGCTCAAGGATCTAGGCATTTGGAGTGTTGGGTGATTGCTCAAGGAAGGAGGGTACAGCACGGGTTTAATAATCACATGAGCCCCACTGGGCTCCCTGCAGCAGCGTGGACAGTGGCCTTTCCCGAGAGCAGGGCTGTCAGTGGCTCCCACCGGGACTGAGAAACAGTAGGCTTGGAGCTGGACACCACTATTTCTGCTGGGCCTCAGCCTAATCATCTGGTTCTTGCTGGCACCTTTCCTACTGTTCTCACTCCTCCTACACGGGCTCAGGTCAGGGGCAAG
This sequence comes from Balaenoptera musculus, assembly GCF_009873245.2. Classification (NCBI taxonomy): domain Eukaryota; kingdom Metazoa; phylum Chordata; class Mammalia; order Artiodactyla; family Balaenopteridae; genus Balaenoptera; species Balaenoptera musculus. Next base: position 112,670,714 of record NC_045806.1, on the reverse strand, counting down.
GCCAAGAGAGCCACCAACCAGCTCGCATGACATGAGTGCGAGGGCCCAGGTGTTTTGCGGGGCGTCGGCCTAGAGCGTGCATGCCTCATAGCCAGTGCCTCCAGCCCGCCCTGGGGTGGAAGCAGATAGCGATTATCAGCCTCCGTATGTGTGCACTGTCTCAGGGCTGTCTGCGAATTAGAGACCCACAAAAGAGAAGAAAGTGCTAAATCCAAGCCAGCGAATTTTTTGTGGTAAAATACAAATAACACAAAACTTAACCATTTTAACCATTTTAAAGTGCACGAGTCAGTGGCATTGAGTACGTTCACGACGTTGTGCAATCATCACCTCTGTCTAGTTCTGGAACATTTTCATTACCCACAAAGGAGACCCCATACCTATTAAGCAGTCATTCCCCATCCCCCGATCACCAGTTCCTGGAAACCGCTAATCTACTTTCTGTCTCTAGGGATTTACGTAATCTGGATATTTCATATAAGTGGACTCAGACAATACGTGGCCTTTTTTTGTCAAGCCAGCACTTTTTTTTAGTACCTACACGTGCTAGTTGTTGTAATAGGCATGAGGCTTCGGCCTCAGATGCACGCCAGGTAGCAGCAGCTGCTATGTTTTTGGCATGCAGTGCTTAGCTCACCCAAGACACGTGCTGGGTGATTTATTTACACCGTCCCGTTTAATCCTCACAACTCTCTCGAGCAGGTAATAGTAATGTCCCATTTTAAAGGTGAGTAGTCTGGGGCTCGAAGAAATTGAGTGACTTAGGCAAGGTCACACTAGTAGTTAAGATTCCAACTTAAGCCCTCCCCTTATTTATCACATATTTAGCCTGACTTTGAGCCAATCTGCTTAGTTAGAGCCAACCTACTGCCTTTGTGGTAGGTGCTGCCTGCCCCGTCTTGCCTGCCTCTAAGACCCCATAGGCAGGGGAATAACCTCATGAGGCCCTTGTTAAAATACCCCCCGTGCTGCCAGGGATAGGAGCCTGGCATGAGTGCCCTTAGTGTTCACATGCCCTTGGGCATACCCAGAGTTTTCTTTAGTTCCCAGAGCACTGACTATAACCCCACCCCTTTCCCTCCTACTCATGAGAGCATATGGGAATATTACTGACAGTTATTTATAAAGAACCCCTTGAATCTGCTTGAGTTTATTTTCTTAAGTAAATCATACACACGCTTTGGTATTTGATTGTTAGAAACAAATACTAACTGATTGTCAGACACCAGAGCGTCCTAACATCAAAGATGAGAACCTTTTCCAAAGGTTTTTTTCTGAAGATTTTCTCCTTCATGACCCATCTAGAGGCTCCAGAGGGATGTAACTCAGCTCAGCCAAATTCCCCCTGGGGACTGAAGATCTGATTGTTTCAAACAAAGGTCTGGGGTGGCCTTCGTGGGGCAGCCTTGAAGGCTGTGCACCTGATGTCTGGACTTTTGAACAGGACTCTGGTTGCATCTGACAGGGACTCTCACGCCCAACCATGTATGCAAGAGATAGCCAGGGCCTGACCCAAGCTTGGCAGCCAAAGTTGGGGAAAAGGGAAAGGAAAATGGGCGTTGTCCCACTGTTTTCTAGACTCCAGGATGTATGTTTCAAAGCTCCACCAATGGGAGTGGCACTCCGGAAAGTCCAATGGAACTAAAAGAGACAAATATTGATACTTGACAGTCAGCTTCTATAATAATAATAACGGTACTGCCTGAATTCAAATAAGCAGAACAGATGTTCCTCATGTGTTATGAGTTGAAAATCATTCCTTCATGTGGGATCAGTTAAAATCAAGCTTGAGACTTAGTGTATGTTTAATATTAAAATTCTCAATAAAAAGACTTTGGAGGCAAAATCCAAGTGAGGGCATGCTAAAATCATCTGGGCAAATAATCAACCATTCAGCATTTGCCTGGAAGGTATCAAGGGATGTAAGCGTGGGAGGATGGCGATCCTGGGAACAGAGGTGGTGATGAGAGAAACGTCCTTTGCCATCAGATCTGACCAGAGGTCAGCGTGTTCGGTTCTTATCAGCGTAAGTGGGGCTTACGGCTTGCTGCTGGGGTGAGCCCCAGAGAAAAGGAAAAACCAATTTTTTTGACGTTTCATATACAATAGAAGAATTTTTGAAAGATGGGCGCTTAGAAATATACGAAACTGTCCCAGTCGCTGGCATGGGGATAATGAGAGAACTTCAGCCGTAGTCACTGCCTCCAGGACCCCATCCACACCATAGAAGAACTTAACATCCGAGCTGGCAGACACGCTAGGAACCCGGATCCAACACCCTCATCTTGCTGGCAAGGAGACAGGTACAGGAGTCTCTTTGATGCGCCCAAGGTCACACAGTGAATTGGCCCCCAGGCAGAGCTGAGACGTGACTCCGCTCTGGGAGCCCACTTGAAAGAGAAGGAATTCAAAATGGAATATAAAAACATGATTGCCTTTTCACAATAATGGCATAAAATTAGGATTCTACCAGAAAAAAAAAAAACAACAACAGAACTGGCATGCCCTTTCATTCCACAGCACCAGCTAACAGCCCTTTTGGTTTTAAAGAATTAGTGGAGTAAAATAGTCACCTGATCCCAAAGAAGAGAAACACAAAACAGGCAGCCATAAAGAAAGACTTAATGAAGCCAGGAAAAGGCCGAAGTCACTGGGAGGCTGCCCTACATGGGCAGGCAGGAAAGATTAGAGCAAAATAGTCGGGGAAGATGAAGGCATAGACAGGATGTCATATGATCAAAGTTTATAGAGAAACTCCAGAAGGCCATGGATCCAAGGGACTTAGACACGTCCTCCAGATTCTGGAGTACAAGAGAGGCAGCTTTCGTAGTGCATACCAGGAAAAATAGACAAACAAAGGCAGCCTTACTGTACACAATGGGTACTAGATACCCAGTAAAAGTGAAGGAAATGTACAAACCTTCTTCACCCAAAAGGTGTTATAAAGTTACAAAGCATTTCTCAAAGAACTTCAAATAAACCAATTCCTGGTTTAATAATAATAATAACACTACCATTTATTGAGTGCTTACTATGTGCCAGGCACCATGCTGAGCTCTTCACATGCTTTTCTCATTTCTTCCTCACAACCACCCTGTGACTACTTTTCGGATGAGGAAGCTGAGACTCAGAGAGGTTAATTCATTTGCCCTAAGTCACACAGCTAGTCAGTGGTGGAACCTACCTTCAAATCCAGGTCTCCATTCCAGAGCATGGAAACACTCCACCACCCTGCCTCTGTCATTGCGATGGCTTGGTTGCTTGGGACTCTCCCTCCCTCTGGCAGTAGAGATCTGACAGAAATGATGTTCTAGAATGTTCATTCCAGTTGGTGGGAAAGATGAACTGGAAAGAGAAACCCTGGGATTAGGGAACCAGTTAGAAGGCTGAACCAATGAAAGGGGAGGAAAAGCAAGGAAGGGCTCAGTGAAATCACTGGGAGGAGGAGGGACAGACTCTAAAGACATATGGGATCCGACTGTACCGAACTTTGCTTGTTTCCTTTAGGACATCATGGAGATCTTTCTGTGACCATACATGTAGATCTGTCGTACCCTTTTTGTGACTGCTCAGGGTTCCATTTTGTGGGAGCACCACTATTACAAGCAGTTTCGGTGAACACTCTGGATGTACGTACATCTTTGCATCCTGGTATATATGCGGGATCAATTCCAAGCGATAGAATTTCCAGGCCAAAAGAAACACATTTGAAATGGTGATAGACTTTTTTGAAAAGATTTTCAGAGTTGAGATGATTAATATTTTAAACTAGGGATGAGGGAAAACCTTCCTTGGTAGTGTTAGGGAATGATATAGCAGAAATAAACGGATTGGTTGCCATTCAATAGTATAATCAAAGAGCACAGGGCCTTCCATACCTTTCTAAACCACGTGAACGCCCGTGTTGTCGCAGCTAGTGACAGGAAGAAAGGGAACAGAAGGCATGGTAACCCTTTGGGAACCATTTTCAAATGCTGGAGATCTGGTAACTCATCTCTCTTCATTACTTAATTTCAAAGGAAGAGGAACTAAGCCGGCGTGAGGAACAGGATGGCTGTGGCTATTTATTTAATAGAGCAGACAGCCTTGCAAGAGGCTCCCAGAAGGCAGGCTGGCAAACTGAAAGGAGAGAAGTTTTCAGACATCATAGCAACTTGACTTTATTTGTAGCTTCGAGAATATTGGCCATTGTTTTCAGACAGGGAATCTAAATAACTTCTTAAAAGTAGCACCCAAAGGGAAGGGAAGGTGAACTCGAGGATTATTATCAAGTATCATCATAGTCTGGCCCCCCAGGTAACATTTTGATACACTGCTATTAAAGTCAGTTCCTTTTGGCAAATCCCCAGCACTAACCAAAAAGCTGCCTGATGGTGGGCACCATGGCCCAATGAAGAAGGAGGAAGTGGACAGGGAAAGGAAGTAGCTGGGTGCTAGCTAGCTCTCTCCCCCCAGATACACAAGCTGCAACAGTCAAATGCAAGACGCTTTTAGGGAGAGACCTATGCATGGAGACAATAGGAGTGCTTTTTAAATTTCCACAGAATGGACTAGTAAGCAGAATACCAGCATTTTATTCATCCACTCAAGAAATATTTATTGAGCATCTACTATGTGCCAGGCACTATGATAGGCATTTGGGAGTACATTGTTGAACAAAATAAAGGTGGCCCCAGCCTTCATGGAGCTTACTGTGTCAGAGGAGAGATGAGTAATAAGCAAGCCAACACACAAATAAAGACATGGTTATGAATGGTAATGAGTGCTTTGAGCAGGAGAAAAATAGGTTCTGGGAAAGAGAAAATTCAGTGGGGGCCCAGGCTGAGGAGTCAGGACGGCCTCGCCAAGGTAGCCTAACATTTAGAGTGAGTCCTGAGTTGTGGGGGGGGGGGGGGGCAGTCACTTAAAGAGCCGGGGGACAGCCTTTAAGGCCGAGGGAGACATGTGAAAGGACTTTGGGGAATCAGATTCTTAGAGCTGCTGGGCAGGCAGGAGGCTACCTGGGAGATGCCCCCCACTGGGCAAACCGAAGTGCTCTAAGCCTTGTGGTGGCTCCGGGGCCCAGGTGGGCTGCAAAGACCAACCTGGAAGTCGCCCAGCGAGGATCCATGGTGACAGCCTGCTTGGAGGTCCAGACAGTGAGCTTCCAAAGGATTCCTAGCCTTCCCAGCCTCAGAGAATCACGTCCCAGGGATTTCCGTCTCTGCTCATTGCCTGCCATTAGCGGCGGATGCCTGCTTGCCAGAGAGCTGTGCCTCACCTTGCTGGGGGTTAACGACGGAGGCAGCTCTGGCCTTCAGGAAAAGTGCAAGCAGCCACGGGGAGCGAGAGCCGGGGAAGCAGCCCCTGCCAACAACTTCCGCTCCTCCCCCTCCCTTCGGCGCGGCTGCCCAAGGAGCCCCCGGTGACTGTTTATGGTGATCTGTTTGTTTCGCAACTGACAAAGAAGGAGGGAGCCCTTCCTGACATTTTTGCCCAGAGGCCCCAGATTTCTCAAGTATGAAACTGCCAAATACGCAACTTTGGGTGGATATTTGGCTGAATCACTTTGAAGGGCCTGTCAGTGCCTAAAATGGAAATTGTTAGAAAGCAGAGGAGGACGGCTGCCAGCAACCATGAAATGGTAATGACCAAATCATTGATTTTTGTAAGGAAATGTCATCCCCTAACACTACAAAGGCTGGGGTTTTTTTTTTTTTCTAGCTTCGAAGTACTGACTACCTATAAGAAATCTTCACACGTGACTGTGTGTGCCATGCACGCATATATATGTGCCCCTGTCCCTCTCCCAACCTCTGTCTTCCCTCCCACACCAAACTTCCTCCATGTTCCTGGAGCCCAGCTGCAACCTGGGAGGAATTAAGAGGTTGGCTGATGGTGAAAGGTAATCAGGCTTTAGCCACCCTATAAAATGAAGGGGAGTTCATTTGGTTATTCATAAGGTAAAGTTGTGTGCGGCCAACTTTACCATGTGGGAAAGTCAGTAGGCTGTAATAGACTACACCCCAACACATGATGTGGGTCTCTCAACCGTCTGTCCCAGCCTAGCTATAGCTGCACCTAGGAGACAGGACACTTCATAAGGTTTTATTGTATGTAAAACTCAGTAGCAGGCAAATTAGGCCAAATCTCCAATTCTGTACCTTTTATTTTTAAACTCTGGTGCTTTTTTCTTTTTTGAGTTTAGGAGGAAGAGACTGGAAAGTACCTTGTGGGTTAACACTGGGGAATGGAAGAAGATCTACTGTTTCTTTGAAAACAGCCATTAAGATACCATTCCCTTGGGCCAATTCCTGGGCGGCTTTAACCAAAGACTAAGCCTCAGGTCCTTTCTGTTTTTCTACATTGACTCCTGTGTCAGGATCAGTGAAATTTTATACGGTCATAAAATTTATTTTAAAATAATACTTCACAAGCCTTTTGGCTTGAAAAATATTTCAATAATGTCTGCACATTCAATAAGGAAAAGTAAGATGGTTCCATTGAGCTCTCATTATAATAGGCTTTGAGAGGTATCCTTGGATCACAGTCATCAGTCCAAACTTTTTGATCAGCTGCTTTTTCAACAGAAGTGGTTTTCCCCAAAGCCGTTTGTGATTGTCACTGTGGGATCCATTTTGTAAGCAGGTCTGGTGTTAAGACAGGTAACAGGGCCATTGCTGTTCAGCCATGGACCACGGCCATCTGAATGTGGCAGTGGCTTTGTGTCTCACTGCACGTGAAGCCCACCGCATGGCACCCCTGTTATGCCAGGAGCTGGGGCAGTGCACGGGAAGAAGAGGCTCTGGTGTGGGTGAATCCCTCCTTCCGATTTCCTTGTAGGGAAAGGAAGGGAAATTATAAATTAGGCCAACTCTGTCATTTCTGTTCCTTTCCCAACCTTCGAAGCTCCCTCTAACCCTCAGTCCCCCGTGTACCTAATCCCACTTTCTCATCTTCAGCTTCCCCATCTGTAACATGAAGGACTTTGACTAGACAAGCTGTAAGTTCTCCCCAAACTCTGACATTTGACAAATCTCATGGACTTACCAGCACAGAGCAACGTGGCCATTTTCCAACACTTTCTTTAGTTTGGGGAAACCCATTTTATATAGTGTTCTTTCCCTATGTTACTCTTTTAAGAGGAAAACACGACCCATTTCCAGTGTCGTAAAGTCAACATTTGGCAGCTGTGCCTGAGAAAGCTTTTTTCTCTGTAGAAGGGGCACAGAATGCCATGGAAACGAGGGCAGGCCCCTGCTCCTGACAAGGGATGCAGGCGCGTGAGGCAGGCGGGGCAAGCAGTCCTCACGGGAGCCAGAAACATGGGTACCAGCTCAGTTCTCCGATTGTGCTGGTCCCACCTCCGAGCCAGCCGTCCTGGGTTAGAATAGCAGCTCTCCCGTTTACTAGCTATTTAACCTCGATTCAGTTAACTAACCTCTATGTGGCGCAGTTTCCTAATCTGTAAAATATGATTAATCATCATACTGTTGTGAGGATTAAATGAGATCAGATAAACACGTTAAAGTGCTTAGAACAATGTCCAACGCATACATATTAAGTGTTCAGTAAATGTCAGCCATTTTCATCACTGGCTGTCCATGTCCAGGTATGGATCCAGGAGTGGTGAGGGTCACATAACACAGAGCTGTCCTTTCTCGTGTGTCATGTGTCTCTGTGGTCTAGGTCAACTTGTGTGAGGTGTCTGGTCTGGATGAGGTGACTTCCTTCAACAGAGCTAACTGCCTACTGGAGAGTTAGTCTACCCCAGTCTTAGTCTCTCTAGGTTCCCAAGTCGGTGATAATGACCAAAAGGGTGGGAAACTATCCCATGAGAGGGAAAGTGTGGTCATTTAAACCAAAGCAGTTGTCTCCCCTGGTTGCGGAGGACTTAACAGAACTCTGACTTGAAGGCTCTTGGAGTTGACAAAGGATCTTTAGAAAAGAATGTTCCCTGGGGGTATTCCATGCCTACAGAGGCCCAAACAAGAGAAAACAGATGGTGGTTGGACCCAGGGAAGAGATTTTTACCACAGAAGGATAAAATACTGGGCCAGATTCCCAAAACAGGTTATGTAGTGTCTTTCCCTGGTAAATTGGGGAAAGAATGGCTGGCCAACTGTCCTAGATTGTCTCATAGACCATTCGAGCAGGAAGAGCCCTTAGAGGTCATTTTATCCAAGCCTTGATTTTAAGGGTGAGAATGCTAAGACCCAGGGAGAGGGGACAATTGCCCTATAGTCAGATAGCTAATTATTAGCAGACCCAGGATTTAAATCCTAGGCTGAAAGCTTAGGCCACTGCACCATACTGCTCTCTTAAGCCACTCAAACTATTGTCCCTCCTAGTTCTGGAATGCTCTGGAGCACCAACATACTAAAGAGTAATTGAGGCCCACCCAGAAGGACTCAAAGGCATTGAGCAGTGCCCAACTTGCAAGTCCTCCAATGTATCCATCTGATTTTGGAGCTCCGGCTGTCAAAGTGTTTCAGCCAAGCCTCCTCAGCTGACTAACTGGTCTTCTTAGCTTACCATTTGAAAGCAGCTGTGGTTAAAGCAGAGCTTGCTGACTCAGCCCATGTAGTAAGGATGACTAAACACAAGAATTTCCTGTGGAGGGGCATGGGGGATGAAAAATATCTTTCAAATGCATTTGTTTCAGGGAACCATTCTGATCAGTCAGGAGCTGGCCCACCGTGGGCCCATGAGAAAAAGCCGCAGGCTGTCCCTGCTCAGCACCAAGGCAGGGCTTGCAGATGTTTCCTTTCTTTTCTGCTAAACAGCACCGTGGCTGTCTCGGCACCATTTTGGTCTGGCCAGCATTTGCACAGAGCTTCATCTGCCAACTGGTACAGCCCAAAGCCAAGGGGAGCGGATGTCTCCCCTGACCGGAGGGGCCTTTCCCCTGCTCAGAGGCCTTCCCCCAGGGGTGAATGGGGCTGATCTGCTTTATCTCAAGGCAGCTTCAGTTCTGAGCCCACCTTGAACTCGAACGAGAGGATCATTTATGCTGACTGATCAGAAAGCAATGTGGGCTGGCTTCCATCTCCAGGGCGCACTCTGGGGAGTTTGCAGTCCGGAGTCGAGTCATCATTTTCAGGTCTGAATACCACACAGACACTGGACAACTTTAGGAAACGAACGTTGACCTCCAGTTGGATTGCTCACCAGCTTAAGGCATTAATTCAGTGAAACTAAAATGTGGATAAATATTTCAAGGCTCTTGGCTGGGAAGGAGGCTGCCTTGCTCAATTAGAAAGTTGGAGGCACCTGGTGCATTTGGGGGGGGCGACACGTTTTTACAACTTGCAAATTAGAAAAGGGGGGCGGGGAAAGAGGGAGCGTGAAGGTACTCAGCCATCTTCCGGAAGCCATATACCTAGCCAACAGTTCCGACATAGAGGAGTCAAGTCCAAGGGGCCTGCCTCACCCTCTCCCCATCCCCTCCCCATCCCACCCACCCAGGCACAAGGAGGAAACAGGACCAACTGCCTTACAGGTCTCAAAGAAGGTTGAGGATTTATTTTTCAGAAGTGAGTAACAATTTCTTATTCCAGTGGAGGGAGGGATGTTCTGGGACCGCCAATATGAAGTAACGGAAGGAATCTGGTCTTGGGGGAGGGGGGAGGGGGAAGGGAGGGGGAGGGGAGGGGGGAGGGGGAGGGGAGGGGGAGGGGGAAGAGAGAGGGCGTCCCAGTTCCTTGCCACCTAGCAGTGTGAGCTTGGAAGTGTTATTTCACTTTTCTAAGCCCGTTTCTGATTCTGTAAGCACTTATTTAAGCTACATATAGTGCCTGGTAATAATACGGCCTCTAAAGGTTTAGTGAATGAAAGAGAGGGAGGGAGAGCGCAAGAGAGCGAAGGAAAGCATGACAGAACAATAAGGATCTGTGTAGCCCATGGAGTTGGTTTGACACTTAAATGAAATAATGGTTATGAATTCTTCTGCTTGTCTAACACTTTACAGTTAACGAAGTATTTATATACACCCTATCTTAGTTGAATCTTACAAGACGTCTGTGAGAGAAGCAGGGTAAGAATTGTTGTGTGTCTGATAGAGGGACGTGAGGCTCAGAGAGGCAGGGAGGCAAGATATGAAGGAACTAGGGCTCTCAATCCAGTGCTCCTTCGAACATACTGTACAACCCCTTATTTTCAAAGAAAAAGGTTTTTAAAGGAGAAAGTGCTACCAGATCAATGCATCAGATCTTTGCCTTGCAACTAAGCACCCTTTGTATGAGGGTTCAAACACTGGAGGTGGATGCAGAAGAAGAAATATCAGTCCATGACTAACAATGATATTCAAGATTATAGTAAGACCTTGTCTACTCAAAACACAAGAAGCCAGGGGGAAATGGCCTTGGAATGACTTGGGCTGGGATTATCTGATATTTTTGTAAAAGAACAATAGGGCCTCTGGTTGGCAGGGAACTAACGGTTGCTATTTGGAACAACATGGGCCAGTGCAGGGAGGTTGACTGTGGCCTCAGGTGAGCGAGCCAATATGTACTTAGTCTGTCCCCATCAGGTACCTGGCCTCTCACAAAGCCATCAGCAGCTGAGCGGGGATGGACTTGTGGTCTGAGACTTCTCCAGGTTTACGTGGGTCTTAGAACCTTTGACTCATATGCTGAATGGGGCTGTTCAGGTCATAGAGTCCAATCCCCATCTGATGAAGACATTTCTGTCTACTGAGTAGCTGCCCACCTTCCAGTGACAAAAAAACTTACTACCACTCTATGTGTGGTTTCTAGCTCTGAGTTCTGGCCAGTTCTGATGATGGCCATCTGTGCCACTGATATTTCTAACTGCATTTCTAGGGGAACACAGAGATGTTGATTGCAAATGCACCTCATGCAGGCAATTAGACATGTTCCTAAAACATTATATGAAAACAAAATTTTCACAAAGCAAATCCTGGTTTATGTGCCCTAGGTTGGTTTGTGATTTAAGGGAATCATTGTTTCTGAATTTATCACTTTTTAAAACATAAAATTATGTTTGCTTAAAGCAGGAGTTTTTAACTTGGGGTCTGTAGTTCTTGAATGAGATACAGAAAACTAGGTGAATTTTTCTGAAAACTATCTGCAAAAATGTGTATTTGCATTTATACATTTTTCTGAGAAGAAGGTCTACAGTTTTCTCAGATTCTCAAAGGGCTCCACCCACAAAAAGGTTAAGAATGGGAGCCGGGAATGAGAATCCAGACTTAAATGGTCAGAGTCTGGGCTGCGATGAGGCCATGGAAACCCAGAAAGGAGAACGATGCAAGAGAGCGTGCCGGTCTCTGGAACCTTTGCCTAGAGGAGCACAGAGACTTTCCTCTCTGTATGGAGCAAACTGATCTGGGGTCTTTACATTTCTCTAGCATGAGTGATGCCTCCTTCATACAGGAGCACGTGGCCGTCCAGCTTTAAGATAGTAGCATGGACATATATACACTACCAAATGCAAAATAGACAGCTAGTGGGAAGCAGCCGCATAGCACAGGGAGATCGGCTGGATGTTTGTGACCACCTAGAGGGGTGGGATAGGGAGGGTGGGAGGAAGGGAGATGCAAAAGGGAAGAGATATGGGGATATATGTGTATGTATAACTGATTCACTTTGTTATAAAACAGAAACTGACACACCATTGTAAAGCAATTATACTCCAATAAAGATGTATTAAAAAAAATTAAAATGGTACTGATGAACCTAGGGGCAGGACAGGAATAAAGACGTAGACGTAGAGAATGGACTTGAGGATATGGGGAGGGGGAAGGGTAAGCTGGGACTAAGTGAGAGAGTGGCATGGACATATATACACTACCAAATGTAAAACAGCTAGCTAGTGGGAAGCAGCCGCATAGCACAGGGAGATCAGCTCTGTGCTTTGTGACCACCTAGAGGGGTGGGGTAGGGAGGGTGGGAGGGACAGGCAAGAGGGAAGAGATATGGGGATATATGTATACCTATAGCTGATTCACTTTGTTATACAGCAGAAACTAACACAACATTGTAAAGCAATTATACTCCAATAAAGATGTTAAAAAAAAAAAAAAAAAAGACAACCAGGCAAAATCACTTGCAAAGGAGAGAAACCGAGAGGTGATTCTTCATGTTGAGAAATGATTCTTTCCCAAAGAACGTGCAGAGAGTGCCTTGACTTAGACCCTCCCCGAAGTTTAGAATGCTTTCAGATTAGAATACTTAGGCTTTTTTGAATTGAGGATGAACAGAGTCAGAAATTATATCGAAAAGATTTGTTTAAATAGCTTAAAAAAGTAAAAAGGAGGGAGAAAAATAAAAACAGCCAAATGTTCCCAGTTGTCCTTCCTTGTGATACATGGGAACCATATAAAACTTACACCTTCTGAAAATAATACTAAAAGCTATAGTAATTTAGTAAGATGAACTATATGAGGAGTAACCAGTAATAATAATAATAGTCAACATGTATTGAGGGCTTGCTAAGTATGACATATTACTAAACAACTTAAAATAAAAAAGACATATCACTAAAACAATTATCCTGTTTAATCTTCACAACAGTCTTTTGAGGTATTTTTTACTATTCCCCCCATTTCATAGATGAGGAAAATGAGGCTTTTAGAGAAGTTAACTAAATTGCACAATATCGAAAGAAAGAAAGAAAGAAAGAAGAAAAGAAAAGAAAAGGGAAAGGAAAGGAACTCCCTTAAGTTATGTGCAGGGTAGCGCCCTGTGTCCTGGGAGGCTTTGGAGGGTGGGATGACAAAACACCTGGACAATCCCCCTCCTCAGCCTCTGCCCGGGCTTCTACTTGATGTAACAGGTCTTGTGAAGCTTTTCTGATGGAAAACCGCCTCTGTCAGCCTGCGCAGATTGGTCAAGACCCTAGTCCGGCGGTGAACCGGTTTTTTTGACATTTCAGCATGAAAGGTACAGAAGCGAGGTCTGCAAAGAGCGCTCAGGACTCAGTTCCCTGGGTTGCCCTGAGAATTTCTTTCTCAGATTCGAGCATTTTCCTTGGGGGAGAAAACCCAGGGCTGTGAAGTGGTTCTTCACTCCTGTTCTGGACGCCCGGTGAGGGGTGGTGAGTGGGAGACCCTTCTGAGTATCACGTTGGCTGGAGCTCTGAAGCACCGCTTCTACCTGCCGCGTGTGCCTGAGAGGCCAAGCCTGGCTCGGCCCCAGAAACCCCCAGGGGGCGGGGGCCATGCACTTGATCAAGGCTGCCAACAGCGGCTGGATTCAGCGCGGGTTCAGCTCTTCCGCGGGGTAGGGCAGAGCGAAGGTACCACACACTCACGCTCAGGGGAAGAAGAGAATCTTGTTTTTACAAACTTTAAAGGAGTATAAAAATGACTTTGTTGTGTTTGAATTGCCTTCGCTGGATGAATAGAGCCCTGTGGCTCCAGGGCTTAGGGAGGATTGTGTGGAGATCACGTATTTCCTTATGTATGTTCCTATATAGATATATTTCCTTATATGCTTGTGTCTGAGAACTCTTCACTGGTTCTCACTGAAACTGGTTGTTTCCTGTGGTGACTTCTGTCTGTCCATCTAGGTGGTAAGTCCTTAGTTTATTATCTGAGCTTGTGTACCCTGAGGGGTCCTAGGCAGTTGAGGGACCCAGGCTAAAACTAAGACTGATATTTTTGAAACTTTCTTGAATGGAAGCTAGGGGTGGGGAAACCCTGTTTAATTGCTGCAAGCAGTTTGTAGCTTACAAGGGTGAAACCTTTGATATTTGTTGAGGGCAAACTATTCCTGTTTAGTGGTGACAGCAGCTCCTATATATTGAGAGCTTCCCATGTGCCTGACACTGTCCTAAACCCTTTACATACATAAACTTATATAAGCTTCACAACATCCCTAAAAGTGAAGATCATTGTTATCCCTGATTTTGCAGAGGAGGAAAGTGATAGAAAGAGAGGCAAAAGGATTTCACTAAGGTAAGGCAGCTAGTAAGTGGAGAGCCGGGATTTGAACCCATAATTTTAATGACCATGCAAACGTTCCCTGGGAAAACTGCTCAGCATTCTTCTCCCTGCAAATTTCAAGCAAATACTCTTTAAGGGAATTAAAATGTGGTTCAAGAAGCAAAAACGGCTTTGTGAAGAAAAACATACAAAGTTGCCTACAGGGGAGGCTGGAAACAATTTGTGCAGACTAATCTGCTATGGGAGCAATTTTATCTCTACTGGGGAGAGAACGAGAGAACGAAGAAGTTGACGGGACCGCATGGAGCTCAACAGCCAGTCCCTGAACTGGACGTGAGCCCCGAGAAGGAGAAAGCCAAGGCCAGGGGCTAATAGGCCTGGGAAACTGTGGCACCATGGCACTGCTTCTAGGCACGGGTGTCCTAGAGTTAGACAGAGGGGACGCCCAGCTCTTTGCACTGACCTACACCTCTCTTGTGACTGGTGTATTTTTTTCATAGTTTCTAACTGATTATTGCTGGCATATAAGAAAGTTTTTTGATTTCTACATGTTCACTGTACATTTAACTACTGTACTGAACTCTCATAAAGTCTGATGTAAAATTGCAATTCATTCACATTTCTTGGGTTTTCTAGATATGCAAGCATATCATTACAAAAAATAGAGAGAAGATACATATATATATATATATATATATATATATATATGTATCTTCTCCATTTTACAGATTAAAGAAACTGAGATTCAGAGAAGTTAAGTAACTTTCTCTAGGTCACACAGCTAATAAGTAACAGTGCACAGATTAAAAAATAGGCCTACCTTCAGTTACTGAGCTCTAAATTACTATACAATAATATCTGTCTTATACATATATGAGCTTTTTTAATAAAAATGGGATGGTACTGTACATATTCTTTGCAATCTCCTTCTTTCACTTAATATTTTGTAACAACTTTCCTATATGCCTAAATATTATTCAAGAACATGATATTAATGGATGCATGGAATACTTTTATCATAAAAGAGTAATAATTAACATTTACTGAGTGCTTTAAACGTGTCAAACATCTGAACATGGATAATGTCATATAAGTTGTGTTTACATGAGGCAAGGATTATTGGCTATTATTATAATAATAAAAAAGCTTCCTAGAAGCTTTGAGATGATACTGGAACCCACAGAAAACCATGGCAGAGAAGAGATTTTAGGAGGTACAGGAGCCAAAGGTGAACAGGCACCATTGACGGGTCGAGGCGGGATGAGATATAGTGAAAACATCAACATTAATATCTTGCCCACCAATATGACCCTTCCCATCAATGCACAGTGTCTACTTAATGCATACTGGCTGCTATGGACTGAATTGTGTCCCCTCCAAATCCATATGTTGAAGCCCTAACCGCCAATGTGATGGTATTTCGAGATGGGACCTTGGGGAGATAATCAGTTTTGTATGAGGTCATGAGGGTGAGGTCCTCATGATGGGATTAGTGCCCTTATAAGTAGAGACACCAGAGAGCTTGCTCTCTCTCTCTCTCTCCACTGACCATTTCTTTCAACTGATTGCTTACATTTTGAAAGTGTTAGAGGAGAATGGCTTATGCTTCTCAGAAGGCTCTCAGAATAGCATTAGAAAATATATTGTGTTCATTCTTTTTAAGAAAATCCACAAATTATTACTGAGTGTCTATTATGTGCCAAGAACACTTTTAGACAGTGACCAAGGCAGACATGATCCCTGCCTTCATGTAGCTTACAGTCAGGCAGTGAACAAATACATTTATACATGATTAAACTCCAGTTGTTATGCAGTGCTAGTGAAGGAGAAGTACAGGGGGCTGTGAATGGAAATAAGGTGATCATGACCTGACTAGAGATGGCAAGATGGCTTCCCTGAGGAAGATGAGTCATAATAATCGATAAGTAGGAGTTATCCAGGCAAAATGCGTGCATTTTCGTGTGTGTGTGTGCATGCACATGTTGCAACAGGCACGGTAAGGGATGACAGCAACACTGCCAGCAGGAAGAATGGCACCATATCTTTTTTATTGTGGTAAAATACACACAACAAAATTTACCATTTTGACCACTTTATACAATTTGGTGCCATAAAGCACATTTACAATGTGCAGCCATCACCGCTGTCTAGTCCCAGGATATTTTCATCCCCCCAAAAGGAAATCCTCTACCCATTAAGTAGTTACTCCCCATTTTTCCTTTCCCCTCAGCCCTATGTAACTACTAATCTGCTTTCTGCCTCTGTGGATTTGCATATTCTGGATATTTCATATAACTGGGGTCATCCAGTACTTGTTCTTTTATGTCTGGCTTCTTTCACTTAGCATAATGTTTTTGAGGCCCATCCACATTGTAGCATGTATCAGTACTTCATTCCCTTTTATAGATGAATAATATCCCATTGTATGGATATACCATATTTTGCTTACCCATTCATCAGGTGATGGGCATTTGGGTCGTTTCTACCTTTTGGCTATTGTGAATAGTGTTACTATGAACATTCATATACAAGTTTTTGTTTGAACACCTGTTTCCATTCTCTTGGGTATATACCAAGAAATAGAGTTGCTGGGTCATATTGCAATACAGTGTTTAACTTATTGAGGAATCACAGAGTGGCACCACTTTTATTATTGAAAAGAAAAACCCAACAACCAAAATACAATCATTTGAAGCTATATATTATTTTTTTATATCTTTATTGGAGTATAATTGCTTTACAATGTTGTGTTAGTTTCTGTTGTACAGCAAAGTAAATCAGCTATAAGTATACATATATCCCCATATCCCCTCCCTCTTGAGCCTCCCTCCCATCCTCCTTATCCCACCCCTCTAGGTCATCACAAAGCATCGAGCTGATATCCCTGTGCTATGCAGCAGTGAAGCTATATTTTAAAACATTATAAATAGTCTGGCCAGATTAGTGGCAAAATGGATCCCCTTCTCAGGAGGAGAATCAAAGTAAGTTATTCAGTGTGCACCCATCACTACGGTTAGAAAACCCACACAAACGCCATTTTCTACTGGCCAGCTCAAGGATGAGCGTGAACTTCCTCAAGTCTGAAGCTGGACTGCTTGTTGTAGCCCCAGTCACCACTAAGACTAGTGATAACCTCATCCAACTATGAACACCTTGAAGACAAGGGCATATCTGAGTCACCTTTGTCACTCCAGTGCCTGGTACAGTCAACATTTGTTGGTGGAAGGAAGACAGGAATGCCATGCAGCCCCCTGGGAGAGATGGTCTTGGGTAGAGTCTCTCTTTGCCATGCCCCCACAGGGCATGAACCACCCCTACCTTCACGTCAACCTCCATTCCATCATCCATCACTTTGGGTGGCACCACCACTGTCACTCAATGATGAGCAAGCCAGGTTATAGCACTTTTCACATAAACAAATCGGCAAATCACAGAAGCCAGTGTTTGTCAGACCCAAGTATCCTGATTTTTTTTTAATTAATTTATTTTATTTTTTGGCTGCATTGGGTCTTCATTGCTGCACGTGGGCTTTCTCTAGTTGCGGTGAGCAGGGGCTACCCTTTGTTGTGGTGCGCGGGCTTCTCTTTGCGGTGGCTTCTCTTGTTGCAGAGCACAGGCTCTAGGTGTGTGGGCTCAGTAGTTGTGGCACACGGGCTCAGTAGTTGTGGCTCGCGGGCCTAGAGCGCAGGCTCAGTAGTTGTGGCACACGGGCTTAGTTGCTCTGCGGCATGTGGGATCTTCCCAGATCAGGGCTCGAACCCGTGTCCCCTGCACTGGCAGGCAGATTCTAAACCACTGTGCCACCAGGGAAGCCCCCTGATTTTTATTTTAACACTACGATCATCATTCCCTTGGGCAAATCCCCTAGTGTCCAGATGTTTGCCTTTCCGCACTGTAAAATGAGAATTTTATTACTGGTTTTTAGTCACCTCACAGCATTGTGGGGAGAGTCAAGGTAGATATGGGAGCTGGATGTATGAACATCCCTGGGCTTGTGGAGCTCTCATCAAGAGGGCAGTAACTGGGCATGATCCCCTTTGGAGCCTGTCACTGCTGTTGACATTGAGAATGCTGGTGTGGGAACAAATGCTGTCTTTGTCACAGGCTCAACTACAGGGCCTCTCCTTCCCAAAGCTGGCAGCTGAGGCTAAGTACTTGAGATCCCTGGGCCAGCTGTTGTGAAGTAAACGCCAGGCAGTAGGTAAGGCAGGATTCAGAACTGGGCAGACAGCCAGGCTTGAGTGGGAGCACTGATGGGGGGGGCACAAAAGTTGGCAAACAAGTGTTTTCCAAGGGGGGAGGATTAAAAACTACAATCTTGTTTCTAAGGTAGACAAAGCACCAACAGGCAGGGGTCGGGGCGGGGGAGAGCTGCCTAAAAATTCCTGCTTTAACTCACTATCAGCTGAGAAGATTCTAGTACTAGAAGGGCAGTGTGAGCAGTGTTTCCCGAGGAGGCTTCCCTGGGAGCACAGAAAGATAGCCACACCCTTTGAAGTTCGCTGGGAGCTTACAAAGGGCAGTGTTGTTTCCACTGAGGAAGAATGATAGCCCCACATAATGGTGTCCTTATTCTCTAAATCTCAGACCTTGTGCGATGAGGGGCAAGTGAGCCTGCAGGCCCAGGCAAGGGGGGCAGGGACACTTGGCAAAATGCACACGCTTTCAGCTTGTTTGCTAGCCAACGTGGAAGGTCTTTCCTAGGAAGACGGTGTGGTCAAAGTCAGGGGTCTGGTTCAACTCTCTTTCTAGGAGGATTGCTAAACCATACCAAGGTACCATTCTAATTTGATGATGGCTGATAAAAGTTTCCAAGTGGACATATCTATCATACTTGACAGATTTCAGTGAAACATGTCATGCACCTTAGAGGCTGTAGAGATAAAAGACCGGTGAGAAAAAAATTGTTTTAAATCAGAATGAAAATGGCGGTATTTCTGAGTGGTGGGATTCCTATCACACAAAAAGGAAAGTCAGTAGGCTGGCAGGAGCTGTCAAAGGCAGTTGATCCACCGGTTATTAGGAAATGGAGGCCCCAAACTGGGCCCTAACCTAGCCTGACCAACTTCGGGATGCCTGTGGTACTGCATCATCCATGCGTATGTCAGGGACCACTTCCAAAATTCTGACTCATTTCCCAGACCAGTGAAACCATGTAAGCGTGCATATGAGTTTCATGCCTGGTGTCATCCCTGGGAATTTTTGTCAGCTTTGGTGCCCGGAAATGATTCCATTAGACCTGGTAGAAGCTGGGTGGTGTGATGGCAAGAGCCAGGCAGAGACCTAAGCTCCAGTCCTAGCTCTGTTACCAATTAACTGTCATTCCAAGTGAGTCTTTTTTTTTTTAATTAATTAATTTATTTATTTATGGCTGTGTTGGGTCTTCGTTTCCGTGTGAGGGCTTTCTCTAGTTGCGGCAAGCGGGGGCCACTCTTCACCGCGGCGCACGGGCCTCTCACTATCGCGGCCTCTCCTGTTGCGGAGCACAGGCTCCAGACGCGCAGGCTCAGTAGTTGTGGCTCACGGGCCCAGTTGCTCCGCGGCATGTGGGATCTTCCCAGACCAGGGCTCGAACCCGTGTCCCCTGCATTGGCAGGCAGAGTCTCAACCACTGCGCCACCAGGGAAGCCCCCAAGTGAGTCTTTTAACCAATCTGTGTCTTGCTTTCTTCAGTGGTTAAAAAGAGACTGCTTAATTTGATGACTGAGTCCCTTCCAGGTTTAAAATTTTTTAATGTCTGTGTCTTAGCTTTGGGTTCAACAAAGAATTGTTGTAGATATGCAAGTCATCTGATTTGATAAATTCTTTTAGGTCTGAAAGGGATCTTAAAGCTCATCTAGTCCAACCCCTTTATCTTACAGATATAGAAACCGAGACCCAGAGAGGAGAAGGGAGTTGCTCAGTTTGGACAGAATGAAGGTTAGAGATAAGGTTTCGTGATTCCCAGGGCAGTACATTTCCCACTACATTTATTTTTAAATCAAAGTAATGCATGGGCATGGTTTTAAAATACCAAATAATACAGGAGCACTTGTAATTAAAAAAAAAAAACAGTTTTCTGCCCCAGCCCTAGTCCCACTCCTCAGAAGCAACCATTTTTAACAGATTCTGTTTTCAATTCATATCTGGTGGTTACTTCAAGGTCTCTAAGTATGCCTCTACTCCTATTCCTTGATTTATCCATTTTGGACCTTATCTATTGACTCCCTGCTATAAAAACTGAGGATTTAGCTCACTTAACATTACTCCCAACCTCCTCTCTTTCCTCCGCCTCCCCATGTTTGATAGTATTATCTTTATGAGGTTTTGAAATTCACCTTTTAAAATAGCATATAGTATAATTTACTATTTTGGGTATACAGTCCTATGAGTTTAGACAAATACATAAAGTCATATAACCACCATCACAATCAAGACATAGAACAATTCCATCACCCCCCAAAACTTCCTTATGCTGCCCTTTGTAATCAACCCTGCCCTTCACTCCCAAACCCCAATAACCACTGATCTGTTTTATGTTCCTATACTTTTGCCTTTTCCAGAATGTTATAGAAATGGAACCAGAGAATATGTGATCTTTTGACACTGCTTCTTTCACTCAGTATAATTATTTTGAGATTCATGTCTCCGTAGTTCATTTTTTTTTATTGCTGAGTAGTATTCCATTGCTTGGATGTACCAGTTTACCCATTCACCAGTTGAAAGACATTTGGGTTGTTTCCAGTTTGATAGTATTATTTTCAGTGAATTCCACTGGTTACCTTTTAATTTGAAATCATATGCTTAAACCTCTATTTCTATTTCTCTAGATAGCATCCACTATATATTAACTAGGTCTTCCTTTTCAGAATAGTAAATGCTTTTGACTGGATTTCAAAACATGATACTTTCATTCATTTTGTCTCCGTTTTAAGTGGATTGAGTTTGAGGGTGTAATTTTTCATGGGGGTGAGCGGGCTTGTTTAAATGCTACCCAGCAGCCCCATTCAGGGCTACTGCTATTCTAAATGGCTCCTGTAGCATGGGTGCTTTCTCTAGCTCCAGACGTGCTTGTTGCTGGGAAGATATACATGTACTTTCTGTTCTGACCGTTGCTAACTCAGGCAGTAATTTTGGGGAAAAAGACCTTTCTTCATGTGGATTTCAGCTTTTGTCTGTCATGCTTTTTCTGTTCCAGCTGCCTTTACCAGTGAGCACAAAGCCACATTTCAAAGGAGACTGACAAATTATCCCCAGCTGCCAGAAGGAGGTTAGCTTTCTGTGTGTTCTGTGTCCCCCTTCTCTGATAACTAACAGGTTAACTTTCTAAAGGGAACTGACAAAAGCAGAAATTGTCCTTTTACCCAAATGGATTTTTGCTTTTTTAAAAGATGTGGATTTGTAATATTCCTCTCCATTCTGACCCTAATTTACATCAGGAAATACAGTGTAAATGATTACAACTGAGCCCCTGTCATTTGCAAGATTCATATTAGTGCATTTCTTTTTTTAAAGCATTTATGAGATCAAAATTATGTTTGAAAATTTTCTGGCACAGTGTCTTTCCTCAAAAAGTAGCCATTTAAAGGCTGAATGATATCAGCTCTGGCCATAGAGATTTATATGTGGTTATATTTACTTGCATTTTTAACCATCTTTGTATGTGTGTTATCTACCTAGCACTTACACTGCATAACTCATACCTAGCATAGTACCCTACACATAGTAGGTGCTCAGTAAATGCCTTTTGAATGGAAATGGTCCAAAATAGTGTCATGTACACATGATGGTGAACTATTCTGTATTAATGCAGTGAGTCAGGCGTTCTCAAACACAACTGGGCATGAGAATTGGCACAACTTTCCCACAGGAAGATTTGGCAAAATGTGCCAAAGCCTTAACAATGTTCTTGTCCTTTCACCCAGTAATTCTCTAAGGACTTATCCTTAAAAAATAATAGAAATGCACAAAAGATATAAATACTAGGAAACTCATTGTAGCATCATTTAAAATGGAGAAAAAGTGAAATCAACTTAAAAGTCTATATTATAAAATCGTATGCAGTAACATTTAACACTATGAAATGCTATGTATTTATTTAAAATCATGTTTAAGAGAGTATTTAATAACATGGGGAAATGCTCACAACCTAAATTAAGTGGGGAAAGGGAGGATACAAATGAACATACAGTATGATCTCATGTGTGTGTGTGCAAAAGAAAGAAGACTGAAGGGAAATACATACAAATAATAACAATGGTTTTCTCTAATGGTAGAATTATGAGTTATTTTTATATTCTAATTTTTGTAATTTCCAAATTCTCTACAATGAGTTTGTATTACTTTACAATTTGAAAAATATCTTTTTAATTTGAAAGAAAGAAATACTATCCTAGGGACTTCCCTGGTGGCACAGTGGTTAAGAATCCACCTGCCAATGCAGGGGACACGGGTTCGAGCCCTGGTCCGGGAAGATCCCACATGCCGCGGAGCAACTAAGCCTGTGCACCATAACTACTGAGCCCGCATGCCACAACTACTGAAGCCCGCGTGCCTAGAGCCCGTGCTCCACAACAAGAGAAGCCACCGCAATGAGAAGCCCGTGCACCGCAACAAAGAGTAGTCACCCCTCGCCGCAACTAGAGAAAGCCCGCGCACAGCAACAAAGACCCAATGCAGCCAAAAATAAATTTTTAAAAAATTTTTTAAAAAAAGAACTACTATCCTAGTCACAATATGTGGATCGATTTCTCAAACCAAAGTCAGCTCTTCAGATGCCACGTGGAAAGTCACGGCAGTGTTTAGTTTTCAGAAAGACAAAATGAAGCTACAAGTTTTTTCAGGTTTAACTGTTAAGAACCTCAGTTTGATATTGCAAGGCAAATGTGTTCATCCTTTTCTCTAGGCCTCGTTAGGTTTCATCCTTCTCTCTCCCCATCCCCACCCATTTTAAAACTGTCCAGATCTGTGGAAAAAATGTTGAGTAAACTGGAAATAAATAAAATCCAATGGCTTTAAGATACCACAAAGCCCTCCCTTCCTGTGTACTAATGGCTACCTGCCCACTGTACTCCCCAGAGTGGAGGGCTGGAGTCAGCCAAAATGGAGGCTTTTCTGATTCAAGCGTGAAAACTGCAAAACACAGAAAAACTTAGGAAGTCTGAAATGATTGAGACACAACATGTATAACCTTCCCTCCTTACATTCTGACCTTCACACAATATAAACTGGTGGGCTCTTCTGGGAAAAAAACTACTAAGTAAAAACTCAGTCATAGAAGGCAGCTACAGTAAGGACTATTAACATTTCAAAGAAATCTCAGAATCCTAGAACTTTACAGCTGGAAGGGAAGTATTCCAACAAGTATAGCATTCCTTCCAAATACCAGATACTCTGCCGGGTGCTGATCCAGTGTTACCTCATTAAAAACCATCTAGCAATGCACCCCATTTTACAGATGAAGAAATCAAAGCCCAGGGAGGGATTATGAATTGCCTTAGATCACATAGTTTGTTGACTGCAGAGCTGGAGCTAGGCTCCACATCTTCTGGAGACTCTCAGGTGAAAAGATGGGTTTTTCTAATATTACCTAGCCCCTCAGCTTCAGAGAGTCCAAGTACTTACCGTGCAATTGTGCTTGGATGTTTTGCTAACAGTTCAAGCTAATCAAGTCCAAAATCAAACACATAATCTTCCCCTTGGCTCCCAGTGACCCAGGATCTGAACCAAAGTCTGGCTTTTTGCTCTCTTTCACACCCCCTCCCCCACATAAACAATCTGTTAACAAGTCCTGTCAATTTTTCCTTTAAAAATACCTTCAAAAAGGTACAAACTTCCAGTTATAAAATAAATAAGTCATGGGGATGTGATGTACAGCATGGCCACCACAGTTAATAATGCTGTATTGTATATTTGCAAGTTGCTAAAAAGTAGATCTTAAAAATTCTCATCACAAGAAAGAAACATTTGTAACTATGTATGGTGACAGACGTCAACTAGACTTATTGTGGTGATCGTTTCACAATATATATGAATATCGAATCATTATGCTGTACACCTGAAATTAATATAATGTTATATGTCAATTATACCTCAATAAAAAATACCTCCAGATCCTACCCAACCTACAAGACAAAACCAACCTCTACCTCCTTAAGAAATCCCTTCTTGGCTACTCCAGCCCACACTGCTGCCTCTCTTCTGACTTCATACAGCAATTCTAGTGTGCAGCACACAGTTAGTTTAGCACCTGTCATTCAGGGGCAATTAGCATTTGTTCAGCAGCATTCATCCTGGCAACAAATATGTATTGAGTGTCTACTATATGTCAGGTCCTAAGATGGAGAATTCATTTGTCTTGTCTCCTCACCTAGATATTAAACACCCTGAGAGTGGAGGCTACAGCCTTTGCCGTAGCCTCTTAAACACCCATTGCAGCTCTGGGCACATACTGAAGACTTGTTTGTTCAAGAGCAGAACAGATTTAAGGAATCTGTCACCAGCTCAGCAGCTGGAGAACTCTGGGGATGCTTTAATCTATAGTTCTGCCTCACTATCATACAGGCTACATGAGTATGATCCACTCACTCAATGAAGACAGCATATCAAACTGTGACTTTTTAACACCATACCTTCCGAGATAAGTGAAGAGATTTAACTAATACGAGATGTGGGGTCCAAAAAGTCAAATGGTGTTTTCCACCTCCAGGAAGCTGGAGTAGATGTACTCTTCCCTATTTCTCTCACTAAGTACAGTTAAAAACCCTGGACATTATATATATAAACAGATATAAGAAGACCAAGAAAGGTGGAGAGAAAAGGGTGGAGTGGCTAAGGACCTCAGCAACCAAAGAATGACATGGTGGTGAGTTCCCTGGATTTTCTTTTTGCTTCATAGATTCCAGACTAGCTGCTGGAAACACCAGCAGTTCAGAGAACACCAAATGGGAGCAAACAAACAAAAAAAGTCCTGCTCTCTCTAGCCAAAGGACCAGGAAAGGGGCAGCCTAGCAAGGTAGAACACTTTTAGACTAGTACTGTTCTACTGTAGCCAAACACCACAGGAAACACTGTGACTCCCACACCCACCCATGCCAACAAATGACGAATGGGGAGCCTGACCTTCTACCCCAATCTGGCAGTAACAAGGCAGCAACCCTCTTTCCCCTGCCAGAGCAGTGACAGAAAAAAAAAAAAAAACAAACAGCTAAAACAGAAGGTTTAAATAAGATCCAGAGTCTCATTACATGATACCCAAAATGAACAGTATTCAACTGAAAATCATTCATCATACCAAGACCCAGGAAAATCTTAAATTGAATGAAAAAAAGAATCAATAGATGCCCAAACCAGGATAACAGAGATGTGAGAATTATCTGACAAAGATTTTGAAGTAGCTGTCATAAAAATGCTTCAATGAGCAATTACAAACATGCTTCAAACAAAGGAAAAGAATAGAAAGTCTCAGCAAAGAAATATAACAGCTCAGCAAACAAATAAGAATATACAACTAAGAACTAAATGGAAATTTTAGAACTGAAAATCTCAGTGGATGAGCTCAACAGAGTAGAGGGGACAAATGAAAGGCTTAATGAACTTGAAGATATAACAACAGAAATTACACAGAGAGAAATACAAAAAATGAAAAGAGTCTCAGGGACCTGTGGGACTATAACAAAAGATATAACATTCATATCACTGGAGTCTCAGGAAAAGGGAAGAAAGAGAATGGGGCTGAAAAGGATTTGAAAAAATAATGGCTTAAAGTTTCCAAATTTGGGTAAAGATATAAACCTACATATTCAAAGAGCTGAAAGAACCCAAACAGGGTAGACCCAAAGAAATTCACACTAAGACCCATCATAGTCAAACTTCTGAAAACTAAAGACAAAGAAAAAAATCTTGAAAGCAGACAGAAGAGAGAAGATATTACGTACAGGGAAACAATGTTTTGAATAAGGAATTGGCACATTTTTTAAGCGCTAAAAGAAAAGAACTGCCAAACCAGAATCCTGTATCCCTCAAAAATATCCATCAGGAATGAAAGGGAAATCAAGAAGTTCTCAGATGAAGAAAAAGTAAGAGAATTTGTCACCATCACACTTATCCTAAAAGAATAGCTAGAAGAATTTCTCCAGACAGAAAGGAAATAATAAAAGAAGAAACCTTGGAACATCAGGAAGAAAGAACACAATAAACAAAACCATTAATAAATCTAGTAGACTTTCCTTCCCCTCTTAACTCTTCAAAATTATGTTTGATGGCTGAAGCAAAAATTATAACACTATCTGATATGGTTCTAGATGTATGTAGAGGAAATATTTAAGATACTGTAATAATATTATAAACTGAGGAAGGTAAATGGACATAAATGGAGGCAAGGTTTCTACTTCACCTGAAATGGTAAAATAACACCATCACTGAGTATGATAAGTTATGTATATATATAAATATAATACCTAAAGGAACCACTAAAATCTGTGCAAAGATATACACTCAAAACCATGACAAATATATCAAAATGATCTTCTGAAAAATATTCAAGTAACCCACAGGAAGGCAGGAAAAAGAAAGCTAAGGACTGAAAAGCAGAAAGCAAAAAATAAAATGGCAGACTTAGATCCTAATTTATTGAAAATTACATTAAATGTAAGTGGTCTAAGCACATCAATTAGAAGACAAAGATTGGTGGAGTGGATAAGAAAAATATGACCCAATTATATGCATTCTACAAGACACTCACTTCAAATATAGTGATATAGGGAGGTTGAAAGTAAAAGGATGTAAAGAGATATATCATGCAAACATTAATAAAAAGAAAGCATGAGTGTCTATATTAATATCAGATAAGCTTCAGAGCAAAGAAAATTACCAGAGGCAGAGAGGGACATTATGATATATGATAGTAACATAATGATAAAAGGGTCAATCCACCAAAAAGACATAGCAATCCTAAATGTGTATGGGCCAAACAACTGAGCTGTTTTTGAAGCAAAACATGTGAAGCAGAAACTAATAGAACTGAAGGGAGAAATAGACAAATCCACAAGTATAGTTGGAGATTTCAATACCCTTCCTTCAACAATTGATAGAACCCAGCAAAGATATAGAAGAACTCAACATCACCATCAACCAACAGGATCTATTCAACATTTACAGAAGACTCCGCCCAACACCAGCAGAATACAAATTCTTTTCAAGCACCCAAGGCACATATGCCAAGATAGACCGTATTCTGAGCCATAAAACAAACCTCAACAAAGTTAGAAGAATTAAAACCATACACAGTGTGTTCTCTAGCCATAATGGAATCAAATTAGAAATCCATAACAGAAAGATAACAGGAAATTTTCCAAACACTTGGAAACTAAACAACATACTTCTAAATAATCCATACATCAAAGAGGAACTCTCAAGAGAAATTAAAAAATACATTGAGCTAAATTGAAAATTAAAATACAACATTTAAAAATTTGTGAGACACAGCAAAAGCCATGCTGAGGGGGAAATTTATCACACTAAGTTACATACATTAGAAAAGAGGAAATGTCTTGAATCAGTCATCTAAGCTCCCACATAAAGAACCTAGAAAAAGAAGAGCAGAATAAACACAAAGCAAGCAGAAGGAAGGAAATCATAACGAGCAGAAATCAATGAAATTGAAAAGAGGAAAACAATAAAGAAAATCAATGAAACAAAAGCTGTTCTTTTGTAAAGATCCATAGACTTGACAGATCTCTAGCAAGACAGACAAAAGAAAAAGGGAGGAAGCAAATTACCAATATCAGGAACAAAACAGGAGATATCACTACAGATCCTGCAGATATCAAAAGGATAATAAGGGAATACCATGAACTACTCGAAACACATAAATTTAAAAATTTAGATGAAATCGACCAATTCCTTGAAAAACACAAACTACCACAACTCACCCAATATAAATGGAGTTCACAGCCCTATAACCATTAAGGAAATTAACTCCATAATTTTAAAACTCCCAAAAAAGAAATCTCTAGTTCCAGATGGTTTTACTGGATAATTTTACCAAATACTTAAAGAAAAAGTAACACCAATTCTACATAATCCCTTCCAGAAAATGGAAGTAGCAGGAACATTTCCCCATTCATTTTATGAAGCTCGTATTACCCTGATACCAAAGCCAGATAGAGACAGTACAAGAAAACTACAGACCAATATTCCTCATAAATATAGATGCAAAAGTCCTTAATGAAATATTAGCAAGTAGAATTCAGCAATATAAAAGAATTATACACCATGACCAAGTGGGGTTCATTCCAAGTATACAAGTCTGGTTCAGTATTAAAAACCAACCAATGTAACCCACCATATTAACAGGCTGAAGGAAAAAAATCACATTAGCATATCAATTGATACAGAAAAGGTATTTGACAAAATTCAACATCCATTCATGACAAAATCTCTCAGCAAGCAAGGAATAGAAGGAAACTTCCTTAACTTGCTAAAGGGTATCTACCAAAAAACTCTACAACTAATATTATATTTAAGGGTGAAAAACTGAATGCTTTCACCCTGAGATCAGGTAGAAGGCAAGGATGTCCATTTCCACCATTCTTATTCATCATAGTGCTAGAAGTTCTAGTCAGTAGAATAAAGACAGAAAAGAAAAAACATATAGATCAGAAAGGAAGAAATGACACTTTTTCTATTTGCAGATGGCATGATGATCTAGATAGATAATCCCAAGGAATCTATGTTTATTTTTTTAATTCATTTTATTCAAGTATAGTTGATTTACAATGCTGTGTTAATTTCTGCTGTACAGCAAAGTGATTCAGTTATACATATATATGCATTATTTTTCATATTCTTTTCCACTTATCACAGGATACTGAATATAGTTCCCTGTGCTATACAGTAGGACCTTGTTGTTTATTCATTCTCTATATAATAGTTTGCATCTGCTAATCCCAAACTCCCAATCCATCCCTCCCCCTCCCTCCTTCCCCTTGGCAACCACAAGTCTGTTCTCTATGTCTGTGAGTCTGTTTTGTAGATAAGTTCCTTTGTGTCATATTTTAGGAATCTATTTTTTAAACTCTTAAAACTAATAAGTGAGTTCAGCAAGGTCACAGAATAAGCATAAAAAATCTATTGTATTTCTATATACTAACAATGAATACATGGGCACCAAAATCAAAAATACAATACCATTTATAATTGCTCAAAAAAAAGACTTAGATGTATATCTAACAAAATATGCATAAAACTTGTATGCTGAAAACTACAAAATGCTAATGAAAGAAATCAAAGAAGAGGGGAATTCCCTGGCAGTCCAGTGGTTAGGACTCCATGCTTTCACTGCCAAGGGCCCAGGTTTGATCCCTAGTCAGGGAACTAAGATCCCACAAGCTGCACAGCATGGCCAAAAAAAATTTTTTTTTTAAAAAAAAAGTCAAAGAAGATCTAAATAAATGGAAAGACATACCATGTTCCTGGTTATGAAGACACAACATAGTAAGGATGTCAATACTCTTTAAATTGTTATACAGGTTGATAGTTCCTAATCAAAGTCCCAGCAAGACTTTTGTAGAATTTTATCTAAACTTTATACACAAAGTCAAAGGAACTAGAATAGCTAAAACAGTTTTGAAAAATAATAAAGTGGGAGGAATCAGTTGGCCTTACTATGTATCTACACTAATCAAGACTGTGGGAAAAGAAAAAAAAAGAAAGAAAGAAAAAAATAAAAGGACTTCCCTGGTGGTCCAGTGGTTAAGACTCTGCGCTTCCAGTGCAGGGGGCACGGGTTTGATCCCTGGTCAGGGAAGTTCTGCATGCCACGCGGTGCGGCCAAAAAAGAAAAAAAAAAGACTGTGGTATTGGCAGAAGGATAGGCAGATAGACCAATAGAACTGAATAGACTCCAGAATACACTCACATAAATATACTCAACTGATTTTTTTAAAGTATAAATGCAATTCAATGAAGGAAAGATGGCCTTTTCAACAAATGGTGCCGGAGAAATTGGACATCCATAGGCAAAAAAAGAACCTTGTATTAGAATTCTTCAAAGAAACATAACCAATAGAGTGTGTGTGTGTAGAGAGACAGTGTGTATATAGAAAGAATGTGTGTGTATATATATATGTATATATATGTGTGTGTGTGTGTGTGTGTGTGTGTATGTATACATATATCCAATTTCTCCAGCACCATTTATTGAAAAGGCTATCCACCTTTCCTTCTTTGAATTCCATTTGTATTTTAAATATATACAGAGAGAAAGAGAGATGTTTATTTTAAGAAATTGGCTCACGTGATTGTGGATGCTGGCAAGTCCAAATCTACAAGTCAGGCCAGCAGGCTGGAGACCCAGGGAAGGGTTGATATTGCAACTCTAATCTGAAGGTAGTCTTCTAGAAAACTCCCTCTTCCTTGGAGGAGGTTAATCTTTCTCTTAAGGCCTTCAACTGATTGCATGAGGCCCACCTATATTATGGAGGGTAATCTGCCTTAAAGTCTACTGAATTAAATGTTAATCTTCTCTAAAAATAAAAAATACCTTCACAGCAACATTCAGCTGTGTTTCATCAAATATCTGGGCACCATGGCCTAGCCAAGTTGACACATAAAATTAATCATCACAAACCTCATCCAAAGTCTCATAACTTATACAAAAATTAAGTCAGAATGGATCATGGGGCTTCCCTGGTGGCGCAGTGGTTGAGAATCTGCCTGCCAATGCAAGGGACACGGGTTCGAGCCCTGGTCTGGGAAGATCCCACGTGCCTCAGAGCAACTGGGCCCGTGAGCCACAACTACTGAGCCTGAGCGTCTGGAGCCTGTGCTCCGCAACAAGAGAGGCCGCGATAGTGAGAGGCCCGTGCACCGCGATGAAGAGTGGCCCCCACTCGCCGCAACTGGAGAAAGCCCTCACACAGAAACGAAGACCCAACACAGCCAAAAATAAACATAATAAATAAATAATAAATTAAAAAAAATTTTTTTAAAAATGGATCATGGACTTAAAACTATAAAAATTTTAAAAATAGGAGAAAATCTTCAGGACCTAGGACTAGGGAAAAAGTTCTTAGGCTTGACACCAAAAGCACAATACAGAAAAGGAAAAATCGATAAATTGAACCTGATCAAAATGTTAAACTTTTGCTCTATGCAAGGCGCTGTTAAGAGGATGAAAAGACAACCTACAAAGTGGGAGAAAATATTTGCAAACCACACATCTGCCAAACGACTCACATCAAGGATATATGAAGAACTTTTTTAAAACAGTTAAGAAAACAGACAATCCAATCAGAAAATGGGTAAAGGACATAAAGGTACATTTCACCAAGGAGGAAATACAGATGGTAAATACACAAAAGGATGTTCACCATCATTAACCATTAGGGAAATGCAAACTTAGACCACAATGAGATGTTACTACACACCTATTAGAACAGTTGAAATAAAAAATAGTGACAATACCAAACGCTGGCGAGAATGTGGAAAAACCAGAACTCGCAGACATTGCGGGTGGGAATATGAAATGCTGCGGCCACTCTGGAAAACAGTTTGGCAGTTTCTTATAAAACTAAACATGCATTTACCATAGGACCCAGCAATCACTCCTGGGTATTTATCCCAGAGAAATGAAAACTAATGTCCCCTACAAAGTACATGAATGTACTTTGTACATGAATGTATTTTGTACATGAATGTTTATAGCAGCTTTACTTGCAATAGCCCCAAATCGAAAACAACCAAAACGTCCCTCTATAGGTGAATAGTGAAACAAACTGTGGGTGTGATGAAAAGGAAGGGACAACAGCTTGGATGGACCTCAAGGGTATTATCCTGAGTGGCAAAAATTGTTTGCACCAAGATCTCCACCCCTCGCTCCCCAGTCCCCCTACCCCACCACCCCTAATTGCAAACATTCTAGGTTCAGTTCCCTAGGATTCGAAAGACAAATTGACAAAAAGCACCACAGGTGATTTCAATTTTGTGGCAGTGTATGAGGAGTGGCAGTCTCTAAAGCAATGTTTCTTAAATATTATCATTACTATCCCACATCTACAAGACACACACACTTGAGCACACACACACATATCCCAGATGTCGGGCTTTTCATGCTATGGGATTCCGGCCTCTATTGACTCATTTTCAAAGATGAAAGATAGAGACCCACCTGAGCTGTACTCAGATGAGGGGAGAAGGTGATGGCTGGTGGCAGCGTAGGGGAAAGAGTAGCAGGGAAGAGAGGAAGATAAACCTGATAAGAGTTGCAGGGAGAGGCTTGTGCTGACCTGTGCTGCAGTTCTGTAGCTTTGGTCTTGGCCATTCTGTTGACATGTGCTCACTATCTCCCCATCTGCAGCCCCAGTTCAGAGTCTGAGAACTGGTGTGGAAATGGACCTTCTTCAGGGAGGCCTTAAGCCAGACCCCAAGACTAGGTTAGATCCTTGTGTTATACACTCTCACAGCACTTGAATCTGACCTTGGTATCATTTTTATCACAATTTTAGCTACACGTTTTTGAGATTAACTATTGAATGTTAAATAATGATGCATGAGTTTATTTATTTAACATGTCTCCCACTTGGGACTGTAAACTCTATGAAGGTAGGAACCCTGTCTTAGTTCACTTTCGTATATTGCCAAGCATCTAACACACTGTTGGTCCAGAGAAGGTGCTCGGTAGATATTTGTTGGATGAATGGAAGGGGGAAGGTAGCAAGATCCTGACTGAATTAAACATAGTTACTGAAAATCATATTGAGGAAAATAAATTTTGATTTATATTTATTTTCTCTATTATGAAAATAGGAAAAACATTACTTATCCCACTTATCACATTGGATAAGACTGAATGGATATGGAGATACTCTGGGATAAAGAGCACTTGTTCAAGTCCATGGGCTAATGGTAATAAAGCACTGGCTTCCTACCCATTGAGTTTGGGGGGCCCATTGTACATTCTTTTCATGGAATCCAGGCCCTGTGTGTGCTATGTATGAAAATGTGTCCATCTCTAGGGGGTTTCTTTCCACCCACCAAGGATCCCTCCAAATCACCCAGTAGAGCCCAGGGGTTGATGGAACCATGTGCTAGGTTAGAGTGCCTGCCCAGGCTAAATAAGGACAGGCAGGGATCAAAAATTATGGTTTCTATTACCTTTATTTATTTCCCCCACAGGAATAACTGAGTTCAGTTGAGCGAGCACAAAAGATTTGAGAAAAGAGTCTCCTTTAGACTCTGACCTTAGAGCCCAAATACTGTTTCCCATGCTTCTCCATGTTTTCCATTCCCTGTCACTCACATGGGACCCCCCTCCCCACCAGTCAGCAAGGAAGCCAGATTTTTCCAGTGGGAGGAATTGGAAGGGGGTGCAGATGTTCCATGTCAGTACATTTCAGGGACAAGTCCAACCTGTTTAGCCTTTAACACATAAGCTTGCCTTTTCTTCTCAATATACCATGACCCAGCCCCAGGCCACCCAGGCTCCCCCCAACCCCCAGCCCCTTAGGGGAAACAAGGTCCCTGCTGGCTGAGTTCCACATGCAATTCCCAAGTTACAATGAATACTGCGCTCCTCATGGCCACTTGACACCAGAGCGGTTGCTCAACCCTCCCTCGTTCCCACGCCTGCAGGGCTGGAATTATCTTGGTTCCCTGGGCCCCCGAGTAAGTCAACTTTTTCCCAAGGTGCCCTTCTGCTTTCTACTGGTCTTCATTGAATTCATCCCGAGTTTCTCCTCCCTTTCTCCAACCTGAGCTTTCTGCGTCCTGAGTATTCTCCCCTTGCCCATCATACTCTAGTCAGACCATTTTCTCACAATGGCCTCCCCCAACACCTGGCCCAGGCCCATGTCCACTCCGCTCTTGTTTGGTTTCAGGAGTGGTCCTTTACCCACCAGCAACTGGCAATCACCAAACACCCACAGGCTCCTGAGATCACCTCGGTCTTCACTGCAAAGAGGGTCTAATTCCAGTACACACAGAACGGGGGAGATAGTTATAGAAAAAAACAGGCAAGATACAAATATTACCGAGTTTTCCAATGAGAGTCGTCTTCAGCAAAACAGCTCAAACTGGGAATGGCTAATCCAATCATAATCCATGAAAATCTGCTCAAGTGCATTTTACAACACTTTCCTAGGAGCATACTTTTTGTATATGAACCTTATTCAAAGTTCTCTGAGGATACAAGTACCAGAACCTCATACATTGGGCTTTTTTCTAGGCTTGGCCCCATTTTTTAAGCAGGGGAAAACGGTACCAGTTCATAAAACCAAGAAATGTGTTGGCAGTTGATTTACTCTGCATGAAACTTGCTTCTTTTTCTAGCCTGGAGGTTAAGAAGGGGAAAGGGAAGGACAACCACATTGATGCTAATGTCTGTCCCCTTCCCCACCCCGCCTGCCACCTCGAAACCTAGCTGGTCTCCTAAATAAGCTGGCGTGCCAGGCAGAGGCCATCGTAAGTAGCACATGAATGAAGTGAGAGAGAAAGGAAACTTGGGAAGGCTCAGAAAGCCCTAAGTGTGGTGCCGGGCATATCGGTAGCGCTGAGTAAATGTTAGGGGTGCTGAGGAGGAGAGAGAAACGGAGACAGAGCCAGTGGTCAGATGACCTTGGATTCTACTGGAAAGAAGGGGCCTGGCAGCTGGTGTCTCTCTCCTTGCCCTGCCACTCTGCCTTTCCAGCCCAACTCAAAGCTTGCTTCGTGGCCCCTCAGGTTGAACAGCTGAGACTTTGTTCCCAAACTCAGGTCTGCCGTCCTGCACACCTGGGTGGAACGTCGCTCTCGCCTTCCTGCAGTTACCGAATCGCTTTAAGGGAAACGCTGTACATTTTTTCAAAGGGAGCCTGCGCTTATATTTGCTTACGGTGAATTTTAAAATTTAGAAGATAATGAGTTGTTTACCAAATAAATACGTCTGTTCGCATCCATTTGTCATCCCCTCCCTGGCAGATGCCTCCCCGCCTCCTGTGGGCTCCAGAAGCAGGGCGGGCAGTGGGGTATGAAAATGTGAGTCGTTGGTCTTCTTGGACCCAAAAATTATTTACAGAGTGCAGGATTTACAGTCAGGAAGGATTTTTTTTTTTTACAGAAATGGGCAAATCCTAGATACTCTCTATGTATACAAACCTCCTTTCCAACAGTTATGAAAGGACATTTTAAACTTTAAATGAGAGCCCTGTTGACGGTACATTCTCAACACTAAGTTCCATCCAAACATCGCGTTGAGGGGAAAGAGGTCAGATAAGAATTGCCACCTTTGGGTCCTGAAATCTCCCCAATAACGCTGCGACTCCGGAAGTAGGCAAGGGTCCTTGTTACGGCCCTGGCTCACTTCCCCACTGCCGTGCATCTCATGTCAAAGCATAAGCCAGTAACATACACCAAGGGATAGAATTTGACCCAGAGTCAGGTCAACTTGAACAGTTCTGCACAGAAGTCCAACTTGAAATCTACCCTCCGTGGAAGCAGTCCCCCCCTGCAGCTGCTCTCTCCCAGCTGCCCGGCCAGCTGCCATCAGGCCAAAATTACCTCCACCTCGGGGTCCCCTCCACACACTTCCTGGGGCTCATATGCTGCCCCATTCTCTGGAATTGCCCACATTGGAAGTCAGTTCTGGTTTTCACCAATACTTTTTTTTTTTTTTTAACGATAAAAGGGCAACTTAGTGATACCCCTCACCCTCAGCATGTTTGGAATGAGATAATACAAAAGCTTGCTGAGTCAGGCCCCAAGAACCAAACTGAGCCAGAGATGATGTGAATGTGGAACCAATCAAAAGTTTCATGGGTTAGAAAGGCCTGGCTTAATGGTTCTCTTTAAAACATTTTTTTAATTTTCAATCACATCATGTAGGGTAGAATCTTCACACTCTTTTTCCAGTTGGTGGCGGGGTTTTTTTTGTTTTTTGTTTTTTGTTTTGTTTGAGATGTTGGGCCTGTTTTTATGGGTCATTGGCAGAATGTGTGGGCGATAGGAGACTGGGTGTGACATTGAGGTTGGGACTCACAGGGAGCAAGAGGTCAAGAATCAAGGATTCAGGATCTGAACCACTGTTGCTTCTGTGGTGAGAGGTTGTCACCCAGGCAATTAAGTGTATATTAATTTTCCAGCAATGTAGTTTGAAAATCAGCACATCAAATAAAATATTTCACACCCAGGAAAAGCCAAATGCACATTCCTGCATGTGTGTCCCTAAGTGGTATTTTTATGGAGGGAAACCTTATTTGAAACACATGTCAGAACAGAAGTTGAGCTTATGAAAGGCACTGAGAAACCATGGCACAGGAGGTTTTAAGGCGTTGCCTGTAAAAAGCATAATCCTCCGCCTCAGTGCCTTCCACGGTTCGGCACTCATGTTCCGCGCTCGCGTTGATCCACCTGTGTGTACAGGTGTCCTCACTCATTTGCACATCGCTCACGGCAAAACCTGGTAGTCATATTGCTTGCATGTGTGAAATGAGAATCGGAAGTGGCTAGGGGATCTGTCATCTGGCCCCCCACCTGCTCAGCCTCAGGACAAGAAGGGAATCTCAAAATGATGGATGGGATTCTATCTGGACATCCCTGGAGGAGCTTCCTGAGACCAGCATTGGAATGAAGCTGTTTTCTGCCCACAGCTGAGAGATTCAGGTGCTCTGAACCCAAAGTGGGGAGCCCCGATCCACCCCCAAGCTTCTGTCTGGGTGTCTTGGAGGGGGCGTGACAGGTGTTGCACATAACGTGTGCACCAAGAAGGAGAGGATTGGGGCTGGCCATGGTCTCCGGCCTGGGGAGGCCCCGTGATAGAGAACTGTTGCGGGTGCATCGTCAGAAAAAGCTTGCCACGACTCTCATTTCTGTCTCTGCCTTCCCGGATGCCTGCCCGCCGCCTCTCTTTTTTCATTCATTTGTACATACATTCCTCCAGTATTTACCGAACACCTATTTCAGGCATAAGCCTGTGCTAGCCAGGGCAGGAGTATACAGAAGACGCTTGTTTTCTCCTCTCCCTCTCAATGGGTCTTCTCTCCTTCTCTCTCTCCCCATAATTCAGTGGTAACAGGGTGGATGGAGGAATATCCAAAATTCATCCCTGTAGGAGACATCCGCGCCAGGAATTTCCGGCAACCCCCCGGGGAGAGTGGCAGATTGATGGGAGTCTAGTTGGGACTCACAAGGGGGTGGAGGGAGGTGGGGATGGAGGGAGGTGGGAGGGGAAAGGAGCCCGCAGCCAGGCTGTCTGCCCAAGCCTAGCCTATAGGTCCCATTTATCGGGCACTTGCTCTGTGCCGTGCCCTGGATGTGCCATTTCTCATACCTCATTCAACCCTCCAACCCAAGAGGTAGTTACTATACCTGGCCCTGTTTTTTTTTTATGAGGAAACTGAGGCCAGGAGGGGGAAGTGACTTGCCCAGAGTCACCCAGCTAGGAAGCGACAGAGCCCCAGTTCAAGCTTAGGTCTATCTCCAATGCCCAGGCATTTAAAAAACTCAGAATGTGGTTTAGACATCAGTATGAACATAGATTAGGAGCTTCTAAAAGGTGCTATGAGCCCTGTTTAATTGAGTTTCTGCACAGTTTGAGTTGCTGTATTCAAGAATCATGATTTTAGGGAATTCCCTGGCAGTCCAGTGGTTAAGACTCAAGGCTTTCACTGCTGTGGATGCCGGTTCGATCCCTGCTCAGGGAACTAAGATCCCTGCACGGTGCGGCCAAAAAAAAAAAAAGAATAATGATTTTAATAATAGCTACCATTTACTGAGCACTTACATGTCAGGAACTATACTAAACAGTTTTACATTCATGGTCTCATTTAATCCTCACAACCCTACGAAGTATTATTATTGTTGTTGTTGTTACTTTCCTTATTTTATAAATGAGGAAAGCAATGCTTAGAAAGTGACATGCCCAGGGTTACGCAGCACGTAAAAACAGAGTACAGTTTTATTCCAGGTCTCTCTGACACATCAAAGCCACTCAGCCACTAGACTATCCTGCCTTAAGCCCTCCATGGTCTTATTTTGAAGAGTCTTTCCTCAGACTTTCTTCTCACCCTTTTTCTGTCCATATAAGTGTCTCCATATAAACCTCACCCATTTCTGTCCTGTAAGATGAGCTAAGTCACTGTCTCCTCCGTAATCTCCTCCCCAAGACCACTTATTATCCCCAATATCCAATTAGCCTAGAAATCCCAAGGACGTGTCCATATCGGGGGAGTCATAACCAGAAGATTACTGGCACCAAATTTTTAGTCACCTTTATAGGCTTGTGGAATCTTAAGAAGACAAAGTAAAACCATAAATTCTTGTATTTAGAAATAACAAATGCTACTTAAAACTTGATTTTTTGAAAAAAAACTGCCTCCCAGGTTGACAATCTCCCACCAGCAAGATCTCTCAAAGGAAGGGAAAAATCCTCCTTCCTGAAAATCAGTTTATTTTATAAACAATGATAAGGTGGCCCTTTTGAAAGTGTTGCTTAGTTAGAGACTCAGAATTTAAACATACATTCCTAGTGAGGGATGTGTCCCAAATGACCATATCCCTTGAGAAGGACAATCCTTCATATTTCTTTAATCAGCTCCTTCCCCCTCGTTCTGTAGCACAAACGCCAGGGCAGCTGCCATTTTGGGCCGAGAGTTTCTCTTTCCATTTTCCAAGGAAGCAAAGAACAAGGATTGTCTCCCTTATCTCCCAGTCCCCTGTACGAGGTCATGCCCTTTGAGGACTTATTCTATTTCAGCCTCTACCTCTAGGCAGTCAGAAAAAATGACTCTGAGCCCCCCGGAGAATGAGCACCTGCTTCAGTGACTGTCCCAATGTGAACACGCTAATCCCCGGGTTTAGGAGAGGTTCGCCTTCCACACAAAATGGTCAGGCCCTTCTGATGGGTCAGCCCTGCTGGATTTCATAACCCAGTCTTGATTTCTAACAGGTGAGGGCCACAGTTGTTCAACTCTTATTATGAGCCAGTGCATGGCTCAAACACTATAAGATTCTTCATGAGGGGTCTGAGGGCATGCCAGATGGTATTATTGGGGGAAACCAGCTCAGTTCCTTTCTCCAGCGTCCCGAGCTAGTGGCTTTGACCAGGGACCAAGGGCACCCCAGCCCCGCTGATTTCTTTATACTCACCACGTGGACTTCTTTTAAAGTGAGTACTGAAATGTTTGTGAAAACCCAACTTTGTCAGGGCACCGGGGCGGCCCAGCAATAGTTGTTTAGAACATGGAACTAATGTGAAGTCCTTTTCGGATGTCTGCTCCCTCCCCCCTCCCATCCAAGCCCTGCGTGGAGCTTCACAAACATCCAGGCCTGGTAAAAGAAGCCCAGCATTCCTTTTAAAGACATGATGAAATCAGAAAGAGACACAATCTCTGTCCTTGGGGTGGAATTAGGAACATGTGATTCTCCACTTCTGTAACAAATGTAACAGTTTGAGAATATGTGGTCCCTTTTGAGGTTGCCATATTTGGTGGCTTTGTACAGAAACCATACACACTTCCCTTGTCAAAACAGATGGGGAAGGCCTGAGTACACAGCATGTCCTGAGGTGCACTATGCTCTGGGTCAGCCTGCAGCTCATGGAATAAACGTATTCCATCGAAATCAGGAATGACTGCTTGCTCTTAAGAAGTCTAAGATACAAGGAGTGATGAGTGATCTAGAATTATCTTCTCTGAGTGCATCTGAATTTCTGTCTCTCACTTACTGCCTTTTTTTCTCCATTCTTCCTGCTTAAAAAGCTATTAATTTCCTTACCTTCCCATCGTCCTAGACTCTGATCCCCATAAACAATCTGTGCCTCTTTTTTTAATGTCCTCTTTGTTAAACACCTTCCCTGTGTTACTTTCCTAGCGTTGGCAGATACTAGAAAGAAAACTATGGAAGCTCCATGAGCACGGCAGATGCTTCCAATCCTATCTTTGCCGCTTACTAGCTTTGTGTCTTCAGTGAGTTTCCTAACCTATCTGATACTCAGTTTCTTCTTCTGTAAAACGTGGCTATTACTACGAGTACCTCCCACACAGGGTCGCTGTGAGGATTCAGTGAGATGCTGCAAGTAAAGCCGCTTAGCCCAACGTCTCAATAAATGTTTGTTTCCTTCCTTCCTTCTTAAGAGGAATTTCAGTTTCTACACCAGGCAGCTGCCTCTGATGGGCAGCCTTGTCTAATGGGTGGAGTCGGTTTCTGTCTTGGTTCCCATAACTTAGGAGTAGAAAGAAAACTTTAAAAAGTGACAGGAGAAGCACAAATGACACGCTCAGCTGCTGTCTAACTGGGTCTGCCCTCTCCAGCCCGTGAATACTCCGTCCTTCCTCTTGTCTTTTTCAAATCTTGGGCTATTCTGGAAGGTTCCGTCCCTGCCCCTCACTGCCATTTGCCACCTTAGAGCTACTCTCGGCTTTTTGCAGCTGTGGGAAGCTGCTCCCAGAGCCCCTCTGTACTTTTGGTTTGCTCAGCTCCCTTGGCTGAGTTTGAGAGTCAATTCTGCCCCCTCTAGTCCATAGGTCAAACCACTTCAGGGCTTTCCCTTCCTTTCCACAATGATTTGCTCACCATAATATCTTACAATTTTGTATCTGGTGTAAAGGGGGAAGAGAAGCCAGGCAGACTGCTGGGAAGGCCTGAGGCCCAAAGTCTCTCCACCCTTCTGGGCCCCCATTTCCACAGCTTTAACATGTGATGTCTGTCTTTGAGGACCTTACAGGATTGCTGAAAGGATCAAGGGAGATAACAGGAGAGAACACACTCTATGGGAGGGGTGTCTCTATACAAAGAATAGATATCCAAATTAAAGAAAAAATTTGAGATTTATTGCCATACGTGACTCATATATGTTGAAACAAACTTTCAAAAATCCTGGGATTCTGCAATTGCTTAGAACGTGGCAAAGAAGCATAAACAGAGAAGAAAAGTTGTTCCTACCAGCCCTTTCTAGGTTAAATAGAGAATATTTACACTTTTGAGCACTTGCCCTATAGCTGTGGTGCTAGTTCCCAGGAGCAGAGCCCCAGCCTTTGCATTCAGTGCAGGAGGTTTGTAAAGAGGATCCCTAGTGCGGGGCTTTCAGAGATCATGCTGCTTGGAAAGGCCGTGTCAGCCCCCAATCACTTACAGCTGGACGGTAAGCCCCATTCTGAGTATTTATGTCTATATTGTGATTCACCCCCCCTTCTCCCCTGGCACCTTGCCCTTGTCATTGCCATGAATATCAGTAAGCGCCAATCACAACAAAAACCTGGCTTAGGGCTCAGGTCCCTGTGAGGCAGTATTGTGTTGTCTCGTATATGTCAGGAAGACCTATATACATAGCTGCATGGGGTGTGTGTGTGCGTGTGTGTGTGTGTGTGTGTGTGTGTTCTCTCCTGCCTGTGTTCATAATATATGCGCTCATTATGACCACATTATGATACACAATTATGACCACATTATGAATTGTGATAATATATTATGAACACATGCATGGGAACACACACACAGCATTCACTGATAATCAGAGCCTTCAAGACTCTCTAATGTAGCCTCCCACATAGGACAGGAATTCCCTCTCCAGCCATCCTGACAAGTGACCACCCAGACGCTACCGGAAGGCCTGCAGAGAACCCAAGACGCTTAGTTCTACACCGGACTTCTCCGTTCATTTTTGGACAACTTTTAAAGTTAGGAAAATCTTCCAAATGTTACGTTATAATCTCCCTCCCTAACTCCATTCTCCTGCAGGCGTCCAGTACCAGCACCAGCACCCCTTTAGACAGGCTTCTTTCTTTCTAACTTCCTGTCTCCATTCCTGGTTAGTCATCATCTTCCTAATCCCAAATGGATTTAATGTTGTAGCAAGACAGTCAGAACATTCATCGTTTCAAGCTCTTATCTCGGGAAGGAGGCATGTGTGTCTGTTCAAGTTGTTGGAAAAACATATTTATTAGTTTCCTAGGGCTGCTGTACAAAGGACCACAAACTGGGTGGTTATTCTGAGAATAACAGAAATGTATTCTCTCACAGTTCTGGAAGCTAGAAGTCCAAGATCAAAGTGTCAGCAGAGACATGCTCTCTCCCTGACGGCTCTAGGAGAGGATCCTTCTTTGCCTCTTCTAGTTTCTGGTGTTTGCTGAAAATCCTTAGCGTTCTTTGGCTTGTAAATGCATCACTCCAGTCACATGGTTGTCTTCTCCCTGTGACTTCACATTGTCTTCCCTCTGTGTCCAAATTTCTCCTTTTAGTAAGGGCATCAGTCATATTGGATTAGAGGCTCGACCCTTGAATACAATTTCAGAAAAGAGTCCTTTATTCTTTGTTAAGGGGAAGATAGATTGCCAGGGAGGAGAGGCCCTCCTCTTTTTGTTGTTAATATATATTTTAATAGTATTATATATCACATATGTATATATTATCAGATATAATAATAGGTCAGCCTTTTATATTTATTTTTAACATTATTTATATGCTATATACTTACTTTTAAACATATATACATTATAATAGGCAGATGATGAACTCATGTTCAACCTATTATGTATCTATTTTAACAAAATACTAATTGCATGGAGAAGGTACCAAGCCAATGCTCTGCCCCAAGTATTTTGATATTGCTAAGATAAGGACCTATCACACCCAAAGTCAAACTTTTGTTATATAAAAGGTACAGATGGCAGAAATGGAGAGTGATATCTGCCAGTGAAATACAATAGCATACGTGGAGATGGGGTCAACTTAGAAGCACTTTGGGGAGCACTCAGGCTGGGGGATGCTGAAACAAAACCTGAAGTTGGCCTGGATCTCTCTCAGTCTGGAGTTGGCAGAGTGGATTGGGCAAGCCTGGCCCAGGGTGAGCCAAGGGTCAATTTGCACTGGGGGAGACTTAACCCATCTTGCCTCCGATTTCCCAGGAACCTCTGGCGTTTTCTGATCTGTGCCTCTGTGCTTGGAACTGGTAGTGGACGTGTAGATGTGCTCTGAGGAGGAACAGACATCCAGCCCGCGATCTGGTTCCTCCTTGTAGCTAAGGGAATCCAGGGCGACTTCAGGGGGCTGTATCCATTTGCCTCACTCAAGCCAGTGATTCCAGCAAGCCCCTTCTAGGCACCCATGACTCTTCAGTACCTTGTGGACCTGAGACTTCCGGTTCTCATGATGCTGTGTCTCTCAGTTGCCTGGACTTGGGCTGCGTGGGCTTAAGAATTTCTTCTCTCCTCCCATGTAAAGCCAGACCAGAGGAGAGTGGCACCTTGTCTGCTGTCTAGAGGTTGACTTCGTTCAGTTACCTGAGACCATCAGAGTTGGGGTAGCCTGTGAATCTACCGCTAAATCCAGGTGTGCTGACACTGGTTGTGCTTGGTTGCTTGATAGAAGGAAGGAGGATAGTGACCAGGGTTGGGGAGTTAGCGCAAGGAGGGCTGGCTCCATTTGGGGTGACTGGCTAGGAGCTAATTGAAAGGGCAGTGGGTACCATTGGGCTGGGCCAACATACAGCCCTTGGCATCAGTGAGGTCAGTAGGCAGGCAGGTGGGTAAGTGGGCAGGACTCTTGACAGGGGCCCTACACTTTCTACCAAGAAAATTTTCACTGCTACCGCAGGCCTTCAACTGGGAGTTTGGGGAAGGAGTGGAGGAGAGATTTAGCCAGTAACTAGACTCAGGCCCTTAGGGACTGGACAAGAACAGTGGAAGGTGGCAATTTCTAGTGGTTCCTTCATCCTTTTATTCAATAAATATTTACTGAGTACTTACCATGTACCAGACACTATGGTAGATCAAGACTCAGCTCCCTGAGGAATTTACAGTCCAAGGATTAAGGGATGGGGAAAAATAGTAAGGATCAGGGCAACAGCAGGAAATAGATTTGGACTTTCCTTTCTTCTTAGTGTGTGTGTCTATCTACTCGTCCATCTGTCCATCTGTGTGTGTGTGTGTGTGTGTGAGAGAGAGAGAGAGAGAGAGAGAACGATTTGCTCTTCCCACAATGTCCTGGCCTCAGAACAATGCCTCTTTACCTATTGCAATATGCAGGCAAGCCTCCCAAATTGTAAGTTCCCTAACAACGACCAACAGCCTTCCTATCAAAGGAACCTTTTCTAAACCTTTTCTCCCCCTCAGGAGCCAAGATATGGTGAATGGCCTCACTCAGGGTGTACACCCACGCACCAAGTGGCCACATTCTGGGTGGGGCATACACAAGGTAGCTTTGGGCTTGGGAGAGCCACAGATTGGTCAAGTCAGGTAAAAATCAGCCAAACAGGCTGTAAAGTCAACTGTGGCTTGATTTGGACTTAAGCCATCCTTCAGCTGGGGCTGTATACATGCACCTCACTTTAAGAAAACCTGTACCCCCAAATCCCAATTTTGAAAGGGAGAGAAGAATATGCCTGACCATTTTCGAAAGCCGTCTTGAGCCCTCATTTATTGACACAGGTGTGTCAAAGAGGTGGTGAAGCCCTTGAAGGAGTGTCTGATTCAGTCCTCTGCCTTCTGATGGTAACACCCGGAAAGCATCTCGGGCGAAGGGGCCTTTCTCTGGTTTGGGCAGCCCTCTGGAGACGACTAATGGGTTAAAAAGGCGGCTGCGCTGCTGCAGATTTGCGAGCTCTGCACAGACACAAACTTACCTTGTCTTTTAAAATGAGGAGGGACTCTGGGGCTTTGTGGCAAAGGGTGTCGTTTTCTGAAAAATCAAACTCAAATAAATTATTAAATTAAAACATAAACTGGATTAGGGGCACACATTGGGGATTTTCCTTACATTTTATGGAAATTATGAAATACATCCCTTCGTTCAACTTTAAAAATTAAACTAATTCAGCTTCTCTGCACGAAAGGGAAGGAGTTCCCATGACCTGATATTTGCCATTTCCACTAAAGTACAGCTTTCTGTATTTATTTGGAAATACTTATGTTCAGTCAGGGTATGGTTTACCCTTGTTGCGTAGCCTGATTATGGTTTGATTTCACATCAGACTCTTCACCTTTT
Organism: Balaenoptera musculus; assembly: GCF_009873245.2. Taxonomy (NCBI): domain Eukaryota; kingdom Metazoa; phylum Chordata; class Mammalia; order Artiodactyla; family Balaenopteridae; genus Balaenoptera; species Balaenoptera musculus. The sequence goes on along the minus strand of NC_045806.1, from coordinate 112,625,896 downwards.
AGTAACCAAATTAATGACCCAGCGAAAACTTCTCTCTCTTACAAGGAGCTTGGATTCTTATTTATTTCGCAACCTTTATTTGTGCAGGAGATGAACCATGACATTTAAACTATGCTTGATAGCTTAACAGATTATAAGAACAAAACCAGATGGCCCAAACAAAAATAATGCTTTGATTGCTTTCAAATTCAATGTCAAAAATTAAAAACAGCTTTCAAAAGGCCTTACCCTTTTTTTTTTTCCTGAAATGACTTTGGATCATATATATGTATATAGACTTTTTCCCCTCCCCCGCAAAACTAAAAGTATATAAACCAAAAATTTAATAGTGATTGTTCTGAGATTGAAGAATGTTTTCTTCTTTTTTCTTTTCTATATCTCCCAATTTTTCTACAGTTTCTTCCTACAATTTTTCTACTGAAAAGCAGGAAAAAAAAAACAGAAAAAAACACTTTTAATGATTGCTTTTTAGTTTAATTTGAATGAAATCTTTCCTAGGGTTGAGTCAAGGTGTTTTCCTCAGTTGAGAGAATGGACTTTGTTAAGCATTAGCAGTTCATAATTCTTCTTCCTCGCCAAACGATGAATAACGTGTGGTTACTTTAACACCGTGTTTCACTATGTTGGAAAACGAAACCGGGCCCAGATTTCTTTAGAATGAATGTAAATTCTACAAAAGCAGTAATTTAATTTTCTAACTCACTTTAATGTCCCTTCGACATCATTAGTATAATCACAATCCTCACTTTCTTTGAGAGCAGCGAACCAACTAATTCTTTAAAACTGGGCCTCGATTTTAAAAGGCTCCCAAACCTTGAGATAGTTGGCTGGGCAAAGTCAACATGTGACTATTTGAATTTCTAAACTAAAGGGTCCACAGAGTGTTAGGATTCTTTCTTCTGTTCTTATTTTGTAAAGGAATCTTTATTCCAACTCAGATTCATTTTTCTTCAAATCAGCTGCAAGAGAGTGAACAAACTTTGCTGCAAATCAATGCCCTGACAGTTATATTTCCCTGAGATAATTGCGTACTGCTTTGGAGTTTCCTTTTCCCCTCTGTTTCCTTTTGTTTTGACAACAAGATTCTGGGAAAACAATATACAAATGATAGCTATGCTGTCATGAGTATACTGAATTTTAAAAATAAATAACTGTCGACCCCAAAAGCTTCCAGGAGTCTATAGAGTGAATTCTTTTTCCAAACTGTTCTCAAACCAGATGTGGAAATGTTTAGCTAATCCCCTCCCCATTCCCCACGCAAAGAGTTCGTATGTGTCTCTAACGACATCAGAGGGGATGAGGAGGCAACAATCTGTCTGCTTTCAAGGAGATTTGTGTTACGCGTCTCAATTCACTCACCAACATCACAAAACTAATTTACTTCTCTCTTAAAAAGTATCTTTTTTTTTTCCTGAGATTAAAAATGCTCTGTGTTTAGACCAATATTCAATCTCTTTCTTGTAAGACATTAAGAAATAGAGTTCATATTCCCATAATGAAACATTTCATGTTTTTTTTTTTAAACGTAAAGGATGTATTAAGAATTAGGCTTATTAGGGAATTTTTTTTTTAAGGGGAAGGAGGAAAACTTTTTAAAAAACTAATGGAAAATGTATATGCATAAACCACATTTAGAAAAACAGAAAGCTACTGTACTCTGTAGCTGCAAGGAAAGCAAACGTTTTGCATCCAGGTGTCATTAGCAGCTCTGGTTTCGCCGGCTTCCCTATAGCTCAGTTCAGGACTGTAGGTACCAAGAGCTGAGCCCTGCTTGGCTATACAAAGGCATCGAAGTTATGAGCTTCGCAAGGATAATTTGCAATCAAACCAAAATGGGGCTATGGTAATGCAAACCCTGGGACCTGCTTTCTAACAGCCCAGCTGCCTCTGGGAAGCCCGACAGTAGTCCCAGGGTGAGCGCTCCCTTCTCTGCAGTTATTTCTTCCCCAGTCCTCAACTCCCTCAGCTCCCGGGATGCTGGGCTCAGCCCCAACTATGGCTAAAAATACCTCCAGTTTGGCGCAAACTGCACAGCCCTCTCTTCTGGCGCCCCCTTCCCATCTCTAGCCCCTCAGCCCTCTTTCTCAGAGCCAACCCTCTCCCTCCCCATCCAAGTCCAAGGTCCTATTCTGCCAACACATCACAGCTGGATGTTAGCAAAGCCAACTGATTTGATGAATTTACACTGTGTTGTGAATGACTTATAACCATCCCTCAACACACACCCACACACACACACCCACACACACCCTCTACCTTTCCCTGGGAATTGCCAGGCAGCAGGGAAGGGAGGCTGCCCAGTTCTGACGACCTGTGCTCAGCAAAAGGGAGCAACTCCCCAAGAGTGGCGTTGAGCTAGGAGTTAGCAAGCTCATTAGCAAGTGCATTCTGCTCTCCCCTGATCTCCCAGCTCCTCCCTCTCACCTTAGAGATGCAGTCTTAAACATGGGTCCCACTGACTTCATTTTTCAGTTTTATCTGAGCTCAAAGGTATGTTGTCACACACAATTATTGCTCCAATCTTGTGGCAATCTCTCCCTGACTACAAGAAAATCAGAGGAAACCGATTCTGTACTGTCTGAGTTTGGAGATTTGTGCTAAATAAACCCCCAAACTCAGTGATGTTACTAAAGCCCTTCCTTCAAGACTGATTCAGTGCAGTGTAATTCAAAAAGTGGCTTTGGGGGTGGGAGTGAGGTAGTCTAAAATGATTCGTTGGGTGACAACTGTAATGTTTCTCAGAGAATTTGGGCTTTTTATAATTCTCTTTGGATTAACCATGAGAAGGAGGAAGAGGGACAATAGGAAAGATGCCCGAGGGATACAGAGGAAGTAGATGGCTAACTCCCTGCACAGGAGCACACCCTTAAGCTTGGTGTCAGTTCTGGGGTTTGAACAACAAAATTGGAGTGGAAGGATTGTTTCCCTGACCTATTCCAGGAACTACCTAAAGGGGGGGTTTTTGTTCAGGGCAAATAGGTCCAGGCTGTGAGGTCATGTGAAGGAAGGAGGAAAGAGGGAGAGAGAGGGAGAGAAAGGCACTCCTAAAGCAAGCTCAGGGCAGGGTGGTCTTCCTGAGACCAAGGCAGTAGTGCAGCAGTGATGGAGTGATGATCTCAGCTTCCAGAAGGAACCTCAGCAAATATGCATCATTCCAGAGCAAGTGGCTTGTTTATTTAACTGTTGAGTCATTATCCAAGACCAGCTGGCATCCGAATTAACTCGGTTTTTGTTGTTGTTGTCGTCATCGTCATATTTTGTTTGTTTGGTTTTTTGGAGGGGTAAGAGGGCTGGGTTTTTCGGTTTGTTGCTGCTGCTGCTGTTTTTCTGTTATTTTTTTGTTTTTTTTTTTTTTTTTTTCGTGAAAAACAAAAAAGCAGTCCTAAGAGAGCCATTTCAGAACAAAGAGGCAAGGAAGGAGCCGGGTAGACCTCTTAGGCTTCTCTTTACACCTCACCATCCCCAAGAGAATGAAGAGTCAGTAAGGAGAGAGGGAGAGACAGGGGTACCAACCAGATCAAGGTCTGATGTGAAAACAAAGCACTTCATCCAGGCCACTGCACCTGGCTAGTGGGTTCCTCCGCCATGGTTTCCATGAAAGAATGCAGCAAATTCATCAGTATCAAAGGAAGAGAAAGAGCTACATTTTTGCAACTGAGGAAGAGGGGAGGAAAGAACTGTCTTGGGATGCTTTTTATTTAGCACAGTGCTGGGCACATAGTAGATGCTCAATAAATATTAGTCAAAGAATGAATTCATTTACGCAAGGATTACTTAATTCAGCAGGGAACAAGAGTAAAACCCTGCATAGACATTTCCTTTGAATTTTTAGGCACTTTTCTATTTGATTTATTTCATTTTCACTTTTAAAATGAAAACTGAGAACAATAGTTGATGATATCCCTGTTCCTTCTTCCTTTGTGCGTACCTCTTCTGAAACTGTTTTAGACGCTTGTTCTTAGCATGACTCTTTTCTTCTCATACTGCTCTGCCTGTCACTCTGCAATTTCGCTATTTTGCAAGGTCGTAATGGCTGTTGGTCATAATGGCTTATGATGCTACCGCTGGCATTTATGAAGCATTCATTTGATCATTTTAAGTGAGCCAGTTGGCAAAATTTCAATATTTGGATGTTGGGAATAAACCACAATTTCTTGTTAGGTTTTCATTTAATTAAATCTGTTGCTAACCAAAAAAAGAAGGCAATAGAGAAGAGTTCATTAGTATGGTCTATGGGAGGACACTGGGGCCTTCAGGAGGAAAGTGCTGTCAGCTTGAATTAAACTGTTATCTCCTGTCACCTTATTTAATGTTTGGCATGAAAACTGTTTTGTTTTCTTTTTGGCTGGGGTTGCACACAAAGGAATGCTACTCCTATCGGCGTAGACTCTCATTCTGTATGTGAGGGATTTGTGTTTTATACCAAAACAATATGGTAACGTCACTTAAAGAAGCGATTGTAGTCATCTAGAAACACATGAATTCCAACAATGACATCAAAATTCAGTTCTCTCTCACAGGGATCTTTTCCTTTGCTTTTTATTCTTTTTTTTTCTTCAGTTTTATTGAGGTATAATTGACAAGTAAAATTGGAAGGGATTTAAAGTATACAACGTGCTGATTTGACATACGTTTACATTGTGAAAAAATTTCCCCCATCAAGTTAATTAACACATCCCTCACTTCTCGTGTTTACCTTTTTTCTTTTTAGTGAGAACATTTAAGTTCTACTCTCTTAGCTTCTTTTTTTTTTTAAATGCTTTAGGAATGGTCTTTTGTTTTTAGAAAATGATCGTGTTTGAACTTTCAATAGGAAATAAGACGATTTTCCTTTTGTGTTTCTTTGTGCTCTAGAACTCCTCACCAGACAGCTTCCTGTTTCCTGAGAGTCATTACCTGATCCGCTACCGGGATGAAAGTTTTCAAGTTGATAGGAGGGCTAGTCTTCCTCACCTCTGTGTTTTCGGCCTGTTCCGGACAAAATCCGATGACTGTTCTGTGCTCCATAGACTGGTTCATAGTCACCGTACACCCCTTCATGTTGAACAATGACGTATATGTGCACTTTCATGAGTTGCACTTGGGACTGGGTTGCCCTGCCAACCATGTTCAGCCCCATGCCTACCAGTTCACCTACCGTGTGACGGAATGTGGCATCAGGGCCAAGGCTGTCTCTCAGGACATGGTTCTCTACAACACCGAGCTGCACTATGCTTCCAAGCATACGTCGTCTAAGTACGTGATCCCAGTGTCCTGCACTGCCCCGCAACGTTCCGCGTGGCCCACGATGCCCTGCGCCAGGAAAGCAGCCAGCGAGGGAGCCATCACAACCCGGGATGGTGAGACGTGCTACGAGGTGTTCACCTCGTCACAGTCCAGCCGAAGGCCCAGCTGTGACTGTCCGCCTTGTGTCTTCAACGAAGAAGGGCAGACCCGGGGCCCATATCACCAAGCAGAGGCTCAGGAGGCCCATCCCGTGCAGTTTTCTTCCTTTGTTAATACTTCTGAGAACTGGTCTCTTCGCCTGGATGATCAGATTGCGTCCATGTGATCCCTAGGTTTGGGGTCTCCAGTTGATGCTCTTTCTAAAATTGGTATATAATATTTACTAATATCAGACAAATAAGTGCTCTTGTGGCCCTCTTATGCGTGCTTTTGAGAAAGAGCAGCCCGTGGTAATTTCATGAACAAAGTTTTTTTCTATTTTTGTATCTTTTTTTCCCCCCCCCATTTTTGGCCATGCCACCCGGCATGTGGGATCTTAGTTCCCCGACCAGGGATCGAACCCGCGCCCCCTGCAGTGGAAGCTCGAAGTCTTAACCACTGGACTGCCAGGGAAGTCCTGTATCTTTATTAAGAGAAAAAATAAAATCCTGATGGCATAAAAATATCAGTTGGGCGTTTTTATTTCATAAACACACACATAGCTTTTACTATGGGCCAGACACTCTTCTAAGTGCTTTACAAACATTAGTGTCTGGTCCCTTCTTTAGGATGACTTCTCTCTCCTTTAAGGTCCCCCAGCTGAATCCCTCCATCTGTCTACCCATATCCCTGAGACTCTACACCACTCAACTTAGCACTTAGCCACATAACTTCTTAGTTTGATCCATCACTTTTCTGTATCACTTTTTGTCCACGGAAGGCAGAATTTGCACTAGTGATTTATAATCCACCAGTGGTTCTAGGAATCACTCAACTCACATCCCACCAACTAGATGGTAAGCTCCTGAGGCCAGGGGCTAGATCTTATACTTAGCCACAGACTGATAGCACTCTGAAAAGAGTTTTCTCCCCCGACTTATGTGATCAGAAAATTTTCACCCAAGTCTAGCTATCCATTACTGTTCTCAAAGACTCGGAAAGGGAAGGTAAGTCAGTTCATTCAACAAATATTCACTGGGCGCTACTATATTCTAGGTATTGAGGATATGGCAGTGAATAGAAACTGAGGCTCAGAGAAATCAAGGTCACACAGCTAGTAAACAAATAAATAAGTACACAAAGAGAAAATCAGACAGCGACGAATGCCACGACGAACTTAAAACAAAGCGATATGAGAGAAATTGGAGAAGGAGTCAGAGTGGTCAGGGAAAGCTGCTGAGAATTTGCCATTTGAACTGCATCTTGAATGTGAAAAAGGAGCCAGCCCTGGGATGATCTGAGGGAGACCATTCCAAATAGTAGACGCATCTCATTGAATCCTCACTACAGCCCTGAGAGAAATACTCTTACTATATCCATTTTACAAATAAGGAAACTGAGTCACAGAATGATTAAGAAACTTGCCCAAGGTCACACATTTATTAAGAAGCAGACAATGTTAGCACAATGTACATGATAATATACACAAAGGATTACAGTAGACATTAGTAATTTAGTCATTGTCTTAGTCTGTTTGGGCTGCTATAACAAAGTACCAGAGACTAGGTGGCTTATAAACAACAGAAATTTATTTCTCATGATTCTGGGAGCTAGAAATTCGAGATCAGGGAGCCAGTATGGTCAGGTTATGGTGAGAGCCCTCTTCCAGGTTGTAGACTACATGTGTCCTCACATGATGGATAGAAAGCAAAAGAGGTCTCTGGGGCCTCTTTTATAAGGGCACTGATCCCATTCATGAGGGCTCCACCTTCATGACCTAATCACCTCCCAAGGGCCACACCTCCTAATACTACCACATTGGGCGGTTAGGATTTCAACATAGAAATTGGGGGGAGGGGCACAAACATCCAGTCTATTGCAGTCATGATAGTTGAAGAAGCACAGCTGTTCATTTAAAAATCTCATGCCCCTTCTTGAGGAAAACTAGGTAATAATCCCTGAAAACAATGTATTCATTCAACAAACATTTATTGCACTCATCCTATGTTCCAGGCATTATGTTAGATGCTGAGCATGCAATGGTGAACAAGACTAACATGGTCTAATCAGGAAGAGACAAGTAAACAAGCCTAGGGAGCTAGAGGCTATTCTAGCCCAGAGAATGGGTCTGTTCAGAGACCTGAGGACTGGGGCTGCGGCCATCAGAGAAACCACAAGTAGTTTAATCCAATACAATTGGGGTGGGGGGCAGTTGACAGTGGTGAGAGATGGGGCTAGAGAAGTAGCAGTAAACAAGACTGTACAAGAGAACGAGCACTGCCCTTCCCCATCTTCTCTTCAGAAGCTTATGGATTATTAAACACTAAAACACATATAAATAACTTAGCAAACAATCAATACTAGACATAATAGACCTGGACTACCACGTGCAAGTTGTGCACTTGACAACTGCAAGGGGCAGTATTCATGGAGACACCACCCTGGGGTTGTGCAACGTATCAGCCTTAAAGGAGACTCAAAACCTACATGGTAATGATAGTTGTTACCACGTGCCAGACACATTACATACATGACTTTATTTAATTCTCACAACAGCTCTGCAAGATAGAAATTATTTTCTCTGTTTTATAGATGAGGAACCTGAGGCTCAGAGAAATTGAGGCCAGACAGTTAATACGTAACATCACTGGGATTCAAACCCAGGTTGGACTAGCTCCAAAATGCACTTTCCTCCCCTACACTCAACACTCCCTCCCAGAGAAGAGAAGCTTCCATTTGGGTTGGAAGATCCAGGAAGATTTCCTGGTAGAGGGGGGCAGTGATCTCACTCTTAGAAGATGAGGAGGAGCTGGCTAAGCAGAGAAGAGGAAGAAGGGCATCCTCTGTGAGCGTAAGTACTGGCACAGGGCGTGGAAGTGCACTGTTGATGGGAGGACACCTAGGGGGTTAGTGCTCTAAGCTAGGTGAGAGGAGATGAGAAGAGCAGATGGGGGAAGGCATAGAAGTGTAGGAAGAGATGAAAATGAGAATGATTTCAAGTGAAGAACAACAAGACTTCATTCATTTTAGCCTATAAAATTGTTAAATGTCTATAGAAACCCCATTCCTGGTCAAGAGATAAACTGAGTCGTGCAAGCAAATTTGGAGTGTGAAAGACTCCAGACCCTAGAGCAGAGAGGACAGGCTTCATGGAGGGCACGAGACTGGAGCTAAGTCCTGATCTGTCTGACGGGATATAGGTGAAAAAGAAGAGATTGAATCAAAGAAGTTGTCACCATTTAGAGCCCTAGAAGCTCAGAACACATGGTCAGTTCTGGCTTTAAGTAAGGAAACTGCAATGAGGGTAGAGGATAGGGGTGAAGATGAGTCCAGGTTGGACATGTTGAGTTGGAGCTGATAGTGTCATCCAAGTGAATATGTCCAGGAATTAGCTTAAGAAATTGAACTTCCTTGAGCTGGAGCTCAAGGAAGGGGTGTAAGAGACAATTACTGGGAGATAAAGCCTTGGAAAGATGACACGAATCCAGGCAATTAGAACCAGAGAATCAAAATTCCCTAACATTCAATCTTCAAGGCACGCTTATGAAAAAAAGAAGAGACATCAAAGGAGACAGAAGAGAAGCGATCAAGAGATGGAAGAAGTATGACTCGTGGGATTCTAGTGGGGGGAGAGCTGGGTGGGCTAGATTTTCCAGTGCAACAGATAAGTCAAGATGGAGTAGGCCTAGGCATCATGGAATTGGGGGCCTTTGAACTAGACCTTAAATAAGAGAGAGAATTTCATCAGATGAAGATGAAGGGCAAGGGCATTCTAGGCAAAGGAATCAGCAAGAACAAAGATGCAAAGCAATATTGTGGTCGAGAATCATATTTTGCCTGGGTAAACGTCTCAGTATAGTTAGGCAAAAATTTTTTTCAGAATTCCAGAGTAATCCGCACTTGACTTGGACGTGTCATTACTCAGTAAAAGTGTACTTCAACCATTTCACTTCCATGTTGGATCTTCTCCACTTGATCGTGTGCTTCCTGAGCATGGGAGACCCTCTCCTATTTGTTTGTTCCTCTGTGTTGCCTTTCTCTTATATAGTACTTGGTGAAGGTATTCCGTAGGTGCTCAAGCCAGTCGACTGATTGGTACTGAGAAAGGGCCTGGGAGTTCATAAGCATAGGAACCATTCAAAAGATGGGAAGATAAAAATGCTTTAAGAGAAAACTATATTTTGAGTTGGTTAATTTATTTACCTTTTGGAATGCCACTCTGAAAGAGTATTTTCCCCCTTTATTGTGGTAATGTTCATGCCATTTTTAAAGTGACGTGGTTTATAAAAATCTACCACATAGTGTCAATTATATTTGTGATAATAAGAAATGCTTTATTGCCCTCAAAAGAAACGAGCATTTTCACCTTTCTTTCAATCTCTGGGAAAGCCAAAAATGTCTGAAACCATTTGTTATGATAACTGCTTGTCAAATATTTAAAAATTAGAGCCGTAATGTGATTTTTCACTGATAAAAGGAGACTCAAAGTAACATTAAAATTTTTATTCCTATACCCTGAAAACAGCAAACCAGGTTTAAAAAAACTGTGTAAAGTATATATAAATGTCAAGGGCAAAAAGCCTTTTATCCCTAGTTTTCACCAATAGCCCATTTTGGAGATACATGTAAGTACCCCCATCCCTCCATTTCTCCACCAATAATGAAAGCCTGGTCAACCATTAAACTAAACACAGCGTGTTCTCTCTCTCTCTCTCACACACACAGGCACACACACTATGTTTATAAGAAATACATTATCAAGGAACAAGTGTTTATTATAAAGGGAAGGCTAACCTACACAGTAACATCCTTTAATTCTTTTTCTCTTTTCTTTAAATCTAATTAGTATTAATCCCTATGATTGATCTCTATGATATCCTGTTTAAATTGTAATTATAGTTGTTTATTCCCAAAAAAGAAAGAGAGGGAGAGAGACAGAGACAGAGGGGGAGGGCTTTCAGTCTTGCGATTTTCTACAACTTTTTCAGAAGAAAACAAATGATTTGGTCAGATTTCAGCTTATAAATTTACGTTGGTTATACAATTACAAGACTTTCTGTATTAGCTATCTATTGCTGAACAACAAATTAGCCCCCAAACAGGACTTCCCTGGTGGTCCAGTGGTTAAGACTCTGTGCTTCTACTGCGGGGGGTTTGATCCCTGGTCAGGGAACTAAGATCCCGCGTGTCACGCGGTATGGCCAAAAAAAATAAAATAAAATAAAATTACCCGAAAACAACAACCAGTTATTCTCTGATGGTTTCCGTGGGTCGGGAACCTGGGCACGATGTTGCCGGGTGCCTCTGGCTTGGGGTCTCTGAGGAGGTGCCATCAAGTTGTCGTCTCAAGACCCAGCTGGGGTTGGAGACCCCGCTTCTAGGCTCACTCAAGGGGCTGTCAGCAGGAGGCCTCAGTTCCTCTCTGTGGGCCTCTCCATAGGCTGCCTGAGTGTCCTCATGGTAAGGAAGATGGTGATGACGATGAAGATAGGAAGAGGGGAGGGGGGAAGGGAAGGAGGGGAGGGACAGAGTCCAAGTTAGAAGCCACAGGCTTTTTGTATCCCAGACTCAGAAGTGACATCTCACCACTTCTGCCATGTTCTATTTGTTAGAGAAGCGAGTCTGGAGGTAGAGCTCCCACGCGAGGAGAGGGGATTACACAAGGGTGGGAGCGCCAGGAGGTGGGATCACTGGGGACCATCCTAGTGATGACCTTCCATCTGATCATACTGGCAAACTCCACAAATGCGACATTCTTCAATTTATCTGTGTAAATACAATCAGTGGCAGGACACGGACTGGTTGGAAAAATGAATGCTATGTCACTGCCATACCCTTGCCTCTGTCTGCTCGATTTTCCTTCTCTGGGGAAAAGAAGTCCTACCAGCTGCAAATTACAGGACTGACTGACTGGTGAAAAGTGTTCCAGAGGAAGCTTCTATTTATTTTTTCTAAGAGGACATTGCTGAAGACATTTAAAGCCAAGGGGAGAAAGTGTAAAAGGTAAATCAAATAATATAAAAGATGATACTGGGTAGAGGTTCTAATGTTACCTGTATTCGTGATCATATAAACTCTTTCAACAATCCTCTAATGGACTGTAATTCAGATCGGACCAACCATCTCCTAATGTAACTCAGAGTAAGGGTGGGGGATAATCTGTGTCATATGTGTGTATATGCATATACATTTATATATATATAAATAATATATATGGCATTATTATCCAGCTTCAAAATCGAGGGGCAGGGGGCTTTGCTCATTGATTTATATATATTAATACTAACACAATGCTTCCCATCACTCACTACTTCCGTTTTTTTTGCTTTGTTCTTATGCAATCCACAACCATCTGGCTTGGCCATTGGTGAAGTTCCTGTAACTTACCTGAAGGGTAATGCATGAAATCAAAGTAGCTCCCAGAATTATTAAACAGCAGGAGCTGAGGGGGCTAACAGGGTCTGAGCAGGTAGTGGATTGCAGGAGGCTTCATAGACAGGTTTCCGGAAGTGAAATGACAGGCGTGCCCTTCCCTGCCTGACTCTGTCAGCGTTCATGTGTAGATGTTCTCTGACAGGTGAGGGGGAATTGCTCTGGGTCAGAGAAATGAATGCTAATACCAGTTTTCAAATGTAAATGAACATTAAAAAAAAATCCCTGCCAGCTGTCTAGAAAGCTACCATTCCCCCCTTTGAAGGCACTTATATTCTACAGTTACCAGGAGGAATATTTAAATGACTCAAGTTATTTTCAATGTTATTTTAACTTTGTCACACACACCCTATTATATAAACACCATGCTAATGTAAATTATTCACCTTTTAAAGTTACTTCAAATTTTTTGACTTTTAGCCAAATACCTATTTCTTTCTATCAAGAATTCTTTTGAGTTGTAAGTCTACAACTTAAATACACACACATCTTTAAAAGTTTATTTTCCAAGTGATGCCCATAGGATATTTATTCTGTTTTCTAAAGTGCATTTACATGACAACTTACTGAAAGAACGCCAGTGTGAGGAGAGGAGAGACAAGTCCTAAAGCCGTAGTGAGACTGGTTTCTTTGGGGTTAGAGAAACCCCAGTCCTCCCCACTACCAAGGGTAGGTCAAGTTGGAACATATTGACCCAAAAGTAAGCCTCAGTGTCATTCTACACCAACTCCCTGTAATAATTTATAGTTTGCAATCAAAATAAAATAATCTCTTCAAAAATCTGGCTTTTATGATCCAAACTACAAATTAATGCTCGTGTTCATTTCATATTTCATCTGCTTAGTTTCTGCCCCACTAAGGTACATAGAGAAATCACACTCTTCTGACTATATTCAGAGGCACCTAAGCTCTAAATATGTTGGGATATTTGGGTTACAGCAACTACAGCGAATATTTAAGTTGCCCAAGTTGCTTTCAATGTCGTTTTAACTTCTTGAAAATATTTAATGACAATTTTTTTAAACTGCCCATGAAAAATAACATTCTCCAGTTTGAAGCTCTGCCACCACCCCAAAACGGTTACCCTCAGTCCAGAAGATGTGTGTTTCCATTCCTCTGTTCCATCAAATCAGCGCATGATGTTAAATTTCTGGATTCTTTCCATGAACTTTTTGCCTGATATTTACCGGTATTTTAAAACATATTTGTTATGAGTAATGTCACAGGAAATTGATTATCCTTAAAGGCCAGTCAAGTCCGAGTCAGGGGGATATTTTGGTGGCGGCCTGTGTAGGTGTGTGAGAGAGGAAGGAAAGGGGGAGAGACTGGTGGGGAGAGGGAGAAAGAGAAAAGCTGCTGGGGGAAAAAAGTCTAGCACATTGCCTGATACACAGTAGGCATATATGAAGCAGTATTTTTCCATCCGTTCTCTTCCCTAGTAAGAATAGGATATTCCAATGGTTCAGATCATTGTAGGTTTATCATAGTTTTAGTTTGCAGTTACCAGGTAAGCCAAGTGAATCTGTTGCAAACACTGTTTTCATTACATCACACCCCTCCTCAGGGCCCTTCAGAGACTCCTCACAGTGCTGTAACTAAAATCAAGACTCCTCTGCCTACTTCCATGCCCCCCATAATCTATTTGTCCTAGAGTGGATGGACCTTATTTGTCCAGCTCAATCTCCAACTAATTCCCCAATAGATAGCCTCTGTCTAGCTGAGTCTATCTCCTTTTAACTCTTCTCTATCTCCAGGTCTCTGAACACACTGCTTCCCCCATTCCATCCAAATTTCACCTTCCCTTCAAGGACCAGCTTGAAACTTAAAAGTATAAAATGATGGTGGTAGTTTTTCAGAGGAGGGTTTCTAGTACTGAGTAGCTAATTTAAAAGTAAATTAATTCCATATTATTAAAGGGGATGCATTTCAAATGTCAATCCCAGACCAACTTGTTAAGCCACCATGTTGGCTTTGGGTTAGACAACCCTGGGCACCAAGGGCACCAAAGGGCACCTAAGCCAACTGATGAGGATATTGGCCATAAGCTTCACCACCAACACAACTTGACATTCTCCTCACTCCCTCCATTTCCTCCTTTCCCTTCTCAGGTATGCATTTATTCGGCAAATATGTATTGGACACCAACTGTTACAAGTAATTGTGCGAAGCACTGAGAAGATATCCATAGACGGGCATGTCCCTACCCTCTAGGAGCTTACTGTCTGCTAGGAAGAGACTCAGAATGGCCAGCTTTATTAATGTGCTGTGGCAGGGCAGGCCAGAGGCAGTTAACTCCAACCTGAGGTCATCTCAGAAGGCTTCAGGGAGGAGACGGCATTTGGACTGGGCCTTGAGGGGTGAGGAAATGAGAAGAACAAACATCTCCTGCGTGGAAGCATGAAGAAGAAGGTGTGGCTGGAGGAGCGGATCGGAGCCGGGTTGGAGAGGGTTACACTTTTCATTGTGTGATGTTACACTTTTCATCGTGTGATTTTTGTGCCAAGGATTAATATGGTAAGAACTGTGTTTTTAGAGCAGAACTTAGGGGACCACAGCAAGAGGGGCCAAACTCAGCTGGGAGATGAGGGGGAGCCTGAGAAGGTTACCTTGGTGACCTAGTGGTGGCAAATTAAGAGCTTGAATTAGAAGATGGATAGTAGGAATGGGGGGAAGGACTTGGTTTTCTTTTTCTTCTTTCACCTTCTTGCTTTCTCTCTTTTGTCCTTGCCCACCCTCTCTGTCTCCCTCCTGTTTCCTTGCCTGAGGCCTAGGCATTCCCTGGGGACACCGAGCTAAGGAAGCTGCTGAGCCCTGGGTTTTGGGCAAATGCTAAAATGGAAAACTGGGTCCAGATCTCCAGCTCCGTTTCCTGCCAAAGGATGGGGGTCACCCTGGTCATTAACTACTGCAGAATCCCACCTGATTTCAAACCCAAAAATTATTTTAAGAGACAGGAGGTAAAAGAAACGACATCTTCTACGAGTCCTAGAAACTCTACCTGTTAAATCTTATTTTTTAAAATGCAAACAGTTATGTTATGGAGACAAGAAGGAGAGCAGCAAGTGAGTTATGGATATTTTGGTGTTAACAGCTTTAATGTTAACGCTTCAATTATACATATTGACTTTCCCTCCTTTCCTTTTTCAACAAAGCACTTCATGGCTTGGAAAACACATCTTGGTTTTAAACAAAGATAGCACCCCTTAGCAACCTTCAGTTTCCTGTTCCCTCCTCCTGTCTCTACCCAGCAAGATATTATTTGCCCCCAGGAGCGTTTTCCCTTTGCGTAGCAAGATCCTAAAAGTGATGTCATTCTGAGCTGGCAGAGTTCTGTGCTTTTTACAGCACCTCCTTGGTGCTGGCCACTTTGGGGCTTTTTTTTTTTTAATTTTTTGATATAAAAGGAGCAACCAACTGTCCAAATGCACTTCAGCCTCCCTGAATACAGTTACATTTGATGTGTTGACATTATTCTATACTGGGTTTTTGTTTTTATTTCTTCTTTCTTTTGTATAATTAGGTAATAAGGCTCAAGGAAAGTGCTAGAAGTGTAAGGTTAGAAATTGATGATCATAATGGTTATGGTGAAAGCAAGTGACCAAATCTCGTACACAGGAGATGGGCTTTCCGTCCCCATGCCCCTGTCATTACACTGTGCTGTCAGTTCACACTGGTGCAAAGGAGAGTCATGCTCACTTATAGGATGAGAACCGTGTAGGGCCAGCACGGTGTAGAGACTGAAGTCACCCTATGCCCCTTCATTGTGGCCTTCCTATGTGCAATGATCCAATCATTTCTGTCATCTGAGAGATTCTTTGATTTCATGGGCAAAAATCCAGGAACAATTAAGACAATAATAGTGCACACCCAACAAGAAAAACATGCCGTGTTTAAAGAAGAAATCCCAACAGCATTGAAGGCAGTGATTCTGTGTCTTTGAAAGGAGACTTGGAAATCCAAAGCAACAGCCATCAAGGACTTACTAAAGCTCCTCTTTGGCAGAAAGGAAAGATTTACTAATTCATTCTACTTTTTCCTGGTGAGATCATGGGGGTGGGAGAAGTTAAGATTTGACGTTTTTTCCCAAAGTTCTAAGTTTTGCAAAGAACTATTTTTATCGTAACTAATTTCATAAAGTAAAATTACCAAAGGGCACTACCTTTTTTGTTTAATCGGACAGTAGGGCAAGTATTAGTCTATTATTACTGCTCACTACTAGCCTTTGCTTGAACCCTGAAAAAAAAAAAAAAAGCTTTTACAAATAACACAGTAGAAGCTGCATAACACAATTCCAGTTGTTTTCTTTCTGTTAAATCTGTAACTCTATCCTGATTTTATCTCTCTGAAGACTTCTGGATATTTACAACGTAAGGAAAGTCTTGTTTCCCTGACTCTAGGCCTTTGTGAAAAACATAATCATAAAAGACGTTTCTAGTTAAAATGAAAATGCTAAGTTCTAGAAATTTTGTTTACAATGTAAAAAAGAATTTTCAATTCAACTCCTTTTCCTAGTATCTAGTTCCAAAGATTTATTCGCAATTGCTTTTCAGAAAACACTTTCCAAAAATTATTCCAAATACAGTACCTCGTTATGGGTAACTTCCTTGCTGAATATCTCCAGTCTAGGGCTAATTTATTTTTCTCAGCTGCGCCTTCAGAGCCTTCAAAGCTTTTGCTACACTCTCCTCCCACGGCTGACTATAATTATTTCTTATCAAGGTAATTTCTGAATGTTTCATGGAGGAAAAAAATATGTGCTATTTTCCTGAAAATACCCGCTTTGAAACAGAACTTCAGAAATGACAAAAACAGTGAATGGTGTCCACTTCATTTGGGGTTCCCCGGTTGCCCAGGGAGACGTTAGCTCCCTGGCACCAGGGCTGGTGGGCTGTGGCCCGGTTCTAATGCCAGGCTGAGTTTCTAAGCTCTTCTTAGGGCAATTGCTGTTTTGTCAGGTTGGGAAGGGCCTACTAAAAGGAGAAGCCATTTGCAGAATCAGGGTTTGCTTCAGAAGTCCTAAGAAAACCTAAGGAAATCCTTGAGACATCATATTTGAAAAATATTTGAAGACTGTTCACTTGAGTAAATACTTAGCCTGCCCGCCCTCACTTTCTGCGGCCTGTAGCCATATTACTCACCCTCAAAGCATTCATCAATATTCAACTGGCTCTCTAATTCGCTGATGTAGCAAAAAGAGTTTAATAAAGGAAGCTGTTGCATTTTTTTTTCTTTAGAGGACGTGCCACGGACTCGACTTTTATCTTATAGTACTGGAATCTTCTGCCCTTCTGCTAATCCAGGGAGGGAAATGCACGCTTGCGCGCAGCTAGATCAACCCAAGCAAATTTACCCACGAAGCCGAGCTTTAAAAGCCCAGAAAAGTCTTTCACCCCAAGGACACTGGAGCTTTATAAATGATCTATCTGAGGATTTAGAAGCTTGTTCCGTCACGTCTGACAGCCTGACAAACTTTCAGCCCTGTCCACGAAGCGTTTTGAAGACTTTCAGAGGGAAATTATCATTTAGAAATAACTTTTTACCGCCCACGGAAGCCGTACAAGTCACTGCAGCCTTAAAACCTTTCCTGAAAATCAAATCTTGGTCTGTAAAATCTTTCTGGTTAATTTTTTAAAACATTTTTGCAGACCCTGGAAGACTCTACTCTCCCTCCCCCCACCTCTAAAAAAAAGAAAGAAAGAAAGAAGAAAAAAGAAAGGAAGAAAGAAAGAGAGAAGGAAAGAAAGAAAAGAAAGAAAGAACAGAAAGAAAGAAAGAAAGAAAGAGAAAACAGCCACAGAGGCCAGCGACAGGCCGCGCAGCACTTGCAGCGCCTTGGGTCTCCGAGATCGCCCTTGCAAAGAAATTAAGAGTTTCCATCAGCGCTCCAGAAACATCACAGTGAAATGCATGCGAGAGTTAAGTAGCTCAAGAAACTCGAGCGCCGAGCACGGCGGAATCCATGGATTTCTTGTTGTATACTGATTTCGTGTGTGTGTTGCTATTTTCTTTCGGCACCTGATTTTTTTTTTTCCAGTGCCGCGCGCGATTCCCCACCACCCCGCGCGCAGGGCGCAGGGGACAGGCCGCGACAGCCTCGGCCTCCCTCGGGGAGCTCGGGGAACCCGGGCGGCGGCGGCAACGTCAGGCGCGCGGCTCCGCTTCCCGCGGCCCGTTGGTTTCCTCACCCGTCAGCGGCGCGGGCGGCCCTGCAGCGCTGAGCCGAGCTATTCGGAGTCGGACCCGGGGTGGCTGAGAGCCGCCCGCGGAGCCCCCTGCCCCGGCCGGCGCGCTCGGCAGCTCCTCCGCCTCGCCGTGCGCCTGGCAGCCCACCTGCCCCGAGAGCCCCGGGGCCCCTTCGGGCCTGTGTCCCGTGCCCGGGGCTCTGGCCGCTGCCGGCCAGCACTACCCATTGCCCTTCCCGTCCAGAACCCGTTCGGTCTGAGCCCTGCGTGCTCGCAGATTTGTCCCACCCGGGACAGGGAGAGAGAAAGAAGTCGCGCTCATTTTCTTAGACAGCGTTCAGGCGCTGTTTTTTTAAGGGGGGGGGGGTTCTCACAAAATTTTTATTACGAAATTTTGCCAATAGACAGGAAAGTTGAAAGAACAGCACAACGAACGTCCGTTTACCCCCCACCTGGATGTAACAACACACTGCAACACTGCAACACTTGCTTCCTCTCTCTGGCACAGTGTGTGCCTGTGTTAGCTGTATCATTTGAAAACTGCAGACGCGGTGACATTTCACCTCGCCACTCCAGCCTGCATCTTCTGAGAATAAGGGCATCCTCCTACTTACCTTCAATACCATTCTCACACCTAAGAGAATGAACTCTCCGTCCCTAACAGCCTGTAGCATTCCCAGTAAGGGCTCGTTTCCCTCCTGTTGCCCCGGTCAGTCTTAAAATCAGTTTCCCTTCTTGGACTGGGACGTGTGCAGACAGTTGTTCCCTCCCTCCGCGCTCTGTCCCCCCAGCGGACGGCCTGCACGTACGGGGCCTGCCCCGGGGCCTCTCTCCCTGAGGGCTTGGCAGGGTGGAGAGGGCAGGGGAGTCCCGACGAGGCTGGCCTCAAACGCGTGGGAAGAGCGCTAAGCTCCTGCGGTCCGAGGCCCCCCTTTTCCTCCCCCAACCAAATCAGGCACCCCCAGCAAGCACCGCGCCAGGGGCTTTGCGCAGCCCCCTTGCTCCCTCCGGGCAGCTCAGAGGGCACCGCGGGGGGACCGGTGGGCGCGGGGTGGCGTCCGTCCTACGCGTCTGGGTGCGCTCTGCGCTACCCTGTGCCCGTGGCTTTGCCATTTCCCATTTTCTCTTTTTTTCTCCCTGAACCCCCGCTCTTCGGCTCTGTACCGGCTATACTGGGCGCCCTGTGCCCTTTTCGGCCCTTCCCGGCTGCGGGCCAAGGTCGTGGCGTCGAGCGCCTGCACCCCCTCAACCCCCACCGCTCCCCCGCTCCCCCGCTCCCCCTTTCCCTCCCCCTTTCCGCCCCCGGGCCGGGAGCGGCGCGGGGAAGGGGGGGCGTGGGCACCACGTGGCCACGCCCCCGGAGCCGGCTTTTTCTAGAGCAGCTGCAGGAGGCTCTCCGCCGGCCGCCCAGCTCGCCTCCCCGGGTGCGCACGGCTCCGGACCCGCGCTCCGCTCCGCCTCCGCCACGCCGCTCCCCGAGCTTCGGCTGCAGCCAGCGCGGGAGCGCGCCCTCCGTGCCGCCACCCCGATCCCCGGCTCCCGGCTCCCGGCTCCCGGCTCCCGGCTCTCCGCGCCCGGCTCTCGGTCCCTTTGGCTCGGTGCCCGGCCCCTCACGCCCCGCGCCCTCGCCGTCCCCCAAGCCCTTGCTCTGCTCCCCGCCCGGGCCCCGCTCTCTCGCTGTCTGTCTCACCCCTCCGCACCCGCACATTCCCCCCCTCTGTCTTTTGCTTGCTTGCTCGTTCGCTAGCTCTCAGACGCGGCGAAGCAGCTTCGCAGGAAAATCCCAGAAACC
The DNA here is from genome assembly GCF_009873245.2 of Balaenoptera musculus. Classification (NCBI taxonomy): domain Eukaryota; kingdom Metazoa; phylum Chordata; class Mammalia; order Artiodactyla; family Balaenopteridae; genus Balaenoptera; species Balaenoptera musculus. Next base: position 112,606,126 of record NC_045806.1, on the reverse strand, counting down.
TTTGCAAAAAGCTGACAATGAAATTTAAGAAGTTCTTCGATTTCGGCGCCATTTTCGAGTGGATCGAGAGGTGACATGCGATTTTTTTAAAAAGGGACTTGTTGGCTGGCGTTTCTACCTATAATAACGTTGGTTACGGCAGACTGAAAAAAAATCTGGTGACAATGCTGGAAAAGTTCTGTATCGCTTTGGGGTTGTGAAGCACGTTTGGGGGCCGGGGCGCGGGCGAACAGACACATGAGTGCGGCCGGGAGAATTCTTAGGAAACGGGCTGAAAAAAGCTAACATGGAGGGGCGGGAAGAGAAAATCGAGTAAGGGGCAGTGACCGCCTGTCAGCCTCGCCAGGGTCGGGATCGACTGGTTTTGACAGACTGTAAATGGACTTTTCGTGGCTCTTAATTTGCAAGCAGTAAAATATGTCTTGGAAATAAATGTGTGATTAATTTTGCATTGTCTTTTCCCAGTTAAAACTTTCAAGGTTATTTAGTTTTCCCTGTAGGAAACTTGACATTGGGAAAGTTGGCACGAATGCGCCAAGGGAAGGTACATCGTGTCTGTGGTGGGGGGAAGAAGGCATCTGTAAAATTAAGACAAAACGTTGTAAAATATGAACAGAGGAAGAGGCGTATTCTTTGGCCCTTAAATGATCTGGCCAAACACAGTTCAGTTCGGAAGGAGGGGTGTGGGGCTATGGGCAACTCAAAAGTATCGATTCTTTGTCTATTGTATCAGCGACTGACTCTCTTCTGGAGTGACAAGACGCCTCTTTGTAATCTCTTTTCGTAAGTAAATTTCAATCTAAGGGGAAATCCATAAACTAGGGGAGCAAGGTGGCTTTTTAGGAATGTAAATCGTTGTACTGTCACTGGGAGAAAAAAAAGGGGTTAAGTGAAAGGTACAAGTGAATTGATTCCAGTGAGTTTGCAGAGCAATCTGGAAGGGACCTTCGCCTTTGACACCGTTGCTATTTCGAATGAACTTTTGTTTTTCTAAGTAGTCAATAAGGAAATGTTAAATTAGTGATGACTTTAACATCTGATGTGATGGTTCACATATTTGTGTGGAACATAAATATTTAATTGGGAGAAGGTTGTGGAGTTTTAAAGTATAACTGTACGTTTGCTAAACATGTTTTTGTTTTTGTTTTTTTCTTTTTAAGGGCAACCAAGGACGTTTATCTCCATTAATACCAAAAGTCAAAGTTGTTTGTGAATAGCATAGCCAAAACAAGATGAAATTTATAGACACTTAAATGTATGTGCCAACTTAGGGAGCGGGGTTATTATTAATAAATTAGTTTACGGTGACACAAGTAGTGCATTTGGTAACACTGGATCTCAGTCTGGTGTTATGAATTTTGTACTTAGTCTCATTTTATTAACTAATAAACAGGACACAGCGTCCATTATACTGGTTTTGAAAAACCGATGTAACTTTTAAATGAACCGAACACTTAGCAGACGTGGATACTTTGAGTGTCTATTACTTGTATTGAAACGTATTTTAACCTTCAAAACCATTAGAGTTTTGTACTGGTTTTGTTGTTTTAACTTTTAGGTTTGTGATTGAGGGTTACAGGGTAGTAGTTTCTTCTATGCTTAATTGACTGTTTCCTTTAAACAGTATGGGGGAGGATGCATGTAACTTATTACTAATGTGTGTCCATTTTAAAAAGGAAAAAGTGGTATCTAATGAGTTAATCATTAAGGAGTATGCACAGTGCCGGCCATTTCAGGACGTGAAAGAGTTTCTGTGGAACTGCTTGAGACAAGAAGGAGTGATTTGACATCAAGTATTGAAACTTTTTGATTTATGTTTTGATAGGTGACATTGAAAGGTATAAAATATTTATAAATACGTTTGAGTAATCAGTTTCATATGTAAACATCCAGATATTTCATCTCGGGACAGTTATCTCTCATTCTTTAATACCTTTAAAAAGAACTCAAAGCAGGGTGTTTGCTGTAATAATGAAACACTGGCGAGTTAAAGAGGACGTCTGATGCTTCTGTGGATGGATCTATATTTCCCAGCTATCATATATGTTAAAATTAGCTGAAGCTGCCAGAGACATTTTGGTGATCTTCTTTAAGTCAATAAATGAAAAGTTATTTTTTTAGTGGGGACACTGAGTGAGACTTATTTATAATATACATCAGGAAGAAGTTTCACTAAGACTTTGAAGCTGGCAAGAGTGAGCCAGATGTTGCCAAACTGCCTCAGTTTATTTTCTTACTATTCTTACCTTCAGAGGTAAGATTCTTTCCCACCCTAATTCCTCTGTCTCAGCCCTTGACTTTTCACCGCTACACTTTTCCAAGATTCATCCTCTGGGGGGAAAAAAATTGAGAGTCACATTTTTCACTACACCTGCCGATCCTGGAAATCAAACGGCGAAGTTCTAAAAAGTACGTCGATTTGGACTGACATTTTGCTTTATTCCTCGCCATTGGACGGGGCGGGACCAGGCTTCCTTTCAGTCACCTTGTCTTTCTCCATCTGCAGGTACCCCAGAGCGATCCCCCTTCGTTGACTCCGAGGGGATGCAGCAGCAATTCATGTTTTGAAGTGCTTTAAACGGTTCAAAACGTGAGGCGCTGCTATACCCCCTCGCGAGGAAGTAGGAAGGTGGGGTTCTGCTGGACGTGCGTTCCCGCGGGGCACCTGCTCCCCAGGCCAGCTCTGGAGCAGGTAGGTGGGCGGGGGCTTGCGTCTCTTCCTCTTCCCTCTGCCCCCTTTCCCCGCCCACGAGACCCCGCCAGAGTCCGGGGAGGGCGCAACTGCATGCCAGGGGCTGGGGGTGGTCGGGGCCGTGCGCAGGCTATGCGAGCCGAGGAGGGACGCGGCGCCCCGCACTCAGCCGTGCCCTAGCAGCGGGAACAGTACTGCAGTGGGCGATCGGTGCTCTGGAGTATTGTTTCTGCTGCCCGGGCAAGGCTGGGACTCCTGCACGGGCCCACCCACTAGGTAAGTCCTAGTCCAGCGCCCGCCGTGTCCGCCCCAGCAGCGAGACCCGGGAGAGGCGCGTTTTTCCTCCGTCCAACCTTTGCCCGCCTTTGAATGTGTAAATAGGTGTGAAAAAGATACTGCATTTTAGCACTCCTTTCCCTGCCCGGGTAAAATTTAAACGATCGGAAAAAAATTCCTCATGATTAGCTAAAATACCACCCACAGGACAAAAAAACGAAGAAAGACTACCTTCAAGACCCAACAACTAAATGTGGGGGGGCGGTTATTGGAAAAGGAGTAGGGGGGACGCCGGAAGGTGACCCGCTGCAAGCAGTCCCCAGGCCGCTCTGCGGCTCCTGGTAAATGGCTCGCGTCCTGCATGTGGAAAGGACGTTGGAGTCCAGAAAAGATGAACGTTTCTGGCCCCTTCTCGACACCCTCTCCACCCTTCTTCCTGTCTGTGTTGCGGGGAGCTTCTGTCGAGATCGGGCGAGGCCCGGGGCCTGGTCCGCCGGTGAATCCCAGGCGGCGTGGAAGGGCGCTGACCTGCCCGATCTGAGGCCTGCAGGGAGCGCGGGGACCCGGGGGGGTGGCTGTGGAATGAGGCTCTGCGTTTCAAGCTGCTGCTTGCCCTGTCTCCCAAAATCTGGTCCCAGAATTCTACGCTGGACGCGCCGCCCCAAGGCCACCTTGGTCGCCCGGGGGCCTCCCATAAGGGATTGCCCCGCTGGCAGGGCACTAGCTTGACAGCTCCTGAGAAAATGGCAGCACCTGAGCTGTCGACTCAGGGGCTCTTCGTGCCCCCCAGGACTCTGGACGCTATTGCTAATGACCTCGAAAGCCACCTCCATCCCTCCCTGGGGGCCCCGAGTCTACACTAGGAGCTTGACAGCGGGCCTGGAAAAGAGAGGGCTCGCTCTCTGGCTGAGGTCGCACTTCGCCTGTAAAAATCACTTTAGGATTTTGGTTTGATCCGGCGCACGGGCAGGTCAAGGACTATTGGCAAAGACAGAGGGAGGTGTGGAAACTTTCCCACGCTTTCCGTCATCCTGAAGGAAACCAAGCACACGAAAACCCCTCTTGTCTGGACGGGCTGCCGGGAACTGGTCTTCCCGGGGGCCGGGAGTGGGGCCCCCGGAGGAGGTCGGCTTTGGGGAGCCCGGGGTTCCAGGCAGCCCGGAGCCGGGGCTCAGGCTCCCGCCGCCCCCACGCGCACTCTCCCAGACTCCCTTGCGCCACGGCGGACGCGGGCGGGTCGGGGCCCTTCCGGCCGCCGCGGACCCTCGGGTTCCCGGGGCGCCGCCACCCGGCTGCCTGGGGCCAGGCCGGCTCCGCGCGGCCGCGGCCGCGGCCGCCGCCGCCCCGCCCCACCCCGGCCGCGATCCCCGGACCGGGAAGCCCGAGAGTTGGCTCCCGGCCGGCCCAGGGCCCCGCAGGCCCGCAATCCCGAGGCCTGAACGGCGAACAGGTTCCCGCACCCGCCTGGCTTAGTGCTTCGGGTTGGGGAGGCACCTCGAGGCTGCCCCCCTGCCTCTCACCAGCTCCCTTTTCTCCCTTTCTCCCCCCTCGGGACGGGTCCCCTCGAGCCAGAAGGAAGCCCGGCAGCAGCCGGCGCCCACCCTCCGGGAGGACCACGCCCGCGCCCGCCGGCTCCCTCCAGCGGGACGCAGGTGAGAGACCGCGAGGGGCGGAGGGCGGGAGCCGCGATCCTGATTGGGGGCGTTGCCTTCCAGATGCGCTGTGGCACTTTGCCCCGGGCCCCCAAGAGGCATCGAGATTGAGGTCGTCCACGGGGCCCTCAGACTGCGTGGTGCCCTTTTTCTGACTTAAAGCAGTCATCTTTCACCATTATTCACACGGTCGAAGTTGCAGTTTGCCTAGATTTTCCTCCAAGGAGAGAAATGTGAATAAAGCAATATTTTAGCCAAACATTTCCGTGTCAATTAAGAAGATGGCAATTCGTTCCAGACTATAAATTCTCTGTAACAACTCTCTAAGGTATTCGTTCAAATTGTTTTTCAGCATTGCTAAATGTGCATCATAATGTGTGGGAGACTTGTGTAAGATGAATCCATTTATAGTCGACCGATCAATTGATCCGATGTTACCACCTTCAAGGAGGCACCTTTCCATTGTTTCCTCATCTTTTCCCAGCACATGTTATTTGTTAGGAAGCTGCGTGCACACGGCATTGTATTAAGTTTATTAGACAGGCGTGGCCCATAAACTAGGAAAAGTTTAGTCAAGCTCTAAATTTAAAATTCCACATTTCTGTAAGTTGTGGGACAAGATACATAGGTTACTTTTATAAGCTAGAATTGAACATAGTTTAAAAATATTTTAAGCACAGGGATATTTTTTGAAGGCATCCAGCATTTCCAGTTAGCAGTACTGACTTTTTTTTTTCCCAGCAAAGGAACACTACATCAACACTCTTGGCCCGGATCTGGACACAGAAGACTCCTGTTTCAAGAAAATACAGTCATCTCTCAAATCCTGTAATTTATATGCATTCTAAACTCACTAGGTATTGAAAACCACCCAAGTGTCCCACAACATGGGGTAAAATATAATCAATCACTCAGTGTAATACTATACATCCTTTAAAAATGTTATTGGAAAGTGTTTTATGATCAGTAAGTCAAAATAACTCTCTCCCACCGTTTCTTTCTCCTGCTGCTCCCTGATACCCACGCTTCTTTGTTCCATTTGGCACTTAAACTTGTTTTTCCCGCCAAATGAGTCAGTCATGATGGGAACGTCAATTGATTTGAACAGATGTGTGTCAATGTTACTTGGGAAACTAGATGCCAATAACCAGGGCCACAAAAAAAGGCAGTGGTTGCAACTCTGTAAAAATTTACGCGTGCATACAGACAATGACTAAAGTGGAACCCCAAACAGGAAAACAGTTGGATACACTCCAGTGCTTGGAGATTGAATGATTGTGTGCTGCTTTTGATTTTCACTAATACGAGTAACTGTCCAATTAAAAAAGACCTACTAAGGACTCTGCAGTGAAAATTATTTTGCTGATTGTTTTAAAAACACCATACCTATCAAATCATCAAGGCAGATGGGGCAGCAGGGGACTGGGTTTGTTCCCCCAATCCGGGACCATTAGGCTCAGGGCAACACTTGGAGAAAAAGTCATCCTACACAGGTGGGAGTTAACTTCTAGGCAGCTTTCCTGAGGGACGGCACAAGATGAAAATAGAAATAGGTCCAAAAAGCATTTTTTGGAAGATCAATGAAAGTTTATTAATAGGAATTAAAGACTAGAGTCGGGGCTATATCCAAGTTGGCATAAATTTTTAGAGATCTATTTTCCCATCAGCCTACAGTGTAACTTATCCTCATAACCCTAAAACTTGATACATGCCTTTGTATTTAGAATAATTACATTACTCTTAAAGGAAAAACTATCTATGCACCAATTATAGCAAATGTGTATCTCCCTGCCACTCTACACCCCAGTCATTCTACCCATTAGTTACTGCTCAATAAATGAACAAAGATCTGTCAGCGCTTTCATAATATCTTACCTATCTGCAGCCTTTACCTCCCTCCCCCGCTCCAGGAGTGATCTCTTTGGCAAGTTCAAAAAGACGTAGACCCCTGTGGGGATTGTAAATTGAGCCATTAGGGAGGAGCCCTGAGAAGACTTCCATTTCCGGCGTTGCTTGGCTTTGGAGCACTCTCCTTACACCAGTGAGCTCTAGAATCTGAGCAGCGGGTGGGAGTTTGGGCGGTGGCCCTGGCTTGGCCGCTGCTGTTAGTCTGGGAGCTGAGAACAGAGCAGTGTCCTGTAGTCTTGAAGACTTTGAAGCGTGATTCTCCCAAAGCAGCTCCCTCACCTGTCCCCTAACCCCACCCTGACCTGCTCTCCAGACTCGACTGTTGCCCCAAGACCAGACTTTTTAAAGTCCCAGCCACAAAAACCGCAATAGTCAGAAACATAATCCCAACATCTTGCCTTTTTTTCAGACGTGCATTTACATGCTTTGCCAAATGCTTTCATATTTTCTTTTTGCAACAACCCTGAGAGATAAATAGGATAAGACGTCAACAAAGCAATTGCCAACAAGAAAACGGGCTTCTGGAGGTTGCGGATTTGTCCGAGGCTAGTCTGGGGCCTCTTCCTCCAGACCTCGTGCTGTGCCGCTTCTGTCATTACCTGTTAATCGGAACCGAGCACACAGTAGTGACTAGAGCAGGAAATGGAGTTGAATTTGTTTGGTTAGAAAAATTAGAGGTGAAACTCATTAGTCATATGATGAGCTTTTGCCTACACCCTGGACACTTCCTGGGTGAGGCCCAAGACTGGCCCCAGGATGACTAAATAGTGACAGTAAATAACGCAGCTGTATACACGTAGGTGTGCACAAACCAAGAAAAGTGTTATTTAAAATCATTTAAAATCTCTGACCCGTATCTGATACTTTCTAAAGATTCAACCAAATTAGTCTTAAGGAAACAGATGGACTGTCCAACCATAGGGGTTAACTTAATTTAGTCACTCACTCAATGGAAACTTTTTCATCAGCCATTACAAATAATAATTTTAAAGACTACGTCGAAACCTGGAAAATGCTTATGATACCATGTTTTACAAACCAGGGACATAAAATCATGTGGACACCACAGTTGACATAGGAGCAGAAACTGGAAAGAACTTCAAAGCAAACGTACTTGTTGCTTAAGGTGGTGGGATTCGAGCTGAAGTTCTTTCTCTGCTTTTACAATGTGTTTTTCGTTATGCCATATTTTTTGTTACGTTGTCAAACATAATTCTCTGAAAAGTCTCTAGGGGTCACGGGCGATGCAGCAATTTTGGGTCAAGGATGCACAGACCTCAGACGTCTCGGGGATCATCATGTCACGAGATACCACTGTGCACTTGTGACAGATTGATAACTGAAAGGTCTGGGAGCCGCTCATCTTCACAGCAATACAACTGGTAAGTATGACAAGACCCATCGATGAAAAGATTGAAAAGTGGGCCCTAAGCAAGGAAGAAAGAGGTTGCTGTCGTGGAAGGAGGGGGACGAGTTGTACTTTAATAGTTTAATGAGGGGGGTCAGACTTTGTGTCTTTAACTGTTATTTTAAGTTCTTTGTAATGAATTGAAATTCATTTAAGGCATAAGATTTTATATGCATGCTAGAATGTTAAAGAATTTATGCTCAAGCACACAACTGGAAAAACATGAACCATAAGCACTGAGTCGATATCAGTGGTCAAAAAAAGGCATAACAACTCCATGAACAAAAAGTCACAAAAAAAGAATACATTAAAGATGCTCATTTCAGTATTTTTGGGTTTTTTTGGCCACGCCACACAGCCTGTGGGATCTTAGTTCCCCGACCAGGGATCGAACCTGCGCCCCCTGCATTGGAAGTGTGGAGTCTTAACCACTCGACCACCAGAGAAGTCACTCATTTGACTATTTTTAAGGGTAGAAATTAGAAACATCCTGATGACCAATAACAAAGATCGGGTAAATAAAATATGGTGTCTCTAATATGTGACAAGAGAATATGCTCCGGCTGAAGCATTTAGCGATAAAAGAAATGAGCAGATTTTTCTGCACTGTTCCCATCCATGCAATCTGAGTATACAGGGAGCATTCTGCATGCAGTTTTGTTTCAATATACAGATAAAAGGCTGAGAGGAAATATGTCAAAACCTTAACAGTGGTTATCTCTGAGTTGTGGTATAAAAAGTGATCAAAGAAAGATGCTAAACTATTTTTGCGATGTGTTCCTAATATGTAATCTAAATGTATTGGGAACATTTTGCATTCATAGTTTTGTATCAATAATATGGAAAGAAGCTAGGAGGACGGATACCAAAAGTCTATCAAAGAAAGATGCTAAACTATTTTTGCGATGTGTTCCTAATATGCAGTATAAATATATTGGGAGCATTTTGCATGCATGGTTTTGTATCAATATACAGATAAAAAAGGCTGGTGGGAATAAACCAGAACTTGTATAATGGTTATCTGTGGGTTATGACATCATAAAGTGATAACAGTAAGATACAAAATTATTTTTGCAATATGTTCCTGAATATGTAATATAAGTGTATTGGGAACATTTTGCATCCATAGTTTTGTATCAATATTTAGAGAAAAGGCTAGGAAGAAATATAGCAAAATTTAATAGTAGTTATTTTGGGGTTCTAGTATTATAGATGATATCTGTCTTTCTCTTTATACTTTTATGTATTTTCCAAGTAATACTTGTATAAACAACAAGATGCATTACTTTTATAGCGATAATAAAACTTATTTTATGTTTTTAAAGAGTTTGTACTTATTTTTTTAAAAAAAGCATGGTCCCCTGACCCGGGGATGGGGAAAGTCTTCCTATTTGGGTAGCAACGGGCCTAGAATACATTTTCCAACCTGTCTGGGCAAAACCTACACAGCTTTGGTTGGCTCCGTGGTGCAAATGTATGTTATCATTTACTCTTGGCAAAGGAAAGAGAAAGTATAATTTAAAAATATAACCATGACAGAGGAATAATAGTACTATTGCTAAGCAGACTGCTATCTCCTGTCTAATCAAAGTAACACTTCAAGAAGTATAGAAAGTTGAAACAGGCTGCTTTTCCTCCAGGAGCAATTGAGGTCGCGGGACTTGGATTGCCGCCCAGGGCCTCAAGACACGTTGGCCAGTTTGGGACATGCCTGAGTCAGGAAAACACCTTACAGAAAGTCTAATTCCACTTAGCTAACTTTTTGCAGATGCAGATAAACCCCCTGCATTTCCCACAACTCTGCTACACTCCATAGCAACCCTGGTGGTGGAAAACACACGCGCCACTCGAATTTAAGCTTTCCCTGTTCCCTTAAGAGAGACAGAGGCATTTGGAGACACACTAGGCAATTGCACTGATTTGAACAGAGACACTACCTCAGAAGAGGACGAGGGTTCCCCCCCCCCCCCGCACCGATCCTTTTAGAAGCACTCTGGGGAAGCTGTTTTCCCCCCAAAGAATCATTCACACCCTGTAGAAAGTCCATATTATTAAACATAACTTTTGAAATATATCCGTCATGTTCCTTAAAGCAGAAGCTGCAGTTGTGAGGCAAAAATAGACTTTGAGAACGTTCTTCCAGTTTCCTGGTGCCATGCCCCTTTTCTGCTTAAGGACAAATAATCATACAACCAAACGTGTCCTTTTGCAAAAATGGGCGTGCGCCTCTTTAATCTTTCATACGCATTTTCCTCTGCTGCATTCTAGCAATCTGAGCACGTTTTCGGGGTGCCTAGCTCTGGGCTACTTACTTGTGGGGAGAGGAGAGGACGGGAGAGAAGCAGGAGAAGGTGATGCTGGTCCACAACACCCCTGAACACACCAATCCTGTCCTCTGTCTGCTACTGGGTACAGAGCTGGGGCTTTGACCTTCTTCTGAGCCAGGGCAGACCATACAGAAAATCTGCTTTGCTCAGCTGAATTATCCAGCATCTTCCTTTCGCCTAGGCTAGAGCAAGAGCATGGAACAGGGGGAGGGTGTGGGAGGGCGCCCTTCCTCAATGGAAGCCTTGCTGTCCAGCTGAGGGGGCGGGGAGGCGGAGAAGGCGAGAGACAGAGAGACAACCCTTAACCTAAGCACCGACCATAAACTCATTTCATTTACCGGAGAAAAACAGCTCCAGCCCAAGAGGGGCTGGGGGACAGGGCAGGGGCTGCCGCAGAAGGAGCTGGGAGCTTCCCTTTGCTAACAGGGTCAGTGCAATCCCTCATTTTACAGAAGAGGAAACCGAGTTGCTGAGAGAGAGGAAATAACTTGTAGAGAGGTCGCGCAGAGAATTGGTGGCGACGTTAGAACTTGAACCTTGATCTTCAGGGCTCTTTCCACTGTAATACACCGCATCTAAAGGACAGAGAGAGCGAACCAGGAAGCCGCTAGAAAGGATATGGGGCTTGATGAGCACCTGCGAAGGTGGACGGGGCCAGAAGAGGCAGAGAGGCAGGCGAGGACATTCTAGGTGGGGGACAATGGCCTGGCACAGGCAGGGATGGATGTGCTGTGGCAATACGGGGGTCAGGAGGTAGGTCTGGAGGAAATTGCTGAGGTCAAGTATAGCTTCTCAACGTGGGCTCTGCAGACCCTAGAGGAGATAAAACAGTGTCCCACAGAATACATATGGCACAACTTCCTAGAGGACAAATTTGATTCAATAGTGGGTCATTTAAAGCACTGTTTTTCTAAGACAAGCACAGAGTCAAAAAGATAAAGCTGAGATCTCAAAGTCATTTCAAGTTTGTTGCAGGCCCCTGTGGGCTGCCCCATGACTCCCACCCCAGTCTCATTCGGAGGGAGGATTTATGCACTCGTCTCTAGACAGTTGGCTGTTTGTTTTTCCTACCCGTACGAGGGTCCTCGACTTCTGATAACAGCTGCCCTGCTCTTCCCTTTGGTGGTTGCTGCTCCCCAGCCAGTCACATGATTATGGAAGAGCTGCCCATCACAGGAAATTGCTAGAGCCTCATGTCAGGCACATGGCCCAGGTCAGGCCAATCCCATAGTATCCCATGCCCCTTTCCACATGGATTACGCTCGAAAAAGCTCATGTGACCCAAGCCTAACCAATGAGAATACTTCTCTGATTTGGGGGCTGGGGGTTTAATCCTGAAATAGAGAGTCTCTCTTGCAGTTTCTAAGCTTGGGGCTGTATGTGGCTATGCCCTCACCCACCCTGGTCTTCCATGTCCATCACCGGGAGGAAGTCCATCTTCAGCAGGAGAGAATGAGAACAGCATGCACATAGAAACACTTAGAAACACAGGAGGAAGGGGGTGGGCAGTGGGAGGGGAGGGAGGAAAATGACCTAACTTAAGTCCCTGATTCAAGGTCCGGAGCACGTATGTTCTGTTGCTTTTTTGTTAAGCAGGCTTCATTTGATTCATTCAACAAATACTTACTGAGAAACTTCTAGGTGCCAGGCACCATCCTAGGGTCTGGACATAGAGTGTTAAACAGTGCTCTCGTGGAGTTTACATTCTAGATTGAGTTGTGCTTCTGTCACTTGCAACTGAAACAGTGCTGCCTGCCAGATCGTGGAAGAATGTACACGCTAAGGATAAGGACCAGAGAGAGAGAGAAGCTATACTATAAACAAGGGAGTCTGAAATTTCTTGAGCAGAGAACTCACGTGATCTTTCACAGAAGTCTAAATTTGAGGCAGGCCAGGTTGGAAGTGGTGACTATGAAAAGGCTGGAATGGCTGGGACTTCAATCTGCTCCATTTTTGAAATACTCTCATGAAAAGGATGTCACGGTTCCTGGGATGAAACACAACTTAGAAGGAAAATAAAGTGCTTCTGGGAAGTGCTCCAGGCCCAGCTCTTCTGGCGCTCCCACCGCTCCCCACCCCCATTGGTTGTGTGCTTCAGCCTTCCCTGGGCCGCTCCATTTTCCATTTACGTGGGGTACAGATGCCACTGACCGGAACGTGGTAGCTGAAGGGAAGGCCCATAGGAGCTCCCGTCTAGGCTGCCCTCTCCCTGCCCCAACGCACCCACTTAAGACCCATCCCAAGTGCTTCCTTCTCCAGAAGACTCCCTTGACTGCACCCACCCATGTAGAACCTCCTTTGAGCTTCAGCCACTCTTATGTCCAGGCACTTTGCTCATAGCAGAGGTGGCTTTTTTTCAGGTGAGACTCCTGCAATTCAGTAGGAAGCTGCATGAAGACCAGAACCAGACTCGCCTTCACCACCTCCCCTATGGAGACTAAACCTGTGCCCGATGCTGCAGAGGGGGTGTTCCACCCCAGTTGGTTGATGGGGCTGATTGTAGAGATGGCTCAGGGGTACAATGAGCAGAAGTCCTTCTCCTGGGACAGTCCTGGTTTCGGCCTATTTTATTGCCATAATTATCAGCAGCGTCCTCTCACTTTCAAAAGTATCTCGTGATAAAACACATTGTCACCTACTCATCTGGAGAGTAGTGAAGGGGATACTATCACAGCCAAGTTGAAAGAGCTCCTGATATAAGACAAAAATATTTATAAAATCAAAACCGCATTATATTGCAAATCTGTGCTCTGTCACTTGGAACTGAACACGCTCCTTGCAGAGCTCTGGAGAGTCTTGCCTGCTTGGCTGCATCTGGTTCCCACACTCGCTTAAACACATGAAGCACTAAAGCCATAGTTCAGCCTGTCACAAGATTCAGGTATTGCCTCCATTTATTTCATGCCATGGTATGTAAAATAGCACTGTTACGCCCCACAAAGACTGGAAAGGCTCCCGAGCTCAGTCCAGAACCAGAAAGAGTTCAAAGGCAATCATGAACACACGGGAAGTCCAGCAGATGGGGCAAACTGCTGCTTGATGATTCTTTTCAGCTCTTAGCTTGTGAAAGTCTGCCTCCCAGGGGCAGCCAGAAGAGAAAAAACCAGCCTCATCCCATCACCCTCCCATCTTCCTCTCTACCTCTGTCTCCCCAGAGTTACGGCATCATCCTGCCACTGCTCCAGTTGGGAAGTTCCATCTGCTTACCATACTCACGGTCTTCAGAGTGGAGTGCCTACGAGACAAGCATTTCTCCCTTTGGTGGATAAAAGAGGGCTACAAATTCCTTTTTTTCTTTTGAAACGTTTTATTTTATATTGGAGTATATTTGATTAACAGTGTTGTGTTAGTTTCCAACAAGGGCCACAAATTCTTTGACATTACTCCCACTGGGATATGGGGTCTACGTGCTCTCCCCTCACATCTGGGCTGGCCTCAGTGCCTTGCTGCACAGTGTGGCAGAAGTGGCCTTGCAGCTTCCACCTGGGTCTCTCGGAGCCTTGTACTTCCACGTACAAGTCCAGCTGCTCTGAGGATGTGGTGCTGGAGAAACCATGTGAAGAGATGCCGTGGACTCCAATAAGGAGAGAAAGAGATGCCCAGGCAGCCCCTAACTGTTCCAGCCCCCAGCGGTTTGGATCATTCCAGCTGAGTCCCTGGATATCACAAGTCATCCCTGCCAAATTGCAGATTCCTGAGCAAAATCAATGATTGTTGTTGTCTTAAGACACTACATTTTGGGGTGGTTTGTTATGTAGCAATCCATAAGCAGGGTACTCCCTCTTGCCAGTATTGATTTATCACTTCCTGGAGCATAAGTCTGATGCGCTATTAAGCTCTAGGACCAAAAGTGAGGATGGGGAAGGACCGAGGGGTGAAGGGAACGCTGTACTTCTGCACTCCAAGTTCCGTAATGTGAGAGCAAGACTGGGGGTAGGTGAGAGAATTGTTAGACAGTAAAGGGGATTTTTTAAAATTTAGTATTACGTGATTATTTTTAGTTTCCTTTTGTTTATGGCAAGCGGAAATGGTTTTGTGTTTACCATAGTGAAATCAAATTATACTTAAAAAAATAAATGTATGTCACACCCATTAGGATGACTACTATGGAAAAAAAACCAGAAAATAACAAGTGTTGGCAAGGACATGGAGAAATTGGAACACTTGTGCATTTCTTGTAAAACGGTATAGCAGCTGTAGAAAACCACATGGCAGTTCCTCAAAAAATTATACATAAAATTACCATGTGATCCAGCAATCCCATTTCTGCATATATACACAAAAGAATTGAAAGCAGAGATTCAAATAGATATGTATACACCAGTCAATGTTCATAGCAGCATTATTCACAATAGCCAAAAGGTGGAAATAACCCAAATATCCATCTACAGATGCATGGATAAAGAAAATGTGATATATCCATACAATGGAATATCATTCAGCCTTAAAAAGGAAGGAATTTCTGATACATGCCACAACATGGATGAACCTTGAAGACATTATGCTAAGTGAAATACGCCAGACACAAAAGGGCAAATATTGTATGATTCCATTTATATGAGTTATATGCTTTTATGAGTAGTCAGACTCACAGAGACATTAATTCTGGTAGCTAGCTGCATTCTTCAAGGACCCGGCAGCAGAATGATGCACCGCTGAGTCATCCCAGTTTTATTGCCAGGGGCCCAGCAGCGGGGGAGCCCCTCTGGCTCAGCACCTCCCCAGAGGGTGCTTCCAGCCCTCCAGTAAGAGACCAGACTCTTACAGGTCAGAAGAGTTAACCACAGGGCATAGGTACTGCTGGGACATCCTGCAGGCATGCAGGGCTTCCCACCTTCCCCAAGGACGGGGAGCGCACGCACACTCTTGGGCAACGACTCCGGAGGACCACCCCTCCCTGCGGCCTCGGGGGTGGACCCGTGCGCGCTACCCGGACCTGGGTTGGGGTCGGAGTCTGGGGGAGAAAGGTCAGGCCTCCCGGCTCCCCCCAGGGCCAACCACCTCGACCCAGGGCTGACCAGCTACCGCCCAAGGGTCTTTAAACCTCCGCTCCGGATGCGCTTAGGTACTTGGACGGGGGACGCGCGACTGGGGAGCCGGGGAGCGGAAAGGTCTGTCCGCGACCACCCTCGGGACACTAACCTCGGCGCGGCACTGCCAACCTGTGAGCGCGCATCCATGTGGAGGGGCAACCTGGCACATGTGGGGCGTCTTGGCCCAAGTGGGTTGAGGAAGGCATCAGTCTGGGGGTGGGGGTGAATTCTAGAAGATCTGCTGTTGCTAACACTTGACACAGCTGAGGATGCGAGCTATTCGCCAAAGCAAAATGGAAAGGATTAACTGAAAGTCTAAATGAACGAGAACTCCACCACCTTCGCCCCAACCTCCCTTCCCCACTGAGTTTCCAGAATCCTGGCAACCTGGCTTATGACCCCAGGTAGGAGGTGGGATTTTACTCTATGTAGTAGACACCTCTGGTGCCTCTTGTCCCTTCTGCTTAGGCCACCTCTGATTTCACCTGCACAAGTGCACCATTTTGTACAAGATCAGACTGACCTCATGCTGGCAGCGGCTGACCTTCAGGGAGCATTAGGTCTCTTTTTGCTTTCAGTTTCAAGGCCTTCTCTGATGCTGTATGTGCTATGGTCTGAATGTTTGTGTCTCCACCCCAGAAAATGTATATGTTGAAACCTAACCCTTAAGGTGATGGTATTAGGAGGTGGGGCCTGATTAGGTCAGGGTGGGAGGTGATTAGGTCCTGAGGGTGGAGCCGTCCTCAGGAATGGGAGTAGTGCCCTCATGAAAGAGGCTGGAGAAAGATCCCTTGCCCCCTCTGCCAGCAGAGGACACAGTGAAAAGAGGCCAATCTACGAATCGGGAGGCGGGCACCATGATCCTGCACTTCCCAGCCCCCAGACTGTGAGCGATGCATGTCCCTTGTTGATAAGCCCCTCAGTCTGTTGAAGAGCAGGAGAAATGAGCTGGTATCCTGAAAAGCTGTAGCCTAGGAGTAAGGATGACTTGGAAATAAACCAGCTCTCACACGCATTGCAGCCTGCCTTCCATTCATCCGAGTAACCCTTCCCCACAAACCACACACCTTGAAATTGGATTAAGTGTATTCCAGATAGCTAGCAGTCCCAGGCACCTGGGGAAAACAAATCTTCTTTAAAGGAATATAACGATATCCTAGGCTTCAAATTACATCTTTAATTTGAAATCTAATGCCCAACACATAATCAAACACATAAAGATTTAAGACACTATGAGCAAGAACCAGTAGAAATGACAGCCAATAGAAAGCAGAAGAACTCCCAATACCAGAATTTTCAAGCTTGATTGTAAAACAGTGATGCATATTTTGTTCAAAGGGAAAACGCCAAGCGTCACAATTGTGGTAGGAAACTGAAAACCATAAAACAAGTCACAGCAGATTTTAAAAGAAGAAGAAGAAGGAGAAGGAGAAGAAGCTAAGCAAAAAAAAAAATGTCATGATCATTAGGATAAAAAAATACTCTGCACTTATGACTGTGTTTGGATACGTCCTAGTTTTCCCTAATTTCCACATTTTTTTAAATGAATTTTTATTGTAGTATAGTTGCTTTACAATGTTGTGTTAGTTTCGGCTGTACAGCAAAGTGAATCAGTTATACGTATACATATATCCCCTCTTTTTGGATTTCCTTCCCACTTATGTCACACAGTGCATTAAGTAGAGTTCCCTGTGCTATATAGCAGGGGTCCCTAACCCTGGGGCCGAGGACTGGCAGGAACGTGTCCTGTTAGAAACCAGGCCGCACAGCAGGAGGTGAGCGGCCCAGCAGGAGGTGGGCGGCGGCGGGGGTGGGGGTGGGGGGAGCGAGCGAAGCTTCATCTGTATTTGCAGCTGCTTCCCATCGCTCGCATTACCACCTGAGCTCCACCTCCCGTCAGCATTATGGTGAGTTGTATAATTATGTCATTATATATTGCAATGTAATAATAATAGAAATAAAGTGCACAATAAATGTAATGTGCTTGCAGGGAGATCAGCTCGGTGCTTTGTGACCACCTAGAGGGGTGGGATAGGGAGGGTGGGAGGCAGACGCAAGAGGGAGGGGATATGGGGATATATGTATACGTATAGCTGATTCACTTTGCTGTACAGCAGAAACTAACACAACATTGTAAAGCAATTATACTCCAATGAAGATGTTAAAAAAATGTAATGTTCTTGAATCAGCCTGAAACCATTCCCCCCGCCCACCCTTCCCCCACCCCCCTGCCCCGGTTCATGGAAAAATTGTCTTCCACAAAACCGGTCCCTGGTGCCAAAAAGGTTGGGGACCACTGCTATACGGTATGTTCTCATTAGTTATCTATTTTATACATAGTATCAATAGTGTATATGTGTCAATCCCAGTCTCCCAATTCCTCCCACCCCACCCCCCCAATTTCCACATTTTAAAAAATCAGCATTAAAAACTATAGGAGCACAGATTGAGGTTTTCTTCTTGATGTAATCAGAATGATTGAAAAATAATTGAAAAGAGGAAAAAAGTCAGAGCATTAGCTTCATTTAAAAATTATTTTCTTCTTCCTCTATTTTAGCTACAATAAAAATAGTTTCATTTTTCCTAATTATATACATTTAGATATATACATAAAAGTTCAAAAACCAAACAAACAACCTGACTTAAAAATGGGCAAAGGACTTGAATAGACATTTCTCCAAAGAAGATATACAAATAGCTAATAAGCAGATGAAAAGATGCTCAACATCACTAATCATTAGGGAAATGCAAATGAAAACCACAATGCGATGCTACGTCATACCCATGAGGATGGCCATTATCAAGAAAACAGACAATAATAAGTGTTGGCGAGGATGTGGAAAGATTGGAACCCTTGTGCATTGTTGGTGGGAATGTAAAATGGTGGAGTTACTGTGTAAAGCAGTATGGCAATTCTTCAAAAAAGTTAACAGAATATATAGTAAACAGCAATTCCACTTCTGAATATATACCCAAAAGAATTGAAAGCAAACACAAACAGATATTTGTATACCCATGTTCATAGCAGCCTTATTCACAATAGCCAAAAGGTAAAAGCAAACCCAAGTGTACTAATTTGCTAGGGCTGCCATAACAAAATACTACAGACTGGGTAACCTAAATAACAGAAATTAATTTTCTCAGTTTTGGAGGCTGGAAGTCTAAGATCAAGCTGCCAACAGGGTTGGTTTCTCCTGAGACCTCTCTCCTTGGCTTATAGATGGCTGCCTTCTTGCTGTGTCCTCACATAGCCTTTTTGCATTCTTGGTATCTTGGACTAGGGCCCCATCCTTATGACTTCATTAACTTCATTACCCCTTCCAAGTCCTATCTCAAATACAGTCACATTAGGGGTTATGAATTTTGGAGGGACACAGTTCAGTCCATGACACCAAATGTCCATCAGTGGATAAATGGATAAACAAAAGGTTATATATACATGCAATGGAATATTATTCAGCCTTAAAAAGGAAATTCTGACACATGCTACATGGATGAACCTTGCAGGCATTATGCTAACAGAAATAAGCCAATCACAAAAGGACAAATACTGTACGATTCCACTTATATGAACTATCTAGAGGAGTCAAATTCATAGAGACAGAAAGTAAAATGCTGGCTGCCAGGGGCTGGGGGGAGGAGAGACTGGGTAATTATTGTTTAATGGGTACAGAGTTTCAGTTCTGGAAGATGAAAAAGTTCTGGAGATGGATGTTAATGGTTGCACAACAATGTGAATGTGCTTCATGCCACTGAATTCTACACTTAAAAATGGTTAACACGGTACATTTTAGGTTGTGTATATATTACCACAATAAAAAAAAAAAGTGCAAGAACTTCCCTGAGATAATAATCATTAAAACCTGGGGAACTCATCTTTTCATGCATCTTTCTCTACACTTACGTATATACATATTATGTGTTTTTTGTCCTTGTAGAAATCTTATTATTTAAGTTCAAAATATTATTATCGTAAGAGATTTCAAATGTAAAGTATAGAGAATCATAATGCAGCTGCCCATGTACCCACCACTCAGTTTTAATAAATTTTAGTATTTTCCCATTCTTTCTTGAGACCTTTTATAAAATTCTTTTATCATGTAATATTCAGTACCTACAATATTATGTGTGTAATGTGCATATAAAATTAAGATGCACACTTGAGAACCCACTACAATACCCAATCTCAGAACTAGGCCCTGTGGATACCTTTGAGTCCACCTGTGTCCATCCCCATGTCACCCCCCCATCCCCCTGCCTCTTCCTACCTGCGTCTCCCCCCACCACCCACCCCCAAGAAACACTATCCTGACTTTCGTATTTATTATTCCCTGCTTAAATAGCTTGTCACATATGTACACAGCTCTATTCTGGCCACCTCTTGCTGCCTGAAAAACTATCTCAGAGTTCAGTGACTTAAAGCAGCAAGCATTTAATTGTATCTCATGATTCTATGGGTCAGGAATTCAGGCAGGGTTCAGCTAGGAGATTCTTTATTTCACAGAGCGGATGGGCTGGGCTGGAAGGTCCACATGGGCTCCGCATAAATTTGGAGGCTTGGCGGGGATGGATGGGTAAAAGGCTGGGTTCAGCTGGGACTGTTTACTGGAGCCTATAGCCTCCTGAATGACTGACTCTGGGTAGTCAGACTTCTCCTCGGGTAGCTCAGGACTTTCAGTGTTCCAAGCAAGCCAAACAAAGCTATAAGACTTCTTATGTAAGTCAGAAAGAGAAAAACAAATACAGTATGCTAACACATATATATGGAATCTAAGGGGAAAAAAATGGTTCTGAAGAACCTAGTGGTAAGACGGGAATAAAGACACAGACCTACTACAGAATGGACTTGAGGATATGGGGAGGGGGAAGGGTAAGCTGTGACAAAGTGAGAGAGTGGCATGGACATATATAGACTACCAAACGTAAAATAGACAGCTAGTGGGAAGCAGCCGCATAGCACAGGGAGATCGGCTCTGTGCTCTGTGACCGCCTGGGGGGGTGGGATAGAGAGGGTGGGAGGGAGGGAGATGCAAGAGGGAAGAGATATGGGAACATATGTATATGTATAACTGATTCACTTTGTTATAAAGCAGAAACTAACACACCATTGTAAAGCAATTATACTCCAATAAAGATGTTAAAAAAAAAAAGACTTCTTATGACTTTTTGTAGAAGTCTGGAATGTCACTTCTGCTGTAGTCTACTGCTCAAGCAAGTCTCCAAGGCCAGCCCAGATTCAAGGGGAGGGGAATTTTCTCTGCCTCTTAATGGGAGGACTAGAAAAGAATTTTTGGCCATCTTTATTTTATCACAATAGCCCCTAAACAGTATGTTTTTAGTATTTTTAATGCCAGATGGTGGCAGGGACCCTGTACATGTGGAGCATTCCACAGCAAATGTCACCTTCTCAATTAGGCTTATCCTGATATCTTGTTTTACCTCCTTTCTTTTTTTTTTTGCCTTGATTTATTTTATTTATTTATTTTTTATACAGCAGGTTCTTATTAGTTATCTATTTTATACATATTAGTGTATATATGTCAATCCCAATCTCCCTTTTATTATGGAAAATTTCAAACGTATAAAAAGGTACGGTAGGCTCATGAACTCCACACAGACCGATCACCCAGCTTCAGTGATTATGCGCTCATGGCCAATCTTGCTGCCATACCCCACCTATTTCCCCCGACTCCAATCAAGCCATTTCCATCCCTGAATAATTGAATATGTATTTCTAAAAGACAGGACTCTTTTTTAAACACATAACCACAATATATTATTCCATATTTTAAAAACCACAACAAT
Organism: Balaenoptera musculus; assembly: GCF_009873245.2. Taxonomy (NCBI): domain Eukaryota; kingdom Metazoa; phylum Chordata; class Mammalia; order Artiodactyla; family Balaenopteridae; genus Balaenoptera; species Balaenoptera musculus. Next base: position 112,585,025 of record NC_045806.1, on the reverse strand, counting down.
TCCTTGATATCAATGTATATTCAAATCTGTTCAAATTTCCAATTGTCTCATAAGTATCGTAAATGTGTGTGTATTTTAAAGTTTGTTTACTTGAATTGGGATCCAAATAAGGTCCATACATCACTATTGATTGATATATATATATATATTTTTTAACAGTCTTTTTCTTTTTTCTTGGCTGCGCTGCACGGCTTGTGGGATCTTAGTTCCCCGACCAGGGATTGAACCCGAGCCCTTGGCAGTGAAAGCACCGAGTCCTAACCACTTGACCACCAGGGAATTCCCTGGTTGATATTTTTTTTTTTTTTTTATAAATTTATTTATTTAATTTATTTATTTTTGGCTGCATTGGGTCTTCGTTGCTGCGCGCGGGCTTTCTCTAGTTGCGGCGAACAGGGGCTACTCTTCATTGCAGTGCGTGGGCTTCTCACTGCAGTGGCTTCTCTTGTTGCGGAGCACAGGCTCTAGGCTCTCTAGTTGTGGTGTGCGGGCTTCAGTAGTTGTGGCACACGGGCTTCAGTAGTTGTGGCTCACAGGCTCTAGAGCGTAGGCTCAGTAGTTGTGGCGCACGGGCTTAGTTGCTCTGCGGCATGTGGGATCTTCCCGGACCAATGATCGAACCCGTGTCCCCTGCGTTGGCAGGTGGATTCTTAACCACTGCGCCACCAGGGAAGTTTCCCTGATTAATATTTCTTTAAGTCTATCTATAGATTTCTCCTTCATGTCTTTTTTCTTTGCAACGTATTTGTTAAAGAAACCAGGTTGTTTATCCTGTAGACAAACAACTGATAGCATCTTAGACTGAATGAAACACAGGAATATTTTTGGCTTATCAAACCTAGAAACTTTTCCACGTTCTCCAATTTTTCACTTAACAAGCACAATACTCCACTTTCTTGGCACTTGAGACCACAGAGGTTTTGGTTGCCTCCCCAGCACCAATTTCAGACTTCTTCCTGTTTCATTGAATCTTGATCTTGTTCAACATATTCCAAGGGAAATGAACTGTAATCTTAGCTCTAAAAGTGGGCTTGATTGGGCAAAAGGCAATCCCACCCCCAATTTCCAGTTACTGGTTAAGAAATGGGACATTTGAGCCCATTCTGGCTAGTGAGACTTGAGAGATTTTTCACCACTTTTAAGAGAGTTGCACAGAAAGCCTTTCTTGAGGAAGCCTGCACTCAGATGACTGTTGGCAGCCCCTCTCCTGACCACAAGAAGGCCCGGACTTAGGATGAAGCTGGCACTACGGACAGCAGAGTAGACCAATGGAAACCCCATGGGTTCTTGGCATCCTAGTGGAGCAGTGGATCAAACTGGTCAGGCCTGAGCTACCTCTGGACTTCCCAGTTACGTAGCCAATAAACTTTATTGTTTAAGCCAGTTTGATCTAGGCAATATGACTGGAAGCCTAGAACATGCTAACTGATACAAAAGCCATTAAGATGACTCCAATCTGGCTTCCTCTCTGCTGCAACCAAAATAGACTACTCACCATTTCCCACACTCCCCTGCAATTTTTTTCCCCTATGCCTCTGCCCAAGTAGACGTTTTGGCTGAAACCTTTTCCCCCAGCCTTCTTTCCGCTATATCTACCTGTCCAAACCTTTCCCATTCTCCCAAGTCCCATTTCAAATATCGCTTCTCCCTGAAGCTTCCCCCAGAATGCCCTCCTGCCTCCCCCTCCCCGTTCTGAGTTTCTTCTTTGAATTTCCTCGCATCAGGTGTGCCCCCTCTTCTAGCACTGAATGAAGACTTGCCTTGCATTAGAATTGCTTGTACACTTGATCCCTCTCCCCTACTAGACTTTAAGTCCCTCAAGGGCGGGGACAATTTGCATTCATCTCTATCCCCAAAGCACCTAGCACAGAGCCTGAGACACAGGAAGGCCCCATAATAATCTACACTAAGTCCCCTACATACGAACCTTCAAGTTGCAAACTTTCAAAGATGCGGACATGCATTCGCATGTCCAATCACGTAAGTTAGTTCACGTGTCTGGTGTACATTGTCACATACGTGTATCCTTTACAAGTGGTTGTGCTTTTGTGTACTTTACTGTACTGTACTGTATAGAGTACAATAGTACAGTGTCTTTATTTCAAGCCCAGGATGTCTGGAGCAAGCATAAAAGCAACGGTGATGTAGCTGGTACTGCCAAGAGGCGCCAGCTGTTGTACTGAACTACTGTACTTTTCAAGGTACTGTAAGATTTAAAATGTTTTTTAAATTTTTTGTTTGTTTTTTATGTATTATTTGTATGAAAAGCATTATAAACCTATTACAGTACAGTACCATATAGCCGATTGTGTTAGTTGGGTACCTAGGCTAACTTTGTTGGACTTATGAACAAATTGGACTTACGAACACGCTCTCGGAACAGAACTTATTCGTCTGTAGGGGACTTACTGTAGTGAGTTGAACAGCAACAATGCCGAATGTGGTTGCTCCTTTAACCTATGTGACCCCAGACAGTTGTTCTCTATGAAGGCTTAGTGACCTTTTAAAGAAATTATGTCTCCAAATTCACAAGTAACATATGTAAACACATTTTGAAAAAGGGGAGGGCAGATTCAACTGAAGGTAGCATCTTCCCCTAAGTTCCAACCAAAGGCCAGGTGGCCCCTTGTGGACCTTGTTTAACCACACCTGACCAACTAGAGCAAGGGTTGCAATCATTAACAGAATGTCTTCAGAAAGGTGACTTCGGAAGTGCTGAGCTTCAGGAAGACCCACACTGAGGAGGGACCAGACAATTTTAAGAAAGGGGTGGTTTGGAGACCTCCCTGGTGGTCCAGTGGTTAAGACTCCATGCTTCCAATGCAGGGGGTGCAGGTTCGATCCCTGGTCAGGGAGATAAGATCCCACAAGCCGTGTGGCATGGCCAAAAAGAAAGAAAGAAAAATTTTAAAAAAGAAAGAAAGAAAGAAAGAAAGGGGTGGTTTGAACACCAGCCCTGGTGTCAGACAGATCCCTCTTTCAGTACTGATTATGTTCCACATATGTCACCTTGGACAAGTTCCTTCCACTCTCTGGGGGCTCAGCTCCCTCACCTAAGAAAATGGGGGGAATAAGAGTGCCTACTACCTCAGCGGGTTGTTGTGAACAGGAATGAAGCAATGCGTGCAAAGTGCCTACATGCAGTAAGCGCTCGGTAAACATGTAACTGCCATTAACAACAAGCAGGATGACCCTCACAGGGTGGGAGGGAAAAGCAGTGGAAAGTAGGGGTAACGGGGACAGGACAGCAGGAACGAGGAGGGAACAACCTCTCTCTGAGCAGACTTTTTTGTGTAGCCCTGACTCTCATTATGTTTCGCCATAATAAGTAATTATAACTAGGATATGGGAGCCAGGGGCCTACATGAAATATAAACACTAACAAATGAATCAAATTGCTCTACAGGTGAATAACACAAAGTCATTTTGGAAAACAGCATTTTGATTGGATACTGTAAGGCTTACGACAAAGATCTGTCCACAAATACTGGACTCTAGTTAATAAATCTGTTACAGACATACGTAACTACTTTATGATACTAGGGTCGAACAAACTAGTGAATCAAGCCACATTCTCACTGTCAAAGAAAAAAAGTTTACGAATAAGGAAAAGGGGAAGGCTAGGGTGATTCCTGTGGTGGGGATGAGAATGGAGACAATAGCCTTATGGAAATAAACATACCGATGTCTCCACTCTCATCCATACCACAGAATTCATTCTAGCCCAGATACAGAAGTAGATATAGATGTGTGTGTACATGGGTTAGTATGCATGCTTATATTTCCTAGCTCTGTCCACTGGGAGGACCTAGAAGCAAGGACACCCCAACAGTCATAAGCACACCTGGCACTCAGATCTTTGTTTCTAACACCATTGTCCAATAAAGGAATCAGGGCTCCTTGAAGTAATGGCTGATTCCAGACCGCGGCAGGGAAAACCCAAGGTGAACCCCGTAATGTCCTATGGTGCCAGGAAATAGGAAAGTGCTTGAAAAGGGGTGGGGCTAATGGGAAGGTGCATGGCAAATGTTCTGGGGGAAACATGTGCAATATAAATGAACCTGTGATTTATGTTCAAAGCTCTCAAATACTGTCATAATGAAAGAAAAAAAACTGTTAGGAAAAGAAGTTCTACTGAAAAGCTACCAAGTTTGAAAGTCACTTCAGTCATGAATCATAATGGGGAAGCTCGTTATGAAGTACACTCACGTTGTATAAAGAGAAAACTTGAAACTTAATTTGATAGTTTTTATCGGTAATGCTTGAAGTTACAAATAATAATGAAAAAACAATTAAAAAATCATTACTCTTTCAAGTGAAGTATCTATAAAATTCACATTTCAAAATGGCAAAAAGCACACACAACCCTTCATGCCAGAAAGTTATTCTGTCTGAAGCTGCCCACAGGATCATAAAATAAGCCAGCAGAAAAACTTGAAGATCACATTAGAGGAACTCTGTAATCATCTTTGAAAATGCTTCCCAGTGCCAGAGGAAGTCAGTTTACATTCTTAAAGATCAGTTATGATCTCAAAAAAGCTCTTTAATGTACAAGTCATTTGGAATTATTACCTTCAATGAGCTTAATATTTTCCTCTATGCTCTCGGTGTATTAGTTTCCACATAAGAGGTAGGCGCCAAGGTTAAGTGCCAAAGAACTAAGAGCCAGGTTCTGGAATAAGATTGCCTAGGTTCGAATTCCTCATCTGCCATTTCTTGCTGTGTGATCCTGGGCAAATTATGCAACCTCTCCGGGCTTGCATTTCTTCATATGTAAAATTGGGATGATTAAAACAACCCACTCCACCTCATAGGGGTTATCATAAGGATTCAGAAGTGCTTAGTATGGTTCCATTGCATATGGTGATAATTCAATTAATGATTAATAATAAATAGGGTTTTGGGGTTTTTTGTTTGTTTTGCTCAACCTGAGAATAAGTCTTGCTTCCCATTCTAGGTAATTCAGATATAATTTTTAAATATTTTATTTGCTTTTTAACGTTCTATCATTTATTCAACAAATACTTATCGAGCACTGTAATTTGCCAGGCATTCTTGTAGGTGTCTGGGATATAGCAGTGAACAAGACTGTCCCAGTCCTGCCCTCATGGAGCTGATGGTCTACTAGGGGGAGACAGCTGATAAGTAGAGAAATAAAGGTGCTTGTCAGGGAACAGCTCTGCCATGCACGTCCCCACATAGGCCATGAGGACAAGGTCAACTGCAGTCTGACCCAAGTCTCAGACGAACGCCCTGTGACCCTCCCAGGAACATGGTAAACAGCCACGTGAGGAGCCGTCGGGAGGCCACTGGTCACCCACCTCCCGATCTTGTGGGGGCTGCCATGAGGCAGTTTCTGGTCCGCCTCCTTGGTTTGCAAAAGGCGTGGGGCTTCCAACCTTGCCGCCCCACTGAGGGTACAGCTGCGGGCTATACAGTCACTTAGTTGGAGTACGGAGCCGACTCCTCCAAGACAGGGCAATCCACCACTTGTGTCATCTGTCTTCCCTGTTTTGGTATCATCCTGTGGGACTGGGGATGCAACAAGTGGACAAAATGCTGATCTTGCCTATGCTGCTAAGTAATAAACTCTCTGCATCAGCCTTGGGCTTTGTTTCCTCTGCACCTGAATCGATGGCAGAGTTGCGAGTCCAACCTAGCAGCTGTGGCAGTAGTTGCCATTTAGGAACTGCCTGACCACTTGACAGAGCTAAGGACAACAAGGAAACTAAAACAGAGGTAATGTAATGGAGAGTGACTTTGAGGCTATTAGGGAGACCAGGGAAGTGCTCACCAAGGTGATACGTGAGCCAGACCGGCTGACCTGGGGGAACCGAGTGATAGGCGGAAGGAACACCACATGTGAAGTGAACTGAGACAGGAGGCAGAGGATAAATGAAGTTAGACCAGCAGGCAGAGGCTAGTTTACACATGGGCTTGCAGGCCTGAGGACAGCTTGAGTTTTCAAGTGTTACGGAGGCAAGTGATATACAGTTGACCCTTGAACAACACGGGGGTCAGGGGAGTAGTCAAAAATCTGTGTAGAACTTGTTAGTTCCAAGTGCGCAGATTCAACCCACGGCAGAGCATGTAGCGCCGTGGGTATTTATTGTAATATTCAATACATCTGTGTATAAGTGGCCCGTGCAGGTCAACATCATGTTATTCAAGGGCCAACTGTAATCTGATTTATATTTTTTTTAAAGATCATCATGCAGAGAAAGAAAATAAAAACAAAACACACACACAAGAATGAAAAAAAGATGACCCAAACTGCAGTGCAGGGGCTGAGAGAGAGGGGCGAGCACGGAAGTAGGGCGCAGCGGCGTCCGAGCGCTCTGGCGAAGGGTGCTTGTCATGCAGCCAGGGTGCCTGGAGCAGCGAGGTGGGGAAGAGTAGATTATCCACCCTTGTAGGAGTTTGGCTTTTACTCGGAAACTGGGAGTCACAAGAAGGATTTGAGCCCAAGAGTGACTCAACCTAATATTTTAATTAGGATCACTTAGGCTGCTGCGTTGAGAGACTGTGTGTGTGTCGGTCAGGGGGAAGGCGGACAAGAATGGAAGCTGCTATGGCCATAATCCAGGGAAGAAATGATGACCCATTTGTCCACGGCAGCCTTCCCTCCACGAATGTGACAACTGAACCTGAGACTGTCTCCTCTGTGAAATGTGCTTACAATAGATAAAAATAATGTACATAAAGCACTGTAGCACAGCATCTGACACATATTAAACCTATTAAATAGTAGGTATTATACTGGCTTTGCCAGTTTTGTTCCTAAATCCTCTGCACCCACTTTCAGAACAGCTCTTAGAGGTTCTTGTGCCTTTAAAAACGCAAATAAAACCTTATCACTATCTACTTAAAAACACTGAAGTGCCTTCCGTCTGTGGAATGCAGAAAATCCACCCTCCTGGTCACCGCCTACCAGGTAGGTGGTCCATGGTCTGGCCCTGGCCTTCCTCTCCAGTCTCAGGGCCTGCCCCTCTCCTTGCTCGCACACACTCTGGCCTTCCTTCTCTCCCTCCAGCACCTCAGATGGCTTGTCACCATCTCAGTGCCTTTTGCATTTGCTGTTCCTACCATGAGAACTTTCTACTCCAATGCTTCATGCGGCTGGTTTCTCTCCCATTCAATCGCAGTTCAACCATGACCTTCCCTGGCCGCCTTATCTAACATATGGCACCCACCCCTCATCCCCCAGTCCCCGGCACATTGCTGTTTTAGGTCCTTTACAACCTGCCACTATTGGAAATTATTTTGTTTACTGCCCCTTTCCCCAACTAGAATGAAATCTTCACGAAACCAGGAACCTTGCCCATCTTCCCCAGCACCTAGCACAGAGCGGATGCTCAGTGTATTTCTAGGATCTCAAATGCAGGGAAGAACATTAATTGATTAACTTTCCAAGCTAAAGAATTAAGGCAGTAGCCCAGGTTATCTATAAATCTTTTATACATGGAATTAAAATGGGGACCTAACTATATTTACGGGTATAATACATACAATATTCTAAGCATTCACAAAATGGGAACATATGAAGGGTTTGACACATGAATTTTCCAGGTTGCTAAGGTTTGCTTCTTCTTTAAGCACCAACATTCCCCTGGATGGTAATACTCCTAAAACAGGGTCCATGTTGCCCTAGCTCCTAAAATCAAGCAAATGAAATTTCATTTTCCTTTCCTTATGAACATCCCTATTGTAAGGGGTTGTAATGAAAGAGCAGCCCTGAGGGATTACTGGAGTGTGACGTTTATGACCATTTGCGCCAATCCTCAATGACTACACGGCCCCAGAAGGCTACAGCTTTTTTCTTTTGAATACTTTTCCTCTACCTTGACAGACTGCTATCCTACAAATTACTGCTATTCCTGTCAGTATCTCCCCTCCCCTCCCTTATAAACGGACTGTATCTGATCTGTTGAAAATTGGTTAAAGAAATAAAATTGTTAGAACTGTATGCCCCAAAAGCAGGTTAAGTCAAGTCTGTCTGCACAATATTCTTAAAAGTGTGTGAGCTTCAGCAGGCCTTTCCTTCCTGGCTGTTACCTGGGTTTCTTGCTGGGTCTGTCAACCAGCTAAAACAGAACCACAAACTAAAGAGTCTGCACAAGTCAGAAGGGGAAACAGTTCAGCTTCTTCATGATATTGTACCAACAATCAGACTGATCTTGGTTTAATCCCTGACACTTACTAGCCATGCACCTATCTTCTCGAAACATTCATTTTTCTCAGCAGCGACTTATGTTTATGGAGCACTTGCTAAGCCCCAGGCCGCTGTCGTGTTGCACCCGTACTTTCCCATATAATGAATCCTTACAGGAAGCCTGTGAAGGAGACAGCATTATCCCCATGAATCAGTTGAGAAAACAGGTTCCAAAGTTAAGTAACTCAATGTCACATAGCTAATAAGCAATGGTCAGGACAGTCTAACCCAGAACTCTTCGCTATTCATTCATTCAACAGCCACCATCTGAGCTGCTACTATCTTTGAGGCACTAGGTATACACCTCAGTGAACAAGACAGATAGAAATTCCTGCCCTCCTTTATTTTATACATAGTAGTTTGAACCTCTTAATCTCCTCCCCTTATCATGCCCCTCCTCCCTTCCCTCTATACTACAATGAAATGAAGAAATTCTTGCCCTCCTTATATGGAGCGTACATTCTAGAGGACATGAAAGGAAGAGACAAACAGTGAGCAACAAATACAAATGTAAATTATACTGCATGTTATTAGATTATACCACTCAAAATTGCCAACTGCCAACTATATTGACCTACAAAAATGGTAATTTCATACGGTTCGACCTAAGAGAAGGTGGCAAGTGCAACTGAAAAGAGGAGGGTGAGGAGGGTCCGCAGTCGAAGGCAGGGCGCAGTGGTGAGTAGGGCGGCCCCGGAGAGCCCAGTGAGGTGGCGTGCTGAGGACACTACACGCACACGGGGTAACGCCCACCTCGGCCTCAGAGGTCACGAAGATCAAATGAGATAACAAAAGTGAAAACTTTTTGTAAACTAGGAAGTTCTAGGACTATAACAAATTATTATTTAGTATCATTTAAAGTTCCCTGTTCTGCTGCTGGGAATTACAGCAAACTTTTTAAGGCATAAATATAGCTGGATGGCCTGCAAGGTTACTAGTTCATACCTTACCTGGAGCAGAGAAGCAAGGAAGAGTTTTGGCTTAAAACTTTTCTTCCTGCTCCCAGAAAACAAAAGGTTTTGTTGTTGTTCTTTAGTCGATAGAGTATTCTCTACCCAAAGAAGGTAACAGTGTATGTATGAAAAACTGCTGAACTGCAAGTGAGGTTGCGATCGAAGCAATTTAACAGAATTCCAAGAGAGAGCCATGTTATTTTAGCATCGGAAAATGTAATAAACTATATACCACGTGTCTAAAATCTGAGGTCTCTGAAGTAGGTAAGAATCTCACTAGCTCCACCAACCCATTCTACCAGATAATCATTATTTGCTGTGCTTGGTAAAGATTACAATTAAACTAGCTACTAAAATTTAACAGACAAGGAAAAGGTAACCAACAGAAAACTACACTAGGTTAATTTGTAGAGAAATAACAGGTATGCATAGTTTCTTTTAAAGAGACAGCCTTTATTTTAAGGATTTTTACATTGAAGACTTCAAAAAGTGGTAGGTTTTTAGAACTTATTTACCTGTATTTAAAAGGAACTGTTGACAAAGATTCGCCAGAAATAATCTGAACAAGCGGGAAAATACAGTTAATACTACTGAAACCTACTAAAATAACTCCAGGACATATGGTTTATCCAACATAACGATACCTCTAAATGCTGTCACTGATATGAAACTGACTGCTTCTTTTCTAAACACACAGTGGTATAACTAACAATATTCAATCACTTCTGTTCTTTCCTGAATATATAAAAATTAAAATACCAATTAGAAAACTAATATATTCTCCTCTTTCAATGTTTCTTACAGATACAATTTCAATATTTTCATTCAATAGTGGTGTGGTTTAAGAGATTTTTCATTCACAAGTCAAACAACAATCCACCCAAAGGGAACTGATAGTCTATAGGCTCATAGTGCAAATAAAGAGTTCGGGAATGCAGCAACTGACCTTTCTAAAATACAAAACGGATAAAATTCTTAGAAGATACATGCAATAAGCTCTACTAAGCAGCTGGCCACAGAACTAGAACATCTGATAATTTTCCTGGTGACTTCAATGGGACTCCAGATGTTTCCAAACTCAACTTGAACTCTCATCTTAGGCTTTGTATTTTGCTTTTCCAGTTTCGCTAATGACACAAACATGCTATAAAATAAAAATCCAGAGATTCACATTAGAAAAGTATACTGTGAAGTGAAAGGCGAGAACAGTACTTGGCATGTCTTCTATGAACAGTATTCTGCTGCAGGGGTTTTTACAAAACAAACGGCCTTCCTCATCTTCCTCACCCGCGTTCACAAACGCGTTCTTGGCACTCCTGCTTCCAGAGGAGGTGGTGGGTATTTGAAGGAGAGTGAATTAAAAGACTTAAACTAGTTCATTTCTCGCTTACTTATGAGCACATCTATCATCTGAAATAATAATGGGACAGTTACTGTATATTAAACCTGTTCAACTGTTTAGCCAGCAAGAAGTGTTACCCTAGCCTGGCCAAGTTCCAGCTTTAAGGACGTCTGTACTTGACTACAGCTTTATGTGACTAATGGGAACCATCAGTCTGTTCAAATTATGAGGTGCTGGAAAGAGAAAACAATTCTTCCCTTTTATAAATTTTTATATGGGTTCTGAAAAATGAGAATGAGGAAAAGAAGCATTACTTACATTCAAATCCCTGAAGTATTCATTATAGTCAAGGGCATATCCTACAACAAACTTGTCTGGAATTTCAAATCCAACAACTAAAAAGAATCACATCATTTAGATACAGAAAACATCACTTCCAAATCTAATACGTGCAAACATTCTCTAAAGTGACTCTAAGCCATTTCATATAAAACTTGTTGGGTTAAAGCTGGTTAAATGATTGACAAAAAGTATTTCACTTACAGTCTGGTCTATATCCAACACTTCGTGGGGTCCTTTTCACCAGCAAGCTGTTAATTATAAAATGTGACATGTGACACACGGAGACACTGCAGGGCATTACAAAAGAGAATATTCATGTTCTGCAACACGGTTTCATGTGCAGTTTAGCATACTATGTATGGTCAGTTTTAACAAACCCAAAGAAACACTATGAAATGGAGAGAGCTAAATCACAGGGCTCCCTGGGCAGGGGTAGCAATGAGTTCACACTACAGATGAGGCCCTTGACTGATCTTCACCTGGAACACGATGGACTGTTCTGAGAGCTGCCCCCTGACTACCCACACACCCATCAAAGGGCAGCTACTTGGGGAGGATGAACAGGTGGGGAATGCCAACGAGCAAAGATGACAAGTAACGGCTTTCAGTCCAAAATCCCTGGAAAACAATCCCTAAGCCACAAATGGTGTGGGAGAGGTGAGCACCACCTTTCAAGACTTTTAGTAAATAGCTTACAAAGAGGAATATTAGCCTAAAAAAGAACTAGCATGCTAAAGGAGCTAGTATTTGTTTTTGAGAGCAGAAGCTACAGGTAGGATGCGTCAACTCTAACGAAAGCTAATTTCATAATCCAAGTGCTGCCTGCTGAAATTTTTCAGCCATTAAAAAACCTGTAATGGTGCTCTGAAAGCCTTTACAAATGATAAGGGCAGTCCCAATAAAACTTAAGATTTCATAACTTCCTAGATAAGTATATTAAAAGGGCTGGAAAGGACCTAAAGTGATTCTCAACCTTAGCTGCACATTGGAATCACGTGGGAACCTTAAAAAATATATAACAAAACTCAGATACCCAGGCCATACCCCTCACTAATTACATCAGAATCGCTGGGATGGGACACAGATGTAGGTGACGTTTTGTTTTTTAAACTCTCAGATGATACCAGTGTGCAGCCCGAGTTGAGAGCACTGGCCTAAGCCTTAGCCCCCAAGGGCCCATAGTCCAGGCAAGTCCCTTGAGATTCTCCTTCCAGTAATTAGAGGACACACTTGGACTCGGGTTCCATTTAGAAAGAAAATAACAAACCAATCACAGCAAAACCCCCTCCATCTACCTGAACTCATTCAGGAAAAATCCAAAAAAGGTATCATTAAACTCAGTGCAAGCTGTACTAAGAGTTCAGGGGAACTCGGCACCTCATATTCCTATAGATCTCAATGAATTATTTTAAAATAATTGCAGATTCATAGGAAGTAGCCAAAAAAAAAGCACAGGGAGTGCCCATGCGCCCTCTCTCCGGTTTCCTCCAGTGAACATGTCACATAACTGTAGTAGATTACCACAACCAGGACATGGACGTTGGTGGACCGACCTTATCCGAATTTCATCAGCTTTCTGTGCTCATGTTTATGTGTGTAATTCTATGCAATCGTATCACACGTGTGGATTCGTGTAACCACCACCACAATCAGGATACAGAACTTTCCATCACGCACGGCTTTCTCTTGCTACCTCTTTATTTATAGCCACAGCCACCCACCACCCCCTGACCCCTGGCAACCACTAATCTGTTCTCCACTTCTATCATTCTGTCACTTTAAGAAGGTTGTATAAATGGGATCATACAGTATTTACCCTTTTGAGGTTGGCTTTTTTTTTTTTTTTGAGGTTGTCTTTTATTGGCACCGTTCCTTTGAGGCTCCTCCAGGTCGTGTGCATCAGCAGTTTGTTCCTTTTTAGTGCTGAGTAGGATTCCATGGTAGGGTGGACCACAGTTTGTTTAACCAGTCACCTACCAAAGGACATTTTGGCTCTTTCCAGTTTGGGGCTATTGCAAATGAAGCTGCCATGAACATTCACGCACGGGTTTTTGCGCGGATGTAAGTTCTCATTTCTCTGGGAGAAATGCCCGGAGTGCAGCTGCTGGAGTTGTATGGCAGTTACAGGTTTAGTTTCGTAAGAAACTGCCAAACTGTTTTCCAAAGTGGCTGCAGCATTTGACATGCCTGTCAGTTAATGGTTTTTAATTTTTAATTTAACTTTTAAGCTAAAAAGCTTTCTAGTCATTCTTAACCCTGCTTTGTACTTAATCTTTTTAGGTATAAAGCACAGATACACATACACTACATAAATAGCTACACAATATATCTGTGATATTAAATTTAATGGCAAGGAAGAGATTAGGAAAAGAAGGTTGAGAAACAACCCACTTGGGCCACAGCCCCATCACTAATGACCCTCCACACCTCCAGCTACAGGAAATATCTCTCTCATGAGGCAGTCTATCTCAGTTTCACAGCATATTCCAGGAAAGAGGCACACAAGAATATCTGGAGGAGTATATGCCACAGTAGGTTGACATTTAAAACCCTGAAAGCATGTAGAGAAATAAGCAAGTGCACTGATTGGTCTGCAGGAAACTGCTTAGTGCCCTAGAATGCATCATTTCTACACTCTCATCATGCCTGTCCCAAATCCATTTAAAGTAAAACCTCACTGATGATACACTGGCACCAGCTATCAGAAAAGCCCCAAAGGACAAACTGCTGACACACGACTCAGTAGAAGGCTTACTCTGATTCAAAGATGTTCGACAAATACTTTGATCCTTTAAAAGGGGTTTATAAAAACCAGTTAATCGTTTAGGAAAAAAAAGTTAGATCACTATCTGACCCCTACATAAAAATTGCAGATTGGTCAAAAATTTTTAAAAAAAGAAAAAAAAAACCCAAAACACCCAGGGACGTCACCTGACAAAAAAAATAGTAAGGCATGAACTCTGAGCCAGGTTGCCTGGGTTCAAATTTTACCTCTATAGTGATCCAGCTCTGTGCCTCTGGATAATTCCCTATGCCTTGGTATCCCCATCTGTGAAGTGGGAATAATAGTCTACCTCTGAGTTGTTGGGGAGTGAAACTATAATTAGGGATAAACACAAGTAGAACTAATAAGTCATACAGCATAGGTAGGACCAGGAAGTGAGGTTGGCTTAGAAGAAAGGAAGCAGGCATTGTACATTTTCAATGTGGCTACAAAACAAGATGCAGCACACGGGACCACTACATCACTCAATTCCAGGAGCTCAGGATCTCCAGGGCCCACTCCTTCCTACCACCTCCTAACCCGTCTTTGGGATCCTTGGTCTCAGTTTTGCAAAGAGGCCCCAAACCCTCTGCCATGCTACCCAGGACAAGTTTGATATCATTATTAGATTGGTGAAAAACCAAATATTAATAACATTGGGCAATAAGGCGACTGCACTGAAAGGCTTTAACACATGACAAATTATTTAGAAAGGACACTTACTGAGTCTTATTTGAGATTATATTACTTTTTGAAGATAAGAAAATTTACCCTTACAAAGAAGCAATTAATCTTTTTACAAATGAAGAAAGTATCCTATGTCAAAATGTTATATACATACCTTGCAACCTTGACCATCTTTGGATTATGCTGCTTGACCAAGGAAAGCAAGGTTTGCATGGTTTTGCCAGTGTCAATTATATCCTTTAAAAAAAGAAAAGACATTTAAATGGTAAATAAAACCATCGTACCTTTAAATTCAGTCATTATATAAACACAAAAAAACAAAATCCCATATATAACTGGAATAATGCCATTTTTTTTTTCGGTGCAGTGATTCTCACCACAATTCATACTGAGATATTCTGGAATCTGTAAGTCATCTGGCTCTCAGCAAGCAGTACGAATGCCAGTCCTCAGGGCTGGATTTTATAGGCACCAAGAGATCAATGACAGCTAATTTAAATATATATATGCAAGTATGTACACACATATTTTATTAGAGAGTTGTGGTGCTGCCCTTCATTATAAAAGATATTAGATTTTTTTTATAAACTCAAGATCAGGATGCTCCAACTCTCGGATGCAGGTGGTTGAGAGACCACACCAAGAAACACTGCTTTATACCATCTTAAAAGTATCCAAAGTATTAAAGTTTTACCATGTAGAATTACTTTACATGAAAGTGAATCTTAGCTATTTAGTCAAAAGTAGGACATTATTCAAAACAAACCTATCTCTAATTGGGAAAACATTTCTTAAACCATAACCCTAATGCTCTTCAATGAAAATATTCTCTACAGATGGTATAAAGCAGCGTTCACAAAGTGGGGCTGTAAGTCATCAGAAACATCAGGGCTGGGGATTTGTGAAAAATGCAGATTTCTGGGCTGTGGTAGACAGAATTCTGATGGCCCCCAGGACTCCTGCCCCCTGGTGTACACACTCAGAATAATCCCCCACTCCCTGAGTGTGAGTGGGACTTGCGAAATGATGGGGTTGTCAGTAGGTTGTGTTACACAAGACAGCTGTAGCAGCCTGGAGAGAGATTCTGCTGGTTTTGAAGAAGTCAGCTGTCAATATGAGAGGGCCATGTGCTAGGACATGAGGACAGCCTAGCAAGAAAACGGGGCCCTCAGTCCTGCAACCACAGGAACTCAGTTCTGCCAACAACCTGAATGAATTTGGAAGAGTACCATAAGTCACAGGTGAGATAGGAACCCCAGCCTTGATTCAGCCTGATGAGACCTGGGGCAGAGGACCCAGCTACCCTGTATTCGAGTTCTGACCCCTGAAAACTGAGATAATCAGCGTGTGTTGTTTTAAGCTGCTCAGTCTGTGGTAATTTGTTAGGCGGCATTACCCCAGACAAAATGAAGCAATCTGAAGTGGAATTAGTGAATCTGCATTTTAAAAAAAGCAACCAGTTCCCAGGGATACTCATGTACACAAACCCTGTGAAAAGAGTGTTATTCGTTTATTTTTTAATCTATAAGCTAAAGTTTCTAAAAACCTTGGTAACAGCAAAAAATGAATCCGGGGTTACTGTTGCTCTTAAGCCTTACACCATCTTACATAAAAGAGTAAGAACTCATTCTATTGGTGGGAATATAAAGTACTTTGATGAGTAATTTGGCAACAGTAGTAAAATTGAAAATGTACAAATTCTAAAACCCAGTCATTCCACTTCTAAGTGCCTGTATCCAGAGGGAACTCACACACGTGCACACAGGACAACGCAAAAGGATGCTCTTAGCAGCCCTGTTGTAGTAAGAAAAATTAGAAGCAAACTCCCTATTTGTAGGGCAATAAATAGGTTGATTTGTACATTGAAATGCTATGAAGGATTTTAAGGTGAACTAACTCTGTATGTTTCAACATGAATAACCTCAAAACCAATTTTGAGTGAGAATAACAAGCTGCAAGAGAGAATATATACAGTGTAGCACTAGACAAATTATCAAAAAATATATTTTGTATATGGTTATATACATGCAATAGAAGCATAAAAAGCATGGATGGGAATGATATGTGTAACTTTAAAAGGAACAAAAAAATTTCAAGCCAAAAAGAGAGGGGTAAGAAATATATCAAAATGTTTGCACTATCCAGTAAAAGTAAATTACTAAATATTTCTTAGAAAAAAAACAATCTCACTCCCTTATAACACAAGCCCACCATTAAAACTGATGAAAAGGAATTTCTTTCCCTGGGTTACCTTTAGGACTGTGCATACCAAGTTAGAAAATCATAAACACTATATTAAAAGTATGTAAAACTTACTTCAACAATCAAGACATTCTGGAAGAAAAAGAGAAATGAAAATCAGTACAATGAATCAGACAGTGTTTCCAATTATAATTCAAGTCACATCATAACAAACTCTAAGGATTTATCCAAATTCTTGCTTTAAGCTACTTTACTATATCGAACCCTGATTTAAACAAATGGGCCATCTGTTGGGATTTGGAACTCTTTAATATAAAATTTTCACTGCAATGGAATTTTTAAAAATAAAATTTGACCCATATGTTCATTTTTTAAGAGTTTTCATTACTTAAACAGAGGTCTAATCTTGGGCAAGTCACGAAATTTCTCTGGGCCTCAGTTTCCCATGTGGAAAATGAGGGACTTCAACTAATACGTGTATTCCAACTCTAACATTCAAAACTATAATTTGTACAATAACTCCAAAATCATGCATTTAACTGATCATATGGAATCCAATTCAAAATGCATTTTCTCAGTAGGCTGAAATTGATCTGCATTTTCTGGATGTGTTCATATTCTTGGACTAAACTAAAAGATACCAATGCTTCCTCCCACCATAAACCCTTAACCCAATTTCTACGTCTCAGAATTTTATAGCTGTTAGAACCCTTAGAGAAAATACTGTCTAACAATTACCTCCGAGGTAGAGAAGAGTCCTATATCTATTCTTGGGAATGAGGTAGCATTTCACATACTGGTTACAAGAAGATTCGTGTTATATTGCTTATTTGTAGTTCTCATTTCTCTATCACATACCTACAAGCATCAGAATTTTAATGTTCTATATACTCTTCTAAGTCAGTGGTTATCAAGGTAGGGCACACAAGATCCACTGGGTTGAAAGAAAGAAATATTAGAACTTTTTTTAAACCTCACCTTATGTAATCTATAATTTTATAACTGCATGCATTTTATAATATACATTATATTACTACCATAGTTCATATGCAATTTACTCCTTTCCTCATATCACAACTAATTTCTCTCTTTTCAAAAGATATTGTAACCTAAATCTTTAGGAAAACTGAATATACAGTTGATGCTTGAACAACAAGGGGACTAGGGACACTGACCCTTCACACAGTTGAAAATCCACATATAACTTTACAGTCGGCCCTCCATATCCACAGTTTCTCCCTATTCACAGATTCAACCAGCCACAGATCGTGTAGTAGTGTAGTAAGGATTTATTGAAAAAAATTTGCATATAAGTGGACCCACATAGCTCAAACCCATGTTGTTCAAGGGCCAACTGTAATCAATTAATGGACCAATAATTGTTTCACCACCTACCATGTGGTTCTTTCTCAGCATTTTCTCTAGCCCAGCTAGCACATCTGAAGGACAACATTTTCCCATCAGTAACTTTGGCTCACTGATGCAGCAATTTGCACCATGGGATGGAATTACAGTTTGAAAAGAGCATTGAATTATGAGACAGAGAAACTGGATTCTAGTCTTGCCTCTAATACTAAGTAGCTGCAAAACCTTGTCTAAATCATAATCAAAGACTTTTAGTACTATGAGGCTGAGAGATTAAATATTTGCCACACAAAATTGCAGTACCCAGAGTATGATGTCATTACTGTTTAAAAAATAAAAGAATGAGAATTGCTACCGTTACTGAGAGCTTATTTTACATCAAATAGCTACATCCTTACTTAATAAATGAAAAAAATGAGGCTCAGAGGTCAAATGACTTGCCTAAAGTCATAAAAATAGTCAAGTGGTAGAGGATAGATTTGAAGAGGGGTTTTCAAGATCCAAAGCCCATATTCTCAACCATAAGTGGAAAAAAGGGGAAAACTATTCATATATATATATGTATCTGCACACACACGGTATCCGCCAGAGATAAACTGAAATAGAAAGTCTAAATAACCCATAATCTTACCACCAAGAAACAACTTCACCCAACTTCTGCGTCTTGTTTTTTTTCCACAATAAATGTGCTTACTGTGACTATCATGAAAAGAAAGTTATTTTAGAAGCAGAGACCTTTTAAGATCACAGAGCTATGTAGTGGGACAGAGCCATTAGGTGGGAAAGGCAAGGTCAAATGGAATCACAGAAAGCTTTGAAGGCTAGGTCCCTTCCAGCACTAAAAACTGATTACAGGAGTAAGGGCTTCAAATGACTTCTAAATATGGGCAAAGCACGCTGAAAGGGAAGGAGGATAGGTCTGGCAGGAAGGGAAAAGAGTCAACAGATTATAATTTCTCCTTTGAAGTTTTCAAAAGATGTTGAGGAAGACAACATTAGTTTGGCATGACCCTGATATGGGACCACAGAATTTGACACAAGTGTTGCATGTTAAAGTTGCCTTACAGATACTCAGTGAAGTAAGCTATAAACATTAAAATCTAAAAACCAGAGGAAGGAAAGAGCTTTGGAGCCAGATAGACCTGCATTTAAATTCAAGCTCTACCACTTAACTGGCAGTGTGACTTTGGACAAGTCCTTCAACCTTGCTGAGTCTTAGTCTCTTGATCTGTAAAATGGGGATGATAATATCTACCTCACGAGGAGTCTTGTGAAGCTTTTATGAGATTATGCCTTTATATTTGGCACTGTGTCTATAAGCAAAAAAGTAACTGGCAGCTGAAAAAAAATAGCATTCCATCATTTATCACTGGTTACTCAAAAATCATTTCAGTGTATCTGAAGAATAATATTGTAAATATTCAAGTATTTTAATAGCTCTATTATCTCAGCGAAATGTCTATGCTGGAAGAATTTTGATGTATTTTAAACTCTTTTTTGGGATTCCTTAAAATAACAGTATGTTTGAACATACTAAGTGTTCTAACTACCAGAAACTGTTTTAAGAGCTCTACATGCATTATATCACTCAATCCCCTTAACTCACTGAGATGACTGCCAGTAGCATCATATGGGAGACGAGAGGTTAAATAACCTGTCCAAGGTCACATAGCTAGGAGGTACTGAGCCAGGCTTTGAATCAAAGCTCTCCAGCTCTAGAACCCATACTTTCAGTCACTACATTATACTGTTTCTCTATCTTTTAAGAAACTATGTGCTGTCTATTTTTAAAAAGAAGACTGTCCTTTCCCCCATATATTCTTTTGAAGGATCCCAAATTAGATCCCCACAGAAGCATACCAGCAGTACTTGGCAACACAGACTTGATGTTTAATGTTGGATTTTGCTGCCTCTTTGCTATATGACCTAGAGAAAGATACCTAACTTAGGTTGTTTCCAAGGGTTAAATAACCCTTGTTTGAGTGCATAAATAACTATCTAAACTGCCTCTTGGTGATGGATTGAAAGCACAGTGTTACTAATTGACTCGGTATGGAATGTTCTTTTCTTCCCCTTCAAGATACATACCTTTCCAGTTAAAGTTGAGAGATCATCTCCACCAATTACTTTTATGTCACCTGTTGACTGGTCATTCTAGTTAAAAAAAAAAAAGATAAATATATATGTATATCTTTCCATGTATACACACACATTTCAAATTATCAAATGGGAACTAGAAGATTTAAGAAGTTAGCTATCTAATGTCATAGCATTATGATTTTCTAAATGATACAAACTGTAAGAATTATGTTTCTAGAAATGAATGACTAGGTAACTTTCAACTAGAGATTAGTAAAAATTAAGAAGTTCTAATTGGCCATTACTGATTTGATGCTTCGAAGAGTCCTAAAAATGGGGTACACCCATTTTCGAGTGGGCAGTGTTACAGAGGCTGCCCATCTTCAGTCTCAGTAATTTCTGAACCACGAAAGAGGTTATTAGCATGACAGGTGTCTGGTTCTGGCCCTGGACCATTCCCATGAGTCAATCAAGTTGTAGGGTCTCATCTATATCACACTCGACTCCAAAGATATTTCCCTCAAAAGTCTAGCTCAGGCCCAGGTCATCTTCAGCACAGTCTGGGAAATCAGGTCTGATCAGTAGTCCTTTAAAGCATACCTCTTAGGCTCCCAGTTTTATGCTATCACAGAATCTAGTAGAAACCCTTAAAAGAGTTTCAAAAGGGAATGCTCCACACCCACTGTAGTTGGTGGTGATAATGATCATAATTTGGCTGTGCTGGATTCAAGACAGAAAACTGGAGTGAAAGAGCAGGTGAATGAAACAGCTTAGACTTGCCCTACCAGAGAGCAAACCATACCAAAGCTGTGGCAATTACAATGGTGCTGTACCAGCACAATAATAGACAAAGAGATCAAGGAACAGAATAGAGCCCAGAAACAGACCCAGAAATATATGAGGATTTAGTATATGATAAAGATGGTATTTCAAGTCAGTAAGAAAAAGATGAATTATTCAATAAATGGTGTTTCATCAACTAGTAATCCATTTGGGAAAAAAATAAAGTATGATCCCTACCTCACAGCATACACAAAAATAAATTCCAGATGGATTAAAATCTAAACGTAAAAAATAAAGCCATAAGCAGACCAGAAGAAAACGTAGAATATTTTCACATTCTCAGAAAGGTAAAAACTTAGGCATGACATGAACCCAAACTGAAAGAAAAGATCTGTAACGAGTATTTCTATTATACACTGGGCTCCAACAATAAGAATCCAATAGAGAAATGGAGAATGAACACGAACAGGTAATTCACAGAAAAGAATGTCATAACATATAAAATGATATCTGAGAAACAAATACTCAAACAACATGATTCTCCTGTTCACCCATTCACACTGGCAAAACTTAAGCCTGATGATATATATTTTGGCAAGAGTGACAGGAAACAAGCACTCTTGTTGTTGGTGAGAGTATAAATCAGTACACTGTCCTTTGAAAAAGATATAGCCATACCTATTAAAATTGTAAACACGCATGCCATTTGCCCCAGCAATCCCACTTCCAGGAATCAAAGCTACAAAAACACAAGTGTGCAAAGGTACATACAAGGATGTTCATTGTATCAACTGTTATAAAAAACAAAAATTGGAGACAACCAGCATGTCTATTAACAGGGAACTATTTAAATTAAGTTCATCCACACAATGTAATACTGTGGAGCTATTAAAAAGAATCTGATAATCTATACACACTGACATGAACAATGGTAACTAAAAACACCAAGTTACAGAGCAATGTGTTGCCTACGAAACCATTTCTGTTCAGCATTTTTAAAAAGCTTATAACTGCAATTACCTCTGAGTAGTGAGAAGGGATAAGAAGACTTTCTACTTTTATATACAGGCATTCCTCAGATATTTCGGGTTTGGTTGCAGATCATCACGATAAAGTGAGTGTCACAATACAGCAAGTCACACGAATTTTTTGGTTTCCCAGTGGACATAAAAGTTACGTTTGCACTGTCCTGTAGTCTATTAAGTGTGCAATAGCATTATGTCTAAAAACACAATGTATAATACCTTAATTTAAAAATACTTTATTGCTAAAAAATGCTATTGTTTATATGTGTAATCTAAAAAAATGGTACAAACGAACCTACTTACAAAACAGAAACAGAGTTACAGATGTAGAAAACAAACATGGTTACCAGGGGGAAAGGGGCGGGGATAAATTGGGAGATTGGGATTGACATACACACACTACTATATATAAAATAGATAACTAATAAGGACCTACTGTATGGCACAAAGAACTCTACTCAATATTCTGTAATGGCCTATATGGGAAAAGAATCTAAAAAAGAGTGGATATATGTACATGTATGACTGATTCTCTTTGTTGTACAGCAAAAACTAACGCAACATTGTAAATCAACTATACTCCAATAAAAATTAATTTAAAAATAAAATAAAATAGTGACATCAAATACTGTGGAGGATGCAGAGAAAGTGGATCACTTATACTTTGTTTATGTGAATGTAGAATGGTACAGCCACTCTGGAAAACATTTCAGCAGTTTCTTTAAAAATAAAACATGAAACTATGGTGAAACCCCACCCCACCCCAAATAAATAAATAAATAGATAAAAAATAAAAATGCTAACCATCATGTGAGCCTTCAGCGAGTCTTAATCTTTTTGTAATGGTAACATCAAAGATCACTAATCACAGATCACCATAACAAATATAATAATAATGAAAAAGTTTGACCTATTGCGAGAATTACCAAAATGTGACACAGAGACACAAAGAGAGCAAGTGCTGCTGGAAAAATGGCATCAATAGACTTGCTTGACACAAAACTGCCACAAACCTTCAATTTATAAAAATGCAGTATCTGCAAAGCACAATAAAGTGAAGTGCAACAGGGACTCCCCTGGTGGTCCAGTGGTTAAGAATCCATCTTGCAATGCAGAGGACACCAGTTCGATCCCTGGTCAGGGAACTAAGATCCCACATGCCGCAGGGCAACTAAGCCCGTGTGCCACAACTACAGAGCCCATGCACTGCGAAAGATCCTGCATGCCACAACTAAGACCCAACACAGCCAAAAAATAAATATTAAAAAAAATTATTTAAAAAAAAGTGAAGCGCAGTAAAACGAGGTGTGCCTGTACTTCTATTTTTGTCATACACTTCTATATATGTGTCCGTATTTTATGGAGTGTTATTTTTGAAAAACACAAATGGGCCAACAGTATACAGTGTTGCAAACTAAACGTAAGATACATAAGTATGACTACCAATATCAAAAAACTCTTGCATATTACTTCTCATCTTAAGGAAATTTCGGACACCTCTTATTCTAACTAACTTAAAACCTAGAGTTTCAAAGACAGAGAATTAATAGCAAAAAAAAACAAAAACAAAAAACTGCATGAAACCTGAAGCTTTCAATGAGAGCGAATCACAGTAGTAAACGATTTACACAGTAAATCAAGTTAAATAGCGACATCTTCTGTATAAATTTGGTATTACAGTCGACTTCAATTGACCCTTTTCTACAGAGAAAAGGAGTAAAGATCTGAGAACTGAAAAGTATGGAAAAAACCCTGTGCTCCAAAGGCGATGGTGATAGGGTAAGAGACAAGAGAACTCCAAGCACGCAAGACACTGCTGCTGCACTAGATCTAAATCTCCATATTTCTGTTCGCCCCAAGGGTTTTAGCTTCGAGGCTCCTTTTTCTGGAAACACAGTCACCTTTTAAACGAAGGGTAATACAGAAGATTCATTTAAGAAAAATGTTACAGTCCACTGTGCTAGAATACAGGTATAAGTGCCCAAATTGCATACAAATGGCACCCATGAATCAATTACCCCACCAGAGGATTTTCCCTTGCTCCCTCCCTTCCTGTCTATGACAAGCTTCCCACTGTATCCCTGCTGCATTTCATTACTGAGTGACTCTTATGTGCTTCATCTTTAAGGAGATGATGGGACTGGCATGGCAGAGCCAAATCTGTCCTTAACTCAGAATGTCACTGTCAACTACATAAAATCCCCAGAGAAGCTCTTTGGGTCTACCAAATACATACCCTCAGTGTCTGTGTTTCCATTTTATCTACCTTTTCTCGAGTCTACGTGAAAAAAAGAGAAGGGAAATAGGAAGGAACTTTCTTATTTGTCTATCCCTAAAAATTTTGCAAACCTCCAGGTAGCAACAAGAACTGAAGCTTGGTATAGGAAAAGAAGAGAGAAAGCTGTGTGAAAACACGTGAATGAGTGGGCTGCAAAAGAACGGCTTGGAACAAACAGGTTGAGACCATAAGAGAATGCAGAGAGGTTAATCACCGAAACCGGGCTCCCAAGGGGGTGAGACTAGGAGTATCACCGAGGTAGGAAGTCCAGCCTGAGCACTTAGTGGCTTAGCAATATGTGGCTTCCTTTTTGCAGTGAACTTCAGATCATTCCTTAGGACCCTAGAATGGAGTTATGGGGAAACAACTGTTCCTTCTACATCCAGCTAGGTCCCAAGTCCACCACACTCAATCATATTTTCTCTTCACATCATAATTTCAACCATCCTCTGTGTCCTTTAACTGTTTTCCTGTACCCTGATCAAATATCAACAAAAGTGAGAACATTAGAATCATAAACGTTTAGAGGTAGACTGCAACTCAGATGAAAAACGGCAGATATCTAATTTTCTAAAAATATATGCAGAACATAATAAGTCTGGAAGGATATACGCCCAGGTAATAAGTCAATTTATTTACCTGTTATTTTAAACTTAAAATGTTGCTTTAAAGGAAAAAGAAGCTATTATCAGTTTTAAAAATGATGCTGATGAAGCAGGGCCCTTATAGATCATCTAATCCTGCACTATCCAATATAATAACCACTAACCACATTATTTAAAATTAAATAAAACTAAAAATTCAGGGACTTCCCTGGGGGTCCAGTGGTTACGAATCCGCGCTTCCACTGCAGAGGGCATGGGTTCAATCCCTGGTCGGGAAACTAAGATTCAACATGCCACGCAGTGTGGCAAAAAAAAAAAACAAAAAAAAAACAAAACCAGATCCTCTGTTGCACGAGATATATTTCACAGCCTCACAGTCACATGTGGCTAGTGGCTCTGTACTAGACAACACAGACACAGAACATTTCCATCATCACAGAAAGTTCTGTTGGTCAGCATTGCTCTAAACACATCAAAGATCTCATTTAGTACAACAGGGTACCAGAAAAGATTGAAATGTTAGTGCTGATATTTAATATCTGGTATTTTCAAGTACACTGTTTTCAAACCTTCAGAAGTTATTGCATCCTGTCTTCTTGCTTTTCATTCCATGTCTGGTTTGGGACTAGGATCTGATAAAGATGTTCAAAAGAATCACTCTTCATGGCCTAAAAGACAGTACCTTGCATACAACAGGTAGTAATATGTTTGCTGAGTGAATTAATCAATTTCCTTAATTTTTAAAACTTTATTTATTTATGTATGTATGTATGTATGTATGTATGTATGGCTGTGTTGGGTCTTTGTTGCTGCACGCGGGCTTTCTCTAGTTGCGGCGAGCGGGGGCTACTCTTCGTTGCAGTGCACGAGCCTCTCATTGCAGTGGCTTCTCTTGTTGCGGAGCACGGGCTCTAGGCGTGCGGGCTTCAGTAGTTGTGGCACGCAGGCTTAGTAGTTGTGGCTCACGGGCTCTAGAGCGCAGGCTCAGTAGTTGTGGCCCATGGGCTTAGCTGCTCCACGGCATGTGGGATCTTTCCAGACCAGGGCTCGAACCCGTGCCTCCTGCATTGGCAGGCGAATCCTTAACCACTGCGCCGCCAGGGAAGTCCCTCCTTAATTTTTTTAAAAAATAGAAGTTGTGGGGCTTCCCTGGTGGCGCAGTGGTTGAGAGTCTGCCTGCCAATGCAGGGGACACGGGTTCGAGCCCTGGTCTGGGAAGATCCCACATGCCGCAGAGCGGCTAGGCCCGTGAGCCACGACTACTGAGCCTGCGCGTCTGGAGCCCGTGCTCCGCAACAAGAGAGGCCGCGACAGTGAGAGGCCCGCGCACCGCGATGAAGAGTGGACCCCGCTCGCTGGAACTGGAGAAAGCCCTCGCACAGAAACGAAGTCCCAACACACCCAAAAATAAATAAATAAATAAATTAAAAGGAAAGGAGGGGGGAAATTGATAAATGAAGATTAGTGTTACTATACGTATACAAATACATATTATATACATGTATCAAAAAAAAAAAAATAGACGTTGTGGTTTCATGGGGCCAAACCTGACCACTACCTTCATGTTCTACTAATCAGGGTGCTTACATAAAACCTAAGTTGTCCAACAAGGACTACATCACAGTGAAAATCCACAGGCAAGAGTTAGAAAGTATACTTTTGACCCTAGTTCTGTTAGCGTTTCCTTATACCATGGACAGTACACATCCCCATTCCTGCCAATTTAAACTGAACAAATTCTTTTCTCCATCCACGTCTATGGTCTTAGTTCAATAAGCAGGAGAAAGGCATAAATCACTTCACTTTCTTTATATATATATAGAAATAGATAGATTTACAGAAGATAAGCTTTAGACTATCTAGTGTCAACATCAAAGTGGTACGTTTACATTTAACTTCAACTGTTCTGGAGAAAAAAGCATACCTTAAAGCAATTGACTAAATACATACAGAGAAAAGTGTCAGACCAAAAGCTACTGACCTCTTCTTAGAAGAGACACTTTAAGAAACTACTCCAATATTTTCTGCATTTTTCTTCAACAAGCTCACTCAAAAAGTCAGCTTCTTACAAATAACAAATTGCTATCAAGTAATTTGTACCTTTGATATACTAAACAGATAGCCTAATCAAACTACTAATCAAGTGACTTCCAAGATTAAGACTGAAACTTATAGCTTTATGAACCTTGACCCTAACTGAGGAAAAATCCCGTAACTGGCAAAATGAATTGTTTGCATGCAAAACTTCTGAAGAAATAATAGGAAGCCCATATTAGAGGATCCAAGTCAGTTAAAAGTTTTCCCAAATAAGACTCTCAGTTCTGCACAGAATTAAAGGCTTGTGTTCAAATTGAAGACCTGTATGATCCTGGGCAAGTCACTTAATCCCTCTGCCCCTCATTGTTCTCAAATGTACATGGAGATAATAATTCATAACTCAGAAGTTTTCTGCAAGATTTAAAATCCTAAGAAGAGGGACTTCCCTGGTGGCGCAGTGGTTAAGACTCTGCACTCCTAATGCAGGGGGCCTGGGTTCGATCCCTGGCCCGGGAACTAGATCCCACATGCATGCCACAACTAAGGAGCCCACCTGCTGCAACTAAAACCCGACACAACCAAATAAATAAATAAATAAATATTTTAAAAATAATAATAATGAAAAATAAATAAAATAAAATTCTAAGAAGAATTTCATTTTAACGTAAGCCATTTAGTCTGGACACACCATAAATCAGGTTAATTTCTCCTTTGCTTAGGGTCCACAAAAAATATTCCCACAAAAAATTTACTTGTCGGACAACTTTCCCTCTCAAGACTTCCTCATTTTTTTTTTAATTAAACTACTTTAGTAAAAAAAAAAAAATTTCACTGCAAAATTGAACTCACAACAGAGAAAATACATTTGCACACTTATCAACTGTTTCTTTTTTTAATATCACAGAGCCTTAGGGATAGAAAAGTCATTGAATATATAGTACTACATTTTATTGTTCTAAGATGTACATTCACATTTTAATACCCCTGAAACTGACATATTACAATCGACAGCAACTTACAACAATAACTGACAGCGTCTTCTTTCTTAGCAGTACAAAAAATACTGGTAAATCTTAAAATCAGTGCTATCTAAGATTTAATGAAACATGGTATTTGGAATCCCCAGGCAATTTGTCAACTAGGCACTAAGCAAATAAAATTCTGCCTAGCTACTCTAAGAGTATGTAAACTATAATGTGAGTGTGTATACACAGAGAGAAAATTCTTCAAAATATTAGAAATAAAAGTGGTAGTGGAATTTAGGGTGACTTAATTCCTTTATAATTTTCCGTGGTTGTATGTTCTTTATAATAAACATGTATTTTTTAATCGGAAAAATACAATTTTCATTCTGAAGAAAAACTAGATGGGGTGTGTTAATATTATTATGACTATATATTCTGGGAACATTTAATAGTTCATGGAGCATTTCTATAGGATAAGTACAGATCAGTTAATGTTTAATTCACTGTTTCAAACTGGTCAAGATCAACATGTAAAACTGCATTAACATCAATGTTACTGATGCTGCAAACAATTTTAAATTCCCATTTTATGATTATATCAAATTAAATTGCCTGGTTTTTTTATAGGCACATGGGAATATCTTCCACAACAAGCTGATGAATTATTAAATAGGGTAGAAATGTTACTTCAAATCAACAGAAAGTATATGGTTTTCCTAATTTGTATTGTTTAGTAGTAAATCTACACAGAATTTCACATAAAACAGAACAGATATTTTTTTCTCTACGTGAAAATTTACCTAAATGTTTGCTTTAATCATGTTGAAGGTTCCAACACTTTTTATCAGTTGAGGAGTTCAGCTTAACAATCCTCTAAGATCTGAAACTAATAGGAAAAAAACTAGGACTTCCCTGGCAGTCCAGTGGTTAAGACTCCACGCTTCCACTGCAGGGGGCACAGGTTCGAGCCCTGGTTGGGGAACTAAGATCCTGCATGCCACGCAGCGTGGCCAAAAACAAACAAACAAAAAAATAAAAATAAAAAACAACTAATAGGAAAAAAACTAAAAGTAGAAAATGGAATTAAAATGTCAAAGTGTTTCTACCGCTTCAAAATTGCTCTATAACTATAAAATACTCTTAAAAAGAAAATATTAAACTCCTCTCAGTTTTTTAATGAGCTTTCTTTTCAAAGAAAGAACATTCTGCACAAGTCCCCAGAGCAATGAAGTATAAGTCATAAAGTAACAAAATTGACTTTTATGTGCACATGTGGGGGGCAGGGGGGGCGGTGCTTAAGAAGACCAAACAGAGAAATCACACCCTGGACTGTAAGCCCATGTTTTGCCTCTAAGCAACAACATATTAAAGTCTGGGCAGCTATACTGCCTAGAATTAAATCTTAGTGTAAATCAGCAAAATAAATAACTTCTGTTGAGTAAAAATCCAAATTTTGTATTTAAGCAAGTCTTTAATTCAAGTGAGACTTTGACAAGTTAAAAGGAGCTTATGAGTATGAAGTAATGTCATGATATATGAGCACAAAGGGTTTTAACAGGATAGGGAAAATGTCTATGATAATACTTAAATGGCTGTCCAATCACCCACAGGACTGATGAAAATGGCAAAAAGGTCAAAGACTTGGGTCAAATAGATGATTAACGAAGAGAATGGAGGCTGAAAGTTAAATGTAGATAAGTGGTCTTATTCTCAATGAAAATGTAAACATAAGCCAAGTTTCTACAAAGATGCACTACAATACTGATTCATGAAAGAGCAAAGATCAGACATTCATTCTAATCCTTGAAGAAGCTAGGAAAAATCCTATTTTTAAGGAAAACAGTAACTCTCGGGAACTACAATGACAACACGCAACCAGAAAAAAAGCAACACTATGAAGTAATAAAAATCAAACATTCACACGATCAAAGAAATTGTGGATGATGAAATTCATGTGTAAAGATGACATGGATTTTGGTTCACCCCACAAGTGTCAATATTCTGAAGCATTTGAGATTGTGTGACACAGACAGAGCGACTGTGACTCAAAAGTGGTCTTTTAAATGTGCTAATGCTCTCGCTCCATTCACGCTTTCTAAGAGACAACCGTTGACCCACCTTATTACGCACACCTAACTCCAAATACGACTCCCCCGCAAGTCAATCTAGCTCCAGAGAGGACATCTGCCACCAGTAAGTACAGTCAAAAGAGTATATCCCCCAAGTCCCAAGAGCAATTCCGAAAACGGGTTTTTCAAAATCCAAAACAAAACAAAACTAAACTAAACCAAAGAACCTTTAAAATAAGTATAGGTGACTAGTTTGAAAAAGACAATATTCACAGTATATACAGTACTAGGGAATATATCAGAAAATCTCACTCTAACCAAGTAAAATGAACATGTAAGTGTAGTTTGCAGAGCTTCAAAAACATACAGGAAAACCTACAGTTGCCATCGGTTTTTTGTTTTGTTTTGTTTTTTATTTCAGCAAAGCACAGTCCTTCACGTCAAATTAATGTTAATTTGAATTTTAGAATTCATATGGTTTTGTTTTTAGCTATTATGTAGATCAATTTTGGTTCTTTAGTTGTATAAAAGTTATAAGCAAATGGAATTTATATATAACCAGTTAAAGCTCATACATATAGGATACATATAATAAAAATGCCATGTTTATTTTAAACATGCATTAAATATACTTACACAGTAGCTCTTCAGTCTGATAAAATCTACAGTCATAGGTATAGATCTATCACTATTTCTGTTCAGTGCTTTGATGTAATCCAGCAGGTCAGCAAAGAATTTATAGCCCCCCTTGAGCACACAGAGGGCCACGATGTGATGGCCTCCCATCTCCTTCATCACATCTCGAGCCAGCCGTTCGGTCCTACAGAAATAAAATCAAGAATTTAATAGAAATTAAATTATATTATAAAAGGAACATTTAAACTTTACAACAAACATCCCTTAAGGATTAAACTTCCAGGGGAATTCCCTGGCAGTCCAGTGGTTAGGACTAGGCACTTTCACTGCTGCGGCCCTAGGTTCGATCCCTGGTCTGGGAAACTCAGATCCCGAAAGCTGCGAGGTGCAGCCAAGCATTAAAAAAAAAAAAAAAAGATTAAACTTCGACAAAACACATCCTTTGCCCCCATGAAGTATAATATCCTTGCTCATAAAGCGAA
Organism: Balaenoptera musculus; assembly: GCF_009873245.2. Taxonomy (NCBI): domain Eukaryota; kingdom Metazoa; phylum Chordata; class Mammalia; order Artiodactyla; family Balaenopteridae; genus Balaenoptera; species Balaenoptera musculus. Next base: position 112,554,199 of record NC_045806.1, on the reverse strand, counting down.
GATAAAAATTTCAAAAACCTTCAAAATCCAAGTGTACTGTTACATCTATCATAAATTTTAAAATACCATTGGGAGTACAAATTAATATAAACTTTTTGGAGGATAATTTGGCAGTATCAAAACATTCAAGAAACACCTTCCCCTTGTCACAAAATTTCCCCGTGGATAAATTTGAGCAACTGCCCAAACATCTATAAAAGGATGTTCCCTTCTAGTATGATCTGCAAAAGCAAAATAATGGAGACATCTTGCATCTATCAATAAGGAACTGGTTAAATCAATTATGGTACAGCCAGAAAATGGAATGCCATGCAACCTTTAAAATATATGAGATAGTTCTGGATGTATTAATATGAAAAAATGCCCAAAAAATTTTAGACCTATATGATAGTAATACCCATGTGTTAAAATATATAGTATATGTACATGGCCAATGTATAGGGAGGAAATGTGTACAGCAGGCTGAGAGAACTTTACTCTTCTTGTTTAAGCCTCTATAGTTAGAATATTTTAGAATTCTAGAATATAGCTATATTAGAATAGAGTTATAATACTGATATTATAATTTTAAAATAAAAAACAACAGCCAGACACACAAGGCAAGCATTTAAATAACAAGTAAAGTTTTTCACTGCAATTCATTTAACGGGAAATTTTCAAGCTAGACGTGCATAATCATCAAAATCTGACCTTGTCTTCCCGTGATTCAGCCCCAGTCCATTACCCTGTTCAGGGTTGAGAAATCAAAGACTTTGTGCCTAGAGTTCATTCTTCCAATCTCCCTTCAATATTTACTTTATTCTACTCCCTACAGATTCCCAGTATACCATGACTTATACTGGGTAATTAGTAAGCTCTCCCTTCCTCCCTTTTTTTGTCAAGAGGGCTTTTAAAACAGAAAGCATCTATTATGTGACAAGCTGGCCTAGTTCATGTTCAAACATCAATTACTTAAAACAGCTGCTGACACTTGAAATTAATATAAGAAAAAAACAAAATTTCAGTTTAAGATCGTACTAACCTGTCCATAATTAGTCCATGAGGAATAAACACCTTTTCCAAATCCTCAGCATAATGATTAGGTATACAAAATAAATCTAGGTCATAACCTGGTTCATCATCACTAATCTGAAAAAGAAATATGGCTGTTTCAACGAGAGCATTTCATGATACAAACACTTGATTGGATTTAGACGTTTAAAAACCTTAGCCTATCACAGAAATTTAGGTATGAGATATCAAGAACTTTCTGTAATTTCGTAGGTATGATAATGAACTGTAGTTATATAAGAAATCAACCACATGTTTTAGAGATGAATAGTTAAGATTATAGAAGTAGGGCTTCCCTGGTGGCGCAGTGGTTGAGAGTCTGCCTGCCAATGCAGGGGACACGGGTTCGAGCCCTGGTCTGGGAAGATCCCACATGCTGCGGAGCAACTAGGCCCGTGAGCCACAATTGCTGAGCCTGCGCGTCTGGAGCCTGTGCTCCGCAACAAGAGAGGCCGCGATAGTGAGAGGCCCGCGCACCGCGATGAAGAGTGGCCCCCACTCGCCGCAACTAGAGAAAGCCCTCGCACAGATACGAAGACCCAACACAGCCAAAAAAAAAAATTTTAAATAAATAAATTAATTAATTAATTTTAAAAAAAAGATTACAGAAGTAAAATGACATGATATGAAATTTTCTTTAGTTCAGCAGAGTAAAAGAAAAACTTTAAAGAGCTAAGACAAATGTGGCAAAATCTTGATAACATTATAAACGTGTGATGAGTATATGGGGATCCATTATATTATTCTCCCGACTTTTGCATATGTTTGAAAATTTAGTAAAAAATGTTTAATACAGTGTAGTCTAACAAGTTAAAATATCACAGTGAACAAGAAAAACTGCTGTTCCCCACCTCAAACCCAAAGAGTCTCTCTCATCTCACAGTAGGAAAAAAAAATCACCAAAAAAAGCTAAGTGATTCCTTAAAAATCCAAACTTCTAGAAGTCTGAGATTGTTATAATCAACTCATGAGGTGCCTTCATAGTAGATACTCTAAGATTGTTTGAGTAGGACCACATACTGGTCGTCTTGGTATGTCCAGTCCCTGTAATGCAAAATGTTTAATAACACTGATGATGTGGTACCTGTGGTGGTAAAATGTACTATGATTACAGTTTTATAATTATATAATAGACCTATAAACACAGAAAAAATATAACAAAGTCATAAAAAACTTTTGCCTTGGGGAGGGGAGTTACAGCGATTTTATTTAGCTCTTTATACTATATATTCCAAATTTTCTTCAGTGAGTACATATTGCTTTTTAAAAATATCAAGTCTTTCTTATAAATTATTTGTGGTAGTATGTGTTTTTATACATATATGTGAAAAGTATGGGGAAATTTTACGATATATTAAAACCAAATCTATCGGATGAATGGATAAAGAAGATGTGGCACATATATACAATGGAATATTACTCAGCCATAAAAAGAAATGAAATGGAGGTATTTGTAGTGAGGTGGATGGAGTTAGAGTCTGTCATACAGAGTAAAGTAAGTCAGAAAGAGAAAAACAAATACAGTATGCTAACATATATATATGGAATCTAAGGGAAAAAAAAAAGGTCATGAAGAACCTAGTGGCAAGACGGAAATAAAGACACAGACCTACTAGAGAATGGACTTGAGGATATGGGGAGGGGGAGGGGTAAGATGTGACAGGGTGAGAGAGTGGCATGGACATATATACACTACCAAATGTAAAATAGCTAGTGGGAAGCAGCCGCATAGCACAGGGAGATCAGCTCGGTGCTTTGTGACTGCCTGGAGGGGTGGGATGGGGAGGGTGGGGGGGGGGAGACACAGGAGGGAGGAGATGTGGGAACGTATGTATATGTATGACTGATTCACTTTGTTATGAAGCAGAAACTGGCGCACCATTGTAAAGCAATTATACTCCAATAAAGATGTTTAAAAAAAAAAACAAAAACTACAAACAAAAAAATTTTAATACAAAAAATTAAAAAAACAGGAGAGAGAGGGAGAGAGGAAGAAAGAAAGGGTGGGTATGGAAGAATATACCAAACAATAGTCAACTGTAAGAAGTGGGGACCTGCCACTTTCTATACTTTGACTTCTTTTTTTTTTTCCCACTGCCAATTTCACTTTTTAAAAAAATTATAGTTGATTTATAATTCCCACTCAGCATTATATTTAAAGCTTATTCAAAGACACAAACCACAATTATAATACTCTGTCTCACATGACATTCAAGACTAAGTATCTTCCAAATCACATTCAAGAAGCTGATGACATGAACTTTGGCAGTTTGCAAGAAATATTGGTCAAACCATAATTAAATCTCACCACATCAGTTAATATCTATTGAGTACCTCCTCCTTCAGTCAGCACTGTATTAGGTGCTTAAGGACAAGTAGCTTGGTTTTCAATAAATTTTTAAAATATATATTTAAGATACATTTATTATTCACAGAATTGATAATTATATTCTAAGAAATTTGAGGTTCACGTCATCTCTCTTTCAGTCCCAAGAGCTCTGAGTTTTCCAGACTTTAGTGGAATTTCAAGTACCGTCGTGTCAGACTGGGAGTAGCTGTGCACCGCTTCCGCTTGGAGCGCATGGCCAGGAGTCCGGCATTGATTCGGGCAGGTGGACTGGGACGTGCCCGCAGGCAAGCTCCAGCAGCACATTGGGCACAGGCACTCGCTCGGCACGAGGTGCGAAGTCAATATTGATTTGTTTTTTAAGTAACATGTATTACTTTCATATGCAGGAAAAAAATCCTATTTTGAGGGACAAAAGATTATGCCAGGTCCTCTAAGGTGAAGTACTAATGTATCTGCTAAACATTGTCATCAGGCTTATTTCGAAGACATTTACTATAAAAAGAATGGGAGTATGGAGGTTCCTTAAAAAACTAAAAATAGAGCTACCATACGACCCAGCAATCCCACTACTGGGCATATACCCTGAGAAAACCATAATTCAAAAGAGTACCACAATGTTCATTGCAGCTCTATTTACAATAGCCAGGACATGGAAGCAACCTAAGTGTCCATCGACAGATGAATGGATAAAGAAGATGTGGCATATATATACAATGGAATATTACTCAGCCATAAAAAGAAACGATATTGAGTTATTTGTAGAGAGGTGGATGGACCTAGAGTCTGTCATACAGAGTGAAGTAAGTCAGAAAGAGAAAAACAAATACCGTATGCTAACACATATATATGGAATCTAAAAAATAAAAAAAATGGTTCTGAACCTAAGGGCAGGACAGGAATAAAGACACAGACGTAGAGAGTGGACCTGAGGACACGGGGAGGGGGAAGAGTAAGCTGGGACGAAGTGAGAGAGTGTCATGGACATATATACACTCCCAAATGTAAAATAGATAGCTAGTGGGAAGCAGCCGCATAGCACAGGGAGATCAGCTGGTGCTTTGTGACCACCTGGAGGGGTGGGATAGGGAGGGTGGGAGGGAGATGCAAGAGGGAAGAGATATGGGGATATATGTATATGTATAGCTGATTCACTTTGTTATAAAGCAGAAACTAACACACCATTGTAAAGCAATTATACTCCAATAAAGATGTTAAAAAAAAGAAAAAAAAGAATGGGACTAGGACATTTGTGTCACCTACAAGAGTATTTCAAGCAAGCATTACTTTTATAATGCTTCATAACAAGCAAGCATTACTTTTCTAAATTTTATAAACTGAAATTTAGTTAAAAGTTCTGGGAAAAGAAGAGCTAGACCTTGCTAGATGCTACGAGAGGATAAACAGTGATATCAGGCTCATCAGAACAGATCTGCTATTACCTGACAAGAATGAAACGTACCATTTCATAGTGCTTTAAAGTCAAGATCCGGAACGCCAAAATGGCTTCCCTGAGACTTACTCACCCCTTCCTCCCAGTTACTCACTGCTTCTGCCACAAGCATAAACCAGGACCCACCCAGGACTCTCTGAAACATGCAACACTTATAAAGCCTACTGGTTCTGTGAAAATGGCTCAGTGCCTGGCTATGGGTTTTGCAGGCAGCCTAAGAACTTCAAGAGTCTTGTCTGTCTCAATCAAAGCCAATGTGAATTCTGCCCAGAGTTCATCCCAAACATGCAGTTTAACACAGACAGACCAGCACGGATGTACCTCCCAAATAGGAATTCTCTCTCTGTCAACACGCCAAATTAATTTCCAATTCAGGGACTTCCCTAGCGGTCCAGTGGTTAGGACTCCGCGCTTTCACTGCTGAGGGCCCTGGTTGGGGAACTAAGATTCCACAAGCCGTGTGGCGTGGCAAATAAATGTTTTTTAATTAAAAAAAATTCTTTTCCAATTCAAAAGGTTTTATTTTCAATCGATACTATTAGATTTATATATCACATTCAGTGTAAAAGGGTTGATATGTTATTTCAAGATAAAAAAAAACATGTCAATATAACTCTTCCCAAAAGGCAAAAATAAGGATTCATAAAACCTGTATCACTTGAGGTACTTTAGGCATAAATTCACAACTTTGTTATAATTCAATATAAATACATGGGGTGTATTTATGGGGGTCCTAATTTAAGAAACGTATGATTTGGCCATGCAAAGATAATTGTCAGAACTGGGCAAGGACTACATGAGGGTTCATTATACTAATATGTGTACTTGTGTATGTTTCAAATAAAGTTAAACAGGAAGTAATTTATTTAAATGATAACAAGGCACCAACATCACTTTTTCTCAATTTTACATTAATGAAAAATCCAAGTTTCAAAAATTCATATTTAATGATCAAGTATGTATTAGAATAGTAATTTTTAAATGGTGAGGACCTTATTCAGAACCTGTAATTCTTATCACTAACACTCAAATATTTATTGAGTACCTACTATGTTGTACATACTAGAGAGGATTAGATAAGTTTGACACAAGTACCCTCAAAGAGCTTACAGTGTAGTAGAAGATATGACATATACATGAATAACCATAAGACAGTGTGAAACTATTTTAAAAATACAGAAAAAGTATTATGGGAGTTTAGGAGGGTACTCAAACTCTCACTCAGAAGCCTTGCTTGCACCTAGACCACTGATAATAAGAAATAACAGAAGATATAATTCAATAGACAGGAATTTGTTTTAATCATCCCAAGCACCAAAGCTTCATATTAAACAGGCCTAATAATCTCAATTCTCTAGAAGAGCTAGACAGAAATATACTTGGTGGCCTTTAATCTTATCAGCCCTTATTTGTTCCATCTGATATTGGTTAATATCTGGTATTAATTAACCCCATCTAACATGGATTAGTTAACAATCCAGTGGGTACTTTGACAGGAAGGGATTGCAATATGTTTAATTACATAAAAATGCATTCAGCATCCACCTTGATTAAGGTACTATGCAATAGATTTTGTAGGGGGATACAAAGGTTATAAATTTAGAGCCTTCAAAGAGCATATAATCTAATGGAAAAGACATATACACATACAACTAACTATACAGCACATTAAAGCTTATAACCTGTACCAAATCTAACTTCACAAGCTCACAAATGTGTGATTATCAAAAGCGGTTATACACACTAAAGATAAACATGGAACCCAAGGTCAGCCAGCACCAATGACTCCCTCCTAAAGCAATATCAAGCTTAAAGTAGTCATTATATTCTGTTGCCTGGATATAAACTGAGTAAATTAGACTGGCACGCCTCTGATACTGAATTAGCACAGCCTTCTAAATCAACTAGGCAATAGCAATGCCCAACTTTATATATGAGTATAAATCACATCTGTTTTATTATTTGTGACTTGGTGTTGCATGTCTAAGCACGTGGTTATTACCAACACCTTCTAAAAGAACTGCATTAGTCTGCCACAACAAAATACTGTAGACCGGGGGGCTTAAACAACAGTAATTTATTCCTCACAGTCCTGTAGTCTGGGAAGTCCAAAATCAAGGGGCCAGCAAAGTAGGTCTCATTCTGCCGCCTCTTCTCTTGGCTTGTAGGCAGCCATCTTCTCCTAGCTATCTGTGTGCTGAGCGCTGGGGCTGGGAACTCTCCGGTGTCTTTCTTAAAAGACCAGGGCCCCACCCTCATGACCATACCTAATCCTAATTACCTTCCAAAGGCCCCATCTCCAAATACCATCACATTGGGGGTTAGAGCTTCAACATATGAACTTAACATAAAATGGCTAAAGATCGCAAAGAAGGTCCTGGATGGCTTTGGGGAGGGCCCAATCCCAAAATATTTGGGGCAGAGCCCTGGAGGGGCTGGAAGTGGTAAACAAATGAAATGTGGTTTCTCTGCAGATCCACCTTTCCTACTCGGATTTCCAGTTTAGCCAGAAATGGCCAAAGGATAGGTTATTAATAGCTCTCAGTTACTTACCATTTACCCAGACAGTTCCGAAATCTGACTGCATCTCCTCAGAGCTTTAAAACATAGCTCTCAAATTCTAACCTATCTGTAATATACTTGTTAATGGTAAAATCTACAAGGCACTTTTTTTTTAATTTAATTAAATTAATTAATTAATTTATTTATTTTATGGCTGTGTTGGGTCTTCGTTTCTGTGCGAGGGCTTTCTCTAGTTGCGGCGAGCGGGGGCCACTCCTCATCGCGGTGCGCGGGCCTCTCACTATCGCGGCCTCTCTTGTTGCGGAGCACAGGCTCCAGACGCGCAGGCTCAGCAATTGTAGCTCACGGGCCTAGTTGCTCCGCGGCATGTGGGATCCTCCCAGACCAGGGCTCGAACCCGTGTCCCCTGCATTGGCAGGCAGACTCTCAACCACTGCGCCACCAGGGAAGCCCCAAGGCACTTTTATTAATATGAAAGATTATTGAGAAATGTAACATTACTATATATCTTTTGTCTAGAACCAAAGTCAATCTTTTGCTATCATAAATTACCAAAATAATTTTATTTTCCAGTAAAACTGAAGCCGCAAATTCTTAATAATTATGTGTCACATCGATAATAATGGTTTTCATACATGAAAAATTTTGTGGTTTACACATGTCTAATTACAGAGATATACTATCTAAAATTACAGTAAGCAAGGAAATTAACTCGAGCTAAGACAACACATGCAACATCAATTCATCATCTGTGAGGAGGATTGCTTAAGCCCGTTTGTGGTCAAAAAATGACAATGTTCCTGGGTCCAAACAAGACTAAATGGAAGTGAGGAAGCGAGTCTTAAAATATGAATTAAAAGATGCACAGTAATAGATAAAATACATTTTATTTTATTCCTAGTAACCAACAATAATTCCAAGCTTCTAGAATGGGCAGAAATGGCTAGGTGGCAATATTTTTACCTTTTATATTCAGACACTTTAAAATTCTCAAAAAAACACCAAAGCAGATGTGTCATCCCCTTGGGATAATTTGTGATAACTCAGGATATCATAAGACCCAAATTATTAACTACTGATGCATTTATCCCTAAATGTGAAAAGAATTAAAAGGTTTACAAGAATCTAAGGGTTACAAGAATTAAAATCAGCATTCTATTCAACTCAGGGATAAATTATTACCTGCTTCTACGTAAGCGGGCCCATAACTACTATCTAACACTATCATCTTTCCTTTCCAGTGTGCACAGTGGAATGACAGGCATGTTAATTCTAGGCAAAACATAAATGCCTATCAATTATCAGAAGCACAGTGCTGAAGATAGTAGTTTCATAGCAATTTGAAGTGTTTGTTTGAATTCTTATTAGTAGCAAGATATTCTAAATGTTTGTTAGTAATTTGGTAGCCACTGGCAGGAAAATAACAATCCAGTCTCAGTATTAATGATGGTGGTTGACACTTTTATAGCATATAAATCTGACCAACGCACACAATATACAATTACAGATAGGAAGAAGAGCACACTAGCACATCTTTAGCAACTCTTCACAGGGGAAAAGAATGACATGGCCCAGTTACTGCCTAGTGAACTACAGAAATCTAAAAGAGAACTCTGAGACCCCTCTTCTCTGCTGATCTGGTTGGTCCTTTTGTCTTTTTCCTACCTCCTGCCTATGGACTTTCTGTGATACCTAGATACAAAAAATGGACAGAAAACAATTAAGATGAATCTACAGTATGCATGTCACGTTAATCAATTTGTAGAATGAAACCCCCAAACTCAACTGCTCCATTTCTTGGTGGTCACCAAGAATAATCTTGGTCTACATTGTCAGTCTAAACCCTGATGATAACAATGATAGGGTTGTGGACCAAAACAATGCACTATTTTATCAATTCTGTGAAAATTATTAGCAGGGTAAGATTTAAGTCCAGTTAATAGGGGTTACATTTCTAGCACTACCATCCTGAAATTTAGAAGATATTTTATCCACATAATGTATATCTGATGTTTCACAATAGCTTGCAAAAATTCAGAAGCTTGTTCTTTGTTCAAGTGTGTCCAAGTTTACCCTGGAAGTTTAGAGAGATAGTTACAAGTAGCATGGGTCATATCAGGCAGATCTGCGGGTCAATTTCATCTAAGTGATACTGGGCAAGTTATCAATAGTTCACCCATCTGTGCCTCCAAGGTCATACTAGTGTTTATCTCCCTCCCTCCTATTATGTATCTTTAGGGCAGTTATATTAGACAACGTTGCAAAATATTTACTTTAATGCCTAAAGCATAGTAGGTACTAAATAAATATCTACTACTGTCACTATGAACCTAAAAGTGGAGAGGTTAAGAGCAGACTCTGGGGCCAGATAGCTTAGATTCAAATCCTAGTATTGCTGGGTAATCTTGGGAAAGTTACTTAACCTCTCTGAGCCACATAAAATTTTTTTTAATAAATATCAAACCAGTTAATATGTGTAAAGGGCTTAGTAACCAGCACACAGTAAGCACTATTTAAGTGTCCGTCACTGCTAACATGAAGACAATTTCTGGGAAGGAAATAAAAAAAGGAACAGGAATTTGCAAACCGAAAACACAATGAATATCTTGATGTTCAAACAAAACTAACAGCCAGTTCTAGCAAAAATAATTCACTGTATGCTGGTGCAGCCATTGGACCCCAAAGCTTAAAAGCATCTAACTTCCTCAGCAACTGAATAAAAACAGTTGAGTACCTACTATTAGCATAACATTTAAGTGTATGGGCCCTTGAGAGAGACCTAGGTTTGAGTCTGAGGTCCTCTTAATAACTGTGTGACACTGGGTATGTTATGTTAAGAGGTTAAGTTACTTAACCTCTCACTGAGGCTTCAAGGATTCCTCATCTGTAAAACAATAATCATACTTTTGTTAGAGGGTTGTTCTGAGGACTAAACAGGACTATGTAGGTAAACACATCGATAGATATTGTTACTATTCCCAGTCAGGGACCACGCAAAGGTTGTTCATTCACAAAGACCGGCTATCCTTTCAATAACACCATGAGGTAGCTAGCACCTCAGTTATACATAAGACACTTAAATCCAGAAAGGTAGTTACCCAAGGCCACACAGCTAGTAAATAACCCACGCAAGCAGGATCCCAGGCCAGACTCCATTAAGAGCACTGCTCTTTACCTTAAGTCACAATGCCTAATATGAACTAGAGCCCTTCCCTTTTTAGGGCTCAAGTGGTTAATTATTTAATTTATTCATCCAACAGACCATCACTGAGAATTTCTTGCATGCCAGGCACTGTACTACGCGCTGGGGTTACAGCGGTGATTCCTGCCCTTATAAAGTTTATGTTTTTGTGGGCGAGACAATCAACAGGTAATAAGGTAACTGCTAAAATAATAATAATAATAGTAATAATGCAGGCTAAGGCATTTAACTATTGAGAGAGGGTTGGCTATTTTAGCAAGCGTGATCAGAAAGGGAGGGTAAGGGGAGGGAGCAGCTTGGCTTGTTCGAGAAACAAGGAAAAGAACCAATGAGGTTGGAGACAGGATACCAAAGACGGATTATGGTGCCAATGTCCTTGAAGGTAAGGACCAGATTCGCATTTTTTGTCCCCTGCAGCATCAAAGAGCATAGGATCCGGATTCAAGCAGATCTGATTACGAGGCCTGGCTACCTCTGGGCCGTGGGAAAGCTACCTAATATCGGCTAACTACTTTCTACGTGTGTAAAAAGGTAGGCATGGTTACCGCTGCCAAGGCTGCCGTGAGGATGCAATGAGGCAATGCGCATTCCCACAAATAATCATTACAATGTTTGCAGAACTAGGTGAAAATACCAGTCCCCGCATGCCTCCCATGTGGTCGTTTCCGTGCTCCTGGGCCCTCTCACGGAGCTGCCCCGAGGACCTTACCCACACACCGCAGACCGACAGAGAAGAGCCCCTCCTAAGAAAGCTCCCACCCTCACCCCGCCAGATCATTCCCGAACTGGCCCACGGCCCCTCCCCATAGCACGCTCGCAAGCGGCACATGTCAACCAAAACGCCATTTCCACCCTCTCCTCCCACACGCAGCCCTCCTTCCCGGGGCTCATCAGAGGCGGCCACCCCGACCTCACCGTTCCATCCCCCCAGCCGCCCGGGTGTGACGCGCGGCCGAACCCAGGAGGCTGCGGCCGCCCCCCGCCCCCCGGCCCCGGGCCACGCCGGCCCGAGCCCGCACTGCGGCCCCGCGGCTCAGGGACCGGCCGCCGCCGCCACGGGCCTGGCGGGCCAAGCTGCTCACCACGACGCTGGGGCTGCGGGTCGCCATAACGGAGCCGGCTGGCGCGCGGGCTGAGGGCAGTCTGGGGAGGAGGAAGCCGGCGGCGGGGCCGAGCAGGAGGCGGAGGCGCGGCAGGAGGCGGCGCCGCGCGGGAAAGCAGAGTGGTCCGCCCGAGCGCTCTTCGCCGCCGCCGCCGCCGCCGCCAAGAGCCCAGGCGCAGCAGGCCCCGCCCCCGCTCCGCCCCGAGGCCCCGCCCAGAGCCGCCCGCGCGCTCCCCGCGCCCCCCCGTGGGAGCCTGCGGGTTTCCACGCTCCCGAGGTGGCCGTGGGAATTTTCTTCCCGAAGAAGCGGAGACTCCCGCTCAGCCTCTCTTCCACTTTCCCTCAGTCTCCCATCCAGACGGCTCCCAAATTCCCAGACCTGCCGCCGCCCTCCTTTCTTCCCAGTGGCCCTAAACTGGGCGCCGGCTCTTCAGGTTCCTTGGACTGCATTGCGGCTTCCATTTTCCTGACTCGTGGCCGGATTCTAACAAAAATCTTTAACTGGATATAAGAGTTGAGACCTAGAGCCCTAGAGTCAGCCCGATAAGGGTACAAATCCGAGGGGAACCCTTAACTGTTCTGTGACCTTGTGCGAATCAGGCTCACTGAGCCTCTCTTTTTCGTCTCAGTAAAATGGGGATATTAACAAGGATCGTTGAGGATTAAAGATGATGTGTACGTATATGGTGTATGCATATGTATATATATATGGTACAGCACTTAGGACAGTGCACAGTCAGTAAATGGGAACTATCGCCTTTGCTGATCTATATTCTTTGCCACCACAATTCCCGATACGGAAATGGGGGAAAAAATCTTCCCCGACTCTCCAATAGGTCGGGTAAGCAAATAAGAGTTGTTCCATTCCTAACGTGCTCATCTGTGTAGCTCCAGCACCCACCACAGTGCCCAGCACAAAGTTGGTGGCCTCCATTAAGACCACTGAGGGAAGTGTGATGGTAGGAGATTTGTGAAACGGGGCGAGTCATTGAACTCGGAGCTTCAGTCTCTTTCTCTAAAAAATAGTGCTATGAACTTTTTTTTTACATATCTTTTGGTGAACAAGAGTGCATTTCCATTGGGTATATAGGCTTTGAAGTTCATATTAGCACATTTTTATTACTTATTCTTTTAACAATCATTGTTTCACTGGGAAGTTAATTCAGAGAACTTTCGGTTATACATTTGGCCCCTGACACAAACGGACTCAGCCACCCACACTGGTTTCTAAATTAGATACCAACACTTCAGAACGCTTCCAGCTTGCTTCTGGCTTGCAGTTTCTTTCTCCAGCCCCTATGGTGCCACATACTCCTGTATTTTAACAGAGATTTGAAATAAACGGTGAAAGCCCTGTGACTTTAAAGACAAAGAAACAGTCATTATTTCAACCCTGTCATTCTAGGTGACAACTTGGAGCTTTTACTTGTGTTTAAAATTTAAAACAGCCAACAGAATGCAGTCTACAAGACGTAATCCTTTTGTTTGGTAAGTGAAAATCTGGTTAATATATGAAATATTTTACTGAATTTGGACAATGTATTTAAAATTGAAATGTATTCTTTTAAATTTTTAATTGTTTTAAAACTAAAGACGAAATCAAGAAAATAATGTTTTTTACTAATTATTACAGAAAATAATTTTGTCAGATAGACAAAATAATTTTCTCGTATAATTTTGTCATTCTGGGTGTCAAATATGCTACGTATGCCACCGATCTTTACTAGAATATCTGCATGCGGGAAGAAATAAGGAAAGCATGGGTATAACCCAAGATTCCCCTGCCCCACTCCTGACTTTCCAGAAACAGTTTTGTAATCCACTTATGTGGACATAATGAGGAATTATTTCTGTACCACAACCAATTCTGAGTATATTTCTGCTCCACACGTTTCTTCGCTTAGTAAAAACCTTGTTTTTACCATGGTGCTGTGGTCCACCAAAATCTGTATTTCTATGAAAAAAAAATTATCACTGCATAAATACTTATCCTAGGGCTTCCCTGGTGGTGTAGTGGTTAAGAATCAACCTGCCAATGCAGGGGACACGGGTTCGAGCCCTGGTCCGGGAAGATCCCACATGCCACGGAGCAGCTAAGCCCATGCACCACAACTACTGAGCCTGCGCTCTAGAGCCCGTGAGCCACAACTACTGAAGCCTGCATGCCACAACTACTGAAGCCTGTGCACCTAGAGCCTGTGCTCCACAACGAGAAGCCACCGCAATGAGAAGCCCGCGCACCACAACGAAGAGTAGCCCCCGCTCCCCGCAACTAGAGAAGGCCCGTGCGCAGCAATGAAGACCCAATGCAGCCAAAAATAAAAATAAATAAATAAATTTATTTAAAAAATACTTATCCTAAATGTTGAATTTTCAAGCTGAATTTACAATAGCTTTCTCAATGTCAGATGTTTCGCCTTCATCAGAATAAATTCCCATTAGCTTTACTTTGATTCCATGAATTGGATGACAAATTGAACCATTACTGGAATTAACCAATGTGATGGTTAATTTTTATGTTTCAACTTGGCTTGGCCATGGTGCCCAGATATTTGGTCAAACATTATTCTGTTTGTTTCTGTGAAGGTGTTTTTTTGGATGAGATTAACATTTAAATCAGTGGACTCCGAGTAAAGCAGATTATGTTCCCTAATGTGGGTAGGCCTCATCCAGTCATTTGAAGGCCTGAATAGAACAAAGGCTGACCTCCCCTGCAGGCAAGAAGGAATTCTGCCAGCCTTTGGACTGGAACTGCACCTCTTCCCTGTGTCCAGCCTGTTGGCCTTCTCCATCAGATTTTGGACTCGCCAGGTCTCCACAACCGTGTGAGCCAATTCCTTAAAATCTCTCTCTCTCTCTCCCCCCCCCCCCCCCACACACACACATCCTGTTAGTTCTGTTTCTCTGGAGAACCCTGACTAATATAACTGATTTTCGATTTGAATCATCTCACGATATCAATATAAAACTGACATCATTTAACTGTGAAGTTCTCCTGCAAATAGAGCTACTTATTAAAAGGTATTGTTTCATTTTTCATCATGTACAAGGAAACCTGAAATCAAAACTGAGTAAATGAATTTTGAAGAAGTTATTTGATCTAAAAAAAGTCATTCACGAGCAATATGAAGATACCCTCTCTGCAGCTGCATCTTGTTAAATCACCTTTGCTGCACAGCCTTCTTAAAATAACTGCAAACCTTTGAGGTAGATGATGATGCTGTCTCTGTAGACATGTCTTCTGGTTTTCACGTGGTCAGTGACATCACTGAGCCCCACCTGCGTGTGGCTAATAACTATCAAAAATGTTTTGTTCATGTTACACATTCATGATCAATTTTCTTGAATAACAAATTTGGTATTTTTTATCAGTTATGCACTTTAGTTTTTTGAACCCATGCTGAAACAGTGGACTGCAAATTTTAAAAAAAATAAGGGTTGTAGATTTGCAACATATAATGAATGACATAACCATTGTACCAAGAGCATTCAGATTACTTGCTGTATTATGTTCTATGGCAGGACATATTTCTGCCTCTATTTCCTGAATATATTTTACATACACGTAAATATGTAATTCCCTGTGTCCACCGGCCTACTGACTGGTGGCCTAGCAGCTTCTTTTATCTTGCACGGGCACACCCAGCTGGCACACCCAGTGTCCAGCAAGGGGCACAGTGGTGAATACTGCCCCCCCCAATCCCTACCCAGGACAAGAATGAGTCGGTTGTCTTTAACTCCCAGTGTCAGTGCCCTTGCTTTGTTATCAGTGAACACCCAGCACACTGTCCTTGAGAGGGAGGGAGCTGTTAGTTACATTGTATTTGGAAAAACTTAGGAAAAGGGAGAAGAGTTATCACTGGTTGTTGTTTAGGTTTAACTCTCTGTTAAAGTGAGAATTTGGTTCTCTGTACATGCATCTTACAAGCTAGTAGACGAGACCAAGGCAGAAGCTGGAATTAAAAAGTGGTGATGCAACAGACCCATCCTGGCTTATTTCAATTCAACTATTAATACACTTCGTGGGAAAATGAAAACTCTGGGACAAATGCTAAACTGGACAAGATGCCGGGATAACACATAAACTGGGAATGTTTTGGGCAAACTGGAATGTATAGTCCCCCTACAATGGTATAGGGCCGGCTGGGGGATGCTTTCCAATGCTGCTGATGGCAGCTCTGCAACTGAAGTCCCCCAATCTCTGAGAGTTTTCTTCCTCTCCAGTTCACTTTGGCCACCTGCCTAACGTTAAGCGTGCTTCAGATTCACGGGAGACCTCCAATTCCACGGTCTATCACCCTGTTCTTGGCTTCCCTTACATCCCTGACTTCCCAGTTCAGTTTGCATCCCACATGAACCACTCTCTCACCACTGCCAGAAGTCCTTTGTACCCTTCTAATTCTGCTCTGCCACAATGGCAAAGCCACACCCTGGCTCAACCCACAGCCTCTTTTGTCTACCCCTGTTAGGCTGTGGAGGGCTGTAGGAGAAAACCCTGCAACCATGGGGATTGGTTCCTCTACAGATTCATGGTCTCAAACCTCAACTGGGCCCTAAACACCCCTCCACAATCCTTTACAAGTGCTTGGTCAGCTCCCCATCTTGTTCCCCTCAGTAATGCTCTGAACATTCATCCCCATTCAACCCCATCAAATTCACTCTAGAATGAAGACTCAACCCATTAACTTATGAAGAGAGGGAAGGAATCAGGCCTGAATCACATCAGTTCCTTCCACCCACATCTACACTGCTTCTTCCCCTTTATCCTCCAGGCCCAGAGGTGATGAGTCTCTCCATATTTGCTCTACTTTCTCACTTCCCAGCTCCTCTCAACAAACTTTCATTGTCCTCTGTCTTCTGCACCCACCATTGGACTGAAACAGCTTTGACAAAGAACACCATTGACTGCTATCTTGCCAAATCCAATGGACACTATCTTTGGCCTTGTATAACTGTCCTTTACATTGCATTTGATACTATTTATCACTTTGTTCTTGAATGTCTCTGCCATCTCTTTGGCTTCTGGAACACCACCTTCCTGATTCTCCTGCTGCCCTATTTCTTCTTGCTTTCTCTCTCAAAGTTTCCAGTATACCCTTCCCGTGTTAACATCCAATACAACCACACCCAGTACAATGATCAAAATCAGGAAACTCACATTGCTACAACAGTGTTAACTAATCTAGAACCCTTATTTAAATTTCACCAATTGTCTCATTAATATCCCTTTCCTGAACCAGGGCTGAATCCAGGAATGCATGTTGCATATCCTTAAGTCTCCTTCATTCTGGAACAGTTCCTCAGTCTTTGTGATCTTGACTTTTTTTTTTTTAATTGGAGTATAGTTGCTTTACAATGTTGTGTTAGTTTCTACTGTACAGCAAAGTGAATCAGCTATGTGTATACATATATCCCCTCTTTTTTGGATTTCCTTCCCATTTAGGTCACCGCAGACCACTGAGTAGAGTTTCCTGTGCTATACAGTAGATTCTCATTAGTTATGTATTTTATACATAGTATCAATAGTGTATATACGATCTTGACAATTTTGAAGGGCACTGGCGAGTTATTATTCTGTACAATTTCCCTCAATTTGGGTTTGTCCAATGGTACGACCTCATTAAATTTCAGGCATTCCATTTTGGGTCAGAGATACAACAGTTGTGATGGTGTGTCCTTCACAGTGCTTCGTATTTGGAGGCACATGCTACCAATCTGTCCCATTACTGATGTTCATTTGCATCACTCAGTTAAGGCAGTGTCTGCCAGGTTTCTTCACTATAAAGATACTATTTTCCCCTTTGTAACTAATAAAGGTTATGAGGAATGATACTGAGACTATGTAAATATTGTTCCTCATCAAACTTTCACCAATTTTAGCATCCACTGATGATTCTTGCCTGAAGTAATTATTACTGGGGTGTTTGTCAAATGTTGATTTTCCTATTAACATCATTCCTTCTTAGTTTATTAGCTGAAATGCTATTATAATGGAGAGCGTTCCCTTCTCCCCAGTCATTATTTATTAAATTATTTATATCATCATGGACTCACGGGTTCCAATTTTATCTTATAGGTAATGATCCATTAATAGCATTACTTTGTTGCCCAAATTGCCCAAGATCTGGCTGTTGGGAGTCCCTCTATGTTGGCTCCTGTGTCTTGATATTTCCCCACCATTCTTTGAGCACTTTTTTTTTTTTTTTTTTGCCGCGCCATGCGGCATGCGGGATCCTTAGTTCCCCCAACCAGGGGATCAAACCCGTGTCCCCTGCATTGGGAGCATGGAGTCTTAACCACTGGACTGCCAGGGAAGTCCTGGGCACTTTCTTAATTTCTGGCACCGCATGATATTCTAGGCTCATCTTGTACTTTCCCTGCCCTAGCTTTGGCATCAGCCATTTCCCCCAAAAGCCCTGGTTCCTTTCATTGGAGAGTGGCATTAGAAACCAAGCTCTGGGCACTAGGTTATAATTTAAGTCATGATGATAAAAACCAAGAGTCTTATAATAAGCTTTTAAAGAGTAATTTATATTTATTTGTTTGTTTGTTTGTTTTGGCCGTGCCACGCGGCTCACAGGGTCTTAGTTCCCCAACCAGGGATTGAACCCGGGCCCTCGGCAGTGAGAGCGTGGAGTCCTAACCACTGGACCACCAGGGAAGTCCCAAGAGTAATTATATTTTAACAACTAAGGTTTAAAATGTAATGCCATCTATCAGTATTTAGTATGTGTATGTATACTTAAATTTGTATATTTAAATATTGAAATATGTACATTTTGAGGTATGTTAAATTCTTTTTTGAAAAGAGAACCTTATATAAAATAGAATTAGTAGCTCACAAAAATAAAAAGGACTACCCATTGAGTATACAGTTTGTTCTCAAGGTGAGGCAATAAAAGAATTACTTTAAAAAGAAAATATTTATTTATTTGGCTGCACCAGGTCTTAGTTGTAGCAGGTGGGATCTAGTTCCCTGACCAGGGATCGAACCCAGGCCCCCTGCATTGGGAGCGTGGAGTCTTAACCACTGGACCACCAGGGAAGTCCCAAGAATTACTTTCTAAATGAAGGCAGAGTTGTTGCCTCACCCAACATAAATGTGTACTCTTAAAAGGCCTACCTTCATGCTTATGTGCTGCATTTGAGTGTTTCTGCTATCGACAATTGTAGAAAAATCAGCAAATAAGACAGAAAGAATAATAAAGGGTTCCTTACTTCTAGAGAAGTTAAAATCCCTAAGGTTATGTTACCTGCTATTGTGGTTTTCAGAAAGCACTGTTGCTCCGGTTATTAATACAGCTAAGGCTGTGGCTTCTTGGGGTTCTCAGGTATCTGTATGCTGACATGACATCTCTTTCTAATGCTGCTCTTTTCCAGGACCGGGTCCAAAGTTCAGAATACTCAAATGGACAGGGTATTGTACACCAAACCATCTTTAGCACCCTCCTAGGTGGCTGCTAGCACCAAAGGCTTACTCCCTCATCTCCTGACCCGTGGTATCAGGATGGAGGGGTGTGTGTTAGAAATAATTAGGTATAATAGATATGCTTCATATATTTTTAATGAGCTCAACAGTAAACTGTCTTATATAGTTCAGGCTTCCAACACAGGGAAAGTTGTAAGTCAAAGACAGAAGCTCAGGTTACTTTAGGTTAATTTTGTATAGGCCAAATACTACTATAGGAAATTGTGTACCTTTTCAAGCTGGGTACTAACAAGGTGACAGATAACAACCTGACTTCTGAAGAAGATTTTGTGGCTGAGTTTAAAATAGCTCTGTTGTTTGAAAGTGATTATATAGCACACACTGTACTGGGACAGATTTTAAAACCCTGAAGAGTTATCAAGGCCTTCTCTGTTCATAATGTTTTTGCCTCAGGGTTATCATACACTAAGTTAATAAAAAGTTACAAGTAGGTCCATTCACTTGTGTACTATTCTCTAATAAGGCATTCCAGTTCCCTCCATTCTGATACTGTTGGTTACTCTAAAAAATGAAACAGAACCATTCCATCTTTCAGCACTTGGTTTCTGCTCTCCCTTCACGCTTACTTAAAGGGCCCTGCTATAAATTCGATAGAGCTGTGCCATCTGATAGAGCAGCCACTAACCACATGTGGCTATTTAAATCTAAGTTTAAATGAATTAAAATTAAATAAAGTAAGTAATTTGGTTCCTCAGTCCTACTTAGCCACATTTCAAATGTTCAACAGCCAGACACAGAACGTTTCTACCACTGTAGAAAGTTCTGTAGGACAGCTCTGGGCTAGAGTGAGTCTCCTGGAAGGAATGATAAAGAACAGTCTCAGAGCCTCGGGAGGAAGGAAGCAGGCTTCTCAGTGTAAGCTGATACTGCTACCAGGTGCATAAAACTGACAGACTGTTCCAGTGCACCTAAGACTCAGGATTCCCAGGACTATTTTGGTGCAGGGGCATTTGACTTCACAAAAGTAGACGACTACTCCAAGCGGAAATCCAAACAGGACTGAGTAAAACTGATGAGAAATCTAGTTGCGGTTGTCTTAGAATCTTATCAGAATTGCTTTTAATGCTCTATTTTCCGACAGGCATTGACAAAGGCCCCACTCTTTCTTTTTTGCTCCACTTCCAACCCTCAGTTTAGCAGGCTGTGTCAATGCCCTTGGAATGAACACATTTGCTTAAAAATTCACTATCAGTGGACTTGCAACTGAAACTTATATTTCTAAAAGAAAAGCATAACTCTTTCCCTGACTGATAACGTTATTTCAATTCTCTGATTTGTGGAGGGGGCGCTCTTAAAGAAAAACTCACAAGGGAGGAATCGATGCAGGAGAGGGAGAGAGGTGAGCAAGGACACAGAGCCCTGGACTGACCTGCTGCAGTAGTCCTGCCTTCAGGCCCGGGGGACAAGGATTTTGTATCCTAGTATCATTGACTACCTGGGAAGAGGGGGAGTGTAGCCTCCCAGGCTCCCACCAGGCAAGGGCAAGAAACCATAGGTCCCAGGTAAGGTGCACTCGAAGCTAATGTGGGATGGGGGCACAGCTGGTAAAGGGACCTGGCCAGGGCACCAACAGCAACTACCACATCTGGAGGAAAGAGTATAAACTGTATTTGGATCAGGTGGCCTAGAGAGGACCCCTCTCCTTTCCCATTCAGGAATCAGGGAATTGGGAATCAGGGTGATTCCCAACCTTTTCTACTGAAGTACACCCAAAATAGAGGAAATTGGTCTTTTGAGCTGTTTTCACCCTTCAGCTGGTCCACAGGCTATGCGAAATAGCTACCAGTGGAAATGACGTATCGTGGGATTTTCTTTGGAAACACCTTCCTAATACAGGAAACTAGTTTAAAGGAATAGTATCAGCATGGATAAAAAATAATGCTAATAATGACTTTGTTACTACATAATTAAGACTATGCCAAATTTCCACCATTTATTAGAAATTTAAAAAGCAATTGACTAGGCAACAAATTCATTGTTGCCTAATCGATTGCTTTTTTAAATAACTCATTTTCACTGGCAGCTATTTCATAATAATTTGCTTAGCTGAATCCAGGTAAAATTCTACAATTTACATGAATATATAAAAATGTTTCTACTCAACTTTGTGTGTGGACTTTTAAAGGCATGCTATCCGACAAATGGTTGTAATAATTATTTAGCAATTGTATTTTATCTGTATTATTTTGATCGTATATCCTAATATTCTTAAGTGTGTTTGGAGAGTTTAAATTAGCATTAAACTAGATTAATAAGCATCTGATTTTATACAGTCTACCAGAATTGCCTGTAATATATACCTGTATAACATATAATATAGAGATAATTATATATAAAGTGAACTATGACCTTTAAGATGATTTCAAACAAAACCTCAAGAACTTCTGTTTGCTTCTCCCTCCTCAAATCTGTGGAAATTTAGATAAGAATAACAAACACTTAGCACTTACCACTGGAGAAATTTAAACACTGGAGGGGTTCAATAATAGTACTGTGATTGTTATTTCTTAAAAGTCTTTGTTTTTTAGAGAAATATATATATTTCTGTGGGAGAGGAATAGGTAGGGGTATATATGAAACAAGATTGGAAATCAGTTAATAATTGTTGAAAGTGGCTAATGTGTTCACAGTAAAAGCTTTCTGCAGGGCATTTAGTAATATGAATTAATGGACTTTTAAAAATGTACACAGAAACTTTGACTTGGGAATTTGTTTAGAAATTTATCTTAAGGAGATAATCAGACAAAGGCAGAAAGCTATATGTTTAAGAATGTTCATCTCAGCATTATTTTTAAATACTTGTTACTTTGTATCCTATAAGAAAAAAAGAAATACTACTTCAACAAAATGAAAAAGGAATCTAAGATAGATGAAGAAATGAGATACAAAGCACAACAGTTGCAGCTGAAGGGTGAAAACAGCTCAAAAGACCAATTTCCTCTATTTTGGGTGTACTTCAGTAGAAAAGGTTGGGAATCACCCTGATTCCCAATTCCCTGATTCCTGAATGGGAAAGGAGAGGGGTCCTCTCTAGGCCACCTGATCCAAATACAGTTTATACTCTTTCCTCCAGATGTGGTTCCCTAGTGAAATATCCTGATGGCTCACCAAGGCTTACTACTATTTCCTTCTTCAGGCTCCCTTAACAAGAGCTGCTGTTTCTGCTGGTGTGTTTAACTTAAAAAAAAAATTCAAAATTACAGATAAGTCACAAGAATAATACAAAGAACTCCTGTATATCCTTCACCAAGATTTACCAACTTGTGACATTTTACCCTATTTGCTTTATGTCTTTTTATACATACACATAGGTACACACACACACACACACACACACACAATTTTTTTGAACCAGTTAAAATGCAGACATGACACACCTTTACTCCTAAGCATTTCAGTATGTATTTTCTAAGAACAAGGATATTCTCTTATATAACAACAACGATCACAATCAGGAAATTAACATTGATACAGTATCATCTAACATTCAGTCCATATTTACATTTAGTTAAAAGTCCCCAAAATGTCCTTCATAGCACGAATTCTTTTTCTGAACCAGGATCCAACTCAAGATCGCACGTTACTTTTGGTCACATTTAATTTGGAACAGCTCCTCTGCCTTTGTTTTTCAAGACGTTGACTTTTTTGAAGAGTGTGGGCCAGCTGTTCTGTAGAACATTCTTCAATCTGGAGTTCTCTGCTGTTTCTTCATGATTAGATCAGCACTGTTTGCACTAGCAAAATAATGGCCACAAAAAAACCTGCAAACAACTTAACTGTCTGATGATAGGGAAATGGTTAAATAAGCTGTGATCCAGCCACAAAATGTACTATTATGCAACCAGTAAGAATGATAGAGTGTATTTACTGACCTGTGAAGAAATTTCCCATTTTTAAATGAAAAAAGCAGAATACAACTCAGTAGGTATAATATGAGCCCATTTTATAAAATTACATATATGCATAGAAACATTGAAGATTTTATAAAAAATATAATGGTGACCTATGGTCCACAAGATTATGAGGGATTAAACATTTTTTTTTTTAGTTATCTGTATTTTCTAATTTAGGCATGATGAGCGTCAGGTGAATAGTGAAAGTTTTTTTTTTTAAACTTTAAAAAGTAATGGGATAGCTTCACTTTTATATCTGAAGGATCACTGTGTGGAAAGGGAATAGCTATTACTTTTCTGTACTGTTATCTACCATGAACCAGCTGATTTCACTTAAAATCACTATCTTATTTGCTCTTTAAGACAACCCAGTGGTTTAAGGGATATATATATATACATAAATAACAGGGATACTATTTTGACAGATGGGGTGGGGCTGAGCCTGAGAGAAGGGGAGGGTACCTTGCTCAGAGTTACCACTTACTAGTGGTAAAACTAGGACTCAAACCCAGGTCTTCAGACCATAAAGCTCTTAATTTATCCACCTCCCTCTGCTCCTGTGTGGCCCCTTTTCAGGTGTCTGCTGCCTGATTCTATCTGCATAACAGGCTTAGAATTTTCACAGTTCCCCAGCTTTTGTCTCACCATTGTACCTCTGGTGATTTTCATAGGTTTTATAAGTAGGCAAATACATTAACTTTGATTTTTTCTACTAAACAAGAATTATATATGTGTATCTATGAACATAAATGCATTTTGCTTTCTGATGTGCTTCAAGCTTTGAGTTGCCTTTACCACGTGGCATTTTTCACAAGCAAGTTGGCTAATCAACTTCATTACCTCTTGATACCCATGGCCTCAACATCTTCCTTCTCTCAACTTTCCCTTCTACCCTTTTACCTCCCAGGTGCCTACAGTTCACCCCACTCTGTATGTGTAGGTCCTTTGCCAAGGAAAGACCAGATTGTGATTTTGCATAGGTACCTATTAAATCTCCGCTAGTGGGGAGGGGCTAGGTGGACAGTCCATGTACAGTCCCAGCCACTGGAAGGCCTTTTCAATCTTGCTCCTGTCATCTTATGAGTTACTCTTATCTTTGGGTCATCTGCAAAAGCAGACTGGCAGAGAACCATGTGATGGTGCTTGGACTGTCAGGGACATTAAACAGAGTCAAGAAGTCAAGTAAGGTAAGAACTCAAAAGCGCCCGCTGGCTTTAGCAACAGTCACTGGTGAACTTTGCTTGAGTGGTTTTAGTGTAGTTGAGAGAAATGGAGATGTGTAGACAGAAGCGAGTACAGTGAGCTAAGGAATGGATAATAAAGATATGGAAGTGGAGACATCAAGTGGGGACTTGACTTTCAAGAAAATCATATGAGAAGAGGAGAGAAATAGGGTAAAACTAGAAGGGAGCGCAGGGATGGAGATCTTCAGTCTGGGTTCCCTCCTTTAATCCTCACAGGTCTATGCATGGAGTAGTATTTTCACCTGCATTTAAAAGATGAGATAATGGAGGTACAGAGAGAGTCAGCAACCTAGTCAAGGTTACACGGGATCTGAGCCAAGGCCATCAAAATGTAGAGTCCATATGTAAGTAAAAAGGATTGCAGACTGATATGGAGAATTTGAGACTAAACACCAAAATTGTGGTGGCATCGGTCTGCACTGTGATGTCCTCTAGCAGGTCATCTTCCCCAGATGTAAGACTGGGGTGAACTCTAGGCAGAGGGGAGGCAAAAAGGTGGAAGAGAATTACAAGAAGTGGGAAGTTGAGGCCAGTGGTGTCAAAGGGTAATGGAGGTGATTAAACATCTTTTCCAAACTGAGTAGTTAAGGAAGCAAGACCAAAAACTGCCCAATAAAGAAAACCAAGGAACTAAGAGTCTGGTGAGCACGGGCACAGAGTGGAAGAAGTTAGGAGTCTTGGCAAAAAGTTAAAAAGAAAAACATACAAACAAAACCCAGCAGAATCCAAACTAGTTTATCAGCAGTAAGAATAGAGAGGATGGATCCAAAAGACAGAATGACAGATTCTAAGGAAGTAGATGTGGAAATCAAAGTAGATGAACTGTAGCACTATCAGGACAACTTGGTTTGAGACTCATGCTTGAGTAGCCAGCAGATTGAGTAAAAGTGTCCAGGAGAATAGCACAGAGGCTCATCTGAGACTCAGCACGGAGCTTCCGCAGGTGGAGCAGACTGTGGCTAGGGACTGGAGGTCATCGGCACAACACACACAGGTGACAGCTGGAGCAGCAGACTGTGGTGACAAGCGAGAACAGCACAAGAGGGCAAAGACCAGGACACCAGGGAACACTTAGATCAGGGTAGGGAAAAGAGTCAGGAAAGGAGTGGTCTCAAAGGGGTGGTATAGATCATGGAAATTAAGGTAAGAGAGTTTCCAGGAGGGCATCAAAGGGAAAAAAGAATAAAGATATGAATGTTCTAAATGTTTTGTGTCAATCTTTCTAGGAAGTGGCCTACAAATAGTTGGCTGCATTTCCAAGTTTCATGGAATGGAGTGACCTCAGTTATTAAATGCAGTAAAGGCTACCTAAATCTCCTACCTTGCCTCTTTCCCAGGGAGAAAGAAAACCTGTCAAGCCTTTTTCCTAAGCGACATACGTTTTCTTTAACCCCTCTTCCTGTACCCCCACCCCCAGCATACTGGATAGCTGCCCTAGGCTGTTTGGGCACATGGGATGAGCTGAAATGCTTAAGAACAGCTCTTCTAAGGGAGGTCCGGAAAGACTGTTGTATTTGAGGATAATGCCAAAATTCCAGCTCTCTGATCTTCAAACTTTCAGACACTGCTTATCTTTTGTGCTTGCTCTCTAACCAAGAACATATGAGACCAGGGTCCAAAGAATTATTGTTTCCTGGTAATACTAAATCAATACTAAATACAGAACATAAGCCTATTGGGCTTAAGGATCAGGAACATTTGAAACTAAGCCTTTGTGTTAAGTTGTCTGGCTAACCTCTGAAGTGAAAGTAACACCAGTCTCCATGATTGCTGCAGTTCAAAGTTACAGAAAGAACTCTCTAGTGTAGTCATCCTGTTTTGTCGCCCCTCCTTAAAGACTTAATTATTTTATAAGCATATGAAAAAAAAAAGGAGGAGGAAGGAAACATGACCAAAGGTCAGGTTATTGGTAAAATATTTAAAAATTATTTTTGTAATATTATACATCTGACTTAAATCTTTTTAAGTAAAATAGTTGTTTGGCTAATGTCATAAATACCCAGTTAGCACAAAATGTGATTTTGAGAATTAGAAAAAAACTAACGGCATCATATGGCATCAATTCATCCTGACTACATTCAATTTATTCTTTATTTAGGAACTTTCTTGATAACCAAATATTCATGTTATTTTTACTCTTATTTCTTACTTTATTTTCAGACATGCAGGTAACTAACTGTTGCTTGAAATTCTTAAATGAAAAAAACGATTTTCTAGCAAATAAGCTAAAAGCATGATATGAATATCAAGTCAATTTTTCTAGTTAGTCTTCGATTTTATTCATACAAGGACAAAACAACTAGTTGAAAAGGTCAAGTGATTCTATCTTATTTTTACATAATTGACCAGTTGTTAGAGTCATGATTTGGGGAGTAGGAACCATCGAGACAGATAAAGGTCATAGGAATTCTTCAACCAAACAGTACACAACCCCTTCAAGTACACTAAACTGAGCCATATTCGACCCTGGACACAAAGAGAAGCAGATCCATCTGGCAACAATGAACAGCTACGAGCAAGCTGTTACTTTTCAGAAAGCAGAAGGAAGAAAAATGATTCACCAATTACTACTGTTAATAATACATACAAAACAAAACCTTTTGACTTAATCTTTTCACAAATGAAATATAGTGTCCAGTTTCCCAAAGATAATTCATATTCCACTTTGAGATATAGTCTATCTGGTCTTTACAACAAAATCAAAACCCCATAGAATTTTCTGTACAGCATGTATGATTTTATTTTATTTTTTAAAAAAGGTACCACACCTCTTTTCATTAAAAAGCACTTCTTTGGAGTAGCAGAGCAAGGAAGCTTAATCCCTACAGGTGGACTTTTAAATTGGTACAAATTTTCTGGATGGCAATTTTTATCAAAACTCTAAATGTACATACCCTTAACTTAGCAGTTCCACTTCTGGAAATTTAGCCTAAGAAATTACTTGCTTAAGAACATGAAGATGCACGTGAGACTGGACAGAACCATACTCTACAATGCCATGGAGCTGCTAAACAGCATGTGAGAAATCTAGTTGTGCTGGCACCTTGTAATGTTGTTCAAGTGAAAAAGACAAGGTGCAGAACTGTAGGTACAGCATGAGCCTATTTATGCTAAAAAAAAAAAAGCATCTAAGTTGTATCTGTACACAAGCATTCGGCAGAATACACATCAAATACTGGGGAGTAGGCTTGTGGAAAAGGGGGGATTTTCACATTTTGCTTGATATATCTTATATTTTAATTTTGTACAATGACTACGTATGTTTTTAATTGAGGTAAAGTTCACATAACATAAAATTCACCTTTTTTTTTTTTGGCCGCGCGGTGTGGCATGCGGTGGAAGCGCGGAACCTTAACCACTGGACCACCAGGGGATTCCCTAAAATTCACCCTTTTAAAGCATATAATTTATGGTTTTTAGTATAGTCACAAAGTTATATAACCATCACCACTATCTAATTTTCATCACCCCCAAAAGAAATTCCATGCCAGTTACTCTCATCCTCCCCTCCCCCCAGCTCCTGGCACCCACTAATCTGTATTCTGTCTCTTATGAATCTGCCTCTCCTGGACATTTCATATAAATGGAATCCTACAATATGTGACACTTTGTGCTGCCTTCTTAGCCCCTTCTTAGCTAGCTTCATCCATGTTGTAGCATGTATCAGTACTTCATTTCTTTTTATGGGTATATATATGACTTTTATAAATAAAAAAATCTGGTGGTGGGGTGGTGGTGGTGGGATGAATTGGGAGATTGGGATTGACATGTATACACTAATATGTATAAAATAGATAACTAATGAGAACCTGCTGTATAAAAAATAAAATAAAATTCAAAAAAAATCTGTAAATAGCTGTGATTTTAAAGCTACTCAAACAGAAAAACCTTACCCTTTTGTACAAATGACTTTATAGAAAATCAACAGTCTAAATCCAATGTCCACATTAAAGTACAGTTTATTTCTATCTCCCTGCTCCTAACACTCCCTTGAATATCTACTCTCTAGGTCCCATTTAAAAGGTTGCCCCTTCATTCACACAGCAGATCTAGTTAGCTCTTTGCCCAGCTGTACCTTCCCTATCTCCCCACCGCTACCCTCACCCCCAACATAAAAACACATTTATAGCCTATAGAGGTATAGGCAAAGGTAGAATTTGGATGTTTATGGATCTGCTATCTTTTGACAAGGACCCAGGTCTGGTTGACTAACTTCAGTACACTGACCCCACGGACAACATGTCTGCTACAGTTTAACAAGGTAAAATACTGTCATTAACTTTCATGGTAACTGGTATTTTATAGCTTTCATCTTCTGAATAAAAATCAAGAATGCATTTTTGCCTTGTCCTTAATGTCCCAGTTACCTCATTATCTGAACAAGGCAAAATTATGTAACACTGGTTGATACATAAAGCAGCACTGTCTCAGGGACTGGGTTTTTCCCTTAAGAACATGGACTGGCCATTTGCTGGCCATAGAATTTTCGTAGGAAATTCTAGCACGTTTATGCTTTGGAATGACCTCAGCAACTGCTGATGACTACAGCTGAAAAAAGAAAACAAACAAAAAAACACCCCAACCCCAAACCCCAGCTGTCAACGTTTCAATTAGGTAAAGAAAACCACATAATTCTCTTTATATTTTTAGGGGGTAATTAAAATGAAACTAAGTAATGGATTTTCAACACACACACACACACACACACACACATACACACACTCGCCAAGCATGTGTGTAGCAGTTGCAATAAAGCACACTCTCCTATAGTTCCAGCATTAATCAGAACCTCTTACTTGATTTCTTTTTCCTTTTGAGTAGGAATGCAGGAACCCAGGTTAGGAATTGTATGTATGGAATGAGCAAATTCTACCAATTAAAACTTTGATTTCTGCCCTGGATAGGACGACCTCAATGCATGAGCACTACTGCTAGAAGTAAGCTGTCCAGAGTAAAGGGAGTACATTTAAATCTTTAAGGTGGAATCCCTTTATGACAAGGATATTAATCCTGCACCCTTATTAGCAAGCAGATAAATTGTACTAGGAGTTTTGGTTTATTTTTAAAATCACCTTCTAACTAGGTTCCAGAGGACCCGATTTAAGTTGTAGGTATCTTTATCATGGAATGATAAAAGAACCAAGACGTAATGCAGTTCTATCATACTTTTGCAAGATTGCTGATTCTCTCCCTGATAAAGCCTTATGTGTGAAACTTTGAACTAAACTCAAATTCACATTTTTCTCTCTCATACTTGTTTAACGACAAATTTATTAAACAAACTAGGTATTTCACCTTGAAATAAAAGCAAGACTAAAAGGAACACAGTACTACTGCTGTTACAAATAAGCTTCATCATACCCTTGCACAAAAAAGACATAAATACAAACATGAAAGTCATAATTCATTTATTGAATGAATAGTATATGCAAGAATACCAATAAAAGGAAACTAATACTACAAACTACAATTCTGAAAATAAAGCCAATATAACAGGAACAAAATATACATAACATGAGAGGAATGTTTGATTTTGACCCATAATGCATTCCTTATCTTTACAATTAATCTAAATGTCTGTTAGAACAAAACTGTATACCTTGGTCTAACTTTAGTGCTTTTTAAAAAAGCAACAACATTCTAGAACACTTTTCTTTTGCTTTGAGATATTTGAGTCACACATTTGTTCAAGTACATAGATTCTGATTCAACAGTAGATCTACATATCTTGTTATTCTCTTAATATCTTGAGTAGCATGTACTCCTGAGCAAGTACTATCTGAAATTCTAAAATTCATGATCCTTGAAATAAAATGTATTTCAGTTGTGGGTATTTAATAAACTGAGATGAAAGTAAAACTCACCCCTCCCATCCCCCCTCCCCCCAGGAACAAAGAGCTCTTATTAAAGTATAGAAACTCAAGTCTATCTTTCTACTCTAAAGAACATTTCTTACTAACATTTCTGGTAAGGCAATAAATGCTCCAGAATAATCTTCAATATACGCTTGCAAAGATTACACTGTTTAATATCGATAACGAAAACAAAACAAAAAAGGGAAAAAAGAAAACAGGAGAAAAGAAAAGACGCTTCAAAATTTCAAGCAAAAATACGCATAAAAGACAGTATTTTTTGAAATGATGTAAATGTTATATACTTATCAAATAATGTCATGCTTATTAAAACTA
Source organism: Balaenoptera musculus (assembly GCF_009873245.2). Classification (NCBI taxonomy): domain Eukaryota; kingdom Metazoa; phylum Chordata; class Mammalia; order Artiodactyla; family Balaenopteridae; genus Balaenoptera; species Balaenoptera musculus. The sequence goes on along the minus strand of NC_045806.1, from coordinate 112,523,708 downwards.
CAGTTAAGGACTTAGGAGATGAACAGTAAATACACTGCTGAGGTCCATTTTTCTAAATAGTCATACCACGATGTAATTACTACCCAGAACATGATGATGCTACTCGGGAACATAAGTACTGTACAATTTTTACATTGTAAGGCACTTTTACTCAGCATGTGACGAAAACATGATAGAGAATCAAAATATTGGAGGTTTACAACCAAAGGTGATTTTTCATGTGACTTCAATTTACATTTCAATTTTTAATGAAAGACTATTTAGCCAATCACACCACAGTGAGAAAAATAGGTAGCCAGCCACTTATCTAGCCAACCAAATGGTAAAGTGCTATTCTGGTTGCTAGTGGCAGAGAAAGGGTTGAAGAAACCCACACAGTTTATTACATAACAAATTCATTAACTGACAGCTATTGTATTTGAAGTCCATTACATGATTATTGACTGGCCATTATTACCCCCGGCACCTTCCATTTTTCCTAAAAACATCATTACAGTAGTTGTCCAAAAATGAAGGTGCTCTATTATTCCATGGGTAAGTCTATGGCACACAATGTAAAAATGATCTAGACACAGTGATTCAAAGATTTAACATAATGGGTTTCAAGCTGCTGTAAGGAAATAAAGTACAGATCCTTTGGGAAAAGTCACATAGCTTGGTAAACAAACATCTAGATCTGTCGTTGCACTTCAAGTCATGGTGAATTTTGAAAATTCATCACATACACACACACAAAATCCAATGGTATATTTAGAGCAAAAGGAGAAAAACATATAGGGCAATCCACTACTAAAGCTAGTTTCCTTCTAAAAATAATAAAAGATGGTTAAAATAAAGCAATCATCGAGTCCCTTGATTTAAGTAAATGTGTGAATACACACTTGACAAATGTGACTTTAAGGGACTAGCAGTTAAAAAAATTCAGTCGTTAAGCACAGTGTAATTTTCCACCTGTTACATTTTTAAAATGCTTTTCCATAAGCTGAAGAATATCTCAATGTACAGTCAAGTTAACATGTTATTTCTTGTTGGCTAATTTGCTTTAATGTGGTAGGTTAACTAATAATTCAGAAATCAGAATCCCTACCCTTGATATTGAGGTGCTATGGTAATATTCGGCAGAACACAACTAAAATTTTTTGGTTTTGCCATAAAGAAATATATAAATGTGCTTCAGCAGGTAAGTGGAAGAAAATATCACTAGCTAGAAATGCCAGTGTGAAAATCCTTTCTAAAAAGCTGGGTTCTTAGGCTTTGAGGAACAATTCTGATGATCAATAAAACAACACTGAACCCTACCAGAAGAAAAATAGGGCACAGAAGCCTATTTTATAGATAAGCAAAGCAATGAATGAAAACATTAAAAATATTAAATAAAGTTTCTAAAATAGTGGTCACAAAATTAAAAATAAATACTGTTTTATGCAAAGACTGTTTTTTTTTTTTTTTTTTACTTCTACAGCACATGAGATCTCCTTACGTACTTTGGGCCAATATATGAAGTGTTCCACAACAACACGGCACTTGAGAGGAACGGGTTTCAGACACGGTGGCTGAAGTCCTTAGTAAGTGGTAACGCTTTAAAGGTTAAAGAGGCTTAATTTGCTGTTGCCAAATGTTAGTTTAAACTTGAAAGGATCCAATCATTTTGCTAGAAGCTCTTTGTATGACATGAAAAGAGAAGAGGGTTACTGTCAAGAGAATTTTGCCATAAGCACTGGAGCTCAGAGCTTATAATCACCGGTTGCCTGAGTCCATGCTGGTCAGTGAGAACAACTTTAACAGGAACCAAATGAAAAGCTTTAGCACACTTCTTGGAAGAGATTTTTAGCATGTGCTGTCGAAGCCAAGAGAAAAAGAAGGTTCTCTTCATTTCTAGCCTCCATTACTTGAGTGTGGAAAAAAAATTCACAAATTCCCATGTGCTGCCACCAGAGGCGTGTTTGCACTGTAAAGTGAAATTTGCTTATGCTTTCCCTTGAGTATGAATCCACTAAACAAACTTAGACACTCTAAACAGTAGAACTTTGTTCAGTCCAGAAATATAGCTTACTTCATTTCAATGTCTGCTTTAACTGTTGACACTATACACAGGGTTAATAGTGTTTCAATTGCTTCCCAGAAACTGCAAACTACAGCTACGTAATATCAACATGTCAAACTCTGCCATCTAGTGAAGGCTCATAAAACAAACATGATGTTTTTAGGCAGTTCAATGAAGGATCTAAGAGTTGGGCAGTAAAAAGTTACAAACCCTTTTTGATTTTAGAAAACAGTGAAAAAAGAATAGTAGTTATGGATGTCTTATTCATTCCCAGTTTTCTAACTCTGTCCCATGAACCTGTTTAAAAGATGATAAAAAAATGTAAAATATGATGCTTGAGGGGAACACAATAATATAATGTTATTGAGGAGCAAGAATATCTTATTGGTTTGACATTACAACTACATTTATTGATAAAGTGGATAGCTTGTGTTTACTGTTACGAAATCAGCTAGTTAAAAGAAAAAAAACTATGCAAGCCTACACATCCTCAGCATTCTAGTAACATGCTTAACTAAACATAGTAGCATTAAAAAAAATCATACTGCACATTATTACCTCAATACGTATTTATCAGTGTGTATACTGTATCCTGACAACAGAGCCAATATAATTAACTTTCATACCTAGTTTCCATTAAGTTGCTGCTGAGTTAGTTGTTGCTGATCAATTTCTACTTTTCCCCGGCTTTTACTCTCTCGTTCCTCATCTTCTTCATCTCTCTCATCATTTCCACTATGATTTTTACAATATAGTCTACAATGATGAAAGATAAAAATCTCAAAATGTTTTGTCATTGTTGATGAGAATATATTTATGTCATTAGTGGATGAGGTCCATGCCCATTTAAAATCTGGGTTTCCTCATCCACACTAAAAAAACACCCCACAATTAGCTATAGGTCCATTTCTGTCTAAAAGATAGAAAGGAAAGCACTCTATTAATGAAATAATAAAAGTTCGTCTGAAATAAAACCACATATGTCCAAATATAAGGCAATTCCTCACTTTGCCCAATGAGACTAAAAAAAGTTTTTGGCTAACATGAAAATATCAACTTTTAGGTATATATATGAAATAATGAAATTCTATAATGTTTCACATACATAATTTCAAAGCACATTTTAGGAAATAATATAAATTGTATATATGCTGCTGCTTTCTGCTCACATTTCATGAAACAATTTTACTCAAACTCCTCAAGTACCTTTCCATCATTAGTGTCCTGGCCTTTACTAGAACACCTTTATGAGTCACCTAACAGTTTTCCAGGTATTGCATTTAGCTATGTTTCTCATGATGTAGACTGGCTCCTTCAATTTCTTTTTTTTCCCATGACACTGACTTTCTGGGAAGAGTCAGACCATATGCCTCGTCAACTACACCACATTCTGGATTTATCTAACTGTGGTAATGTTTTCGTTTTGTTTTTTTTTAAGAGTCTTTACACCTTTTTTTTCATTTTTTGGCCGCTCTGCACGGCTTGTGCACGGCTTGCACGGCTTGTGGGATCTTAGTTCACTGACCAGGGACTGAACCCAGGCCACGGCAGTGAAAGTGCCGAGATCTAACCACTGGACCGCCAGGGAAGTCCCTGCGGTAATGTTTTATTTGGTTTTCTCTCACCCTTTATTTCCTGTAAACTAGAAACAAGGTCTAAGGGCTTGGTTAAGTTTAGGTTCAACTTTCCTTTGTTAGTCCAGGATACTTTGTAGGTAATCCTGCATACCTCAGGATGCATGCAATTTCAGAATGTCCTGCTATGAGTGGGCTGTTTTCACTTGCTTAAGGTGGTAGAAATGGCCAGATTTCTCTATCCTAAGGGTAAGTATTCCCTCTTTGAAATTAACAAACCATCTCTGGAGGGATACTTTGACATCATGCTGTTCTGACAACCTTTTACTTGGGTATATACACTATATACTTGAAATTCATTGTTTTTAATGAAAATAGCAATGCAGGTGATTTTGAACAAAGGTTTAGGCCACTTTACTGTATACACAACAATATATTTTTTATAGTTAACCACCCCTACAATAATCAAAGAAGGGTGGGAGCTGATCTGAGCTCAGTTTTAGGTCAATTATACACAAGATGACAAGATGGAACAATGCTTAAAAAATGTTCAGTGGATGCCCTCTTGTGGTCAGCAACGGATAAAAGATGATCACATAGGAATTCATCTGCCACAAATGATGTAAGACTAGGTTTAACATGAAAAGTTTCTGACAAGTGAGTAGAATAAACAGCAGGGGTGGGGCTGGGGGGGCAGCAATAACAACTGACTTCTGACCTAGTTTTGCTCATCATTTTTTATTCTTAAAACATTTTCAAAGAACTATGGAGAATTTCTACTCTTCAAACACTGCATGTTAGGAATCAGTTTTTAAATCATGAGCTCAAGTATCAAATATCACTTCTATATAGTGCACCTATGAAGTAATTTCCCCCAAATATAACCTGGATCTAATTAAGCCTTTGAGCCAAGTTATAAATTACAGGATATACAGAGGGGTAGAGAAATAAGGTAAATGACATCAGGAAAAAGCAAATTGGTAAATCTAGAATATGGGACTTTTACAGGACAACTTATCAGGGTTCTTTAACAGGTAGGAGGAAAAGGCAAGGGTGGAGTGGGGACTGCTCTATATTGAGAGAGACTTAAGAGACATCCATTAAATGCAATGTAAGGACCTTGCCATGTATTGAGGTTTGAACAAATCAAGTCTAAAATGACATCTTCAAGACAATTGGGGAAATGCGAAAGTGAACCGGGTATAAGATGATACTAAGAACTTACTGTTAATTTTATAAGATGTGATGATAGCATAGTGATATTAAAGTATGTAAGGATAAAATGACAGGAGATCTGGGATTCTGCTTTAACATACCTCAGAAAGAAAAAAAATGTAGATGAAACAACCGTGGCAATAAGTTGGTACCTGCTGAGACTGGGGTTGTTACACTCTTCTATTTTTGTGGACTTTTAGAAATTTTTATAACAGAGTTTTATCTAAAAGGATGAGCCCTTTCTTGTTAGAACAAATTTTAATCTTTTTATGGGATTATTTTTCACTCAAGGACTATTTCCCATAGGCCTATTATGTGTCTTTCACCTGTCTGGACACCAAAGCCGCAGGTGCTGACCAGTCAAACAAGATCTCTGCTGTCACAGAACTTACTGTTTTATGGTGGGAGACTGACATTTTAGAAAAATACATATTTAAATAGCTTAGAAATACAATAAAGACAATAAAACAGGATAAACAGATCACTATATAATCTTCCCTCGCCTTTTTAATATGAATATATTCAGGATCCAGAAAGGGCTGGTAAAGAAAGAAAGCAAGTCACATGTAGGAGGGAAGGAAGCCACTTCATTCAGAAATATTCCTCCTTGCATTTCCTCCCATTTGTCCATTCTTCTCTCCCCAAACTGCCTGCTTACGGACTCATTTGAACTCCATGGTCTCTATGAAAAAATCTGGAATCCAATTCTAAGCAGATTTAAGAAACAAATTTCAATGTGAAAAAGTAAAAAGAGCATTTCAAATCATCATGGATCCCAGTCCAAATACTTTTGTTTAGAGATGATCACTGCAACATGGTTTTCTAACAGCTAAATAATAAAAGCCATCTAAATGTCTAAAAAGGGAACTGATTAAACAAACTAATACACCCATAACACTGGAATACTATGCAACCATTAAAATGGTGATGTACAACTGTTTAACATCACAGAAAAAAAATGCCTCTACTAAAGATATAGTAAGTGGAAAACAGGTTATAAAAGAGTATATATAAGAAAGTTTTGTTTTTATAAATATACACATATACACAATCACACAAATGTCTAGAAGAAAATATTCCAAAAGATTTAAAGTTATTATCTCTGGTGGTAGAATTAAAGTTGACATTTAGTTTTATTTTTCTTATCTACATTTTCCATCTTTTCCTGAAATGAAAACGGATAACTATTGTGAAAAGAATATATAAATAAAGTCAAAAGTTAAACACAATAATTCTCCACATATCTGATTCTAAATATTTTAAGTGGGCCTGTTATTTTAAAATATTATTGGCTACTTTTAAAATAATGGATTGCTCATGAACCATATAAAGGAGAATATAAAATTGCCTCTTCTCCACCCCTATGCAACGAATGAGAGATGACAACTATTAAGTTTGCTGACTATGCTCCTAGAAAATTTTCTATGTATAAAAAACATACACATATCTTGTACATGTGTGTACACATGTACTTTTTATATGCTAAAATAGAATTATGCAAATTTTTCCCCTGACTCAATCATTGAAATACCTCTCCACAACTCTACACATGGGTCTACTTTATTCTTTAATTTCTGCATAGTATTCCACTAGATGCATGTATGTACTAAAATTTATTTACTAAGTCTCCTGATAGAATTCTGATTTGATTATTTTCTTTCTTTCCTTCTTTCTTTCTCTCTCCCCTTCCTTCCTTCCTTCCTCCCTTCCTTTCTTTCTCCCTCCCTCCCTCCCTGCCTTCCTTCCTTTCTTTCTCTCTTTCTCCCTCCCTCCCTCCCTCTCTCTCTCTTTCTTTCTTTGCTATTGTGGGTGAAAAGTCAAAAATCTTTTCCCATTCCACATGAGAATTTCACCTTTGGTTAACTCTTTAGCTCTCTTCCTCTAGCAACTTAACAAAAATTAGTGTGTCAACTATTTTACTAAGCTATGTTACCCCCCAGTTGGTAGACTGTATCTGGACTGGGAAAAATATGCATATTCTGATAAGAAGTCTTACCTTTGGTCCTCTTTCAGTGTGGTGTAACCTGAAAATTATGTATGCCTATATGACTGTATTGTTAAGAGGTACTGACTCCAATGGGGTATGAGGCTTTTCCCCAATGTGGATCATATCTTATTGGACCTGAGCTGTACTGCTACAATGACTGCTGCAAGGACTCTCAGAGAAGACGAATATTTGATGCCACCCTGCTGGCAAGCTGTAGTTCCTGTCTATATCCTTCCTGAGTAGACTGATGCCATCTGGGGTAATCTTGTCAGTTTGAAGTATAGTTGAGTCTAAGAAGATGCCCTAGTGGGTGCTGCCACTATCACTAACGATAATGCGATGACACTTCTTGCACATATATGTCTGCACTGTTGTCTGCTCAATCCCTACAAGCAGACTAGTAGCAAAAGATATACATTATTTTAAGGTTTCCTTCTCCAATAATAAATTGCTCTCCTAAAAAGTTGTACCAATTTATTATATTCAACCTTAACATGGAATAAGAATGCCTGTGTCTCAAAAACCTAGCTAACAGTAGATAGTCTAAATCCTATTCATCTTTGCCAAAATTGGTAAGATCTTGTTTTAATTTGCATTTGCTTCATTACTAATAAGGTTGAACAGTTTTTCATGTGCTTATAACCCATGGCTATTTCTTCTATAAACTGCCTGTTCACATCCTTTACCCATTTTTTAAACTGGGTTGTGTTTTTCTTAATGATTTGGAGTTCTCTTTAGGTAGTCTAATTTTAATGTAGTCAAATAAAAGTTCTGAGTTCCCTATCATGCTTAGAAAGGCCACCTATACTCAAGATTGTTTTCTTTTCTTTTTCTTTGTTTTTAAATTTTTATTGGAGTATAGTTGACTTACAATGTTGTGTTAGTTTCAGGTGTACAGCAAAGTGAATCAGCTATACATACACATACGTATATCCAATCTTTTTTGGATTCTTTTCCCATATAGGTTATTAGAGAATACTGAGTAGAGTTCCCTGGGTCAAGACTGTTTTCTAAATGGAGAGCCAACTGTATAGATATCAGGTACTGAATTAATCCATTCTGTCTCCGCATATATAAAATGCTACCATAATTATTTATAAGATTCCAACAAAGGCACGGATCTATCGTCTGTGATCTTTAACACTGGGCCAGTATCACACTGTTTTAATTACTATATGATTGGCTTTGATATCTAACAGGGGATTTCTCCTCTCAATTGCATTAAAAATTTTCTTGGCTTCATGTGATAGACTAGTTGGCTACCCCAATATCTATCCCTCCCCACCCTCCGTAGTACTAAACCATATTTTGTTTGGGTAGCAATGTGTCCACTAAGAGTATATTTCCCAGCCTCCTTTGGACATGTGACTAAATTCTGGCAAATGAGATGCTGAGCAGAAGCATGTATGGAACTTCCAGGAAGGCTGATTAAAGCCTGACTCAGCTGGAGCAACAGCTACTTTGTCCTTCCATCTTCCTTTGCCCCTGCTTCCTCCTGCTTCCTATGGAAGGAAGCCCAAGGAGGAGACAGCAGAAAGACGCCAATGGGGGCCAATGATAACACTGAAAAGCTGCCTACCACATCTGCACTGCTTTCCTCCGGACGTCTTTTAGGGGAGAAACAAACTTCTATCTTGTTTAAGCTTCTATTTCTTTTCCTGTTATGTAAGGTAACAATCATTACTAATAGACAATAATACCACATTTACTTTTTTAGATAAAAATGTCAAAAAGTTGGATTTCATTAAAATTGTATTAAGTATATAGATTAATTTGGGGGAGAATAGGTATCTTTCAAAGTTGAGTCTATCAAGGAACATAATATATTTCATCATTCATTGGGGTCCTATGTAAAATGCTATTTTTTAAAAAAGGTTCACCATTGGTGTATGTGTATGCACGTGTGTGTGCGTGTGTGTGTGTGTGTGGTGGGATAGACATCTTTCCTTTACATTTTCTAAGTAGTTATTACTGGAATTGTTTTTAAAAATTCATCTCATATTCAGCAGCCTTACTGAGCTCTTATAAATTTTAATAAATTCAGAGTTGATTTCTTTGGATTTTCTTGGTAGACAGTAATATCAATAATATTGACAATTTTATTTTTCTCCTTCACAACATATACATTTTCCTTCCTTTTCTCGTTGCACAGGCTTAACCCTCCAGAAAAAGAGTGAAAGTAACGTTGGCAGTTGGCACCCTTGTCTTGTTCCTGATCTGAATGAAAGTGTATTGATATAGTGGTTCTCAATTAGAGATGAACCTGAGAATCACCTGCGGAGTCATCAAAATACATGGTCTGGGCCTCAACCCACTGAATTTAAATCTGAGGGTAGGGCCTAGGCATGAACATTTCTAAAGAGGGCCCTATCCACCTCCAGGCGATTCTGAGGCTCAGCTCTGGCTAAGAACCATGGTCCATTTACTTTAACACTAAATAAGCTGTTTGCCGTTTCTGTCTCTCTTAACACTCTATTAAGACTCCTAGCTTACCACCAAGAGCACTCTTGCTACCTTACTTTAAAATTCAGAAATGGATGTTGAATGGTATCAAATGTCTTTTCACTATCCACTAGGAAAGCACTAGGATTTTTCTTTATTAATTGTAACAGGTCTCATTTATATATTTCCTAATTTTGAATAATGTTTAAATTGTTAGACTACAGCCCTGGATTTGATTTTCTAATATTTTATTTCATATTTTGGTACATATATTTATAAAAGTTAAGACTGGTCTCTAGTTTTAAAATTTTTGTTGTTAAATGCTGTCTTTGTTAGGTTTGGTGTCACAGCTATGCACGTGCTACAGAATGAACCAAGAAGTTTTCCATTTTTTGCTATGTGCTGGACATCTTTAAATAACATTGGAATTATCTGTTCCTTCAAGGCTTGATAGAACTCACTTGAAAAACATGTGCCTTTATTATTAAGCAAAGTTTGGCCAATTTTATAATACAGCATTAGCACCTCATGCAATCACCCAAATGACTTGGTGACTGCTTACACAAACTGCTTTGTCCATGGAATAGTAGACCCTGAGTCACCGGTTTATTGCACGCTGGGAATGTGAGAGCAAGGAAGTGCTTTACAACTTGCAAAGGCAAACCAAATAAATATTCAGGGATCTCTACCAACTTATTCTCCATTCTATTAAACAAAGGGAACCATTGTAGATTCACATTGATAACACTAGCCCAACGCAGCACTGGTAAGTGGAGGGCCATAAAAAAGAGGGTAACATGTAATCCCAAATCTCCAAACTTTACTCTTTCATCAGTCTTCCAAGTGTATCTTTCAACTTCTGCCTTCACAACTACATCCTATTCTAAGTTACCCACAATTCTCACCTGGACCCTCAGCAGTAGCCTCCTACCACCCACCCCCTCATTTGCACCCTTGTTTCTCTCCCATCTTAGGGCCTTGCACACGCTGTTCTCTCTGCCTAGAACGCCTTCCCAATGCCCACATTCATTTCGCCCTTCATTTCTCTGCTCAAGCACTATTTCCTTGAGGAAATTCCTAAACACTGCCCCACTACAGACTAGTAGGTTAGCTCCTCCTTGTTACATGCTCTCACAGCGCTTTGTAACAGATCTTTTAGAGCACTTACGAAGTTTATGATTGTATATTTATGTGACCATTTAATTGATATATCTCTCTCCCACTAAACTGTAAGCTTTCATGAGGACACTGTCTCTGTTTTGATCACTATTGTATGCCCAGCTCCTAGCACAATGCCAGGCACATAGGAAGCATAAAAATACTGATTGAATGAATGCTAATCCAGGGATGTGTAGGCAGAGGAAAATGTCAATTGCAGTACTCATTTCTTATACAGAGTCCTTAGTATTCTACACTTGGCTAAACACCACCTAAGAAGAGTGAGCAAGTAAACTAATGTCATCTATTTAAGGGCAGTTACTTACTGACAAGTTTAGGAAAATGGACAATTGTTGTTCTCTTACTTGTAAATTCCTCGTGACATATTTTCAATGTATTTAGCTTTGTCTTGTACTCCACAGTGGTAATGGTAAGTCTTAACACAGGCTTTTATTTCACATCCAATAGTAGCACCGGGCTGACTGCAAAGTGTACATTTCTGTTTAAGGGAAGAGAAAGAATAATCATAAGCAGTATTTCAAAGTTTATGCAATCTTACTTCTTCTATTTTAGCTATTTCAGCCAAACAGTCCACGTTACAAAGAAAACAGCCAGTTTTTCTATTGAAAAAGAGTGCACTGAACTTATTGTATAGCATATATATTAAATAACGCTGCAATTTAAATCATACTTTGATAGACTTTGTAATATGTAGTCACCCCTGATGTTTCCATTATTTAACTCTACTAACCATCAGAGAGCTGACATCGAAACATAAAGGGAACACTCCTTAATACTGCCAAACACACACACACAAATATATTCTATATTTTAGTGGTTGGCTTCTTTTCCTCCCTGAGATCAGTTCCTTTCCTGTTATGACTGGGGGGAAGAATGAGAAGATAGGAAAGCAATGCCCCTCAGAGAGGGATTGCTACCAAGTAGGCAAAAGGGCACAAACAGACTAAAGGGGCTGACATCTTTTTAAGACTTAAGATGATTGTTGGCAGAAGGGTTTGAGAGTCAAAGAAGTTTGAGAAATGCTAGTTTTCAACAGATTACTTGATTGCAGAACTTCTGACAGCCTTCCTCCGGGAAGGAGGGTATAGTAAACAGTTCCCAAGTTTATTGAACTCCAGATGCCCTTTTAACTTTGGAGCAGTGGGAGAGCATCCCGATGGACTGATTTCCTTTGGAGCACACTTGGGGAAATGCTAGGTTAGTGCTGACACTAAGATTCAACAGTGCAGAGGTAAATAAGTTGATCAAGAGAATGTGAATTGTTATCCTAGTCACCTATTTGACTTCAGCTGTATGACACAACATTGCGCTACATACGATGAAGTGATTTTTTCCCCTTTATTTTTTTTTAGTACTCCACATTCTGTTTTAAAGGAGTTTCATTTTTAGAAGAGTAATCAAAGTATCAAAAAACTGAACTGGATTTAAATGGAACAAATGACATCAATAATCTTTATACCTTCAAAAATGCAGTTCCACAAAAAAAAAGTCATTTCTAATGGATTCAGACAAAGATCAACAATGCCTGAAACCACTAGATGAAAGATCGAAGGGGAGCTTCACAACGGAGGGATCAACTCACCACCTGAATCCAAGGTCAGACATTATGACTCGTCTGATGTGATAAAAATATGGATGATATAGTCCCACCTGTGAAGTGTTCTTACCCCCCAAAATGTTGAAAATGAATCTAATCAAGCCTTTACATCTAACTTCCACTTTAAAAGAAAATCTGGCGGATCGGGGGACAAGTTAAATAGCATTGTGAAAAAGCAAACAGACAAATAAAACATGTGGGATATTCTACAGGACAATTAATTTGTTTTCTTCAACAAGTCAATGGCATACAACAAAACAAAAACAGAAACAACAAAGACAGGGAGGAGGGAGTGCCCTAGATTACTTAAGGGAAATATAACAACCAAATGTAATATGTGAACCTCCTCTGATTCACACAAACCAACTTAAAAAAGATAGTTTTGAGACAATTGGGGAAATACGAACTAGGTATTAAATAACACTGAAGACTCATTGTTAATTTATAAGGTGTAATGACATTGTGGTTAGGTAAGAAAATGTCCAACTTTTAAGAGATACATACTGAAATATGTAGAGGTGAAATGATATGAAGTCTCAGCTCTGCTTTAAAATACTTCAAGCAACAAGAATAAAAGGCATAGATGAAACGAGTGCCGCAAATTCTTGATAACTGATGAGTCAAGGTGATGGATAGACGTGTGTTACTAGTCTTTCTAATTTTGATGTTTGAAAATTTTCACAATAAAAAAATTTTTAAATAAAGTCATTTCTAGAGACAACTGCTGTCTTAAAGAAAAGATTCTGCATTCCAATGACATTTTATAATATTCACAAACTGTAAAGGAGTAAGTCATCAAATAAAGATGCCATTATTTCTTAAAGCTATTTATTAGTAATTCAGTATGTTTAAAAACATGAGACTTAGGCACATTTTATAAAGGAAACTTTAAAGCTATGATAAACATATTAAGAGACATAACTATGTATGTGAACTTTAACAGAAGGCTCTGAAAAAATCTCCTTTTATTTAAAAAAAAAAGAACGAAATAACAGCATGGGGAGATTCTCAATGTTCTATTGGGGTCATGGAATTTTTCTTTAAGCAAGCTTAAACAATTTAACATTTTAAACTTAATAAGGTGTGTCATGTTCACATCTTCATTTATTTTACTAAAAGACTCTCAAATACCCTGAAGTATAAATCTCAGTATAATTGTCTTAGGTAATGAAGTTACATAGAAAGAGGAATAACTTTCAGTAACATCAGCATCCTTTATTATATTACAAATAAGTCAAATATATACTTCACTTTAACATATGAACTACTTTATATTAAATTTTTTGATGACTGGATAAATTTGAGATGTGTTCTAAATTTAAAGCACAAAGTCAGAAGAGTAATGTTGCAAAGCATAAACATAAAAGCACAGACCATTCTTTTTCCTCGCTTAATCTCCTGAAGTACAGTTTTAATATCAAAATCTCCAAATTCTGCTCTTGATGTTGTTGTGAGCTGGACTGTGCCAGAAGAAAATAACTAGAAAAGAAAAATGCAGGAACATTTAATATTCAGAATCCTTGTGAGAAAAAGATTAAACAACATAAGAACAAATATGTTACATTATTTTAATATCCTGAGAAAGATGACTTTTCCTTAATAATCAAGTACTGACTCAAATATTTTTTAATCTATTCACGTCTGATTAAAATATAACCCAAAATAAGGACAATGGAATAAAACTAAGGTTGCCAGTGTGGAGCCAAGATTAAATGCTTCATTTAACAAGGAGAGTTCAGCAGTGTCACCCTGTCATCTCAACTATTTTACATTTCCACAGTTTCAAAAATAGTTTAAAATGACAAATTTCCATCATAGATGCAGATGAGAATCACCTAGAGATTTTTTTTTTCAAACTAGACATGTTTGGGATCTACTCCAAGGGTACATATTATGGAAAAAGCTCCCCAGGTAAATTTGATATGCATCTCTGGTTAAGAACCTCTGATATGAATAATATAATTAAAAAAAAATTTTTTTTTTGGCCATGCCATGTGGCTTGTGGGATCTTAGTTCCCCGACCAGGGATTGAACCCGGGCCCTCGGCAGTGAGAGCATGGACTCCTAACCACTGGACCACCAGGGAATTCCTTAAATAATATAATCTTTTAAAACCTAATCATAAATGGGATGAGTAATTCAATACAATCTAGTTCAAAAATGTTTACATATGCTATATGTCAGACCTGGATCTAAGGATGCAAAGATAAGATATAGTTCTTACCCTCAAGGAATTTAAGAGTCTATTGGGGAAAGAGGCTCATAAATGAATAACTGCAATATAGTATATGAAGTACAATAAGAAAGACTTTTACGAGGTTATAGTGGAGGCCAAACATAGCTTCCAAGACAAGTTTATAAAGCTGAAATTTTTACAGTTATGAAATCATTAATTATGGATTATCTGGAACATAGTAACTATAATTAGGATTACTTTAAATCGCACTAAATCATAAAGGCTGTATTTTTTAAAATCTAGAGTTTATGAAGATTTGGGATTATAGAACTTCCAGTGATAAAATAAATAAGTCATGGGGATATAATGTACAGCATAGGAAATAGAGTCAATAATATTGTAATAACTTTGTATGGTGACAGATGGTAAGTAGTCTTATCGTGGTGATCATTTTGTAATGTATAAAAATATCGAATCACTATGTTGTATACCTGAAACCAGTATAATATTGTAAGTCAATTATACTTTTAAAAAAAGATTTGAGATTATAGGACACACTATTCATAATTCTAAAACACTAATGCTGGGGAGGAAAGTTCTATATTTGGTTACTAGCTAAATGCTTTCCAAAACTTGGGTTTAAAAGCACATAAAAAGAACCATACTTACCATGCACTTATAATGTGCAGCTGCCTTCTTGGCATTAAATATATGCAGTTTTCCTCTTGCTTCATTTTCTTCCTCCCCTACATGACAAAATCCACATTTAGGCCTGGTGTCACTAGGGCTGCTTCTGTGTGGAGACCTATCTCTCTGCAAATGTAAAAGAAAATGAAAAACTTGAAAAAAAAATCCATGAAAATATGCTATCAGTACCTCAAGCTTAGTTAACACTTCAAATGATTAACTTTACCTATCAACACAGTTCAGATGAAATATTCATGGTGCAACAAAAAGTAAGAATCCAACATTTTTCTACTTACATAGGAACTACTCTCCATTTCATCTGTTCCATGGGAGGATGTGGACCTGGTATCTTCTGACAGTCCTTTAAAATTAGTTTTTCGCGGCCTTCCTTTGCGACTTTTCTTTTTACTTTTAGGTGATGAGGGCTCCAGTTCGTGTTCGTTAAAACTTTCTTCTAGATCAGCTGCTTAAAAATGAACAAAAGCTTTACACGGACCAATCTTAAAATGAGCATTAGTTCATGGGTCCTTAGAACATATGTTTCTCCTTAGAATAAAATCACCTCAAGATATGGGGAGAAATGATCTGTGGTATGTTTGATATAGTGGCCTAACATTTCATATAAATGCAACAAAAATCAAGTACAAAGAAATAGTTTTACTATAATCACTGTAAAATTAATTATTTCCATCAAAGTTATAATTCTATGAAAATGAGTTTTGTGATCTTAACTGTACACATAATTCAATGAGCATTTCCAAACTCTAATAAGGGAATTTTTTAGAATTAGATCTTGTATAATTTTTTTTTTTACCATAGGTTTCAAAGAGGTTTACCTCACACTGTTGGTGAAATCAGAACAATTACCCAGAAAATAAACTTGCTATAACTTGGAAAGCTAAATGAAAATAAAGTAGGTGTATCTGTGCTGTCCAATATAGTAGCCACTGGCAACATGTGGCTTTTTAAAATTTAAGTCATTTATAATTAAATAAAATTAAACCTTCAGTTTCTCAGTCGCACTGACCACATTTCACGTGTTTATTAGTCACATGTGGCAAGCTGAGTCTCTACTGGACATCACAGATATAGAATGTTTCTATCATTACAGACAAGTTCTATTGGATAGCACTGCTCTAGATAGCTCTTTAAACTATCATGAAAATCAAAAGATCAAATTCAACAAGGAAGATATCTACAAATGAACTAACCAACTGATCAAGTAATTAAACAAATATTAAGTATAAAAGGAATTTCTAACATAAGTGGTAGAAAAGCTATGGTGCAGGTTGTCTGTGTATACGTTAATGGATTAAACAAAATTTATGTAGAAGTTTTAGAACTGTGCTTCCCAGTAATTTGAAAAGTATTTCTACCATTAATAGAGGTGCTTCATTTGGTTATTCACTAAAAATATTTATTGAGGGCCTACTGTATATAAGACAATGTACCTAGTGTTCCAAAAGGTATAAAAACCAAATATTCACTTGTCTTAGTGTCAAACTATAGAAAGTTTTAGGCATAGCTCTAATACCTACATTGTTTTTTCTTTTACCATAAATTATCGACTATAATTCCACAGACTAATTTCTCCATGAGAAAGCATATCAACTCCTCTTCTCAGATGCTGATCTTTCCTAATAAATACTTTAAAGGGTTTTTTTAAGCAATAAAGCACATTCATTATGATAAGGAAAGGGTAATTTAATCAGTATACTTGAATATATAAACTCCAGGAACTGAGAGCATTAGACCGCTTGCAAAACAGTTAATAAAAATTTATATCAATGTAACTTCACCTAACTGTGGTAGGATTTAAGGGAAGAAGCGGGGCGGGAGGAAGGTAAAAGTGGATAGTGTTTTATAGGAAATAAGACAAATTCATGTGAATAACTCTCCCTGTGAAGACAGACAAGTCAATTAAAGATATATTCTGATCTTAACACTATAGCAAATTTCACATCAGAACATGCCACCTACTTTAAACATTCAATCTGATAATTTTTAAGACACAGAATTTCATTAAAGCTATTAGAATTACTTGCATGTGCCAAAAATTAAAATGAAAAATCATAACCAAATGTTCCAATCATCCTGATATATACTACAGCATATACGTGATATACATAATATTCTGTTATTTACAATGAAAACAAACAATCACTAACACTATAATAACACTACATTGTTAAACACCTATAAAGAAATTACTTAACTGATTCCATTATCAGGCCAACATGGCTAGTTTTCCAGATGGCGTATTTGTCTATCCTAAATATGGAATCGTTCAGTATAAAATTTTAGGGGACTTTAACAGCAATAGTAAAAAAAAAAAATCACAAAAGATTGACAGATTTAACTATATTAGACTTTTAAACTTCTGAAAGTAAAAAAAAAAAGTGATAAAATTAGAAGGCAAACAAACTGGAAGAATATCTGCTGTACTTATGACAAAGGATTAGTATCTTTATGATCTGATAAGCTCATAAAAGACTAAGACCCCAACAGAAAAATGGGTGAAGCATTTGATCAAATAATTCGTAGAACATAAGTAGTTAAATATACTTTTACGGACTTCCCTGGTGGCGCAGTGGTTAAGAATCCCCCTGCCAATGCAGGGGACACGGGTTCAATCCCTGGTCCAGGAAGATCCCACATGCCGTGGAGCAACTAAGCCTGTGCGCCATAACTACTGAGCCTGCGCCCTAGAGCCTGTGAGCCACAACTATGGAGCCCACGCGCTGCAACTACTAAAGCCCACGCGTCCAGAGCCCATGCTCCGCAACAAGAGAAGCCACCGCAATGAGAAGCCTGCGCACCGCAATGAAGAGTAGCCCCCGCTCGCCGCGACTAGAGAAAGCCCGTGCACAGCAACAAAGACCCAACAGAGCCAAAGTAAATAAACTTTAAAATAAATAAATAAATACACTTTTAGAAAATTTGACGTCTCTAAGTCAAAGAAGTGTAAATTAAGTGATACATCATTTTCACCTATCAAAATAGCAGTCTTTAAATAGTTGTAAAAAACTACAATAAACCCAACAAAAAATGTGTTAGAAATACAAATATAAAAGAAGCCCCACAAAAATGTTGAGATAAGCCATGCTTCTGGATGAATAGGATCAACATTAGAATGGTATCAGTTCTTGCTAACCTAATTTAATGAAATGCTGATAAAACAGAATTGAAAGTTGATTCCACAGTTTTCTGGAAGAGTAAATGTATAATACACAAGACTATCTTTTTTAAAAAAAGATATCAAACTATACCATAAAGCAACAGTAGTTAAAACACTGGCATAGGAATAGACACATGTCAGCAGAAGAGAAAGCCAGGTTGAAAAGAGACCCACATGCATATGGGAAATCAGAGTATGATAATGGTAGCATTTCAAATGAGTGGCGGAGAGACATAATGGCACAACTGCGTACCCATTTTCTAAAAATTCAGATTCCTTTTCTCATACCATATGAAAAAATTAGAGACGGATCCAAAAAATCTAATAAAATAACAAACCAGAAATGTAACAGAAGAAAATGGAAGAGAATTTTTCTTATAATCTTGGTGTTAGGACACCTAAGAAGCCATTTAGTGGCAGGGAATTAATATCTATATTTTACAGACAGCACTTCACATCAATTTTAAAAAGACGAACCTTGAAAGAAAAACGTTCAAAGGATAGGACTGACAATTCACAGAAGAAATATAAATGACTGAAAAAACATGGGCAGAAGCACAACCTTACTAATGATAAGAGAAATGGAAATTAAATGAGATAATCAGATTCGTAAAAATTATAAGACTGATAATATCCAGCACAGTTGTAGGGAACTGGACACTCTCATACACTGTTGGTACATGTGACAGTACTTATTCCCAATGTTTAATGCACAGAGTCTCTCCTGGCATCCCCATTTCTAGGACTTTATCCTATAGAATCACTTGCATAAGTACATAAGCACATACATATAAGGAAGATCAATGCAGTTTTATTTGTATGTGAAAAAAATAGATATAACTGATTTTTATTAAGATAAATCCTTAAATAAACTATGGTTCTATTTACTCTATGGGATGTAACACAACTGTTAAAAAGAATGAGGTTGATCTGTATGCACAGACAGAGGAGGGTGTCTGATACATCACGGAATGAAAAAAACAAGTTGCGGGCTTCCCTGGTGGCGCAGTGGTTGGGAGTCCGCCTGCCAATGCAGGGGACGCGGGTTCGTGCCCCAGGCCGGGAGGATCCCGCATGCCGCGGGGCGGCTGGGCCCGTGAGCCACGGCTGCTGGGCCTGCGCGGCTGGAGCCTGTGCTCCGCAGCGGGAGGGGCCGCGGCGGTGAGAGGCCAGTGCGCCGCGGTGGGGAGTGGCCCCCGCTTGCCGCAATTGGAAAGGGCCCTCGCACAGAAACGAGGACCCAACGCAGCCAAAAATAAATAAGTAAATAAATTTATTAAAAAAAAAAAACAAGTTGCATAACATTATCTCTGTATACTATAACGCCATTGTATTACAAATAGTGCGCATATGCATATGTATGTAAGATTGTACGTATGTAAGAAAGGTTCTAGGAAGATATACGAACTGTTAGTAGTAGGAACTCTACTACTACTGAGAGTGGGATTTTGGGGTGAATAGAGGGCTTTCTGAATTACTTTAATTTTAATAGTACTTTTGTACTATTTTAATTTTTTTAACAATGGGCTATGTACTACGTTTGTATTTAAAAGAATTTATAACATCCAATGTGGTGAAAGGAGGGGGTAAAGTCAGCCACTGCTGACAGGAACATTATCTAGTACAATCTTTCTAGAAAGTAATATGGCAATGCGTATTGAGAACCTTAAAAAGATTAAACCCTTTGACCCAGTGATTTTATCTTTGGGAATTTATCCTAGAAAATATTTGAAAATTATTTGCACATGAAAATGTGAGTATGAAGCTAGTCACAGCACCTTTGTTTAAATTTTTCATGGTTACTTACTGTTTATTTTTCCAATTCAAAACTGTGAAAATGTTTTAACATTCTCAAAAGTTATTTTTAATAATTATAAAAGAACTATCTGCATAAAAGTAGGGAAAACCTTCCTTTCCACCTTCCAATTCCATCAGCTCTGCACTCCCAGCTGGTGCCCTAGCTTCCTTGCTTCCCTTTCTGCATACTCACTCCCTCCCTCTCAAGGTACCGTTAACGCTTCTTTTCTCAATCTCAAGGGTAGAGAGCCTGGTTTTGAATCCTGGATCTGTCACAGACTGTGTGTCCTTGGACCTGAGACTTACCTCAGAGGGTTCTTGAATTAAATGAGTTAGTTCCTGTAAAGTACTTAATCTAGAACAGGGCCTGGCACATAAGACACTCTCAATAAATGTCAGCTATTATTTTCTATGCATATGCAAATCTGTTTTAAAAGAATATACAAACAAATGGCATTCTAAGCATACTATTCTGCATCTTGCCCTTTTCCATTTAATATGCAAATGCAAATACCCAAAATATAAGAGCTAACATTTGAGCTTTTTGAGTTTTGACTATACCAGATGTGCTATGCAGTTTACATGCATTATCTCATTCGACCTCAAAACAGCCCCATGAGGATGTATCAGTCACCATCCCCATCCCCCATTTTATAGATAAGTAAATTCATAAAAGTTAAATAATTTTGCCTAAGATCACAAAGCTAGGGAGTAGCAGAGCTGGGACAAACACATGTCAGTGAGTCACTATATGCTTTGGAAGTAGTAATACCCACTATCATGGAAATAAACATCTTCATATGCTCCTGCAAGTTAGAAAAAGGGTAGCTATACATATGCTTATGTATGCATTGCTCTGGAAGGACACAAAAGAAACTGACAGTAGATGTTGCTTTTAGCAAAAAAATCTGGAAACTGAGGTACAAGGACAAGGATGAGAGGAAAGCTTACTTACAGTCTACACTCTTTTGTACTGCTGATTTTTGTACAATGTTCATATACCTATTCAAACAAAAGAATATGGGAGAAAATAAAACCTTACCCTTGTATTCACAACTACAATTTCTAAAAATCCAGACTTGATAAGGTAGGTAGCAAAATAAGGTTGTCATCCTTTCCTGTGCCACCAAGTGTTCCCCACCTTTATGAGTACAGATGTCCATGTCACCTTAGAATGGCCAGGCCCTTCTCTGTTACCCTTCTGATTGCCCCTATGCGACAGGGGGGTGACCAACTTACCAGGAAACCAACTCTCCCCTCCTCCTAGTATTGTATAAGCCCTATCTGTCCCTTTACCAATTCTCTTCTCCCTCCTAATCAAAGTTTTCCTCATCTTATATCTTCCTGCTTTAAGCCCCATTTCCTTCCTTCTCCTAAATTCGCACATCACTTAACAGTATGAAGTAGAAAGGACCCCTGGACAGAAAGTCTGAAGTCTGCCACTTTCTAGGCCTTAACTTAGTGAAGTTACTTAACACTCACAAGTCTCCTGGTATATCAAATGGGACTAATAAGAACACCTTCCTGAAAAGGCTGCTTTAAGAAAATGTTTGAGAAAAGTGCTTTGTAGACTATGAAATTCTATTCAATTGTTATTACTCTTGTCATACCTTGTGTAGACTGTAAGCTCTTTGTCCACAAGGGGCTTCTTTTCTAAACTCCCCAACGTGCCCACACCCAGCAGGCACTCAATAAACATTTGTCGGAATTTTTTTTTTAAGAAAAAGGCCAAGCATTAAAGTTGGGGTAAGCATTACCACATCTGTTTTGAATCTTTAGGGCAGCTACAAAAGCAAGACTGGAAGTCATCTGCCCTGCCGTCTCCAATGGGAACGTGGTGAGCATTTGCTCTGCATGCCCCTGGTCACAAGCAAACTCTGCTTTTCCAGTAAAGTTATCAGATAAATGATTTCTTTTAGGCATATGCATATACATATGCATATATAAACATGTAACATACGTAAAATATATTATTCTTAATTAAGTGTGCTAAAATGAAATATGATAGCTGGGATTTAGTTTAAAATAATCCAGGTGGAGGAAGTGGGTAAGGGTATAGATGAAACAAGACTGGCCAGGAGCTGATGGTTGCTAAAGCTGGGTGATGGGGCTTTTTTTTTTGTTGTTGTTAATGCCCTCCTCATGTCCCTACATTTTTAAAAAATTTTTTAACTTAATTTTATTTTTTATACAGCAGGTCCTTATTAGTCAACAATTTTATACACATCAGTGTATATATGTCAATCCCAATCGCCCAGTTCATCACACCACCACCCCCACACCCCCTGCCGCTTTCCCACCTTGGTGTCCATACGTTTCTTCTCTACATCTGTGTCTCAATTTCTGCCCTGCAAACCGGTTCATCTGTACCATTTTTCTAGGTTCCACATATATGCGTTAATATACGATATTTGTTTTTCTCTTTCTAACTTACTTCACTCTGTATGACAGTCTCTAGATCCATCCACGTCTCAACAAATGACCCAATTTCGTTCCTTTTTATGGCTGAGTAATATTCCATTGTATATATGTACCACATCTTCTTTATCCATTCGTCTGTTGATGGGCATTTAGGTTGCTTCCATGACCTGGCTATTGTAAATACTGCTGCAATGAACATTCGGGTGCATGTGTCTTTTTGAATTATGGTTTTCTCTGGGTATATGCCCAGTAGTGGGATTGCTGGATCATATGGTAATTCTATTTTTAGTTTTTTAAGGAACCTCCATACTTTTCTCCATAGTGGAGAACACTATGTATCAATTCACATTCAATTTACATCAATTTACATTCCCACCAACAGTGCAAGAGGGTTCCCTTTTCTCCACACCCTCTCCAGCATTTGTTGTTTGTAGATTTTCTGATGATGCCCATTCTAACAGGTGTGAGGTGATACCTCATTGTAGTTTTGATTTGCATTTCTCTAATAATTAGTGATGTTGAACAGCTTTGCATGTGCTTCTTGGCCATCTGTGTGTCCTCTTTGGAGAAATGTCTATTTAGGTCTTCTGCCCATTTTTGGATTGGGTTGTTTGTTTTTTTAATATTGAGCTGCATGAGCTGTTTATATATTTTGGAGATTAATCCTTTGTCCGTTGATTCATTTGCAAATATTTTTTCCCATTCTGAGGGTTGTCTTTTCGTCTTGTTTATGGTTTCCTTTGCTGTGCAAAAGCTTTGCAGTTTCATTAGGTCCCTTTTGTTTTTATTTCCATTACTCTAGGAGGTGGGTCAAAAAAGATCTTGCTGTGATTTATGTCAGAGTGTTCTTCCTATGTTTTCCTCTAAGAGTTTTATAGTGTCTGGTCTTACATTTAGGTCTCTAATCTATTTTGAGGTTATTTTTGTGTATGGTGTTAAGGAGTGTTCTAATTTCATTCTTTTACATGTAGCTGTCCAGTTTTCCCAGCACCACTTATTGAAGAGACTGTCTTTTCTCCATTGTATATCCCTGCCTCCTTTGTCATAGATTAGTTGACCATTGGTGCGTGGGTTTATCTCTGGGCTTTCTATCTTGTTCCATTGATCTGTGTTTCTGTTTTTGTGCCAGTACCATATTGTCTTGATGACTGTAGCTTTGTAGTATAGTCTCAAGTCAGGGAGTCTGATTCCTCCAGCTCCGTTTTTTTCCCTCAAGACTGCTTTGGTTATTCAGGGTCTTTTGTGTCTCCATACAAATTTTAAGACTTTTTGTTCTAGTTCCGTAAAAAATGCCATTGGTAATTTGATAGGGATTGCACTGAATCTGTAGATTGCTTTGGGTAGTATAGTCATTTTCACAATGTTGATTCTTCCAATCCAAGAACATGGTATATCTCTCCATCTGTTGGTATCATCTTTAATTTCTTTCATCAGTGTCTTATAGTTTTCTGCATACAGGTCTTTTGTCTCCCTAGGTAGGTTTATTCCAAGGTATTTTATTCCTTTTGTTGCAGTGGTAAATGGGAGTGTTTCCTTAATTTCTCTTTCAGATTTTTCATCCTTAGTGTATAGGAATGCAAGAGATTTCTGTGCATTAATCCTATACCCTGCAACTTTACCAAATTCACTAATTAGCTCTAGTAGTTTTCTAGTGGCATCTTTAGGATTCTCTATGTATAGTATCATGTCATCTGCAAACAGTGACAGTTTTACTTCTTCTTTTCCAATTTGGATTCCTTTTATTTCTTTTTCTTCTCTGATTGCCGTGGCTAGGACTTCCAAAACCATGTTGAATAATAGTGGTGAGAGTGGACATCCCTGTCTTGTTCCTCATCTTAGAGGAAATGGTTTCAGTTTTTCACCATTGAGAATGATGTTTGCTGTGGGTTTGTCGTATATGGCCTTTATTATGTTGAGGTAGGTTCCCTCTATGCCCACTTTCTGGAGAGTTTTTATCATAAATGGGTGTTGAATTTTGTCAAAAGCTTTTTCTGCATCTATTGAGATGATCATATGGTTTTTCTGCTTCAATTTGTTAATATGGTGTATCACGTTGATTGATCTGCGTATACTGAAGAATCCTTGCATCCCTGGGATAAATCCCACTTGATCATGGTGTATGATCCTTTTAATGTGTTGTTGGATTCTGTTTGCTAGTATTTTGTTGAGGATTTTTGCATCTATATTCATCAGTGATATTGGTCTGTAATTTTCTTTTTTTGTAGTATCTTTGTCTGGTTTTGGTATCAGGGTGATGGTGGCCTCATAGAATGAGTTTGGGAGTGCTCCTTCCTCTGCAACTTTTTGGAAGAGTTTGAGAAGGATGGGTGTTAGCTCTTCTCTAAATGTTTGATAGAATTCACCTGTGAAGCCATCTGGTCCTGGACTTTTGTTTGTTGGAAGATTTTTAATCACAGTTTCAATTTCATTACTTGCGACTGGTCTGTTCATATTTTCTATTTCTTCCTGGTTCAGTCTTGGCAGGTTATACCTTTCTAAGAATTTGTCCATTTCTTCCAAGTTGTCCATTTTATTGTCATAGAGTTGCTTGTAGTAGTCTCTTAGGATGCTTTGTATTTCTGCGGTGTCTGTTGTAACTTCTCCATTTTCATTTTTAATTCTACTGATTTGAGTCCTCTCCCTCTTTTCCTTGATGAGTCTGGCTAATGGTTTATCAATTTTGTTTATCTTCTCAAAGAACCAGCTTTTAGTTTTACTGATCTTTTTTGTTTTGTTTTTTGTTGTTTTTTTAAAATTTTATTTATTTATTTTTGGCTGTGTTGTGTCTTCATTTCTGTGCGAGGGCTTTCTCTAGTTGCGGCAAGCGGGGGCCACTCTTCATTGCGGTGCGCGGGCCTCTCACTATTGCGGCCTCTCTTGTTGCGGAGCACAGGCTCCAGACGCGCAGGCTCAGTAATTGTGGCTCATGGGCCTAGATGCTCCGTGGCACATGGGATCTTCCCAAACCAGGGCTTGAACCCGTGTCCCCTGCATCGGCAGGCAGATTCTCAACCACTGCGCCACCAGGGAAGCCCAGTTTTATTGATCTTTGCTATTGTTTTCTTTGTTTCTATTTCATTTATTTCTGCTCTGATCTTTATGGTTTCTTTCCTTCTACTAACTTTGGGTTTTGTTTGTTCTTCTTTCTCTAGTTCCTTTAGGTGTAAGGTTAGATTGTTTATTTGAGATTTTTCTTGTTTCTTGAGGTAGGTTTGTATAGCTATAAACTTCCCTCTTAGAACTGCTTTTGCTGCATCCCATAGGTTTTGGATCGTCGTGTTTTCATTGTCATTTGTCTCCAGGTATTTTCTGATTTCCTCTTTGATTTATTCAGTGACCTCTTGGTTATTTAGTAACGTATTGTTTAGCCTCCACGTGTTTGTGTTTTTTACGTTTTTTTCCCCTGTAATTCATTTCTAATCTCATAGCGTTGTGGTCAGAAAAGATGCTTGATATGATTTCAATTTTCTTACATTTACTGAGGCTTGATTTGTGACCCAAGATGTGATCTACCCTGGAGAATGTTCTGTGCGCACTTGAGAAGAAAGTGTAATCTGTTTTTGGATGGAATGTCCTATAAATATCAATTAAATCTATCTGGTCTATTGTGTCATTTAAAGCTTGTGTTTCCTTATTAATTTTCTGTTTGGATGATCTGCCCATTGGTGTAAGTGAGGTGTTGAAGTCCCCCACTATTATTGTGTTACTGTCGATTTCCTCTTTTAGAGCTGTTAGCAGTTGCCTTATGTATTGAGGTGCTCCTATGTTGGGTGCGTATATATTTATAATTGTTATATCTTCTTCTTGGATTGATCCCTTGATCATTATGTAGTGTCCTTCCTTGTCTCTTGTAACGTTCTTTATTTTAAAGTCTATTTTATCTGATGTGAGTATTGCTACTCTAGCTTTCTTTTGATTTCCATTTGCATGGAATATCTTTTTCCATCCCCTCACTTTCAGTCTGTATGTGTCCCTAGATCTGAACTGGGTCTCTTGTAGACAGTGTATAGATGGGTCTTGTTTTTGTATCCATTCAGCGAGCCTGTGTCTTTTGGTTGGAGCATTTAATCCATTCACGTTTAAGGTAATTATCGATATGTATGTTCCTATGACCATTTTCTTAATTGTTTTGGGTCTGTTTTTGTAGGTCCTTTTCTTCTCTTGTGTTTCTCACTTAGAGAAGTTCCTTTAGCATTCGTTGTAGAGCTGGTTTGGTGGTGGTGAATTCTCTAAGCTTTTGCTTGTCTGTAAAGCTTTTGATTTCTCCATCAAATCTGAATGAGGTCCTTGCCGGGTAGCGTAATCTTGGTTGTAGGTTCTTCCCTTTCATCACTTTAAGTATATCATGCCACTCCCTTCTAGCTTGTAGAGTTTCTGCTGAAAGATCAGCTGTTAACCTTATGGGAGTTCCCTTGTATGTTATTTGTCGTTTTCCCCTTGCTGCTTTCAATAATTTTTCTTTGTCTTTAATTTTTGTCAATTTGATTACTATGTGTCTCGGTGTGTTTCTCCTTGGGTTTATCCTGTATGGGACTCTCTCCGCTTCCTGGACTTGGGTGGCTATTTCCTTTCCCATGTTAGGGAAGTTTTCGACTATAATCTCTTCAAATATTTTCTCAGGTCCTTTCTCTCTCTCTTCTCCTTCTGGGACCCCTATAATGCGAATGTTGTTGTGTTTAATGTTGTCCCAGAGGTCTCTTAGGCTGTTTTCATTTCTTTTCATTCTTTATTCTGTTCCACAGCAGTGAATTCCACCATTCTGTCTTCCAGGTCACTTATTCGTTCTTCTGCCTCAGTTATTCTGCTACTGACTCCTTCTAGTGTAGTTTTCATTTCAGTTATTGTATTGTTCATCTCTGTTTGTTTGTTCTTTAATTCTTCTAGGTCTTTGTTAAACATTTCTTGCACCTTCTCGATCTTTGCCTCCATTCTTTTTCCGAGGTCCTGGATCATCTTCACTATCATTATTCTGAATTCTTTTTCTGGAAGGTTGCCTATCTCCACTTCATTTAGTTGTTTTTCTGGGGTCTTATCTTGTTCCTTCATCTATCTTGTACATAGCCCTCTGCGTTTTCATCTTGTCTATCTTTCTGTGAATTGGGGCTTTTTTTCAAACATACTTTTGCGTATGTTTCAAACTTCCTATAATGAAAGTTTGTAAAGTGCGCTAAAACAATGATGAGTGTAAATAGTGCCTAGCACAGCACTTTGCACATGGGTAGTCAACAAATCTGGTGAATCAAAGAGAGAATATGGAGTCAATTGTAGCAAAGAGCACAGTATGAATACATTACTAAAATTTTCCAAGTTAAATCACACAGTTTAAATTCTATTATCTTCCAAGGAAGAGCACATGAAAAGATGAGTGGTAAGAGAGGTAGGTAGAGTTTTCAAGGAATAATGGTTACAACCATAATGATACAGAATGTAGTATTTACTGAGCAACTTACTATGTGCCAGGCACATTTCTAAGAGCTTCACATGCATCATTTCATTTAATTCTTACAATAATCCTACAAGGTGGGGTTTTTTTAATCCCCATTTTACAGATGCAGTATTAAGGTTCTAAGAGATACTAAATAACTTGCCCAAGATCACGTGACTAGTAAGTGGCAGAGCTAAGATTCAAATATACATCTGAATTCAAAGCCCATATTCAACCAGTGTACAAAACTGCCTGTCCAGTACCTAATAAATCTATTCAATGCACCTAAACTTAAAAGGTTTTTAACACTTTGATACCACATTAAAATCTCCCTAAACTTCCATTTAATAAAAGTAATGAAAATTGGAAACTGCAACATAATCTAGAGAAAAAGAACAATGGAAAGAAAAAATTAAGGGACTATTAAACCAGGCAAAGGCTTGAATCTACATAAATGACAACACACTTTCAACACACTTCCAATATAATTATTTCCTGAAACATAAACTGAGTTATATGATTTGAGAAGCACCTCTAATAAAGCTCCCAAACTGTCCATTAGGGGCTCCACCAAGTCCCTGATTTGTTTACACTGTCTCAGAACACCTGGGATTTTATGGTCACTGTAATTGTGGCACTTATCACTAATTTCAGACTTATAAAAATGTGTAAAAAAAATTCCTATATACCCTTCACCCAAATGTTAATATCTTACCACATATGCTTTATCATTCATTCTCTCTATCCATACACCTTTTTCTGAAAGGTTAAAGAGTAGATGCAAACATGATGCCCCTTTATCTCTAAGTACTTCCATGTATCACCACTGTATTTTAATCAGTTAGTCACATATCTGCCGCTAAATTGTGTAACTCACCCCAGAGTGAAACCCTGTTTTATTAATTCATCTTTCTCTACTGACACCCGGCACAAGAGAAGCTACAGGACAAGAAGTGTCACCCAAAAACAAGTGACACGCTAAATACGGTTCTTAGTTTCAAGCCAAAGAAAATGAAGAAGTTACAAACATTTCTTGAATACCCATCCCATGCAAAACATTCTATATTGGGTAATTTAAGAAATATAATAAACCACAAGTTTGGCTCCTTACAATTAAGAATTTAAACTGAGCTGAGGTTATGTTTGTGATGATGACTTACATTCTACACATTCTTACTGTGAATATCTAGCACCCAGCATCTACTCTAGATACTGTTTTCTATCTCTTCACAGATTACTTTGCTCCATATAAATTATTAAATGCAAAGACCTTAATACCTTGGGCTTCCCTGGTGGCACAGTGGTTAAGAACCCGCCTGCCAATGCAGGGGACACGGGTTCGAGCCCTGGTCCGGGAAGATCCCACATGCTGCGGAGCAACTAAGCCCGTGTGCTACAACTGCTGAGCCTGTGCTCTGGAGCCCGCGAGCCACAACTACTGAGCCCGCATGCCACAATTACTGAAGCCCGCATACCTAGAGCCTGTGCTTCGCAACAAGAGAAGCCACCGCAATGAGAAGCCAGCGCACTGCAATGAAGAGTAGCCCCCGCTTGCCACAACTGAAGAAAGCCCACGTGCAGCACCGAAGACCCAACGCAGCCAAAAATAAAATAAATAAAAATTAAAAAAAGACCTTAATACCCTTAATAAAAATGATTTTAAAAGAACCACCATTCATTTGTAATCACAGTTCCTTATAAGTAGTCATATGTTTAGTGATGACAAATTATCCTATTAAAGTACTTCTACAAAATACAGACTGGTATCTGTTACAAGCTAAAGCTATTTGCTATTGCCAACATTTGACATTTTTGAAATATTGCTTTAAAAAAAGGTAAAAGGGCTTCCCTGGTGGCACAGTGGTTAAGAATCCGCCTGCCAATGCAGGGGACACGGGTTCGAGCCCTGGTCCAGGAAGATCCCACATGCTGCAGAGCAACTAAGCCCGTGAGCCACAACTACTGAGCCTGTGCTCTAGAGCCTGCGAGCCACAACTACGGAAGCCCGTGCGCCTAGGGCCCGTGCTATGCAACAAAAGAAGCCACTGTCATGAGAAGCCGGCACACCGCAACGAAGAGTAGCCCCCGCTCACCGCAACTAGAGAAATCCCGCACGCAGCAACGAAGACCCAACGCAGCCAAAAATAAATAAATAAAATAAATTAAGTTATTAAAAAAAAAAGTAAAGGATATACCTGTTATCTAAACACAGGCCAGCGGGGGGGAAACATAAGATGTAGGATTTAATTTTGGCTACTCCTGTCCATTTCTAACATATAGGAGGGCACTACACCATTTTAAGCACTCAATCACCACATGTGGCTAGTGGCTACCATATTGGGCAGTGCAAATATAGAACATTTCCATCATCACAGAAAGTTCTGCTAGACAGCATTGTTGAGCCATTAATTCTCCATTCCCTTGTAAAAAGCTCTGCACCTTTGAGGTCCATGTCATTCAACTAAACTACTGCTTTCCAAATTTAATATGCATACAAACCACCTGGGATCTTGTTTAAATTCCTATTAAGTAGGTCAGGGGTGGGGCTTCAGATCAGGCATTTCTAACAAACTCCCAGATGACGTCCATTCTGCTGGTCCACAGACTATGCTACCTTCTTCCTCTCCTCCTTGCTAATAATTGCCAACTCCCAATCATTCCACTCACACTTCAGTTTCTTTAGCACACGGCTCACAGCCCTTTTCTCCACCCTGACCCCTGCCATCATGCTGGGTGATTTCACTATCCACATGGACAATCCAAGCAACACCTAGCCATTCAGTTCCTTAATCTTCACTGATGTCCTCCATCGACCACCTAATCCCTATAATCATACCCAGATACCTCATATAATCACCTAAAAGGATTCTACCTCTGAAATCACTATATCATACTTTGGGACCACAGATGATTGCTTTCCCAAGTACTTCCATTCTCATTGTTCTTCAATCTTACCAGGACCTCCAGTCTATTAATTCCTTTCAGTTTCTTTACTCTCGCAAATATTCTAAACTCCCTTATCCCTTTACTCCTTTGTTGAACCCACTTGGAAAAATTCCGATTCTGAATGAACCAACTAGATACCTTCTCTATTCTACACCCAGGATCCTGTACTGCTGTAGGAAATGTCACACAACCTGACAGATGGCATGACTTTATAAATTCATGGTTACCAACCTGAACTGGTCCAATTCAGTCCGGAAACTTTACATTTCTCTAGGCAAACTTCCTCCCCTGGTCTTCACAACTATTCTTTCAAAACAACTTCTCTCTCCTTCAACTTCCAACCCTCACCCCTCTCCCTACATTCTCCCTCACAGAGAAAACAGACCTGATAGGAACCACTTACCCTCTTCCTTCTCTCCTATTACAGTGGAAAGGTCCTCCTTATCACAGGGCAATCGTTCCACTTGTGCACTGAATCCTCCTTCTTGTACCTTCAATCTCTTCTTGTCCATTGGATCCTTTCTTGTAAGCATTAACAACTAATCCCCCCCCACCAAAAAAAAGGCCAACGAAGTGAAAGAAACTAATCTGAAAAGGCTACATACTGTATGATTCCAACTGTATGACATTTTGGAAAAGGCAAAAGTATGGAGATGGTAAAGAGATTCTCAAATTTAATATTTCAAAGCACAGTTCATGTTATATCAAGCTAACATGACAGACTGAATTACATAGTATTTATCGTTTTAAGTATTAGCAAAGTAGGTACTGAGCCACAAATGGCAAAAACGATCAAGAAATCGCCAAAGGTATCAATTCCTCTTTGCTCTATAGATTAGTGCTGTACAATTCTCAAAGACAGTCCCTGAAATACAACCCTATAAACCCCCACCATAAATTACAATCATAAAGTAGAATATATGTTCCCCATTAGAATAATGAAATAATTGGAAGTTCTGTTTCTGACAAAGCACTCAATATCTAATAAATTCAAGCTAGATGAATGTGATAAAAGTCAAAATTCAATAAATAGAAACTCTGTCATACTTTTAAACTGTAATATTATGCTTTCAAGTTCTACAAGATGAGTATAAACATACTACATGTGTCAATAATACAGGGAACCCAAATGTGCTACCAAACTATACACTGAACCCAAAATTCAAATCAATCGTATCACAAATTTGAATTGTAGTATTCCTGCCAGTTATATTAAAAGAAAAGTCCTCTTGGGACTTCCCTGGCAGTCCAGTGGTTAAGATTTCACCTTCCAATGCAGGGGGTGCGGGTTCGATCCCTGGTCGGGGAGCTAAGATCCCACATGCCTCGGGGCCAAAAAACCAAAACAGAAAACAGAAGCAATATTGTAAAAAATTCCATAAAGACTTTAAAAATGGTCCACATGAAAAAATCTTAAAAAAAAAAGGAAAGTCCTCCTGAAAAGTATGAATTTAGATCTTCCTCATTAAAAAGTTTCTCAAAGCAAAAAGGTGGTCAAAATTATTGTTTTATGTAGTCTGCACTGACTTATCTCTACCACTAGATGGTACTATCAGCTTCAGAAACTGAGGGAATAAAAGGGGAGATGACTATATTAATCATTGTTGCCACCCTCAAATATCCTGCCCCAGTATGCTGACACACTTGTATTCGTCAGATTATTAAGTCTCAATCCTTGCCTTACCATATATGCTCACTACAATTGTGAAGAGAATCAAATAAATCCGCTGTTAAAACCTGAAGCAATGAAAGGTGGGAAAGCTTACTCTTAACCTTTCACGAAAGGTTTTTCAATTCAATTACAGAATTAAGTGAGGAAAAAACTGTAGGAAAACATTATAAAGTTTATCAGTTGCACTTTATCACCTCAAAAACATTCTGTTCTTATTATCTGTCCAATATGTTTACCTTAAGGACAAGTTTTTGCTAAACACTGAATTTTTAACCAGCACTTCTGAAGTATTTAGACTAATCTGGTCCTGAAGGGGAAACAATACTATTTTGTATTATAAAACCAAGATCTAAGAGATCAAAAAGGGCCACAAATTTTAATATGCTAACACTGATAACTAGGTAAGTCTTTATAAAAGCAACAACTTCCTAAAACAACAGGCTCAAACCATTCTTAATTGTAAGCAACACGTTCTCAGAAGCTAACAAAAACTTTAAAGATCTCTAATCTAAATGGAAGGATAGAACTATCTCAGATTAAATCTAAGCCTTTTTATATTGCTAGTAAAAGTATCAAAACCATCTGTTTGAAAAGGTTTGAAACAAGTCAGAATTCAATTTGAGAACTTTCCCGTACCTTTTAAAGACCACCTACAGCTTGGCTAACTATACATAAACATGACTATCCTGGTTTTGTATAAATTTAAGTGGAAATAAACCATAAAACAATTTTAAAACTTTGTATTTTAAAATTGATTACCTCTTATGAACATGTCTGTATTAAGAAAAAAAAGTACTACAATGTGAATAAAAATTTAACAGAAAGCCTGTTTATCACAAAATGCACTAGTATCCCCAGTTCACGTTTTCTTTATCTGACAGTAGCAAGGTTTCTAATTATTACCTTTACAATCTACTAATATACTTACCTGAACACAGAAATCCGTAACCACTAGCATCATTTCTCCCTAAAGATAAATACATTCTCAACATACTCTTCATAAGAATTTTGAGGTAAAAGTTTTCTTAAAAATTCAGATCTTTTTCACTATGTACATTAGTTTATCTGAATGCTTCTCTCTCTCTTTTTTCCCCCTCATTATGGTTGATTCATAACTTGAATAATTTTTATAGTGCTTAAACTTAAAAGCGAACAGAAAGTGTTCTCTATACTTAAATATCTTAGTTATAAATCTTAATAATAGCAATAAAAAGAGAATTAATTTACAGATATAATAAAACTGCTCTCAAAAGGCTTTGAATCTCTGTAGGAACTGGGTTAAGCATTCTTTTTTTTTTTAATTGAAGTATAGATGATTTACAGTGTTGTGAAAAATATGGAACGCTTCACGAATTTGCGTGTCATCCTTGCACAGTGGCCATGCTAATCTTCTCTGTATCGTTCCAGTATTAGTATACGTGCTACTGAAGAAAGCACCCGAATGCTTTTCTTAATTCTTCAAAATGTATTCAATATTGAGATACGCCTTGTGGTAAAAGTTAATATAGTATATAATTCACTCATATTTTACTCAAATTTCCTCTTGAAATTGAAAAGTGGCTGAATAACGTACCTTCAGAGTTATGTGCAGTTTTCTTGTGTTTTCGGCAATAAACCCTACAAAAAAATGAAGAAATTAAAAATTACCAAGTAAACAAACTAAATTCATTTTTCAAATTAAGAATGAGCAGTACACTTCACCCCATTCACAAGCTGGATTCCACAAACCTTATCATTAAACTTTCTATGCCATTTCTCTAAGCATTAAATTCCCTACCAAAAACACCCTTTACGATGATGATGAAATGCTTTGAAATGGGAAAAAATTTTTACAAAGGCCTAAAGAAAGTATGACTGTTTAAAAAAACCTAAAAGAGAAGTTAAATCATTACATGTAAATTCCTTGTGAAGGTTTCTCTCGTATCTGAGCTTTATCATGCAATGCACAGTGGTAGTGGTATGTCCTGTGACATGTTTTCACATCACAACCAATTGTAGCTCCAGGACAATGGCACAAAGAACACATCTACAGGAAAACAATAAAATAATATTATTAGTGTGTGATTTTGCTATGGCTATGAAATCAGGTTAGAGGCATATCAAATCTCTGTCAAGGAAAACAAATTGGTTATTGAAAAGATCTGTAACTAATAATGCTACTTTTCTTGTTTTCTCACCTAGAAATAATTCAAATCAAATTCTACTGGGAGTATTTTTTCCCATGTTAAACAATGACAAAATTAATGGACTATTATTAATATCTATTGGTTCATTGTGGTTAAGAGAAAATCTGAAATGTTGCAAATTAGGAATGTAAGCTGTAGACCTTTTCACAATCCAGATCTTCCTGGAAATGAGTAACTGGAGAAAATGGCTCATTCCAGAAAAAAATTTCCTTCACATTTCCGCTTATCAATGAGAATTTGTAGAAAAAAACTCACATACTATTTGGGAACCTGGTAAAATCAATTTCAAGTGAGGGAGGGAGAGAAGATAAAAGAATCAGGTAGATTTTCAAATACCCCGAGCCCTAAAAATATTCTGTGATGTCAAATTGATTGTGAAAACATGCTCATCTATTTTAATTTAATCTGTTACTTACCTCTCACATTATGAATTCACGGAAGTAGATACAACAGATCCTTTCAACATATTTTAATATACCTTACCTTCTGACTTTACTGGATAATTCGTACTGTTTAACTAGCTCATGTCTAAGTTTAGAAAAAAATTCTTTAAGAAAAGTACATAACAATGACTGTTAGTGGTTTTGATTAACATACCATAGTATACTGTACTGAGTGGACTTTTAATCAGGCTGTCTCCTAAGCTATAAATGCCGTGCAAAAATAAATTCACAGTAAGGTAAATCTTAAAATCTGTTCATTTGTTTCTTGGTTGCTAGATGCCTCATTTGGAACTGTTCTCATTCCTCTTGATTAATTTTAACATAAAAAACATCCTTATTTTTGGATTACTTGCCCCCTAAGCAATTTTAGTATACCAAGAGGCTAATGTAAATTCTAATCAAATGCCTTACATTTCTCTAAGCAAGTCAAACACTCAACCTCTCATTCAAGCTATCGTTTAAAAAAGACTCCTATGTAAGTCAGAAACAAACATTCTCAATACAGGTACTTCCCAGAAAACATGATGGCCAGTCCCCATTATTAATGCGAAAGAAATACGCCACTTCCTTAAATAAATACAGAAACTTCAAAGCAATACTGTAAAAAGAAACACCGTGCCAAATTATCAAGCAGGGAAAGTTGTTAAATACTTTTGGGTGGCTTATAAATTCTTGAGGAGGTGGAGCATTTGCACTACAACTTATTTATTAGGTTCTATTATTTTAGTAAATTATCTTCTAATCAAAAAAATCATAGACTTATAGAAACTGTGGAAAACACGAAAGAGCACAACGAAAATTAAAAGATCACTCATACTCACCAAGTGTAGACACCATTACAGTGTTGCTATGCGTACGTGAAAGTATTTTTCTATGTAATTCTGTACATACTGTCACTTGGTTTTTAACTTAATAAATTTAACATTACCACTACTTCATTAAGAACTGTATACTGCAAGTAGCTCATTTCGAAATTACATCAAAAATGTGTTTGCATAGGTACATTCTGAAAAAAATTATTGAGTTCAATGAGCAAGCAAAAATAAAAGGAGAGGTACTGTTAAAAATCCTGTAGAGGCTCAGCACTGGCAAACACAGTGAGATGGGCACTCTCAGATGCTGCTGGAAATTGGTATACTCTCTGGACAGCAACTTGCCTTATTTATCTTAGAACTTATTAAAAGTTTATACTCTGTGATCCAGTAATTTTCCTTGAATTAATCTAGTCTACAAAATAAATCATACTTAAACGATTTATATGCAATCATGTTCACTGCAGAGTTGGAATAGCCCAAAATGTAAAACCACCTGTGGAAAACCACTGAAAAATGTTTAAATAAATTACAGTACAACCATATGTAGGAATGTTCTTTACTCTTTTCAAAAACATTTTAATGGCATGGGAAAAGGTTTATGTATAACATTAAGTAAAAAAATAAAGCAGGATACAAAGTTAGGTATGCTAATTATGTTTACAACATATATTCTTTGAAAATAGGTGAAAGTAAACATAGCAAAATGCTGAGTGACTATCTCTGTGTGATTGGTTTTCTTCTTCATCATTTCCTATATTTTCTGATTTTTCTACAATGGGGAAATTACAAAAAATTATTTTAAAACCATTGGAAATACTCTAGCAAATGATTTCAATACCCATCTCTCAGTTTACTGAGAATAAGAAGGAAACCAAATGCCCAAAATATATCAAAATGTGTTTTGGCTGGTTATAAATTCAAATCTGCCCAAAGTATAACCAGTTAACTACAGCAACTCAGGACAAATAAAAAATTTTTAAGTGAGAAAAAGCTTATTCTCACATTTATTTTGTCAGCTTATCTCAAGGAAGAAAAGAAAGAGGACGATATCCCAATAAAAATGTTTTCAGAGAGTGGAAGATTCTTCTCAAGGCTAGGAGTAGGAACTTTTCTTAATTAGAATTCACAGGATCTATTTTGTGCAGCATTCATATACAAGCAGGTATTTCTGCTTGTATATGAAATTCTGGCAAAGTACTAAGAAAATACCAAAAAAGTGTCCATAATAAAACTAAACATAAAATGTATATCTGCTTGTGTACCTATGAATACAGAATGCGAACACTACTATGTTCAAGATATCACTACTATACTGCAACACCTGAAATAATTCTTTTTACTTGAATGCCTATGGGACTTAAGATAGAGTATTCATTTTGGCTCTTACCATTTTATTTCCTTGTATGACTAATTATCTTTATAAATGTATAGATTTTATCCATCAAGTGCTTCTAGAACGAGTTTTTTGGAAGACAAACACTGTGTCTTACCACGTAGTACTCAATTATCGAGAATGAGAAGGAAACCAAATGCCCAAAATATATCAAAATGTGTTTTGGCTGGTTATAAATTCAAATCTGCCCAAAGTATAACCAGTTAACTACAGCAACTCAGGTTACTCTGTTATTGAAGATTTTAATATCATATGGCATATTTTTTTCTCATTCACGTTTCTAATACCTGCAGACTTGACATAATTATCTTAAAGTACATCTAAAAATATTTTAAAAGTCTGATTTGGAAAGGTGAAATTGAGGAGAACAATCCAATTGAAGGGACACAGAATGAGCAGAGAGAATCAAGAAGAGATAAAAAGAAAATTAAAGAAGTTGAGAAACTAGATAGGTGGCTAGTATGCTTTTCTTTAAAAAACAAAATATTATGGAAAGTAAAACAAAGAGGACTTCCATCGAAAAAAAAAGTAGAATAATAGGAAAACGGGCCCCCCCCCGACACAGCAAGGCACCAGTTGGTTGGACCTGAGTGATGTTATCCTGTATTCCTCTTTACACAAAACATTTATTTGCCCTCCAATCTGTCATAGGCCCTACTGGGCCCTCAGCAGAACGAGTGTCATGCTTGCACTGTAGCCAGGTTGCTCTCCATGTGGGCAAATCAAAGTTAATCTGACAGGAACACATTTCTCAAGGACAATGGTGGACTTCCTCCTCCCTGAGAAAAGGTCCGTCCCACATATCAAATATTCTGTTGAAGGCCAACTTCCTGTCTTCAATACAGGTATAAATGTCAATTCTCAGCTTATCCTGCCTATACCCTGATTTCAAGTTCTTTAAATAGAGGTGAAAATTTCTTTGTTGTTAATGATTTTTCTTTTACTTTTATTCCTCTATTCAGTTTGCTACCTAGTAGACCTAATAAATTTCAATAATCAATTACTTTTTCCAAAATGGGGAGATTAGAAAAAGAGACTCTTATAGATGTTTGCATATCATACTATCTTTCTAAAAAATGTTAATAAAAATTATATATATTTAGGATGTACACCATGTTTTAATATACATATACATAGTGAAATGATTACTATAGAGTTGAGCTAATTAACATGTCCATCTCTTCATATAATTACCATTTTTTTAGTGCATGTGGTACAAGCACCAGAAATCCACTCTCAACAAATTTCCAGGATACCATAGGGTATTATTAACTACGGTCATCATGCTGTACAGGAGATCTCTAGACTTATTTATCCTACATAACTGCAACTTTGTACCTTTTGACAAACATCTCCCATTTCCCCCACCCCTCCTGCCCCTGGTAACCAGGGTTCTACTGTCTGTGAAGCTTTACTATGTTAAGATTAAGTTGTGCCACACAAGCAGAGTCTCAAGGAGCTGATCCACAGACGAAAGAGGAACTAAGTCACGCATGAGAGGAGACAAACGGAACTGAAAGGACTATGACTTAGCTAAAGTCCCGCAGAAGACAGAGGCTGGGGCATACCTGCTCCTCAGTCAACTGAAATAGGCCAGGACTGAAATTCACTTTGCAAAAGGAAGAAGTCTTAAGTAATAAAAGGAAAAATACTGCTTTCTTAGTAGCTATGGGGGAAGCTCAGGGAAAACTCAACTAAGACCACAGACAGAGACAAGGCAAAACAAATGAGATTGCCAACTTCTAGGACAGGCAGAAAGAGAAGGCTCTTGGGGAAAAGATCTCAGTCTTAGCTTGCTCAGCTTAACTGCTGTATATCTACTATGCATGTCAGTAACTGACCACCAGTGCACAGATATAAATTCTCACAGCCAAGTACTTACTACTCTCAAGATACCTGCTGCAAGAAAACTGCTACAAATATACAGAGAATGAAAGAGGTTTCCAAAAAAAAAGTCTGTAGGAAAAAAAAAACAAAAGCAAAACAAAGAAAAATCAGAGGGACTTCCCTGGTGGTCCAGTGGTTAAGACTTCGCCTTCCAATGCAGGGGGTGCGGATTCCATCCCTGGTTGGGGAGCTAAGATCCCACATGCCTTGGGGCCAAAAAACCAAAACATAAAACAGAAGCAATATTGTAGCAAATTCAATAAAGACTTTAAAATTGGTCCACGTCAAAAACATCTTTTTAAAAAAAGCACTTGGAGTTGGGAATAGGGTACCTAGCATATTTTCACAGGAGAAACGAGACAAAAATAAAGTGAGAGTAGTTCACCTTACACTGGTGTTTGTTATTCTGTGTTATTTTTAATAACAGAAAACACTACCTCCAGTTAAAACTAGAATGGAGGACAGTGCGGTTGCGGCAAGTTTTCAGAGCTGCCTAAAAAATGCTCCTAACTCCAGGTTCATTACTTTATATAGAGTAATACCTCACATATCCAACACAGTCAGAAAACAGAGTAATCTCTGAATTATCTGGTTAGCAGATGCTGTCCACTTGATTTGTTAAAAACTCCTAAAAAAAAATTACCACTGCCCGGAAAGGTGGAACATGAACTCATAACTGTTTCTGGTTTATCCTATAGCTACAATTAAAAAATATATATATATACAGCATTTTGAAGAAGGTCTCAAAAAAAACACAAACTTAATAAAATATTCTTAATAAGGGTTATATAATAAAATAATTAGGTCTAAGTAGAAAGCTAGAAAGCAAAAATGAAATCTGAAAGCTGTCAAAGTCACTGAAAAGTGACTTGATAGATTAGGACCTTAAATTCCAAGTGCTTCTAAAAAACAGGGCTACTGAAAAGCACTTGTTTTTTACTAAAGTAACAGATAAATCTAAGCAGTTACTGAATAAATAATTTCAGAAGTCTTTTGGAAATCAGAGGGCAAGTAAGCCTATCAAGCTCTGACTTAACCTAGTCTCCTGACCTAGCTCTCAATATCACATACTCCAACTCCATCCAACTTTATGAATCATCATTATGAGGAATATAAGATTATCTTATGGAAGCTTTTGAAGTTTGTTTTATTCATCTGAAAGATTCAGAGTTTTTCTGAGCTCAGATCTTTATGTTTAAGCTCTTCTAAGATGTAGGTCTTTCAGGCTGAGGGTACCCTCAAGTGCCACGCTGCTTACTTTACTTAATCTGTGAAGAACACCAACTACAGTCCATGTTCAAATAAGTACCAAGACATCCCCCCAAAACCAGACATAGATTATTTTATACTACTGGTTTGGGTTCTCTTCCATTAGCACAAATAAGTGAGAAGTGATTATATAATGACATAAATTTACAGTATTCTCAATTACAAAGAAGTATCAATATTCAATGAAGGCAAAGGAAAAAAATTTGTGAATTTTTAAAAAATTAATTTATTCAGTAATAGTCAAAGACCTGATTTTCTCCATCATTAGATCTGAAGTTTCTCTTTGGCCTCACATTCATTCTCCTTAATCACCTCCAAAGTAAAACAAAGTTCATTTTATATAAATGACAGGTAAAATAGCTGCGCACATTTAAATTAATCTGCATGCCATAATCTGAGCTTTCAAAAACATTCACATTTATACGAATACATTCATGACGCATGTACATTTAGTTACACAGATGACAATGAGGCCAGTGAACAAATCTTCAGGAAAAAATTTACCTGTTTTTCCCCCAAAATACTGTAAGGCAAGGATCCTGCAAGCCCAATTCGGCCCATCACCCTGTTTTCATAAATAAAGTTTTACTGGCACACAGACATGTTCACTTCTTTGTGTATTGTCTGTGACCGCAACTGAAACAATATGGCTAGCAAAGCCTTAAATATTTATTATCTGATCCTTTATACAAAGCGTGCCGACCCCTGTCCTAAGGCAATGGTCCGTAATGGAGAGTGTTCATCAAAACTCACTTGGGAATCTTTTTCAAAAAATACCTATCAGCAACCCAGCCACACCCCTTTCTGATTTAATAGTTGGTTAAGTACCACTGCTCTAAGGATTTGGTAGCACCATTAATTACCTGGCATCTTCTGCATCTTTGTATGTAGTAAGCAATGGTTGCATTCTATACACTTTGGGTGCTCCATTTTACCCTTACTGAATGCCAAATAAGCCACACACACTCTACTTTAAATAGCACTGGCATTTAATATTCATTTAATACTTGTCAAAAGTACTTCCTCCTCCTTGACACTCTTCCCCCTTTGAGTTCTACAGCATCATTTTCCCAGTGGAACACACTTCAAATGTCACTTTCTATGAAGTCTTTTGACTTCTCAGGTAAAATTAATTATGGTCCTCTCTCCCAGCTCCCCTGTGGCATTCTTTACATACTTCTAAGGCTAAAGTACATTTATTCATGATTGCATACAAAGTGTCTAGCATTGTGCTTGGTACAAAGTAGGCACCCAATTAAGTGTCTGATAAATGGACAGATGATTTCTAGACTCTAGATGGAGGCCTTGATGAATACAATGCCTGAGGAAAACAATAAAAATTTAACACCCTACTGGTAGAGTGAAGGTTGAAGAAACATGAAAACACCCTTGTCTGAGGCATACACAGCTCTCCACCATCCTGAACAAATAACCAACCTGATTTTTCCCTCTAGATTTCTCTCCTTCCTCTTCAAACCGCTAGAGCTGCAAACAACACTAAAACACTGATTAACCAAAATACAGGAATTTTATGCTTATACTATTACTTCCGTAGTCAATTTACACCTAGCCCATTACTTAAGCTTCACATTATTATCCAATTGAAGCCCTTCCCTCCTTCAAATTCAGCCAACAGTTAATGAGTGCCCACTTACTAGAGTATAACTGAGCACAAATGAGACGTCAAGCACCGTGCTAAGTGTTTTCCATGCATTTCCCCCACTTAATCCTATGCTGGGCAAAGAAAATACAGTCTCTGCTCTCCCAGAGTTCACAACACAGTGGAGAAGAACGGCTTGCGCACGTGTAACAAGTACAATGCATAGTGTTAAACTCTATGACAGAGGTGAAGGTTGAGTTGGACTCAAAAACAGACAGAAGTTCTGAGAGGCATCTAGGAGATGAATAACATCTGTACATGCACAGATGTGGGGACAAGCAGAGGATACTTGGGAAACCGAGAGGAGAGGGGATGACATAAGGAATGGAAAACGTGGGTTAAGGTACGACTTCTGAAGGGCAGATATTATTTTGTAGGCAGTAAGGAATCAGTAAAGGTTTAGAGTCAGGAAGTGAGTGATATTAGGTTATAAAAGTAGAGATCAAGTAAATACCAGCAGTATGTTGGAAGGACGGGAAGAGGAAGACTGGATACAGGGTCGCAATAAGAAAGGCAAGAGGGCTGAGACATCCCAGAAATAGAATCGATGTGACTGCTGTGGAAGAAGGAAGAACTGAAGGTAAATGATTCAGAAAGAGAATCGGGTTTCAGGGTAGGGAGATGATGAATACTGGTTGAGTTTAAGATGCCTGCAGGACATCTATGTACAGCAGACAAATATGCTGCCATTATTACACTTTATTCTTCACAATGACTACTATGTATCACCTGTCTCCTGAAAAATCCTGCTTTGCCCCTCCTAAGTTGAAATTCCTGTCTAATGTTTGAAGACCCTGTAATCATCCCACCTTTCTCAATTCTAATCCATTACTGCCAGTCTCAATGACCCATTCAGTTATAGTTAACCTATTTCATGGACTCATCCTTTTTTTTTTTTAAACTTACCATCTCTAGGAAGTAGTCTTAACCACCTAAATTGGCAAGACCCCTCCTGCACAGAATAAAAAGGTGTATCTATAAATTGCCATATATGCAGATTCATGGCATGCCCAATATCTAGATCATGAACTCTCAAAATCAGACACCCTGTTTCTCTGGGGTGCCAAGCACTCTACTGGTACTGAGTAAATAAACTAAACACTATGTAAAATTTGTCTTTTTTATTTTCAGAGGCTACAAAAAGTATCTTGAGGGTAACAGAGACTTGGAATATTCTTACATAGTATGTATGTAGGATTTTTGTCCTAAAAACAATGCTATAACAGAATATATTAATAGGAGTCTGATTATGTCCTAAATTCAGTACTATTTCCATCTTTATTAGAAAACTTCTAAGCTCTAATCATTATATTTTTTAAAATGTGATTTTTGGTTAGGTAGCTTAAAAGGCAGTCTAGTATAACCTAGAGATTAAGAGTTCTGGCTTTGGAGTTAACTGGCCCTGGATTCAAATTCCAGCTCTGCCACTTACTAGCTATATGACCATAGTCAGGTTACTTCTCTGAGCCTCAGTTTCCTAATCTGTAAAGTGAGAATGAATACCTTCCTATCTCACAATATGACTGTAAGGATTAAAAAGGTTCATGTATTTAAAGTACTTAGCCCAGTTCCTAGCACATATTAAGTGTTCAATAAATGTTAGCTATTTCTGCTACTGAAAAAAGCAGGAAAAATGTTCCAAGGATTTCTTAAGACATGTGAGTAAAATTTAGTTTGAAAAAGGGAAAGTTTAGGAATGACCTGAGGATAGTCATCAAGTATATGAAGGACTTTTCATTTTTAATATAGGAAAAACCAAATATTTCCTTTAATGGAAAGAGGCAGACCTAGAATAAATGACTAACTTAAGTGAGATACTTGAGTTATACAGAAGGATGAATTTCGCAACTGTGAAGAGTGTTATATAATACTGGTCCTGTTTCAGGTTGCTTGGGTAGAATCACAATTTCTTGATATATTTAAAATAAGATAGACAAAAAAATCTATGTTACATGGCTTTTAGGTAATCTTGCCTAAGGGGAAGGAAAGTGAACTAAATGGCCTCTCAACTCCTTCTGTTCCTAGAGTCTGTGATATATGTGACATAGGTACCAATTTGAACAGTAACTATCTGATGTGGATACTCTTCTTCTTTTCTTTTCCTTCTTTTTTTGGTGGGATCTTAGTTCCCTGACCAGGGATCGAACCCCGGCCCCAGCAGTGAAAGTGCCGAGTCCTAACCACTGGACTGCCAGGGAAATCCCCCGATGTAGATACTCTTAATGATCTCACCACCTAGCTTCATCCAGCAAGAGTATGTTCTTCAAATATACTCAACTGTCTCCTAAAACAAAATGAAAACAGCAACGACAACTCATAATCTTACTT
This sequence comes from Balaenoptera musculus, assembly GCF_009873245.2. Taxonomy (NCBI): domain Eukaryota; kingdom Metazoa; phylum Chordata; class Mammalia; order Artiodactyla; family Balaenopteridae; genus Balaenoptera; species Balaenoptera musculus. The sequence continues at coordinate 112,479,387 of NC_045806.1, read as the reverse complement.
GGAAATTTGCATTTCTTGGCTAGATGGCTGGAGAATAAGAGTAGATGGTACAGATGTGGTGTCTCCACATATGGATTCAAGAGGAACTAGAAACCATTCTGGAAAAAAAAATCTGTCTCAATTGCAAAAACAGAGTCTCAAATTATAAAAACCTTAGTAGGCTGGCAAATGTCTCCTGGTCCATCTTGGTGCTTAAAGGTGATGTAAAAGAGATGAATATGGTCGTGCAGAATGGCTTTCCTCCCCAATCCTTGTGGCTGACATGAAGATCTTGGAAAATGGCCTATGGCAGCAGGAACACACTTGCCACCCGTACCTCCTGCTCTACTGTGACTTCCCATCCTCTCAAGACTCTGACCCATCTGGCCGCCTATATACTTTCACCTCAAACCCCAGACTCTTCTCTTTATACTTTTCTTTGGGGCAAGTGAGAACCTCTGGAGCCAGCACGAGATACAGACTGGAACCTGTCTTAAAAGCACCCATGGACCAGCACTCCTGTTTTTCATTATTTTCAACGGGAATTCATGACCCACTTTTCACCTAAAATCTAGATGAACAGCAGCCAGGGCAGACTCACAGGATAAAATGCCTTAAAAAGTCAATTAGGGAAACTGATTATCTAGTTTACATGTAGCTTACCTACTTACAGGAAACTCTTCACTTTTTTTCTCGCTTTCTATTTGATTTATGGCCCTTTTATTGTTTAGACAAATCTACACAGGGAAAAGAAAATAAGAAAACCAAAATCTGGAATTTTGGTTACTTGATAGTACTTCACGTAAAGATGATGTAATGGAAGGGACAAAACTAAAGGTTAAAAGGAGACTTAAAAATTATTTCAAAATTAAACATGCAAATGCTACTCCAGTCCTAGCCCCTATATAAATTATTTAAATTCTGACATTTTAAGAGAAGGAAAGGGAGCAAAATTATATACCTGGCTCAAAAGTTCTCTCCTTCTGCCACTATTCCTCAATGCTGGACGCCCACAGCCTCAAAATGGCTACAAAACACCTTTCCTAAGGGAACTCCCTGGCGGTCCGCTGGCTAAAACTCCATGCTTTCACTGCCAAGGGCGCAGGTTCAATCCCTGGTCGGGGAACTAAGATCCCACAAGTCGTGTGGCACGGCCAAAAAAGAAAAGAAAAAAGAAAAAACCCACACCTTTCTTAAGGTAACTCTTTATATCTCTTATAGCACTCTTTAGTTATGCAACATCACTGTTTAGTAAGCAGTGATACAGCATTATCCGTTTACTGTTGGTGACTTGTTCTAAGTTATATAATGTGTCAGTGGCAGTTATTAAAAAAACAGGCCTCATGAATTCCCAGCCCAGCATCCTTTTCATTAGCCTACAACAATATTAGCAGATCTTATCATTACTTACGAACAATAACTACAACAGGGGCTACCATTTATCAAGTCGTAACCATGTACCAGGTACCATGCTAAATTCTGTATAGTCTCTTTTTTGATTCTCACAATATCCCTGGAAGGCAAGTACTACCATTATCTCCTTTTGTCAGGTGAAGAAAACATGGTGTAGAGAAGTAAATCAACTTGCCCAGGGTCACCCAGCTAGTTAGTTACTAAAGCTTGTGGTCTTAACCTCCAATACTGTTCTACTCCCTAGATCAAGGAACAAGCTTAGTTATTTATAACTCACTACACTTGGGCAAAAAAATTAACTCCCTACACCATACCATTAAAAATTAATCAAAACAATTTATAATAGTGAAATCTGTACAAAGTTCTGATGCTTTCTGCACAAACAGGTACAAATAAATTAAATCTCCATTGAATTTAGCAATACTGCCAGATGTATGCTGCTGCTTCATGTAAAACTAGGCACTGCATTTGTTAATAACACAGTAACGTCAGGGACCAAAACTGCTCCTGTTCTGACTAGAGCAGCCATGTCAAATAACAAAAATGCTAACAAGTCAGGATGTAGATGCATTTTCCAGGAATATTCATAATGCCAAGGAATAAATAATGGGGTGATAAGGGTTACAGTACAACTAGCTTCAAGTAAATAGTATTCTTTCTTTGTACCCAAAGTTGTTTTTAAGGACTAGGAAATAAAAACATAACTGCTCTGGTTCTCAAAACTCAGCAAGCCACAGTAACATGAAGAAATCTAAAACCACCAAATAAAAAAAAAACGCATTTTTAAAAAAATGCAGCATTCTATTGCTATCTATAGTTTCGGGGGTGGGGAAGATAAACATTTTCACAGTTAAGGTCTCACTACAACAAAAACTGTCTGACCTCTGAATTCCCATTTGCGCCAATACTGATTCTAGGGTTTGAGACTATTTACCCTTAAAACAAATCTCAAATGTTATCTTTGAACTTCTTCATATTGCTTTTCTTTTTTTTTCACTAATACTAGAAAACTGACTACTTTTCAAAATAGATTATTCCTGACATCAAAATGATAGCCCCCCCCGTTCCCATTAGATTCTTTATGAAATATGAGATTACTTAGTGCCTAAGAACATAGATATATGTTCTGCCAAACCCATCTTTAAAATAATGAAACACTTGATAGTGGAGCTACTGAAGGTACATTTACAGATGTAATTTCAATAAAGAGCTCAGAGGAGAAAAATAACCAAATGAGAAGACACTGTCTCAATGTAAACCATAATGTATTAAATAGCAACAGAGACGACACTACCTCTCCAACAGAGCAATACAGTATCTTGCCAAACTGGTTACTTGGTAGTGAAGACAACTGCAGGAACATTACGCTTAGCACAGCTTCAGAAAAACTGTAAGATTCAACAAAAGTTATCCAAAGTCAGAAATGCTGTGTTGTATAGCTGAACCACGGTAAAATACGTTGTGCAGCAACTACTAACATTTTTCTGTTGAAAGGGTTCTGTCATCTTCATTTGTAATGATCACAATTACTTTATTAATGGAAAATGAAAACATTTCAGAATTTTAATTATCAAAATATATGTGAATGAAGACTTTAACACATGAAACATTCAAATTAAGCAAACTGCTTGTTTTGTAAGTCAACATGGCCTCCAAGAAGATTTTAATTCTTTTTGAAAAGAAAAAAAATGGATAATGTACATATTGATTCACTCCTTTTTTGTTGATTGGCAAATAAGTTAAACCTAGCCTTGCAATTTGCCGATTTGGGGGAAAAAAAAATAAGACTGCAATTTTAAAAAATTACACTCAGTTAATAACACGATACACTCTAAAATAAGCAATTTTCTCCTTAATGAGCTTAAAGTAAGTTTTATTCTCAAGAGGCAGAAATACCAACTTACCAGCTTCGTGCCTCTTTTAATTTCCTTTTGGACATCTTCAATAGAAAATCCACCAAGACTTTCGTTATCAGAGTGTGATGATACCAAAGCAGATGAAAAGAGCTATAAATTACATTTAAAAAAAATTAAGGTTCATATATAAAGAAATTACAGTGAAACAGTGAATAAGATGTTAAATTTAAAAGGAAATATTCAAGTAAAAATGGCATAGCATTAGTGAGAAACCACTTCTTAGAAGTTTAACTGGTTTTGTTGTTTTGTTTTGTTTAGTAATCAGGACTATTCATTATTAAGATTCTCATGGTCTCAGGTCTCTTGGTTGCTGCGGGCACACTTACCATGCACTTATGGTGTGCTGCCACCTTCTGGTTTTCAGATATTAGTAACTGTCCACATTCCTTGTCTCTATTTGACTTACAAAAGCCACATTTGCGCTGTCTTGTAGGCCCTTTTTTCTGTTCAACTGAGCTTGACATGATTTTTAAATTGCCTTTAGAATGCCACTTTATGTCTCAAGAAATGCTACAGAGAATAAGAAGGGCAACAAAATGGTTAATTTTGTTTTAAAAATCAGTTTACACAGTAATATAAATTGCTTAATATTTGACCTAGGTCTTAATATATGCATTTAAAAATAGCTATTTAGTATAGACAAATTAATATTCAAACCTCTGTAATTTTAAAAAATGTACAGCGTATGCATAAAGATAAGTTAATGAAGTACTGAGAAAAATCAAACTGCTCTCAAATTAAGGGACATGTGAAATAATTAGAACTATTTCTGCATGGATAAATAAAACACGAACAGTGTATGATATTAAAATAGTCATCTGCTGACATAATTAATGACAAGCATTTTTCATGTATAGCTAGCTAGGTGCCCCTTCAAGGAGACAAAGAATTATACATCTAAGAGCAGAGCAAAAACTAATAAGAGAACTACACAATATCCAGGGTGAACAGAATTCTATAACTGCACAACTCCTTAAAGTTCACATATTGATAATCCAACAAATGAGAAATGAATTTACATAACCATGACTTTGGAACACTTATTTTTAAAAGTTGAATTATTTTCAAGTTTAAAAAAAAATCATGTATACATCTTTATTAGTTTTTGCTATTGTATTCCTTTTGCAAGTAAGGAAAACATTAAGTCTTACACCAGTCTATTCAAAAACGCAGACTTTAGGAACCAATCATTTATAAAAACAACTGTATTATCTGACTCTGAGATTTACTCCAAAAGTCTGCTTATTAAATTAAAGTTACAAACTGACAGTCGTGTTCTAAATGTAGTAACTTTCATACTTTAATTAGTAATACTGTATAAAGAAAGGGAAACTTTTCTGAATGAGCCTTAAATTTAGTCAAATTATAATTATAGGTAGTATAGTCAAACAAAAAAAGGGAAGAAAAGCTCTAACATGGAAGGTTTCTGATTTAGATCATCAATCTCAACATGGATTCTTCAGAAGACTATAAACAAATGTAAAATCAGTTATTTGAATTGTGTAGGTTTCCCAAATCAACATAACTAAGCAGTTCAGGACCCAGGTTACCACAACACACATTACAGTCAATAAAATCTCAAATTTTTGTCTTAAAATTTACTAAATTCTTTCCATTCCTCCATATATTTGAACATTTTCAAAATATGTTGAAAAAATGGACTCACTAACACTACATCGTTTCTTTCTGAGAAGCACTTGTTCACCAACAAGAACAGGAGCAGTTGGAAGCCAGCGAGGTGGTAGATGCAAACCATTCAGTGCTTTACAATATAACAATGCAAATACTTAAAACTGAACACGAAGTCACAAAGAAACAGGTCTTCTCATCAATTTATTTCTAGGTTTTTCTCTTTAATGAAACTTCAAAGGCCCTGACAGTCTCTGCACCAATGGGTTTAACAAACTCTTAATGCTATCTACAATTTTAAATACTTCACTCTTCCAAATGGCATCGGATACTTTACAACAGTACTGTATTCATAGCACTGGCTATAAACCGTGAAACTGATTGAAAACAGGCAGCAAATACTTTTAGGATTAAAGAAAAAAAAAAAAGGACATAACAGAGAAACAAAAGAAACAAAAGGGGAAGTGTGTTTGCATTTGCTCAGGCAAATATGTGTTCAGTTGCTTTATCAAGAATGTAGCTGCCAACATCTTTAGAATTAAATATGCAAAACATCAAAATTCATAAATAGCACCAGAATTTGCTACTTGAGTTCTAAATTAGCTTTCTTTACTACTGTGCAATGAACAGTAAGCACTCTGAAAGCACTGTAATGTATTCAGCATTTCTCCTGGTCATCCTTGGCCAGCTGAAAGGATGGCACATTATCAATCCAATCTATACAGACGTCTTAATGTGTAATTTCTGTACAACCTTAGCATAAGCTATAAAAACAGCTTAAGACAAAGTAAATTCCTAGATTAGAACATCACTTTTTATTCTTAAAATTAATTCTGAAAATGGTGTCCCCAAAATTCTACCCATATTGAATCCTGCCTCTTTCCATTTATAAACAGGTAAATTTCTCATCCTAATTTTGAGAACCTACTTTTCTAGGTATCAAAGACCCCAAAATCTAAAAGAGAAAAAAAGGTACACTTTATTTTGCATTCAAAAATACTCTAGTGTATTTTTTCTGTAATCAGTTTAAATATAATTTGTAAAGTGAACAGAAACGCACACAAAAGTGCACCAAACCAATTAAAAACTTTCCCTAACGTGCAATGAGTAAATGGATTTTTCCACTAAAATTCAAATAATGCATCTGTGCATATCTTGCTAATTTTTTTTTACAGCCTCCTTGTAAAACATGAAGTGGAGAACATCATGGAAACAATGACTCCTAGTAAAAGTGTCTTTATCATAAAAATGCAGATTTTTGTCTAATGCTGTCACATTTGTGGTCTCTACTTGAGGAGAATAAGGGCATTCCAAGGACCAATATTAAGGGGTTCATAATGATCCATACAGTATATGGCATTTTAATTTTAGTCTAAAAGGTTTTTCAGGGCATGCAGAGATCAAACTTTGATGCTTTCACCCAACAATGAAACCTTTTCTTTCAAAGAAACATAGCATTATGGATAATGTTATAAAGCAGAAATAAAGAGGCAAAGATAACAGCGTGAGAAACATAATTTAAATGTCCGAAAAAATATAAAAACCCGATTAGTTAGGCTGAAGCAATCAGTGCATTTCAGATTTTCCAAGATGCTTTAAAGCACCAAGGTGGAAATAACCTGAAACATCAAGGAGAGCATTCAAGAACCAACTCGAGAGCTCATTCAGTGTCTGATATCTGAAAGACCATTTTCACAGAAAAACAAAACAAAACAAAAACTGCAGTTCCGGAAGATCAAACAATTCCACACGCAAGGAAGTTGAAATATACAGATCAAAATATATAAACATGATCCAAGAAGCAGTATTTCTGTCAGGAAAGTTACACTGGAGAGAAAGAAACGAATAAGAGATGAACCGGAAGGGCACCTGAATTTGGTTGCACGATATTATTACATGCTTCGCACTGCTTTTTGCGGTTATTCAAAAGGAAACTAAAGGAATTTTCCAGTTGTTTCAAACCCAAGGGTAGAGAAAGAATTTGAACTGTGTGAATAAGACCTGATATTACGTAGTAAGCCGATAAAAAGAAAAGGTTTTTCAAAATTAAAGGATTTTTCAACTTCCACGCAGAATATCGAAACGAAGAAATTTCAAAAGAATGCCGTGCTGCTCGTCCATATAATAAGGGATGGTACACATAACGTACCGGAGCCTCTCCGTTATTTATTCCTCAATACACACTAGACTCCAAGATCTCCCTCTAATCAAGCGCTAGATAAACTCTCAAAACTATCTTCCAATAAAACACTTTAGCAGGTTCCTTTCGGTCGTAAAGTCAGGGTCCCCTAATTGTCCTTTTCCAATCCTCCTGGATCCAGGAAAATATCACCCTACCACTTTCTTTAACCCTCCTCCCGCCAAGAGTTCGCCCTCTAATAGTCTTCGTTTCCTATCTCAGTTTCACCCCTAATTCCCCCCACCCTGGAGTTTTTCCTCATTCCGTAAGGCTACCCTTCTTGCCATCCTAACAATTCTTCCTCTCACTCTTCCCAAACTGGGAGTCTCCCTCCTTCCCAAATATGTCCTAAGCGATGGCAAAGACTAAAAATTCCCGGTATTTTGTCCTCCTCAAATGTTGCGCCCCCTCCCCCGAAGTCTAGGCTTAAGCCTAACCTCTCCCTTGGCTCCTCCGAAGCACTTTTCTCAGCAGCCTCTCTGCCAAGCGCCTTCAATGAGCGGTGCTTCTGGGGTCCCTGACAATAAAGCGAGACCACCAAGAGTCCCCCTTAACAACGGGCAGGGGCGGCGGCCTGGCCACCGCCATCCTCCTTGTCTTCTCCCGCCGGGCAGAGAATGGGGGGCCCCAGGGTACCGTGGGGACTCACCAGCGGGGCCCAGAGGCGAACGGCAGGGGAGAAGCGCCAATGAGGGGAAAGAGAAAGAACTCGGTCTTGGTTCTCCGGCAGCGCCTGGGAGCGGGGTTCTGTCGCCGGAGGTTGTTTCCTTTCATTCGAGAAGAGACGGGCTCGCTGAGCGCCCTTACGTCGCCCCCCTCGCACGCAACGACTCACATAGCGTTAATACGTCTCGAGCGCGCCGCGGGTCCTGATTGGCTGCAGCGAGGAGGCAGCTGAAGCCGCAGAGCCACGACGCATGTGCAGAAGCCACCCCCGGTACGGATCGGGGCGGTAGGCCCCGCCTCCTGCTCGCGCGCGTACCTTCTATTCTCCGGTCCGCCGCTCCGCCAAGTGTTTGGGGGCAGGATCCGAGGAGATAGAGAAAGAGATTCAAAGATATCGCTGTGGGTTGGGCGGAGAAGGGGCTGGGTTGGGACTAGAAACCGTTGGCCAGGGGCCCCGGGTAACCAGTTTTCAACAGTGATTCAAGTGGGTAGGCCTTATCCCTTGCACTTGTTCACCGAGGCCTTTTCATATCCATTATTTCATTGTACTCTCGTGGCATCCCTTTGAGGTCCCCCGTTCTCTCGTTTTACTGCCAGGGAAGACTGAGAAGCTCCTAGTGGAGTCAGTCTGCCTGGATTTCAATCTTTGGGCGAATCATTTTTCATCTCCGTGCCTTAAATTTGTGTCTTTAAAATGGGGATAAAAATAGTATCTCACGGGTTTATTGTGAGGAAGAAATGAGATAATGCCAGTAAACCGTGTATTAGCGTCCCTGGCGTATAACAGGCCCTGTATAAATTCTGAGATTTTTCATAATCAGAAAAGATAAGTGATTTTCTTCATATTTCACACAGGTAAACCCGACACCTAAACTGAGTGCTTTCCTCTGATGTATGAAGCCAGACTGCGTGGGTTTGAATCTCAGCTCCCCCACTTCTAGCTCTATGACCTTGAGCACGTTGCCTTACCTCTGTCCCTCAGTTTCAACACATCCAAAATGGAGATCACAGTGGTGTCCAGCTCATAGGATTGTTAAGAGAAATGAATTAATATATGTAAATCACATAGAATAACGCTTGGGCACATAGTATGCCCTATGTAAGGGTCAGCTTTTGTTATTTTCTACTGGGCTCACAGACTGCTAGCCAGTGGTTTAAAAGAAAAGAAAAAAGGTCCTAACAAACCAATGAAATTTTAAAGATGCCCTTCAAGTAGCTATTTTTCCTGTAAAAAAAAGGGGGGGGGGGGAAGCAGTGGATTTCCATTGTTTTGATCCACTGCTGTTTCTATGCTGCTTCATCATTCTTTTTATTTTTCACTGCAATGACAACATTAAATTGTAATCCTCAAGGGAACAGTAACCATGTTTGATGTCACCTTGTATCCCATACGAACAGGTACCTAATAAGGGTGGACAAAGCAGGACCCTTAGCCCTTTCACCCAGGCCCTGTACCCTTGAAAGGGAGTGGCTGGAAATTTACATAAGAAGATCCAGAATGTGTATTCCAAATATTCACAGTGTGTTTGAAAACAGGTCCTCCCCCAACGCCCAGCATCATTTTCCACCAACTTTACACACTTACTGATGTCAGGATGAGACTGATGATTGTGTAACTGACAAAATTTAGTGCCTGTGCAGTATGTCATCTTTTTAGATTTCTTCACAAATCCCCATATTTTACTCTCTTTTATTCATTCTCTCATCCATGCATTCCTTCTAACAAAATTTGATTGAATAAACATCTGCACAGCTGCTAAGTTCCAAACACAAGAGAGACAGACATAGATCAACTCAATCCCTGACCTTGAGCTCATGGTCTAAAAAGGGAGACAGACAAGCAAACAAACACAGTATGATGTGATAAATGCTATATTAGGTGTGTGCCTGGTACAGACATCCTCTACTATGTACAAAGCACTATGCTAAGGTACAATGCAACAGTGAATAAGACACAGCCTTTGCCCTCAACTATTTACAGTCTAACAAGGAAAAGACAAATAGCTACTATAGGGACTGGACTGCAGCAAGTGCGTTTGCGATGGAAAGGAAGTGCAGGGAGAGTTCAGGAGAGGAAGAGATCAGTGACTCCAGTTAGTTTCAGGTCCCAGGTCTGGTAGCCAGTTCCAGTTAGCATGACTGATAGATGCAGCCTGTTATTTCAAGGGCTACAGAAAGGAGTCAGATTGTGATAACGTGCTCTTAACAATGCCTGAGAATAGAGCATTGGATCTCTTAATCTCTTATTGATTCACCAGCACACTCCCACCAACACTCTTCCTTTTCCTTTCACTTTTTGCTTCAGGCCCTAGATCCTGCTTTTTTTTGTACCTCACTCTCAGCAAAGTCTTTAACTTCCTGACTTATTTAGAGTAGGGCCATCTGAGCTAAGCTACTTTATCTTGTACACCCATCCTCTCTGGCTTCCTTCAAGATTCAGAGAGAGAATTGTCCTTTCTGCTTTTTAAAGCTAAAGCTGTGGCTTTAATCACATCTTTTCTGTACTCTGGAGGAACTGATTCCCTACTTATTTTCTGCTCCAGCAGCATCAGTTGCCCTGCTCTCATTTACCTTCAGTGCTAGACTCTACCTTCACTGCCAGACTGTGTTCTTTCCCTCCAATTGCTCTCCCATCACTCATTCGGCAGACATCTGCAGATATTTTCTGTATGCCAGGTATTATGCCAGACATTGGACATTTGAAAAGGAGTAAGACACAGCTCCTGCCTTCAAGGAATTCTCAGTCTAACGAGAAAGAAAAACAGGTATTTCTAATGAGAAAGAAAAACAGAATTTCAGTGCAATAGGTGAAACGCTATAATAGAATTACGTACGGCAAAGTTTGGTGGACTCTGTCCAGTGGAGCAGGAAATACATCCCTGGGGAGGAAATGTTTTGAGTTGGGTCTTAAAAGACAGGTCCAGGTCCAGAAAAATCTGGATCCCATCTTCACAACTTTTCTCCGTCTTCATTCTTGACGTCTCCGTTACATTTGACACTTTAGGCCATTTACTTGTTCTGAAACTTTCACCTTCCTTGTCTTGTAACACGGACTCTGACTCTGGCTCCCTGGCTGCTATTTCAGTCTCTTTTGTAGGTTTCCCTTCTTCTCTTTTTAAATGCAGGCTTCTCCCTAGACAGAGCCCTAGACCCCCACCCCCTTCCAGTCCAGACAGTCTTAAACTTTGGAAGTTTGTTAAAAATGCAGATTCTTTGGCACCACCCTGGAGGATTCTGAAGGTTTGGGTCCAGGAATCTGCCTTCTTAAACTGCCCAGATAGTCTGATGCCAATCTGTTGAGGACCACACATTAAGAAACTTCGCTCGGGCTTCCCTGGTGGCGCAGTGGTTGAGAATCTGCCTGCCAATGCAGGGGACACGGGTTCGAGCCCTGGTCTGGGAAGATCCCACATGCCGCGGAGCAACTGGGCCTGTGAGCCACAACTACTGAGCCTGAGCGTCTGGAGCCTGTGCTCCGCAAAAAGAGAGGCCGCGACAGTGAGAGGCCTGCGCACCACGATGAAGAGTGGCCCCCACTCGCCGCAACTGGAGAAAGCCCTCACACAGAAACGAAGACCCAACACAGCCAAAAATAAAAATAATAAATAAATAATAAATTAAAAAAAAAAAAACTTCCCTCGTTCTTTTTTTGTAGAATTGATACAGTCTCTTGACTTTCACTACCCTGTAAACAACCATTTAGCAACTGCATGTGGTCTGGTTAGATTAGCCCTGTCCTTGAGCTCAAATTGCTACGTCTAGTACAAGCAAGTTCATCCTCCCCAGCAACTAAAAAGTAATTTTTTCCCCATCTTCAGTGTTTTTGTGTAAGATACCCCTAGCATTTCTGCTCCTGCCTAAACCAAAGGCTAGATTCACCTAGTGCCTAAACTCACTCCTTTCTAGCTGTAATCAACACCAGTGGATTATGCATTCATTCATAAGTACCTGTTGATCACCTACTACGTGTTAGATAAATATGGACATGGTCCATTTGGGTGTAGTGGGGGAGAAAGACCTTAATCAATTAATCACATAAACCAATGTAAAATTATGACAAATTTTGCACGATTGGTTCAGAAGGAAGCAAATGTCACTTACATGGAACTGAAGTCTACTTGCGTTTTGTATGTTGGATACATTTTATATTTTTTATTCTTTATTTTTAAAGTGGACGGATTAAGTATATTAAATGTTTCTGTGAAAAAAGATAGAATGCTATATATTTGTGTGAGATGCTGCATAAGAGTCAGAAGACCTGGGTTTGAATTGCTGGCCTGCCGCTAACTAGCAGAGTTACCTCGGGTTATTCATTTGACTTCTCTGAGCCTTTGTTTACACATCAGTCAAATGAGATCACTGTTACTTGCAAAACTGTTATGGGGCACAAGGACAGATAATGACGTACATTAATGTTCTTGCCCCAATAAATATGAAGGACAATTATTATTATTATTATTATTTGTATCCCTTAACTGCCATATCATCTGTTTGGTCTACCTGCTAATGTAGGCTACCAGCATTTGGTGCCTATGCTCTTCTACTTAGGTTTTTTTTTTTAAGATTTTTAAAAACTAATTACTTTTATTTTAGGCTGCATTGGGTCTTCGTTGCTGCGCGCGGGTTTTCTCTAGTTGCAGCGAGCAGGGGCTACTCTTTGTTGCGGCACGCGGGCTTCTCATTACGGTGGCTTCTCGTTGTGAAGCACGGGCTCTAGGCGTGCGGGCTTCAATAGTTGCGGCACAGGGGCTCAGTAGTTGTGGCTCGCGGGGTCTAGAGCACAGGCTCAGTAGTTGTGGCGCATGGGATTAGTTGCTCTGCGGCATGTGGGATCTTCCCGGACCAGGGCTTGAACCCGTGTCCCCTGCATTGGCAGGCAGATTCTTAACCACTGTGCCACCAGGGAGGTCCCTCTACTTAGTTTTTGTTGTTGTTGGCCACCCTATGGAGCTACCCTGGTACCTAAGTGAGAAGATGGGGCCTCGGGAGACTTTGTGTTGATGTCTTTCCCTAGTTTAGCAATTTGAAACTGGGTGTGGAGAATGGACAATGGAAAAGAGAGTAGAAAATGGAGAATGGGAAAGAGACTGTAATGAAGAACAGGGAGAAGTGGAATTGGAATGGAATGACATCATCTCAAGAGTTTGTTAATAATACAGCAGCCCAAGCCCCCCACCCCAGTAATTCTGGCATAGATATGAAACGGGGCCCAGCAACTATATTTTTAGCAAGCTCCCCAGGTAAGACTGTGATAGACACAAAAGTGTGAGAACCACTGACCTATAGCTATCAAGCTGAAAACAAGAAAAAAAAAGTATCACTTGGGCATGTCATCAGTTTCAACTGAGTGCCCAAGAGACTTCATTCTGATAAATATCATTCTTAGACATAGATGTCAGTGAGGACATGTGAGGACACATCCTTATAATTGGCTTTGCCATTGGGTCCCAGGTAATCTTGAGCATCTTTGTTCCTTGGCCCTATTTTGGCTGTTGGTTAAATAACATGATCAGACAAGTCTACGCTAATCTCACATATTATAATAATAAGTCTAAAAACTAGAGGAATTATATATGAATAAGATTTGTGGGGAGCTAATATTCACAATGAGATATAGTCTGTGCCAGGTGCCATTGTACCAAATGGCCTGGACAAAAATCCGAGTTTCAAGTTAACTTATCAGTGCCTTAGTTTCCTCATCAGTAAACTGAGGATGATGGAAGTACCTGTCTCAAGGTTTTTTTTTTTTTGAGGATTGCTTGAGATAATCCACATCCAGCATCTGGCACAGTTCCTGGCCCACAGAGCTCAATAAATATTAGCTACAAGAGCTAGCTTTATGGGCAGCAATATGGAATGTTCTACTTAAGAGTAGCTATAGTTGTCTCCAGGTTTTCTGATAAGTGGACTAGGGAGACAAAAGGGCTTTGTTTCTTTATTTCTGCTGTTCTTGCTTCCTACAACTCCTCTGACAGCTTTCTTCGACTTGCTAGGACCTAGCAGCCTTCAAAACCTGGTTCAGGTGTCAGCCCTTCACTTCCTGGAAGCTTTAATTACCCTTTGATTGGGTGAAGCTCCCCTCCTCTGCTTCCGTAGCATCCTGGCCAGACCTCGATCTCATCATTTACCACATTATATTGAAATTGTATGTACTTCTGTCTTTCCCACTAGACAGTGAGCTCCTTGGGAGAAGAGACCATGTCCTAATCTTTTTTCTACCCTTTCACACCTAGCATAGTGCTTGCCCCATAAATGTTGGCTGAACTTTCTCAGAGGAACATGCCAGGGAGCCAGTGGTTACTGCTATTGGAAGGCTTCTTCCTGTCTGAGACTGCTGTCTTGTATTCTGGGCCTTGGCGCCTACACCTCTCTGTTGCACTTAGAATCATTTAATGCAATTTAGCAATTAATTACACACTGTATACACTATGTTATTCTCTAATTGCTTCATATGTTAATCTACCACTTACTTCCTCTTCCCTCAGGCATTAAGAGAAGAAATGGCTATGAATGGAAAGTGGAAGATCTAGCTGTAAGACACACCCAGTCGTCCATCAAGTCTGCTTATTGAATGCCCAGGGTATCATGGATGCTACTATTAATCACCAGAGGTGAATGCTAATGAAAAAGTAGCATAATTTACCACAAGCACCTAGAACACTTAGGCACTCAGTGTTTGTTAAATGAATGAGTGATTTAGTGAAAAACAGTAGTGAACTTGATTAGACAGAAATCAGGAGCCCTGGCTTCTAATCAGATCTCTATCGCTTCATGTTGAACTTGAAAAGTCACTTCATCTTTCTGGGACACACTTTCGGGTTCTAAAAAACATGATGAAATCAGACTAGATTATCTTTAAGATCTCTTCCAATTTTAATATGCAATTCTTCCTCCCAATAGTTAGAAGACTCCTCAAGAGTCAACAAGGTAGATATCTCTTAGATTCTCCATAGCACCTAGCACAGTGCTGAACACACAAGAGGACATGAGAAATACTTAAAGTCAGAACCTTCACCAAAATTTAAAAAAAAAAAAAAGCACAACCAATGGATACCAAGTATGCCATGAAACATGCCTCGTCTCTAAAAATGGGACCTAAAAGAAAAGTAGGAGAAAACCTGGAAACCTCTTCTAATTGTTGCATTGCAAAATCATTAAAACATTTATGATTTGAAATCCTAACTTAGGCTCCAGTTGACAATCAAGTGGTTTCCTTTCTTTAATCCAAGGAAAAACTTAAGCACATGCAGAGTACAATTGCAGCTTGATCTTAGACCCTGTTCTCTCTCTCCCTTGGTAATCATCCACACCCACCACTTTATTTACCACCTACTGGGATTGACAAAACATTCATTTAGCTCTCTAGCCAACATCTCTCCTCTGAATTCTGGGGCCATATATCCAACTGCCTATTTGAAATTGCTTAGTCACCTCAAAAGCATCTCAAACACAGTATGTCTGAAACAGAACTGGTGATCTTCTCCCTATAAACCTGGTACTGGTCCACTGTTGGCTAACTCACTGACTGGCACCTCTATCCACCCAGTTCTGCAGGCCATAGATCAAGGAGTCATCCTTGACACCACCCTGTATTTCACTCCCCCCACTCGTCTCTACTCTATCAGTAATCGTGGCAATTTTGACTCCTAATTATCTCTAAAATCAGCCTGCTATTCATTATCTCCACTGTCTCTACCATCTCCTACCTGGACCACTCTACCAGTTTACTGACTTGGCTATCTGATTTAATTTTCCCTCTTCCAATCTAATCTCCAATACTCCTGCAAGTGTCATTAATTCATTTATTCATCAAAAAATATTTATTGAAAAAAGGAAAAAAAGAAGAAAAAATTTATTGAGTGCCTACGAACGATGTGCGAAGCACCGGAGATACAGCAGTGTACAAAACAAGCAAAAATCCCCATTGTCATGGAGTTTACAGTTTAGTAAAAGAGAGGCACACTAAAAGTAATATGTAGTATACATAGTATGGGAGATTTATTTCCAGCATGATAAATTAAGAAAGTTAACACATCTTCTCCCCCCAAAAGCAACTATAAAGCTGGACAAAACTGACAAAAACAGCCCTTCCAGTGTTCTGGAAGGCTACCAAAGACATAACAGGGTGACCAATTATCCTGATTTCCTTGGTACTGTCCCAGTTTTAGCACTGAAAGTCCTGCATCGCAGGAAACTCTTCCCCAGTATGCAAAAAAATCAATTTTCAGCAATGGTTGCTCATGTTTGAGGGAAAGGTACCAAACCCATACTGGTGGCTCCAAAAGCAGGGGCTGAAAGCAATGCTATTTTCAGTGTCCAATGAATATGGCATCGATTATCTATCCGTAGTCACTGTTGCTGTCTTTAACCCTGACCACTGATGTTGGCAACCATGATCCGCTGTTCACAATAGCCCATCATTCATTGTTGTATCACTCAGAGGCATGCAACTTTAAGTTTGTAATTTACATGTATTGCAGTCATGATTTGTAACATTCTGTCTTTGACTTTGCCTGTGGATTAACTGTTGCGATTTGTATGGAGATAGTGGTACTTTAATTTTTAACATTATGAATATTGTGCTCTGAGTGGTCAGATAAAGAAAATGAATACAATCACAATACCAACTCCAGCTTGACCCAGAAATCACCCAAAAAGAAAACTAAATAAATGACTATGTTATTTCGATGACAGATAGAAGGGCACATACAACTGGCTTAGGGAGGTAAACAACCAAGACAGAACATAACTGCGCAATAAACTGAAAAGAATTTGAGACTGGGCATGGCAGAGAACAGGATGTGTAAGCATATATGGAGATTGAATCTCACAAGTGAAGTATAAGACAGATAAGTGCTTATAAATCAATCAGATGCTTTAGGTCTTCCAGAAAGACACTAATGTTCAGCTGAAACTGGTGGCCACTGATTTACCCTAGATACACCATACCAACAAACATGCATTATTCTATCTTTCTCTTCATTGCTCTTTGAATAAAGTTACATTTCCTCATTCCAAGATAGCAACTAAAATGTCCTGTGGGTGAACAAAAGGGGAAATTTTGGTACAAGATGGGTTGGCCCCTAGCAGTGTGGAGTTGATTTTGTCAGATCTTACCAAGGATCATGCTTTCTACAGTAAATCAAATGATGTGTCCAATCATGGCAACTGAAAAATGTTCCTCCTAGCTTTTAGGTACTTTGATTTAAAAAGGAGAATTTCAAATCATCTTCTTGATTTCTTTGACGATCATAGTGAAGCTGCAAAAAGTATAAAACTAAAGATTGTTGATATCTTATCAACTTTGCTCATCGTTCTGCATGTTCAGTAGACAGTGCCAATGTAAATTTTGGAAATCAGATGGCTTTAGAACTCAAAATAAAATGTCACCCAGTAAAGGGCAGTCAAATTAAACAGTGCTTCCTCAATTTCTTATGAAAACTCTAACTTATTTGGAATCCAATTTTGATTTCACAATTTCAAGTCACCTCTGTACTTTTTTTCCCCTGAGAACATTTTTCCTGAGAAAAAAGGGTTAAGTTTTGATGACATCCAGAATCCTTCATGATGAGTAAAATTTACGGGCATTTTAAGCATGGATAAGCCTATACAATGAATTTATAGGTGCAAAGGACCTGATTGGCAAACAGCTAGTCTAACAAAGGTATCTTGAAGATAACAAAGTGAATGAATGTACATTTTTGGAGAACTGGAAACTAATTCCTGCAAGTCTAGAAACCTGATGTTTCTACTTAGTAAAATCTATGTATTCTGTGCTCAACACTTCTGTTGAGAAGATATTTTAGCTCTTACATTTAAGTCTTTGATCAATTTTTGGTTAATTTTTGAATATGGTGGGAGGTAGGGTTTCAACTTTATCCTTTTGCACATGGATATCCAGTTGTCCCAGCACCATTTGTTGAAAACACCATTCTTTCCCGATTGAATGGTCTTGGCACCCTTGTTGACAATCAGTTGACCATAAATGTAAGAGTTTATTTCTGGACTCTCAATGCTCTTCCATTGATCACACTGTCTTGATTATTATAGCTTTGCAGAAAGTTTTGAAATTAGGAAATGTGAATCCTCCAAATTTGTTCTTCCTTTGCAAGGTCGTTTTGGCTATTCTGGGTCCTTTGAATTTACAGATGAATTTTAGGATCAGCTTATCAAATTCTGCAACAAAACCAGCTGGGTTCTTGATAAAGGATTGAGTTGAATCTGTAGATCAGTTTGGAAAGTATTGTCATCTTTGCAATATTAAGTCTTCCGATCATGAATGTGGGATGATTTTTTTTGAAAGTGTTCAAATTTATTTAAATATTTCATTAAGCAGATTTTTAGGGATGATTTTTAATATTTTAGGTTTTTAATTTCTTTTATCAGTATTTTGTAGTTTGCAGTGTACAAGTCAGCACATCTTTTGTTAAATTTATTCCTAAGTAAATTTATTCCTATTTCTCCTTGATGCCATTGTAAATGGAATCATTTTTTTAAATTGAAGTATAGTTGATTTACAATGTTGTGTTAATTTCTGCTGTACAGCAAAGTGATTCGGTCATACGTATATATACATTCTTTTTCATATTTTTTTCATTATGGTTTATCACAGGATATTGAATATATTTCCCTGTGCTATACAGTAGGACCTTGTTGTTTATCCATTCTATATATAATAGTTTTCATCTGCTGGAATCATTTTCTTAATTTCATTTTCAATTTGTTCATTGCTAGTGTATAGAAATACAAGTGATTTTTGTATTTTGGTCCTGTGTCCATGACCTTGCTGAACTCATTTATTATATCTAGTAGATTCTTAGTGTATTCCTTAGGATTTGCTATATACAAGATCATGTTATCTGCAAATAGAGATAATATTATTTACTTTTTCATTTCCAATCTGGATGCCTTTTTTTTTTCTTGCCAAAGCCCTAGTTAGAACCACCAGTACAATGTTGAATAGAAGAGACGTTGTTTAGGGATAAAAACTTGCAACTAGTAGGTAAATAAATCCTGGAAATCTAATACACAGTGTAGTGAATATAGACAACAGTATTGTATTATGATTATCAAACATGCAAAGAGACTAGATCTTAATTATTCCCACCACAAAAAAAGAAATGATAATTATGTGATGTGATGGAGGTGCTAACTATCCCTACAATGAGAATCATATTACAATATATAAATGTATCAAAACAAAATGTTGCATACCTTAAATTCACACAATGTTATATGTCAAATATATTTCAATAAAAAATGTTGAATACAAGTGACTAGAGCAGACATCCATGTTTCATTCCTGATCTTAGGGAAAAACTTTCACCATTAAGTTTAATGTTAGTTGTGGGTTTTTTCAAAGACGTCCTTCATCAGGTTGAGAAAGTTTCCTTCAATTCTTAGTTTATGGAGCGTTTTTATCATTAAGGGATGGTGAATTTCGTCAAATACTTTTTCTGCATCTATTGAGATGATCATGTGAGCTTTGTCCTTTATTCTATTTATATGGTGCATTACATTAATTGATTTTTGGTTGTTAAAACATCCTTGGAATCCTAAGATGAATCCCACTTGGTCATGGTGTATAATTATTTTTGTATGTTGCTGGATTCAGTGTGCCAGTATTTGGTTGAGGATTTTTGTTTCTGTTTTCATAAGATATATTGGTCTTTAGCTTTCTTTACTTGCTATGTTTTTGTCTGATTTTGGTGGCAAAGTAATACTGGCCTCATAAAATGAGTTAGGAAGTGTTCCCTCCTCTTCTATTTTTTAGAAGAGTTTATGAAAAAGTGCTATTAATTCTTCTTTAAATATTTGGTAGAATTCACCAGTGAAGTCTTTAAATCCTTAGTTTTGTTTTGTTTTGTTTTTTTCCTTGTGGGTAGTTTTAAAATTACTAATTCAGTCTCTCTGCTTATATAGTTCTATTCATAATTTTCTATTTCCTTTTCTGTCCGGTATGGTAGTTTGTGTCTTTGTTCATTTTGTCTGTTATCTAATTTGTTATATAGTTGTTCATAGTATACATTTATAATCCTTTTTATTTCTGCAAGGTTGGTAGTAATGTCCTCTATTTCATTCCTGTTTTTAGTAAATTGAGTCTTCTCTTTTTTTTCCTGGTTAATCTAGTTAAATGTTTTTCAATTTTCTTGAACTTTTCAAAGAACCAACTTTTTGTTTCATTAATTTTCTCTATTCTTTTCCTATTCTCTACTTTATTAATTTCCACTCTAATCTTTATTATTTCCTTCTAATTGGTTTGGGTTTAGTTCTTTTTTGTTTGTTTGTTTTAAGTTCCTTAAGGTGGAAAGGTAGGTTATTGATTTGAATCTTCTTTTTTTTTTAATAGATCTTTTTTTTTTTAAAGGAATTCCTTTATTTTTATTATTTATTTATTTTTAGCTGTGTTGGGTCTTCGTTTCTGTGCAACGGCTTTCTCTAGTTGCGGCAAGCGGGGGCCACTCTTCATCGCGGTGCGCGGGCCTCTCTCTATCGCGGCCTCTGTTGTTGCGGAGCACAGCCTCCAGACGCGCAGAGCTCAGTAGTTGTGGCTCACGGACCTAGTTGCTCCGCGGCATGTGGGATCTTCCCAGAGCAGGGATCGAACCCGCGTCCCCTGCATTGGCAAGCTGACGCTCAACCACTGTGCCACCAGGGAAGCCCTCTTTCTTCTTTTTTTTTTCTTTCTTCTTTTTTAATGTAGGTGTTTACAGCTATACATTTCCCTGTAAACACTACTTTAGTTGGATCCCATAAATTTTGTTTGTTGTGCCTACAGTTTCATTTATCTCAAAATATTCTGTAATCACTCTTGTGATTTCTTTGGCTCATTGTTTATTCAGGAATATGTTGTTTAATTTCCACATATTTGTGAATTTCCCAGTATCTTTATGTTATTAATTTCTAATTTTACTCCACTGTGATCGGATAACATTGTACGGTTTCAATTCTTTTAAATATATTGAGGCTTATGATATTGCCTAATATATAGTCTATCCTGAAAAATGTCCCATGTGTACTTGAGAAGAATGTATATTCTGCTTTTATTTTGTGGAGATAGATAGATAGATAGATAGATAGATAGATAGATAGATAGGTAGGTAGATAGATAGATAGATAGGTAGATATACATATATATCTGTATCTCTATAGCAATACATATATATCTATTAGTTCTAGTTGGTTTATAGTGTTCTTTAACACTTCTGTTTCCTATATGCACTCCTATGTTTACTGCAGCATTATTTACGATAGCCAAGATATAGAAGCCACCTAAGTGCCCATCAATAGATGAATGGATAAAGAAGATATATGGAATGGAATATTACTCAGCCATAAAAAAGAATAAAATCTTGCCATTTGTGACAACATGAAGGGACTTAGAAGGTATTATGCTAAATGAAATAAGTCAGAGAAAGACAAATACTGTATGATTTCACTTATATGTGGAATCTAAAAAACAAAACCAATGAACAAACATAACAAAACAGAAATAGAGATACGGATGTGGGGGACAAACAGGTGGTTTCCAGAGGAGATGGGGGTCGGGGGAGGAGAGAAATAGGTGAGGGAGATTAAGAGGTACAAACTTCCAGTTGCAAAATAAATGAGTCACAGGGATGAAATGTACAGTGTGGGGAATATATTCAATAATAATGCAATACCTTTGTATGGTGACAGATGGTAACTTGACTTATCATGGTGATCATTTTGAAATGTATAGAAATATCAAATCACTAGGTTGTGTAACAAGAACTAGTATAGTGTTGTAGGTCAATTATACTTCAAAAACAAACAAACAAACTCATAGAAAAAGAGATCAGATTTGTGGTTACCCTAGACAAGGGGTAGGGGGAAGAGAAATTGGATGAAGGTGGTCCAAAAGGTACAAACTTCCAGTTATAAGATAAACAAGTACCAGTGATGTAATGTACAACATGATCAATAGAATTAACATTGCTGTATGTTATATATGAAAGCTGTTAAGAGGGTAAATCCTAAGAGTTCTGATCACAAGGAAAAAGCATTGTTTTTCTATTTCTTTAATGTTGTATCTATATGAGACGATGGATGTTCACTAAACTTACTGTGGTCATCATTTCATGACGTACGTAAGTCACATCATTATGCTGTACACTTTAAACTTATACAGTGAGAAATGTCAATTATATCTCAATAAAACTGGAAGAAAAAAAAGACTATTTCCTTTTCATCTTCTGCATAGTTTTTCTATCCATTATCAAAAGTGAGGTATTGAAATCTTCAATTATTATTGTTGAATTGTCTAATTTCTTGTTTCACTTATGGCAGTTTTTGCTTCATGTATTTTGGGGCTCTGTAGTAGGTGTATATGTTTATACTTCATATATGATTTTTTTTTAATTTTATTTATCTTTGGCTTCATTGGGTCTTTGTTGCTGCGCACGGGCTTTCTCTAGTCGCGGCGAGCAGGGGCTACTCTTCATTGCAGTGCGCGGGCTTCTCCTTGCAGTGGCTTCTCCTGTTGCAGAGCATGAGCTCTAGGCATGCGGGCTTCAGTAGTTGTGGCACGCGGGCTCTAGAGCGCAGGATTAGTAGTTGTGGTGCAAAGACTTAGTTGCTCCGCAGCATGTGGGATCTTCCCGGACCAGGGCTCAAACCCGTGTCCCCTGCATTGGCAGGCAGATTCTCAACCACTGTGCCACCAGGGAAGCCCTTCATATATGATCTTGATGGAATGACTCTTTTATCGATATAAAATGTCCTTCTTTGTGTCTAGTAATGATTTTGTCTTGGTGTCTACTTTGTCTGATATTAGTATAGCCACTCCAGCTTTCTTATGGTTGCTATTTGCATGATGTATCTTTTTCCATCCTTTGACTTTTATCATATTTGTATCTTTAAATCCAAAGTGTGACTCCTCTAGTAGGCAGCATATAGTAGGATCTTGTTTTCGTTTATCAAGACTGACATTCTCTGCCTTTTGATTGGCTTGTTTAATCCATTCACTTTTGATTTTATTATTGATATAGTTGGACTTTCATTGATATTTCCGGTTTTGTTTACTATATACATTTGACCTTTGAACAACATGGGTTTGAACTGTGTGGGTCCACTTATACAAGGATTTTTTCAATAAACGCATATACTACAGTACTACACAATCCCTGGTTGGTTGAATCCGCCGATGCAGAACTGTGGATACAGAGGAACTGCACATATGGAGGGCTGACTATAAATTATACTCGGATTTTCAACTGCAGAGGTGGGAGAGTTGGCGCCCCATGTTGTTCAAGGGTCAACTGTAACCTCATGCCTTTTATATTCCTCTATTCTTCCTTTACTACTTTCTTCTGCATTAAGTATTTTCTAGTGTTAACAATTTAATACTTTTAATGATTTTTTTATTCTGCTTTTAAAGTTGCTTTCTTAGTGGTTGCTCTAGGGCTTCTCATATACATCTGAACTTACCAGAATCTACTTTACATTTATACTAACTTAATTCCAGCAACATATAGAAGTATTATACTCCTATATGGCTCTGTTCCCTCTTCCCCATTTTGTGCTATTATTGTTATACATATCACATCTATATATGTTGCAAACCCAAACATGCAATGTTACAATTATTACTTTATATAATTTTATGTCTAGTATAGAAGCTGAGAAAAGAAAAGAGACAGGGACTACCCTGGTGGTCCAGTGGTTAAGACTGCGCTCCCAATGCAGGGGGCCTGGGTTTGATCCCTGGTCAGGGAACTAGATCCCACATGCCGCAACTAAGAGCCTGCATGCCGCAACTAAAAAAAGATCCTAAAAAAAGATCCAACATGTGGCAACTAAGACCAGGCACAGCCAAATTAATTAATTAATTAATATTTTAAAAAGAAAAGAGACAAAGTATATATTTATAGAGTTTGTTACATTTACCTTCTTATTTGCTGTTTCTAGTCCTCTTCATTTGTTCTGTGGATTTGAGTAACCACCTGGTATCATTTCCTAACCCCAATACAACTTGCCCCAGCCCACCTCCTTTGTGCTCTTATTGTCAAATGTATTACGTTTTTACATGTTACAGGCACAACAATACAATTATACACATATTGCTTAATACAGTTGCTTTTTAAATTAATGAAGAGAAGAAAGGAGATGAAATATGGATTTGTACTGTCTTTTATAGTTACTTAATTACCTTTACTAGGGCTCTTTTTTTTTTTTTCATGTAGATTCAGATTACCTTCTGGGGTCACTTGCTTTCAGTCCGAAGAACTTCCTTTAGTATTTCTTGTAAGGTGAGCCTGCTAGACTATATCCTAAGTGATAAAACAAAACAAATTTGATAGAATTGAACATTTCTCTGGCCATAACGGAATAAAACTAGAAACCAAGATAACAACAACAAAAAAAAAACTTCCAAGCTCTTAGAAATTCAGCAACAGATTTCCCTATAATCCATGAGTCAGAGAAAATCTGAAGGTAAATTAGAAGATATTTTAAATGAATTACAATGAAAAATACAATGTATCAAAATCTGTGGGATGTAGCTAAAGCAGGCTAAAAAAGAAACACCTCTTCAAGTCTTTTCTCCATTTTTCTGCCGCCTTCATAATTATTTGTACAAATTCTTTATATATTTTGGATAAAAGCAAGCCCTTTGTCAGTTATATAATATACAAACATCATTTCCCACTTTGTGCTTTGCTTTTTACTCTCTTAATCAACAGAATCTCTTAAATTTAATGTAGTCCAGTTTATGAACTTTTTCCTTTTTAAAAAATATTTTGGGGCTTCCCTGGTGGCGCAGTGGTTGAGAATCTGCCTGCCAATGCAGGGGACACGGGTTCGAGCCCTGGTCTGGGAAGATCCCACATGCCGCGGAGCAACTAGGCCCGTGAGCCACAACTACTGAGCCTGCACGTCTGGAGCCTGTGCTCCGCAACAAGAGAGGCCGCGACAGTGAGAGGCCCGCGCACCGCAATGAAGAGTGGCCCCCGCTTGCCACAACTAGAGAAAGCCCTCGCACAGAAACGAAGACCCAACACAGCCATAAATAAATAAAAAATAAATAAATAAATAAAAAATTTAAAAAAATATTTTGTAAAACTTTACTTGGTAAAACTTTTTGTGAAATTTATTTTATAAAATAATTTGTAAATTTAATTTTATACATTAATAATGATTTCTAAAAAATAACATGAAAATCAAAGTTCAGTGTCTGTAAAGTTTTATGTGAACAGAGGCACACCTATTCCTTTCCACATTGTTTATTTTATGGTTAATGCCTTTGGTCTTCTTCAAGAAATCACTAATTTTGCCAAGGTCATAAAGATATTCTTCTTTGCTTTCTTGTAGAAGTTTTGTTGATGTATCATTCTCATTTAGATCCACAATATGTCTGGACTATTCTTGACCCTTTGCTTTTCCATATAAATATTATAATCAATGTGTCAATTTCTTAGTGGAATAAAAGCAACCTGTTGGGATTTTGATTACATTGAGTTTATGGATCAATTTGGGGGGAATTGACATCTTTACCATATTGAGTTTTGTAATCCATAAACAAGGTATATCACTCTATTTTTTATCTTTTAAAAAATTTTCTCAATATTTTTTAGTTTTCAGTTTAAAGCTCTTGGGCATCTTTTGTTAGATTTATTCCTAGTTGTTTGATGTTGTTGATACTAATGTAAACGGTATCTTTAAAAATTTCATTTCATATTTACTTGATGCTATTATATAGAAATACTCTTGATTTTTTATATTTTTTAGATATAAACTATCAAGTAGCTTTGCTAAATTTGCTTATTAATTCTAATAGATTTTCTGCAGATTCTTTTGGAGTTTTTGTTTTTTAGTGCAACTCATGTTGTTGTAAATAATGACAGTTTTCTTCTTCCTTTCCTACCATATACTTTTTTTAAAATTAATTAATTTATTTATTTATTTTTTGGCTGTGTTGGGTCTTCGTTTCTGTGCGAGGGCTTTCTCTAGTTGTGGCAAGCGGGGGCCGCTCTTCATTGCGGTGCGCGAGCCTCTCACTGTCGCGGCCTCTCCCGTCGCGGAGCACAGGCTCCAGACGCGCAGGCTCAGTAGTTGTGGCTCACGGGCCTAGTTGCTCTGCGGCATGTGGGATCTTCCCAGACCAGGGCTCGAACCCATGTGCCCTGCATTGGCAGGCAGATTCTCAACCACTGCGCCACCAGGGAAGCCCCATACACTCTTTATTGCTTTTTCCTGTGTTATTGCCACTGGACTCCAGGCTTTGTTGAATAGAAGTCGTGATAACAGACTTCCTTGTCTCAGTCCTGATCTCAGGGAGAAAATTTTCAATAATTCATCATTAAGCATCATGTTTGATCTAGGGGTTTTTTTTGTAGGTACACTTTATATGATTAAAAGAGTTCCTTTCTATTACTAATGTGCTATGAGTGGTTTTTTCCTAATCATGAATGAATGTTGTATTTTTAAAGATTTGCTCTCCATCTATCAGATTGTTCTTACTGTGGCTGTGGATTTGTCTATTTCACCTTTTAGTTCCAACAATTTTTGCTTTTTATCTATTATGGGTGCATATGGCTTTAGAATTTGTAATATTCTCCTAGTCATTTGATTCTTTTATTTTTACAAAATATTCTTCTCTATCTCTGATCATGCTTTGTCTGGTATTAGTACAGCTCCATCAGCTTTCTAGTTGTTAGTGACTGCAGGATATATCTTTTTTCATTCTTTAACTTTCAATTTATATTTAAGGTGTATCTTTTGTAAGCTGTATGTAGTTGAGTTTTATTTTTATCCAGTCTGACAATTTTGACCTTTTGATTGGTATATTTAGTCCATTCACTTTTTAAAGATTATTGAGATATAATTCACATACTACACAATTCACCCATTTAAACTGTACAATTCAATGGCTTTTAGTATATTCATAGAGTTGTGCAACCATTACCACAATCAATTTTTGAACATTTTCATCACTGGTCCACTCAATTTTAATGAAATTAGAAATATGTTTGGATTTTTACCTCCCACTGTTTTTCTTCTGTTTGATTCAGCTGTTTTATGTTCCCTTCTCTTTCCTTTTTTGCTTTCTTTTACATCAATCTTTGTTGTTGTTATTCAGATTTTCTCTTCTATTAGCTTGTTGCTAGTACATTCTTTTTTTTTTTTTTTGGCTGCATTGGGTCAAAGGAATTGAAATCAGTGTCTCCAAGAGATAGTTACAACCCCATGTTCATTGCAGCATTACTCACAATAGCCAAGATAAGGAAACAACCTGAATGTCCTTCATCAGGTGAATGGATAAACAAAATGTCACATTTTCCTTATCCATTCATTGGATATTCATTGAAATGGAATATCATTTAGCCATAAAAAGAAGGAAATCCTGCCATTTTCAACAACATGGATAAATCTGGAGGGCATTATGCTAAGTGAAATAAGCCAGACAGAGAAAGACAAATATTGTATGGTATCACTTACATATGGAATCTTTTTTTTAATAGATCTTTATTGGAGTATAATTGCTTCACAATACCGTGTTAGTTTCTGTTGCACAACAAAGCGAATCAGCCATATGTATACACATGTCCCCATATCCCCTCCTTCTTGAGCCTCCCTCCCACCCTCCCTATCCCTACCCTCTAGGTCAGCACAAAGCACAGAGCCGATCTCCCTGTGCTATGCTGCTGGTTTCCACCAGCCAACTATTTTACATTCGGTAGTGTATATATGTCGGAATCTTTTTTAAAAATCTGATTTCAAAGAAACAGAAAACAGAATGGTGGTTGCCAAAGCTTTGCAGGAGGGAAAAATGGGGTGATACAAGTCAAAGGGTACATATTTTCAGTTATAAGAAGAATACATTCTGGGGATCTAATATAGAGCATGGTTACTATAGTTAATAATACAATATTGTACACTTGAAAGACGCTGAGAGCATTGTCACCACACACACAAAAAAAGGTAACTGTGATAACTATGTAAAGTGAAGGGATGTGTTAATTATCTTGATCTTGGTGTCATTCTACAATGATATATATGTATATATATATATATATAAAATCATCACATTCTACACTTTATTTTTTTATAAATTTATTTATTTATTTATTTATTTATTTTTGGCTGCGTTGGGTCTTGGTTGCTTGTGCACGGGCTTTCTCTAGTTGTGGCGAGTGGGGGGGCTACTCTTCGTTGCGGTGCGTGGGCTTCTCATTGCAGTGGCTTCTCTTGTTGCGGAGTACGGGCTCTAGGCATACGGGCTTCAGTAGTTGTGGCTCGCGGGCTCTAGAGCACAGGCTCAGTAGTTGTGGTGCACGGGCTTAGTTGCTCTGCAGCATGTGGGATCTTCCCGGACCAGGGCTCAAACCCATGTCCCCTGCATTGGCAGGTGGATTCTTAACCACTGGACCACCAGGGAAGTCCCCCCTTGTACATTCTTTTGTCATTCTTTTAGTGGTTGCCTTAGAGGTTACACATACATCCTTGACTTATTGCAGCCTAATACAAATTATTTCTTTTCTACTTTACCAATAATGTTATAATCTGAAGGTTCTTTAACTCCATTTACACTCCCGTTTTGCATTATTGTATTCATACTTTAAAAAAGGAACTTAATTAATACACATAATTGCAAATTTCAGAGATAGGCTAACTTCAGGTATGGGTGGATCCAGGATCTTAAATCCAAAATAAACTTCTGTCCATCTATCATCTCTGATTCCTTCTGTTCTGGATTCATTTCAGATAGGCCATCCCACTGTTATATTAAGCCTTGGAATCTCAAGGCTTGCAACCTGCTGCTTAGCAACCCCAGTGGAAAAAAATGCCTATACCATAATACTTCCAGCTAAAGTTTCAGGGTTGGTGCTTGCTGGTTTGTTATGGGTTCCTTTTTGGTCATATACCCCTCACTCAACCAATCATCATGGTATTTTATTGGCCACATCTGTATGACATGCCTAACCCTGAAGTTAGAGATTGGAATGAACCCCACCCAAACTCCATGGTGTTGTTATGCATTTTGTTTATTTTTTTAAAATATTTATTATTTATTTATTTTATCTATTTTGGGCTGCGTCATGTCTTAGTTGCGAAATGTGGAATCTTCGTTGAGGCATGTGGGATCTTTCATTGTGGCAGGTAGGTTTCTCTCTAGTTGTGGCACGCAGGCTCCAGGGCGCGTGGGGTCTGTAGTTGTGGTGCTGGGATTCCAGAGCCCATGGGCTCTGTAGTTTGCCACACTCAGGCTCTAGTTGAGGCACATGAGCTCAGTAGCTGAGGCGCGTGGGCTTAGTTGCCCTGCGACATGTAGGATCTTAGTTCCCTGACCAGGAATTGAACCTGTGTCCCCTGCATTGCAAGGTGGATTCTTTACCACTGGACCACCAGGGAAGTTCCTGTCATGCATTTTAATTCTCTATATATTTTAAACCATACTAAGCATTACTGTTACTGTTTTGTACAATTAAATCGATCTGTTTTTACTCACATATTTACTTGTCCATAGCTCTTCATTCTTTCCTGTGTTTTTAGTATCCATCTGAGATTGTTTCCTTCTGCCTAAAGAATTCCCTTTAGTGTAGGCTTGCTGACTATAAATTCACTCAGATTTTGTTTGTCTGACATAAGTATGGCACCTTCATTTTTCAAGAATATTTTCACTGGTTGTGGATTTTTGCTTTTGCAAGTCATTTTCTTTTACACTATAATAACACCACTGTGTTTTGGCTTCTATGGTTTCTGCTGAGAAGTCAGGGGTTTTTTTAAATGCAATATTTTATTTGCAAATTGTATAATTAAAATGGCATGGTGTTTACACTTTTTCATGCACCACCAATTTGGAAGTGAAACTTTCCCCTCAAAATGTGTTATTTATTTATTTACTTATTTATTTTTGGCTGTGTTGGGTCTTCGTTTCTGTGCGAGGGCTTTCTCTAGCTGCGGCAAGCGGGGGCCACTCTTCATCGCGGTGTGCGGGCCTCTCACTATCGTGGCCTCTCTTGTTGCGGAGCACAGGCTCCAGACGCGCAGGCTCAGTAGTTGTGGCTCACGGGCCTAGTTGCTCCGCGGCATGTGGGATCCTCCCAGACCAGGGCTCGAACCCATGTCCCCTGCATTGGCAGGCAGATTCTCAACCACTGCGCCACCAGGGAAGCCCCCTTAAAATGTATTATTGTTTATAAATGCACTCAGGCTTGAATATCTGTATTTTTTTAAGTGTCATATAGTACGTTGCTTTCGCGTGTTGGGGCAATATACTTCCATTTATAGAGATTTGAATTTATAAATCCAATTTTTCAAGTTCTTTGAAATGAAATGCTTTAAGTATGTATCTCTAAATGCACTGTGTGTGTCTCTGTGTATGTTTGTTTTATTCAGTTTTTTCTTAGATGTCTTCTTCTGACCTCAGATTTTGCTTGCTCAAAAGCATCATCTACCATTTCATTGTCAACTTTCCACATCACAACTCATCCAGTCACCCAGGACTGAAACTTGGAAATCATCTTGGAATCCTTCCCTTCCTCCATCTATTTATATTATATCAAAGAATAAAGGAAGCAGGCAACAGCAATACATCAGGAGAGATGCTTATGTTTTAACTATTTATATTGAAATGTGTAGAATGGGACTATGTAATAAAGCAAACGACGTAAGATGTGAATGTAAATCGGTATTTCGAATTGTCTTCTTGAGAATTAGAAAAACTTTTGCCTGACTTTCTGTTGCATCTGATTAGAGTGTCTCAGTCTTCACCTTGAAATAGAGATGAAGATGTGCTTATATTGGGAGGATGGGAAACCTCTGCTCTGCCGTTTTCTTTGTTTGTGCTTGCATTATTAGCATTCACTTCAACCCATGGCTTCTTTGCAAAGATCTTCTGAAACAGTTTGTCCACATATTAAAGTTGGTTTAGCTCAAATTAGGTAACATTATGCATAAACATATTTAACCCTCCACAGGTAAACTGCAAAATTAAAAGGCTAAGAAATGCGGGAGAGCACCGCTGCAAGTCATTTGCTTTGTGGAACTCCCTTCTTACCCACGAATCTTCCAGGCCTTGTTTGTGACCAGCTGATATATGGATCCAGGGAAGGTGCTGATGTCAGTTTGCATATTAAACATTAGTGAAGCTGACTTTTAGAAATTTCTTTGGATTAAAAACTATTGTTACAAGTTCTAATATTCTCTTACAGTACCCAATGGAGTATCTTGCACCTCCCCTAGGGATATACACCCCACTGGGGATCATTACAATCTACTGTCCTGTAATGATGACTCATAAATAGCAGAGAGGAACCTCACCACAGTCAGGCAAATGACAGTCTGTATTTTTCTTCCTCCTTCCTATCTCAACCCTAAAGTTCTCATTGCAGAAGAGGGAAGAGAGACAAGAGAGAAGGAAACCCCCTACTCTGCTCTAGACCCATGTTGGGAACTCTGCCCTGAGAAAAGAGCTTTGAATGAAATCAAAGGCTAAAGCTTAGAAATCAGCATGACTGAATCTTAATTACTAAAATGAAACTCTGCTACTCATTGAAGGGGTTAGAAACTGGTAGGATTGGACCAAGATGTCATTGAGACAAGTAAAAAGTGGGAAAGGGAAGTTCAACCCAGTAGAATGCTCACCACATAAAAGAAAAAAAAATCCTAAGGAAATGTCATATTTTGAGACTTCAGAGGTATCCAGTTGTGGACAAGTCCAAAAAGCAGAGAATGAAGGAACTACGGAGAAAACTGGGCCAGGCTAGTGAAAGGAGGCACGGAAGCAGTATCACTGTAGGGTGTGACACAGGCCTTCCAGATGGAGCGTGTAGATAGTCTTGCCAAGAGCCATGGCCAGCTTCGCATAAATGAGTGGTGGGGGTCATCTAACATCCCAAGCACAACTTCAAAGGTGGGGACATATTGGTTTGGATCTGGGCTCTGCCATTTCCACTTTAAGCATGTTGCTTATCCTCCTTAAGCCTCAATTTCCCCAGCTGTAAAATGGGAACGATAATAGTACTGGTTTTATAGGGTTGCTATTGGGGTAAATAAAGGTAAACTGGCACATAGTAAGTGCTCCAATAAATGGCGTGGTGATGACGATGATGGCCCTAACTGCTCTTTCTAGCTGGGGAGTTCCCTCTTGGCACTGAGCAGTGTCAGCCTGGAGGATGGGATGATGCAGGCAAAATGAAGCTGTTCTTCCTTTTTGTGTGTGATTATTCTCAGGTTTTTTTGTTCTACTGTGTTGCTGAAGTTTCTCAAGTGGACTCCAGAGCTCTCCCAGAGCTGTTTTTGTTTGTGATTAGCTGTCTAACTGTTGATCTGTACGGGAGGATGGATCCGGGGGTCTCCTACTCCACCACCTTGATTCTTTATTACAGCTTCCAAGTCGCTGGTGAAATTCTCCATCTTATCATCTATTTTCTCTCACACATTAATCACCGTTATTTTAGAGTCCTTGTCTGTTAACTCAAATTTGTAGATCCTCTGTGGGTCTGTTTTGACAGTCTGTTTTTTTCTCATGGCACACTTAATAATTTTTAGTTAAATGCTGGACATTGTATATAAAAACTGTAGAGACTCTGACTCCTGCTGATGTTCTTTTCCTTCAGAAAGTGTCCATCCTCTTCTCTGCTAGGCAGATAGAATGGATAATCAATCATTTTAGCCCAAGCAGAGACTGAGCTGATTAAGGGTGGTTTGCAGTTTGCTAATGCTTTGGTTCTCCCTTGTTTCTAGAGCATAGTCCTCCAGGGCCTGCGACGTTAACCAGGGCCCTCCCCCTGGATAGTCCTTAATGCTGATCTTTGCCTCTTGAGAACCAGGGGACTCTAGAAAACTCTGCTTTGATTTTAAGAGGTTTTTCTCTTTTTAGCTTCTCACCCCGTGTGGCATTCTCTTCAATGGTCTTCACACTTTCACTCTTTTTTCCCCCACCCAATTTATTCGCCACCTTGCTTCCAGATTGATTATAAAATAAACACTTATGTCATCACGTGATTCCCCTGCTTAAAATCAAACACTTCTATAACCTTAGCATAGTTTACAAGGTTCTTCATGATTGTGATCCGGATTACTGTTTCCACCTTCGTAAAAAGGTATTCCTCTGCTTTCACTCTCTAGTCTATCTGTACCACATTATTCATATTTCCTGAAATAATCCAGCTTTCTTTTCCTTCCTGGCTTTTGAACGTGTTAGTCTCTCTGCTGTGAATCCATGTCCCTACCCTTTTCTCCAAACTTATTACTTATCCCTTAAAATTCAATTCGTATGTCAATTCCTGGAAGATTTCTATGGCCCTGCCTTCCCTACCTCTGCTCGCCCCACTGTGCATCCTTAATTGGGTTAAGGTTAGTTTTCTCTCCTCTGTGTTTCACAGAACTCAGTGGTTTACCTTTATCATAGCACTTTTCACATTGCAATATAAATACCTTCTCAACTGTCTTTCTCATTTGACTATAAACTCCATGAGGGCAAGAACGCTGCCCATCATGTTTACCACCATAGTCTCAAAGCTTAACCCATATGGTACTCAGTTAAGGTTTACTGATTGAATGAGTGAGTGAATGAAAACTGGAAGGCAAGGACACATACATATGCAAGGAAAAATATACAAGAGGGTGTCACAGTTCATGATGAATAATGACAAGAAGGGGCTCTAATGAGCTGAGACTTGCAATAAATGTTGAAAACAACAACAAAAAAACAAAGAAACAAAAAACCCCTCTTAGGGAATTTATAGTCAGAGAAGAAGGAGAAGGAAGATTAAGAAAGGTATACACCTGGTGCTTAGGGCTAATGTTGCAATTTGATGGATGACGTAGAAGAGGAATACCTCTTCAACTCTTACTGTGGTTCTTTCTTCTCTGATTGAGGAATTGTTGGAGAAAAGAGGTGTTCAGCAGGAGTGGAAGTAGGCAAAGTAGCTTGGAGGAATAAATGTGGACATTAGAACTAGACAACAGTGTGATGAATCCTGACTCTGACATTTACTACTGTGTGGCCTTGGTTGAGTCAGATAAATAATTCTCAGAGCCTCAGTTTTTCCCATATGTAAAATGAGGATATACCTAGTGGGCAAGGTAAGAGTCTGAATAATAAATGTTATCTGTTTGATGCTTAATATACTATAGAGCTTTCCCCCCAAAGAGAAGAAGGTAGATTCCTTAAAAATAATTTGTTATTAATACAAGGGTTAATTCTAGCAAGGATTATTAAAGGAAAATGTTTTTGAGTTTTTTTTTTCCCGTTCGGCTTGTGGGATCTTAGTTTCCCGACCAGGGATTGAAACTTGGCAGTGAAAGCGCCAAGTCCTAACCACTGGACTGCCAGGGAATTCCCTGTTTTTGAATATTTGGATAAAGAAGGGACCAACTGATATGATATGTTTATATATAATTTGATTATATTTATATACAGGAGAGGAGAGGAGGATATATCTATATATTGATAGATACAGATACAGATATCAAACTAACTTCATTTCTTTCTTTGATAGCGTAATTTAGGCAGGTTGAATCGGATTACCAAATTGGTTGATCATAAAATGTAGACATACAGCCTCTCTAGACTTCAGCAAGGCGTTTGACAAAGGCTCTTTAACAAGTGGAGAAATATGGGCGGACTGTTTTTTTAAGTGTGGTAAAATATACTGTGATACTGTGATTTAAAATAAAAAATATGTATTCGGTCTTCATCCCCATCTCTGGCACAGAGCTCCTAAAACCCTTGGAACTTCCTAAGTGATGAGAGCCATAAAGGTGTCTTTTGTATGTTAATGAGTGAATTTGGAACTCACCTAAGGATGGGGACGGGTTGTCAGAGGAACCAACCAGGATTAGAGGGTTGGAACTTTCAGTCCCACCCCCTGATTTCTGGGGAGGGGAGAGGAAGGATGTTTCTAGTGGTTTGGCACAGGGTTCTTTCTGCACCCCTCCTCTGTTCATCGGTCTTCTCAAGAAAATATAGAGAGCATGACCGGCTCCTTGTATTTCAGTAAATGCAAACCTGGGGGAATGATAACTATATTAGATAGCAAGATTAGAACTCAAAGAGGTACTGACAAGTTACAGAGACTGAATGAATCAAGAAAGATGAAACTGGGCTTCCCTGGTGGCGCAGTGGTTGAGAGTCTGCCTGCCAATGCGGGGGACACGGGTTCGGGCCCTGGTCTGGGAGGATCCCACGTGCCGCGGAGCGGCTGAGCCCGTGAGCCACAACTGCTGAGCCTGCGTGTCTGGAGCCTGTGCTCCGCGGCGACAGGGGCCGCGATAGTGAGAGGCCCGCGCACCGCGATGAGGAGTGGTCCCCCCTCGCCGCAGCTGGAGAAAGCCCTCGCGCAGGGACGAAGACCCAACACAGCCATAAATAAGTAAATAAATAAATTTATAACAAAAAGAGAAAAAAGCAAAAAAAAAAAAAAAAGAAAGATGAAACTTTACAGGGGCAAAATATAAGGTCATATATTTGAGCTCAAAAAGCCAACTGCATGAGTACAGGTTGAGAATGCTGTCACTTTGAAAGAGTAAGCTTAATGTGTGCCGATAATATGAATTGTCCCCTCCAAACATTCAACAGATGTTAGGCTACATTCGTGGAAATATAATAACTAAAAAGGAGATCATAGCCATACTTACTTTGGGCCACACCTAAGGTATTGGTGTTCATTTCTGAGCAACACTTTCAAGAATGCAGAATAGTGTGATGTGGGCTTTACTGTCACGACTTCACTACTTCACATTCCAGTTTTGTCTACTTTTAATTCTGTGACCTTGGGTAAGTTACTTAACCTCTCTGTGTCTCAGTTTCCTTAACCGTAAGATAGAGATAATAATAAGGTCGTTGTGAAAATTAAATGAAGTAACACATAGTAAGTACCCCATAAATATTAATTTTTAAAGTGATGCAGTCAAAACAGAATATATTCAAAGGAAAGAAACCACTTGTTTATTCATCCTACAAATATTTATTAAGCTCCTCCACTGTCATAGGAAGAACATTTGAAGAAACTAGGGATATTCAGCCTAGAGAAGACATAGCATGGAGGGTATGAGAGCTGTCTTCAAATATTTGAAGGACTGTCATGTGGAAGAGGCATTAGACTTTTTCTGAATGGCCTCATGGAGTAGAACTAAAACAAATGGCTGGAAACTACAGATTTTGCATCAATGTAAGAAAAATGGAACTCTCTGCCTTCTGAGATAGTGAGTTAACTGTCATTGCAAGTATCCAAGCAGAAGCTAGATAAAGATTTGGCAAGGTACTGTAAAGGAGATTCTAGTATCACATGGGTGATTTGAGTGGATGACCTTTAATGCTCATTAATCCTTCCAGACCTGAAGAGTCTATGATGATATGAAAGTGCTTTTGCTCTTTCTTACCTGTGGGATTGTATAAGGTCTATACACCTTCTACCTGCTTCCAATTTCTTTGTCAAACTACATTTGGACCTAAACAGAATGACTTGAAGTCAAATGCAGGTCGGCCTGGGAAATCTTAGTTGTTTATTTTTTAGCTATTTAGTTGACAAGTGACTCTTTTGTAACCACACCACTCAGAGTCTCCAGCCACTACCCCAACTCCTATATCTAATTATTGAGCAAAAAGATGGCCCAGACTTCCTGGGATACAGAGGCTGAGCCAAGTCTGATGGCTCTTTAAAGAAATTTTTCAAATGTTCCTAAGTGCTTCTTAAAATATGTGTCATTGGGGGAAAAGATGTACATTTAAAATTTCAACCATAGATTCAGGAATGTCATCTGAGAACAACTGAGGTTTGGTAGAGTTTTCTGAAGAGTTGAGAATGAAAAATAAAGCTTGTTATTTTTATAGACTAGAGTTTAGGAATTCATAAACTGTAACTGCTGTCATGAGAAAACTTGAATCCGGGAAGTTTGACTTAGCAAGTGGCTCAAACATGCTTTTTATTTGTCATCTAAATTAAAATGTGAAACAGGATGAACCAAAACAGAAAGTTACATAGAAAAATGTATCATACTTTATTTTTCATTACTTCCTAAATGGATAAGGATGAGCTAGAGAGCAAAGGAAGTAGGTAAATCTACTAAATAAATGAATAAATTGTAACAAGACCTTGTCATTTAGAGGGGACAGCTAGCCTTTATCCACAAAATACATAAATAACCAGGCAATTTAAATGAATCTATGACATAGATTAGTCTCACATACATAAAAAAAGAGGTTGATAAGTACATTTTAAAATTTCACAACCAGTTTTCTTGGCACTTTGAGATAGTGTCTTAAAAAATACAGAGAAAAATTTGAAATGTAAGCCAACAATATAGACTTTATTTCCATTTCTGGATTAGACGCTAATGGATAGTATCAATAATTCTGCAGCCCAAAAAAGTATATACTGATTTGGCTACACTCTTTTTTATTTGTAGGTAAATTGCTTTCCAAGTGATCAATCAATCTTAGTAGATTTTGTTTGTGGGACTTTTTTCCTCACAGTAATTATTTTCTTACCAAAAGATAATTCATTTTCAACAGGCTGCTCAGGGAAAGGTGAAAGAAGGGACAAAGACCATATTAGGTGGCAAAAGCACTCTACAGTTCATGGACTACATTGATATCTCATAAATCTATTTTTGAATAGCTACAGAGAATACTATTGGCATTCAGTAAGTAACAAAATCATAGTTTATAAAACCAAGTCAAAGTACACTAGAACCATTTTCCCTTGTTGTCTTTGAGGTTTGTGCCACAAAATGTATAATACCATCTGATATATTTGTGTAGCACCTCACTGTGTACAAAAGCATGTTCACACCCCTTCTCATTTGATTCTCATAATAATCCTATGAATAGACAATATTATCCAGATCTTGCAGATGAGGAAACTGATATATAAAGAATTTAAGTGATTTGCCCAAGGTCTTACAATGAGAAAAGGCAGTTCTAGGACTCAAACACAAGATGGCTGACTCTGGGATCTTTACTGCCCCAGAGCGGTTATCCTTTATCTCCTGAAGGACACCTTCAGCCCAGAAGTGGCAACTTATTGCTCCATTAGTAACTAAACCATTCTGATTAAAAGCCCAAAATACAAAACATTTCTTATGTTGATTTCTTCTCCTATGGAGTTATAGCAAGTGTTACAATTTTAAAATATCAATATTTTGAGACTTTAGTTAAGACTTCCCAGAATGTGTATGAATATGCAACATGAGAATAGATAAGTTATGTGATTGTTTCATCTGGGTACTTGAATTAGGCACAAAGCCCTATTTATTTTTCTTACTTGTGGAATAAGCAATGTACCATAACTATATGACTTGGGTCACTCAGTAATAATAATTACACACAACAATAATACCTGTTAGATATTGAGCAACTACAGTATGCTGGGCACTCTATGTACACAACCCTGTGAGTAACATAACTATTACTCTCATTTTATACATCAGGTATCCAAGGTTCATAGAGATTAAATAACTTGATTGAGATCACATAGCTAATAACTGAAAAAGCTGGGATTTAAACACAGACTCTCTGACTTCAAAACTCATTCTATTAACCAATAAACTACATTACTTCTAACATAAAAGAAGTATGAAAACATATACGGTTTCAAAAATAAAAGGCTATTTTAGGGACTTCCCTGGTGGTCCAGTGGGTAAGACTGCGTGCTCCCAATGCAGGGGGCCCGGGTTCAACCCCTGGTCGGGGAACTAGATCCCACATGCATGCCGCAACTAAGAAGCCTGCATGCCGCAACTAAACATGCTGCAATGAAGATCCCACGTGCCGCAACTAAGACCCGGCACAGCCAAAATAAATAAATAAAAATTTTTTTTTAAAAAAAGAGAAGAAATAAAATAAATTTAAAAATAAAAGATTTAAAAACTTTAAAAAAATACTAAAAGCAGGAACACTTAGTTAAATTCCTGGTTACTTTGAAAACAACTTTTTAGGGATCATTTCTTTTTTTTTTTTTAATTGTTATTGGAGTACAGTTGATTTACAATGTTGTGTTCGTTTCAGGTGTACAGCAAAGTGAATCAGTTATACATATACATATATCCACTCTTTTTTAGATCGTTTTCCCATATAGGCCATTACAGAGTATTGAGTAGAGTTCCCTGTGCTATACAGTAGGTCCTTATTAGTTATCTATTTTATATATAGTAGTGTGTATATGTCAATCCCAATCTGGGATCGTTTCCTAATCAGTAGTTATATAGATATCTCTCATTTTCTCTATACAAATAATACTTTCTAGTAGAATAAAATATAATCTGTGTATGCATTAATGTAAACATATACATATATACATACGTACAGATATATTTAATACTTTCTAGTCCACATTCCAATTTTTTCCCTTAATTTTGTAGAAATTGTGAGTGCATACTGATACTTCTAATTCCATTCCAGCTCTACAAGATATTTCCTGCTTGCATCCATTTTAAACGTTTTATCTCCCTTCCTCCAGCAGAAGTCTGGTTTGCAACAATATTAACTCATTTTCTCCAATACACATAAAATAGTTTCAGAATCGATGCACTCATACTACTATATTAAAAAAACCTGCTTAAATGGGTTGAAGAGTTGTATGCAGTTCTTTTTTTATGGCTCGTCCAAGGATATATAGACCAAGTACTTTGTTCAAAAGTTATTTGGTTTGGTTATTTTCCATGTGCTTATGTTATTCATTTGAAACACAGTTAGATTCATTTGTTTCTGTTTGCATTCCGTTTGTTTTCTACCCCAATCCTGTTGATTCAATTTTATCTTGGAAAATGTAGAACAACGGCAAGATTTCAAAAGTCAAAACTCTACCAAAATGCATCCTCAGAGAAGTGTGACTCCCTCCCCATCCTTTCCAACCCGCCTCTGCTCCCTCCTCCCTGAAAAAGAATCTTGGCCATTACAATGATTTGTAGCTTTCCAAAACTCAGCCTTACCTGATAAAATCTTATTCCTTGGTATTTCATTTGGGGGGAAGCAATTAGAAAAAAAGTCTAAAAACTCTTCTTAGGGGGGGCCAAAAATGAAAAAATGGTTCAGAAACACTGATCTGTTCTCCATCTTTATAATTTTGTCATTTTTATAATGTTAAATACATTGAATCATATAGTATGTAAACTTTTGAGATTGGATTTTTTTCACTTAACATAATGTCTGTCAGACCCATCCAGGTTGTTGTGTATATGAAAACTTCTTTCCTTTGTATTGCTATGTAGTGTTCCATGGCATGAATATATCAGTTTGCTTACCCATTCACCCATTGAAGGCCTCCTGGGTAGTTTCCAGTTTTTTAGAGATTGTGAATAAAGCCTCTATAAACACTGGCATACAGGTTTTTGTGTGAACATAAATTTTCATTTCTCTGGGATAAATGCCAGGAGTATAGTTGCTGGGTTGTATGACAAGTGTATGTTTAAGTTTGTAAGAAGCTGACAAACTATTTCCAGAATGTCGGCACCATTTTAGATTCCCACCAGCAATGTATGAGAGATCCAGTTTCTCCACATCTTCAACAGCATTTGCTTGAATTATTATTTTTAATTTTAGCTATTTTGATAGGTATGTAATAATATCTCATTGTGGTTTCAATTTACATTTCTCTAATGGCTAATGATGTTGAACATCTATTCATGTGCTTATTTGCTTATTTGTAGTTTTCAGCACACAGATCTTGTACATGTTTTGTTAGAATGTTACTTAACCATTTTATTTGATGATTGAAAGTAGTATTGTTTTTTTTTTAGAAATTCACGTTCTTTTATTTATTTATTTATTTATTTATGACTGTGTTGAGTCTTCGTTTCTGTGCGAGGGCTTTCTCCAGTTGCGGCAAGCGGGGACCACTCTTCATCGCGGTGCGCGGGCCTCTCACCATCGCGGCCTCTCCCGTTGCGGAGCACAGACTCCAGACGCGCAGGCTCAGTAGCTGTGGCTCACGGGCCCAGTTGCTCCGCGGCATGTGGGATCCTCCCAGACCAGGGCTCGAACCCGTGTCCCCTGCATTGGCAGGCAGATTCCCAACCACTGCGCCACCAGGGAAGCCCAGTAGTATTGTTTTTAATTCTGGTTTCCACTTGTTCAATGTTAGCATATAAAAATACAATTGATATTTGTGTGTGATCCTGTGCCCAGTGACCTTTGGTCTCGCTGAATTCACTTATTCTTAGTGCTCTCCGGTAGATTCTGTGGGATTTTATACTTAGACAAGATGACATCTGCAAATAGGGACAGTTTTATTTCCTCCTTTCTAATCTGTATGTCTTTCTTTTTCTTGCATGTTTGTACTGTTAGGGCTTCTAGTACCATGATGAAAAAGAGTGGAGAGAGTAGAAGGCATCCTTGCCTTGTTCTTATTTTCTGGGGAAAGCATTCAGTATTGCACCATTAAGTGTAATGTTAGCCATAGGGGTTTTTGTAGGATGATCTTTATCAAGTTGAGCAAGTTCCCCTCTATTCTTAGTTGGGAGAGAGTTTTTCTCATCAATGTTATGGACTGAATGTTTATGGCCCCCAGCAAATTCATATGTTGAGGCCCTAATTTCCAATGTGATGGTATTTGGAGGTGGGGTCTTTGGGAGGTGATTGGAGCTAGATTAAGTGATGAGAGTGGGTCTCTTCCAATGGGACTAATGCCATTATAAAAAGAGGAAGAGACACAAAATCTCTCCACCATGTGAAGATACAATGCCATCTATGAGCCAGGAAGAAGTTTCACATCTAATCAGCCAGCACCTTGATCTTGGACGTCGAAGCCTCCAGAACTTAGCAGCCCAAGCTAAGGCACTGAA
This sequence comes from Balaenoptera musculus, assembly GCF_009873245.2. Taxonomy (NCBI): domain Eukaryota; kingdom Metazoa; phylum Chordata; class Mammalia; order Artiodactyla; family Balaenopteridae; genus Balaenoptera; species Balaenoptera musculus. The sequence continues at coordinate 112,437,855 of NC_045806.1, read as the reverse complement.
TGAGTTTAAAATTTTGTCAAATGCTTTTTCTGAATCAGTTAATATGACGACATTTTTTTTTTTTTTGGTCTGTTGTTGAAATAACTTTCTAGGCCCTAAGTGGAGTCACTCCTGCCTGGAGTGCCACATCAGCAAACTGAAACTTAGGTAACTTTCATGTCCCTGTAAATGCTCCACTTGACCAGAAACACAGTACATTCAGTCAGCCAACCCCCAAATACCAAGCAAACTCTGGGCTTTCTCACCCACACAAGGTTGGCAATGTGACTCCAGCCAATCAGATATTTTCTAATTGTCTCTTTCTTGTTCTTTATTTTGTATCCTATAAACTTGCCTTCCACTCCATTTTGCAGTTCTCTGAATAAAGACTGTCTGCTTCATGAAGAGTCAAATAAAGTTTGTTTGTATCACCTGAATGGTTTCCTGTAATCCTTTTTTTTAAACACTGTTAACATGGTAGATTATGTTTTGACTATTGAACCAGTCTTGGATTCCTGGAATGAACCCCACTTGGTTGTGGTGTATAATTTTTACATATTACTGAATTTGATTTGCTAATATTTGGTTGAGAATTTTTGTGTCTAAGTTCATGCAAGATACCAGTCTGTAGTTTTCTTTTTTTGTACTGTCTCTGCCTAATCTTGGTATGAAGGTAATATTGGCCTCATAAAATGAGTTAGGAAATGTTCCCTTTTCCTCTATTTTTCTGGGACGATATTCTGTAAAACTTATGTTGTTTCTTATTTAAACGTTTGGTAGAATTCTCTGTTTGGGGCTGGAGATTTCTTTTCTTTCTTTTTTATACCTAATATTTTGTACTTCTTAATCTCCAACCCCTATATTGCCCCTCCCCCCTTCCCTCTCCCCACTGGTAACCACTAGTTTGTTCTCTATATCTGTCAGTCTGCTTCTTTTTTGTCATATACACTAGTTTGCTGTATATTTTAGATTCTACATATAAGTAATATCATACAGTATTTGTCTTTCTCTGTCTGACTTATTTCACTTAGCATAATGCCCTCAAGGTCCATCCATGTTGCTACAAATGGCAAAATTTCATTCTTTTTTTATGGCTGAGTAGTATTCTATTGTATATATGTACCCCATCTTCTTTATCCATTCATCTGTTTATGGACACTTAGGTTGCTACCATATCTTGGCAATTGTAAATAATGTTGCTATAAACTTTGGGGTGCATGTATCTTTTCAAATTAGTGCTTTGGTTTTTTTTGGATGTATACCCAGGAGTGGAATTGCTGGGTCACATGGTAGTTCTATTTTTAGTTTTTTGAGAAATCTCCATACTCTTTTCCACAGTGACTGTACCAATTTACCTTCCCACCAACAGTGTACAAGTGTTCCCTTTTCTCCACATCCTTACCAACATTTGCTATTTTTGTTCTTTTTGATGATAGCCATTCTGACAGATGTGAGGTGATATCTCATTGTGGTTTTGATTTGCATCTGCCATCACATCAAAAAGGGACTCCCTGGCAGTCCAGTGTTTAGGGCTCTGTGCTTCCACTGCAAGGGGTGCGGGTTTGATCTCTGATCGGGGAACTAAGATTCCCACATGCCATGCAGCAGAGCCAAAAATAAATAAATAAATAAATAATTTTTAAAATTATATATCTTTAAAAAAGAGTTGTTCATAGTAATCCCTCAATATCCTGTTAATGTCCGCAGAGTCTGTAGTGATAGCCTATCTTTAATTTCCAATATTTGTAATTTGTGCTATCTCTCTTTTTCCATTGTTAATCTGTCAAGAGGTTTATCGATTTTATTGGTCTTTTCAAAGAACTAGCGTTTTGATTCGTTAATTTTCTCTATTTTTCTTTATTCAGTTTCACTGATTTCTGCTCTTTATTATTTCCTTCCTTCTGCTTGCTTTGAGCTTATTTTGCTCTTCTTTTTTCTAGGTTCTTGAGGTGAGGACTTGATTAATGTTTTGAGAGCTTTCTTCTTTTCTAACCATTTAGTGCTATAAATTTCCCTCTGATCACTGCCTGAGCTGCATCCTACAAATTTTAATATGTTGTATTTTCATTTTCATTCAGTTCAGTGTAGTTCTGAGTGCTTTGAGCCTTCTCTTTTAGCCATTAAATTATTTCAATATGTGCTGTTTAATTGCCAAGTGTTTGGAGATTTAACTATTAGCTCTCTGTTCTGGTATGGTTGCATGATGGTCAGAGAACAATTTCTGTATGCTTTCAATTAATTTAATATTTTTGAGGTTTCTTTTATGACCCAGGATGTGGTCTATTTTGGTCATTGTGCCACGTGCTTTTAGAAAGAATGTGTGTTCTGCTATTGTTGGGTGGAGTGTTACAGCCAGTTAGTTAATGGTTGGAATCAGTTTTCTGCAGCTGCTGTAACAAATTACCACAGACTTAATGGTTTAAAACATCACAAAATTTATTATCTTATGGTTCTGTAGTTCAGAAGTCTGTAATGGGTCTCACTGGGCTAAAAAACAGTTTGTCAGCAGGGCTGCATTCCTTTCTGGAGGCTCTAGGATAGAATCCATTACCTTCCCCTTTCCTGCTTCTAGAGGCTGCTCACATTCCTTAGCTCATAGCCCTCTTCTTCCATCTCTGAAGCCAGCAGTGTGTTGAATTCTTTTCACTTCGCATCACTCTGACCTCCTCTCCTGCCTCTGTCTTCCATGGTTAAGGACCATTGTGATTACATTTAACCTTTCAGATAATCTGGAATGATCTCCGTATTTTAAGGTCAACTGATAAGCAACCTTAATTCCATCTGTTACCTTAATTCCCCTTTGCCATGTAATGTAACATATTCCTAGGTTCTGAGGATTAAAACATGAATAACTTCTAAGGGGTTGTTATTCTGCCTACCACTTTGCCATGTAATGTTAGAGGTTCTGGGGGTTAAAACATGAATATCTTTAGGGGGCTATTATTCTCCCTACCGCAATGGTGTTTATCAGTTCTTCTATATCCATGCTGATTTTCTATCTGGTAGTTCTATTGAGAGAGATGTTGTTAAAGTCCTCAACTATATTGTGGATTGATCTATTTTTCTTTTCAATTCTGTCAGTTTTTGCTTCATGTATTTTGAAGCTCTGTTCTTTGGTGTACACGTTTAGGATTACTATGTCTTCTTGGTTGATTGTACCTTTTATCACAATGCTATGTTCCTCTTTATCCTTGGTAATATTTTATCTGAAGTCTACATTACATGGTATTAATAAAGCCACTCCTGCTTTCCTTAGGGAACCGTTGACTGAAACCTCCCGGCTTGGCCAGGCACAATGATAACAACTTGCATGAGTAATCTCACAACAGCTCCCGATAAGGAGCATGGTGCTGCTGCCAGGAGAATTCGGGAGGGTTCAAAAGGAGGGAGGCGATGCCAGCCCATAATATTGTCCTACCAACCTCCCAGAATCCTTCTCGCTGGAATCCTTCTTGGCTGAGGGATGCGCGTGCCATCAGGAAGGACCCTGAGTCAGATCAAATATGGGCACAAGCATGATGACTGGCCAGAGACAATGCGGAAACTAACCCCATTCCCATAAAACCCGAGACTGCGAGCCATGTGACAGAGCAGCTCTCCTGGGTTCCCTTACCCCACTGCTCTCCGTCCGGGTGTCCCTTTCCAATAAAGTCTTCTGCTTTGTCAGCAAGTGTGTCTTCTCTGACAATTCATTTCTGAGTGTTAGACAAGAGCCCACTCTCAGGCCCTGGAAGGGGTCCCCCTTCCTGCAACACTTTCTTTTGATTAATGTTTGCAGGATATAGCTTTTTCCATCCTTTTGCTTTCAACGTCCCTCTATCATTATATTTGAAGTGAGTTTTGTAGACAGCATCTAGTTGAACTATGTTCATTTATCCACGCTTCTAGTCTCTGTTTTTCAACAGATGTACTTGCATTTACTTTTAGTGAAATATTGATATATTAACGCTTAAGTTTTCCATTTTGTTATTTATTTTTCTTTTTGTTCATTTTCTCTTTTTTATTGAAGTAAAATTCATATAACTTGAAATTAATAATTTAAAATTGTACAATTTAATGGCACATTCACAATGCTGTGCAACCATCACCTCTATCTAGTTCCAGAACGGTTTCATCACCACATAAAGAAACCCTGTACCCTATAAGCAGTCATTGTCTCCGGTGCCTAATTTTGTTGAGCATCTTTTCTTGTACTTATTGTCCATTTGTACAACTTAGGAGAAATGTCTATTCAGATCCTTTTTCCATTTTTAAATTGGATCATTTCTCTTTCTGTTGTTGAGTTTGAAAAGTTCTTTATATGTTCTGGATATAAGACCCATATTGGATATGTGATTTGCAAATATTTTCTCCCATTTTGTGAAATGTCTTTATACTTTCTTGATAGTTCCCTTGGATGCACAAAAGATTTTAATTTTGATGAAGTCCAATTTATCTATTTTTTTCTTTTGTTGCTAGTACTTTTGATGTCCTTTGTAAGAATCCATTTACAAATCCAAGGCCATGAAGATTTATGCCTGTGATTTTTTTCTAAAAGTTTCCTAGTTTTAGCTTTTCCAATCCATGAATATAGAGATGTCATTTCATTTATTTAGGTTTTTAATCTCATGTGTCGATGGAGTTACAACAATGTGTAAGGTTCAGGAGAAATAAACCTGTCAATTTCACCATACCGCAACATGGATCTGTAGCTTCGTCTGAATTATCTGTGTGCACAAATGATTATAATTAATAAATTAATTTAGCAAAGTCACTGCATACAAGGTTAATATAAAAAAGCAAGTGCATTTTTATTTACTAGCAATAAAAAGAAATTGAAAATTAAAAAGCAATGCCATTTACAATAACATCATGAAACATTAAATATCAAGAAAAATAGTAAAAGGTAAAACATGACTTCTGTACAGGAGAGCACAAAACCTTACCAAGAGAGCATAAAACATACCTAAGTAAATGGAGGAAAAAAACCTGTTCATAGCTTGGAGGAAGCAGTATTGTACAGGTATAAATTCTCCCCAAATTGACCTATAGATTCAATATGATACCAGGTTTTTTCTAATAGCAATTGACAAGCTGATCCTAAAATTTATATGGACATGCAACGGGCCAACATAGTCAAGGCAAACTTGAGGAAGAAAAAGAATATAGGATTCATAACACCAGATATTCCAACCTTTTTTTTTTTTTTTTGGCCACACCGTTTGGCATATGGGGGTCTTAGCTCCCCGACCAGGGATCGAACCCGTGTCCCCTGCATTGGGATCGTGGAGTCTTAACCACTGGACCGCCAGGGAAGTCCCCCAACTTATTTTTAAATTACAGTAATCAAAGCAGTGTGGTATTCTTTTAAAATAGAGGTTTCAATGGCAAGGCCAACAGACCAGGAGCCAACTGCATTGAAGATAGTATGTTGTATTCACAGATCCCAAGAAAAGGGAGAATGCCACACCATGGGGGAGGGGGACACAGGGCGGCACCAGAGGAGGTAGAGGGAGCAGGAGAAAATGTGGGCAAGAGCCTTTATGGTGGTTTCCACGAGAAGGGATGGGTGAGGCAGGGTGAGAAGTTTAGGATTGACTAGTTTGGATAATTTCAAGCTGGGCTCTGGGGCATAAGGGTTATCCCTAGTTGTCTGGTACCTGGCCCTGGGGGTGATATGGGAAGGTGGATAGTGACCTAGAGTGTCAGATTCAGATGAAGGAGATAGTTTCCTATATGGGCTTTGGAGTTGTTGTTTTGCATTTGAAGTGCACCCTCCCAGGTGAGTTGCATACTATTTCTAGGAATTAGCTAACCTTGGGAGAGGCAGTCCCTCTAAGATCAGCAAGGGGTCAGTTGTCAAAGCATCACAACACAGAAAATAAAAAGATTTGGTTAACACAGATATTTATACAAGGATAGCCAAATAGACCAGTGGAACAAAATAGAGAATCCAATATAAATATTTAGCCACCTGAGTTTTGACAAAGGTGTTATTTTAATTGATGGGGGAAATAATTACCTTTTCAATAAATAGTACCTTATTTGGAACCCATATGGGAAAATATGAATTTGGAATCTTAACTTCACACAACACACAAACTTTTATTCCAGATCAATTGTAGAACTAACTATAACAGGTAAAATGATAAAACTTCTAGAAGGTAAAATAAGAAAATTGGGGGTAGTCAAATATTTCTTAAATAGGAAATAAAAAGCAATAAGTGAAAGGATAAATATTAATAAATTGGTCTTCCTTAAAATGAAGAACTTCTGTATACCAAAAGACACCCATTTAAAAAGTGGAAAGGCAAGCCATAGAGAGATAACATTTGAAATCCATTTATATGACAGAAGACTCCTAGTGTGACTATATAAAGAGTTGTTACATATCAAGAAAAAGAAAGACGGTTCATTTTTTTAATGAATAAAAAGACTGAACTGATATTTCAGAAAATAGGATCTACAGATGGCCAATTACCACATGCAAAAGTGCTTAACATATTATCAAAGTCAATCCATAATGTGATAACAAATCTATCTGAAAAATCTAAAATTTAAAAGCCTGATGATGGCAAGTTTGGCAAATATGTGGAGTAATTCTTATACTCTACTCATTGTAGTAAAAATTGGTACAACCATTTTGGAAAACTGTTTGGCAGTATCTACCAAGCTGAACACGTGTATCCTATGACCTAGCAATCCAGGTGCTAAATATATACCCAATACAGAAATTAACACAACATTGTAAATCAACTCTACTTCAATAAAACAAATTTTAAAAATAAATCAATAAATACCCAAGGGAAGTAAGGAAATATGTCCACCAAAAACAGCTGCAAGAATGTTCACAGCAGCATTATTCAGAATAGCCCCAAACTGGAAATCACCCAAATGTCCATCAACTGTAGAATGCATAAATATATTTTATATTTATACAAAAGAATTTTATATATACATATATGTTTATATATGTATATACACACATACACATACATAATATATGTATACATTTGTGTATTTTTAAAGTTATGCTACAAGCAATAATGTGGATTGGTTTCACAGATATAATGTTGAAACAAAGAAGGCTAACACAAAAGAGCATACTCTGGGACTTCCCTGGTGGTCCAGTGGCTAACAGTCTGCGCTCCCAATGCAGGGGGCCCGGGTTCGATCCCTGGTCAGAGAACTAGATCCCACATGCATGACGCAACTAAGAGTTTACATGCCTCAGTTAAAGATCCCGCGTGCCGCAACTAAGACCCAGCGCAGCCAAATAAATAAATAAATATTTTTTTTAAAAAAAGAATGTACAATGATCTCAAAAAAAAGTTTAAAAAAAAAGAGTATAGTCTATGACCCCATTTACATAACATTCAACAACAGTGAAAAGTAATCAATAATAATAGAAGTGGAGTCATAATTGTTGACAGCCAGATAGTGACTTGGAAGGGGGCACAAGGCAGGCTTCTGGGATGTAGGTCATGTTCTTTATTTTGATCTGGCTGGTGAGGACATGGCTGTGCTCAGTTTGTGACAATTCACTGGGCTGTGCATTTAAGATTTGTATACTTTATGTAGTATGTAAGTTTTACTCCAAAAGAAAATTTACCCGAAAAATTGCCTTTGAAAATTCTAATAAAGGTAAGTGGAATCAAAAAGAGAATAGGGAGAGAAAGAAAACCATGTTTTGTTATTTTCTGTGATTTGAATTTGTATAAAAATACCCTTTCCCAGAAGTACAATACAGATTTAGTTTTAGGTGGGACATATTTCCTGTCTTTATAGTTGGAGTTGAGAATTGATCATAGGAAGGATAATAAAAGTAAATAGAGTGTATATTGCAAGGATCAAATTACATCCTTTTCCCCTCACCCAGTTCACCTCTTTCTTATTATAGCACCAAAAATGAGGCAGTGTGCTATGGTTAAAGGAACACAGGGTCTTGAGACAGGTAGACCTAGTTTTGAATCCCTGCTCTGCCACAAGCTAGCTAGCTGTGTGATTTTGCCCGAGCATTGTATCTTCTTTGAGCTTCGTGTTCTTCAACATTAAAATCAGGCTAATAATACCTCCCTCATAGGGCTGTACATCAAGTGCCTAGTCCTTAGTGCCCATTCAATAAATGGTAGCCATTGTTCTTTTCATTATTACTGTCAAGTGTAAAGGCTTCTCCAGTTGGAAGTATGGGGATAACTGTCTTGCAGAGACAAGTGGAGGAAAGGTGCTAGGATTGTGTCCACCATCCCCTAATCCCTTCCTTTATATATATGTATAATATATGTTATATATATATATAATATATATGTTTTATATATATATATATATTTTTTGGCCGAGCTGCATGGCTTGCGGGATCTTAGTTCTGTGACCAGGGATTGAACCTGTGCCCCCTGCAGTGGAAGTGCGGAGTCCTAACCACTGGACTGCCAGGGGAGTCCCAATCCCTTCCTTTTTAAATTAAAAAAAAATTTATTCAATTTATCTAATGAAAAAAATCCCCCCAAACAGTTCAACCATTTCTCCCACCCCCCCACCCTCTGCCTATTACAACCACCAATCTGTTCTCTGTATCTGTGAACTTGGTGGGGTTTTTTTCTCTTTAGATTCCACAAATAAGAGAGATCATACAGTATTTGTCTTTCTCTGTCTGACTTTTTTCACTTAGCATAATGCCCCGTTAGTCCATCCATGTTGTGGAAAATGATAAGAATTCACTATTTTTTATGGCTGAATAATATTCCATTGTATGTATATACCACAATTTCTTTACCCATTCATTCATCGATAGACACTTAGGTTGTTCCCATGTCTTGGTTATTGTAAATAATGCTGCAATTAACATGGGGGGTGCACATATCTTTTCAAATTAGTGTTTTCGTTTTCTTCAGATAAATTTCTTTAATAATTCCTTTGTTCTTAGTTGTATGCCAGCCAGCATGGAAATGATGTGACCCTAATGCTTAGAACCCACCTTTTGGCAGAAACAAGACACACACAGAAAGGCTTGATGGGAAATGGGCCTAGAGGTGGACTAGGCCTGAAAGATAGGGGTAAAATTTACATACGAGCTTGGTAGCGGTGAGGATATGGCACCAAATCAGACTGTGGAGTAGATGATAAAAATCCATGCAAGCTTCCAAATTCAGGTGAGAAATTTAGACAGCAGGGAGACTCTGCAGCAAGAAAGGAATTTGGACTTGCCACAGAAAGATTTTTTGGTTAGTTCAGTAATTCCCTGAGTAATTACCAGGGACAGTCACTGTTGTCCAAGTGCGGGTGCCATTCAGGTTGGAGTTTCAATACACTTTCAAAGAAGGGGAGAAAAATAGGGCTGACAAATGGTCTAGGAACAGGGCAAGACAAAATAGTCAGGGCGAGGACTCCTGTGAGCTGAGCGCCATCATCCGCAAGTGAGCAAAGCAACTTCCAAACTTAACACAGGGGTTGCCCTTATTCATTGACAACTGTTGCTAAGACTCTTCGACTTCTGATTATTTCATCTCCCATGAGGAAGCTGTCTGTTCTTTCTATCAGTTTATCAGGCTGTATTCCTCTGGAGTATCCACAAGGGGCAACAGAGAGCAGTAACTGTTAGCTTAGGCTCAACAAACCCAATCTTTGGGGGTCCTTTAGGAAACTACACTCCATGCCAGTATGAAACCTTCATTCAGTAACTGGAGTTAAGTGGAGGTCAATTGCTTGGAAGAGGAAGTAAAGAGACTGAGCGCAGGAAGACCCACTTTCTTTTACAGCTTAATCCTCACTCTTGCCTGGCTTTTTTTTGGACTCCTAGGTGTCATGCTATTGCTTGGGGACAAAGATGATCCATGTTCATAAAAGATCCCATCACACTACTGTCCACCTGCTTCCTGGCAACTGACTTCTCATTTAAACGTTGTTGGACCTAATTTCTTAGTGGCTGAATCACAACATAAAGCATTTATTTATGATTCTGTACCCCCCATGAGAAATAAACAAGAAAAACACATCATTCATTCATTCATCCATTAGACATTTGCTCCAAATCTACAGTTGCAGAATTCTTTCAGATGACAAGATGACAATGTGGGGTCATTGTTACTGAATTGGCAGGAAGCCAAGAACATTAACAACAAACAAGTGAAGGAAAAACTTTTCACTGGCAAACTAGGTGACAAAATCATTCCACACAAACCTAAGTATTTACATTCTCCCATTTCAGTGTAAAAACAAATGCCATGATCACAAATTTATGGGATTCAAATTACGAACCAGAGCATGTCACTTAACTGACACAGCATCAATCCTCTTTCATAGGCCAGCAAGGTGTATAAGTGAGACTCAGCTTTTCATCAAACATGATCAGCTCACTGGCATGTCTACAGCCCAGCTGGAGAGGAAAACATCTTCCTAGAACAACCTATGCATCTAACTTTTGGATAAAACATCGAACAGAAAACATCACTGTGCTTTTAACCCAATTAGATGCTGGCTTTATCAGGAGCCTGCTCCCTCCGTTCATAGAGAAAATAATTGGCACCTTCGGAGAATCTGTGACAACAACAGCAATTTCATTTGCTTTGTAGTGGTATTTCCCCCCCCACCTCATTTTCTTCCTCTTTTTTTCCCCCAAGATATAATTCACATGCCACATACCATTTTAAAATGTACAGTTCAGTGCTTTTTAGTATATTCACCAAGTTGAGAACCCTGCCCTCTAATTAACTTTCTGTCTCTATGGATTTGCCTATCCTGGATGTTTCAAATGAATGGAATTATCAATATGTGGCCTTTTGTGTCTGGCTTCTTTGACTTAACGTAATGTTTTCAAGGTTCATCTATGTTGTGGCATGTATCAGTGCTGCATTCCTTTTATGGCCGATTAATATTCCATTGTATTGCTATACCACATTTTGTTTATCGATAGATCAATGGACACAGATTGTTTCCACATTTTGGCTACTATACATAATGTTGCTATGAACATTCACAGGCAAGTTTTGTGAGATTGTGTATTTTCATTTCCCTTGGGTGTATAACTAGAAGTGGAAATGCTGGGTCATATAGTAAGTATGTTTAACTTTTTTTTTTTAATAAATTTTTTTACTTATTTATTTTTGGCTGCATTGGGTCTTCGTTGCTGCGTGCAGGCTTTCTCTAGTTGTGGAGAGCGGGGGCTACTCTTCGTTGTGGTGCATGGGCTTCTCATTGCTGTAGCTTCTCTTGTTGCGGAGCATGGGCTCTAGGCACGCGGGCTTCAGCAGTTGTGGCACACTGGCTCAGTAGTTGTGGCTCACAAGCTCTAGAGCGCAGGCTCAGTAGTTGTGGCGCACGGGCTTAGTTGCTCCGCGGCATGTGGGACCTTCCCGGACCAGGGCTCGAACCCATGTCCCCTGCATTGGCAGGCGGATTCTCAACCACTGCACCACCAGGGAAGCCCTCAAGCTTTTTTTTTTTAACATCTTTATTGGAATATAATTGCTTTACAATGGTGTGTTAGTTTCTGCTTTATAACAAAGTGAATCAGCTGTACGTATACATATATCCCCATATCTCCTCCCTCTTGTGTCTCCCTCCGACCTTCCCTATCCCACCCCTCTAGGTGGTCACAAAGCACCCAGCTGATCTCCCTGTGCTATGTGGTTGCTTCCCACTAGCTATCTATTTTACATTTGGTAGTGTATATATGTCCATGCCACTCTCTCACTTCGTCCCAGCTTACCCTTCCCCCTCACCGTGTCCTCAGGTCCATTCTCTACTAGGTTGGCATCTTTATTCCTGTTCTGCCTCTAGGTTCTTCATAACCTTTTTTTTTTTTAGATTGATTCCATATATATGTGTTAGCATACAGTATTTGTTTTTCTCTTTCTGACTTACTTCACTCTGTATGACAGTCTCTAGGTCCATCCACCTCTCTGCAAATAACTCAATTTCGTTTCTTTTTATGGCTGAGTAATATTCCATTGTATATATGTGCCACATCTTCTTTATCCATTCATCTGTCTACGCACACTTAGGTTGCTTTCATGTCCTGGCTATTGTAAATAGAGCTGCAATGAACATTTTGGTACATGACTCTTTTTGAATTATGGTTTTCTCAGGGTATATGCCCAGTAGTGGGATTGCTGGGTCGTATGGTAATTCTATTTTTAGTTTTTTAAGGAACCTCCATACTGTTCTCCATAGTGGCTGTATCAATTTACATTCCCACCAACAGTGCAAGAGGGTTCCCTTTTCTCCACACCCTCTCCAGCATTTATTGTTTGTAGATTTTTTGATGATGGCCATTCTGACTGGTGTGAGGTGATAGCTCATTGTAGTTTTTTGTTTGTTTGTTTTTTGTTTTTCCTTTTTTTCATTGTAGTTTTGATTTGCATTTCTCTAATGATTAATGATGTTGAGCATTCCTTCATGTGTTTGTTGGCAATCTGTATATCTTTGGAGAAATGTCCATGTAGGTCTTCTGCCCATTTTTGGATTGGGTTGTTTGTTTTTTTGATATTGAGCTGTATGAGCTGCTTGTAAATTTTGGAGATTAATCCTTTATCAGTTCCTTCATTTGCAAATATTTTCTCCCATTCTGAGGGTTGTCTTTTCGTCTTGTTTATGGTTTCCTTTGCTGTGCAAAAGCTTTTAAGTTTCATTAGGTCCCATTTGTTTATTTTTGTTTTTATTTCCATTTCTCTACGAGGTGGGTCAAAAAGGATCTTGCTGTGATTTATGTCATAGAGTGTTCTGCCTATGTTTTCCTCTAAGAGTTTGATGGTGTCTGGCCTTACATTTAGGTCTTTAATCCATTTTGAGTTTATTTTTGTGTATGGTGTTAGAGAGTGTTCTAATTTCATTCTTTTACATGTAGCTGTCCAGTTTTCCCAGCACCACTTATTGAAGAGGCTGTCTTTTCTCCATTGTATAGTCTTGCCTCCTTTATCAAAAATAAGGTGACCATATGTGTGTGGGTTTATCTCTGGGCTTTCTATCCTGTTCCATTGATCTATATTTCTGTTTTTGTGCCAGTACCATACTGTCTTGATTACTGTAGCTCTGTAGTATAGTCTGAAGTCAGGGAGCCTGATTCCTCCAGCTCCGTTTTTCTTTCTCAGGATTGCTTTGGCTATCCGGGGTCTTTTGTGTTTCCATACAAATTGTGAAATTTTTTGTTCTAGTTCTGTGAAAAATGCCAGTGGTAGTTTGATAGGGATTGCATTGAATCTGCAGATTGCTTTAGGTAGTATAGTCATTTTCACAATGTTGATTCTTCCAATCCAAGAACATGGTATATCTCTCCATCTGTTTGTATCATCTTTAATTCCTTTCATCAGTGTCTTATAGTTTTCTGCATACAGGTCTTTTGTTTCCTTAGGTAGGTTTATTCCTAGGTATTTTATTCTTTTTGTTGCAGTGGTAAATGGCAGTGTTTCCTTAATTTGTCTTTCAGATTTTTCATCATTAATGTATAGGAATGCAACAGATTTCTGTGCATTAATTTTGTATCCTGCAACTTTACCAAATTCATTGATTAACTCTAGTAGTTTTCTGGTAGCATCTTTAGGATTCTCTATGTATAGTATCATGTCATCTGCAAACAGTGACAGCTTTACTTCTTCTTTACCAATTTGTATTCCTTTTATTTCTTTTTCTTCTCTGATTGCTGTGGCTAAAATTTCCAAAACAATGTTGAATAATAGTGGTGAGAGTGGACAAACTTGTCTTGTTCCTGATCTTAGTGGAAATGGTTTCAAGGGCAAGGGCCTGCCTTTCTCATGGCTCTCAAAACTACTCCTGAAAAGGTTTATGGGAGAAATCTTAGATTGTGCTCAGGTATAAAAGGTAGCTGGTTAACTTCTGCTGGGAGTTCCTTACTCCCCTTATCTCTTCCTGAAAGCAATTTGTAAAGTAAATGGCCAAAGTCATATCCCCAAAGTTTCCAGGTCTTATGGTCTTATATTCAAAACATTCTAAATCAATTAAAAGAACGAAAACAGTCCAAGTGTCCATCAGTAAGGGCCTGGTTAAATTATGGTGCATCTACCAAATGCAATATTATACAGCTGTTAAAAAATAAGGAAGCTGTCCCTGGTGGTGCAGTGGTTAAGAATCCACCTGCCAATGCAGGGGACACGGGTTCGAGCTCTGGTCCGGGAAGATCCCACATGCTGTGGAGCCACTAAACCCATGCGCCACAACCACTGAGCCTGTGCTCTAGAGCCCGCAAGCCACAACTACTGGGCCTGCGTGCCTAGAGCCCGTGCTCTGCAACAAGAGAAGCCACCGCACTGAGAAGCCCATGCACCACAGTGAAGAGTAGTCCCTGCTAGCCACAACTAAAGAAAGCCTGCGTGCAGCAACAAAGATCCAACACAGCCAAAAATAAAATAAATAAATTTATATATTAAAAAAAGGAAGCTGTCTATGTACTGATATGAGAAGATGTGTTGTCCAATATTAAGAAACAAAGTGCAGGAGAGTTCATGTTTTTTGAGCACAAGCCACCCATTCTCCTTGCTTGGCCCTGCAATAAAACTTTCTCTGCTCCAAAAAAAAAAAAAGAAAAGAAACAAAGTGCAGGACAGTGTTTAGAGTATGATACTTTTGTTTTTGTTTGTTTTTTGTGGTTTTTTTTGAGTGCGATACTTTTGTGTACCAAAGGACAATAGAATATATATTTCATAAATACTGGAATAGCATAAAAGAACCAGATAAAAATGGGGTGGAAGGGAGAGGGAGTGGGACTTCTCAATGTGTACCTTTTTAAGTACTTCTGATTTTTGAATTATGTGAATATATTACCTTATTAAATAAAATCGGAAAAAGGACAACAAATTGATTACTTCTGGAGGAGTAGAAATAGAGGTGATGTGTCAGGAGACTGTTTTGCATTATAAGCATTTTGGGCAAAATTTGAGTTTTTTAAATGATATGTGTGCTATTTAGCATTTAGTGGGTGACCACCAGAAGAATTAAAAAGAGTAATGGTTAAAAATAGCTGCTTCTAGGAAGTATGTATCAAATGGAGGAGAGTGGGGCAGCCTCTTCAACAGGAAAAGCAATGTCTGGTTGTGATAAAGATACAACTAATTTTAAGGAAATATATGTGTTGGAAACCATTCCACGTCAGTACGTATAGATTAACATAATTTTTTAAAGCTGCTGCATAGATTCCAAAGCATGGGGATACTGTAATTAAACTCTTTCCCTTTTGATGTACATTTCTGTTGTTTCCAATATTTTGTTGCTACAAACAATGCTACGGTAAACATCCATGCACATCATAAATCATGTGCCAGAATAGATGCTCAGAAATGGAATTGGTAGGTCAAAGAGCATGTCTATTTTCTAGATTTTCCGCAATGAATATGTACTACTTTTATCATCAGAAAAATATAAACCAAAAAATTAACTGTAGGGTGAAGGTCTTGTTTTTTTTAGTGTCTTGTAGTATGTACAGTAGAAGTTTTTAACCTTTCAGATTCCATGTGAGTCAAAGGAAGAGGGCCTGGCCTGAAATAGATCATGGTGACTTGTCATGACTGGTTCATCATAAACTATAAAGAGCCACTGCTGCCTCATGCACACAGACATATGGCTGGGAGGAAGCTGCTTTGGTAGAAAGCATTTCACTTTGTTTTAATAGAATTTTAAGGCATTCTCCAAACCTATAGCTCTAAAATGAAGTAAAATAGAAAGTGGAGTAATTATCTGCTATGTTTATGAAACTTTGCTTCGTTTAACATTGAGTGAGATTTGGTAATAGTCTTATTTTATCAGCTGGGTTCTAATTACTAAAAGATCCAAAGGCCCAAATTATAATGCCCCCATGTGTACACTAAGGACCATGTTATCCTCATAATCACTTGCATTTAGGTACTATAGAGAATTAGAAGAATTTAACACAAACATTGTCATTTTACCCAAGAACCAGGTATTTCGCCTGAATTACCAGGATAATCAGGGTAGCTCTCAAATCCAGTTTCCCTTTTGCCTATGTAGACACAGTTTAAGAAAACTTCTAAAATAAAGCTTTGGAGATTACAGATCTCCAAAGATAAATTCCTCTCTGCAACCAGGAAACAGGTACAAACTAGATAGTCTTATCAAGAGATTGGAATTAAGTGATTGGAAGCTGAGGCAGGAAGCTACTCAAGATGTTTCTATTGTGCTAACACATCCCAGAATGGCACAATGATGCATTCCCCCTTGCCCTTTTCTCCAGAGTATCATTGTGGGAAAACAGGGGAGTTTAGAATTGGGGTGAGTACGAGGGTTAGCGCTCGAGTCGAAGCGAAGGTAGAAAGAGGGTGAGGCCAGTTGTTGGCTAATCCACCCAGTTTCTTTTGTATTCCTATTTATAAAGCACCCGTCACAGATGTAGTAGGTGATTTTGTTTTTTCTTTTTGGCCTTGCCCAGTGGCATGTGGGACCAGGGATCGAACCCGAGCCTCCTGCAATGGAAGCGTGGAGTCTCAACCCCTGGACCGCCAGGGAAGTCCCTATATTCCTATTTAAAGCACCATCTTGAGCGAGGAAGCCAAGCACATCTTTGTGAGGCCAACTCAGGAAGTTAAAGAAGCTGGTGGTCCAGACTGCAGCAAAAAGAAAGTTTAAAAAAATGTCAAATTTCAAGTTCAACTACTTCCTTTGCCATCTTTCTAAAATAACAACAGAAATACAACTAGTGAGATATAAGTAGTGTACTCGATTTTTCATCGTTTTTCAAATTGATTAGAGTAAAAATGACCTAAATACAAAAAGGACAGTGGATAAATTAAGTAGTAATGGCAAGTTCCTAATTATCCAAAATTTATACATATTTTTTGTTATTTTCAGTTGCCTAATTCTATTTGTGATTAGACCAATAATTAAGTTTACTTTTATTCCCTGAGCAGACACCAAATGATCATGGGATATATGAATAACAGGGTTGCAAATGTGAGATTAAACTGGCTGGTGAATAATCCATGAAGTAAAAAAATGTATATGCTGAGAATTAAGAATCAATTTTCTCTTAAATGCATCCAGAGTTCCTTGACATGTTAAACATAGAATTACCATGTGACCCAGCAATTCTACTCCTAGAGAAATGATATGTCCTCACAGAAACTTGTAAATGAATGTTCATAGCAGCATTATTCATAATAGCCAAAAAAAGTGGAAACTATCCAAATGTCCACAACAGATGAACTGATGAACAAAAAGTAGTATATTCATACAACGGAAATATTATTCTGCCATAAAAAGGAATGAAGTACTGATACATATTACAATATGGATGAACCTCAAAAACATTATGTGCAGTGAAAGAAAACAGACCACATATTTTATGTTTCCATTGACATATATCCAGAATAGGCAAATCTGTAGAGACAGAAAGCAGATTGGTAGTTGCCTGGCATTGGGGGATGGGGAAATGGGAATCTACTGCTTAATGGGTACAAGCTTTCCTTTTGGGATAATGAAAGTGTCCTAAAATTAGATGGTGGACATGGTTGCACAAGCCTATGAATATAGTAAAAACCAATGGATTGTACACATTAAATGGATGAATTGTATGTAAATTATATCAATAAAACTGTTAACAAAAAAGAGAGGAGCAATTAGGACAGATAAGGGGAGAGGGTAGCAGGTCTCCCTGGGAGACCTGACAGCTAGGACTTGCCTGGAGACAAGCCAATCTAAGTCAGGTGAACCTGTGAACACAGCTAGATGTGAAGTTCCTCAGGTTTCTAGTCTCAGACCCTTAGGTTTTGGGAGGAGCGACAGCCGTGGTTTGCCAAGCACCTGAATGGCTCCAGCGGTTTCAATCCGTCACAGGCCTAGAGAAACAACGTGAGCTGAGAGAAGTAGGGTGCTTGGTCTGCATGGCAATCAACCAGATCTCCAGCCACCTAAGCCCATGGGTGAATGGAGTCAGCTACCCAGCAGGGAACACCAACCACTGGGTGCTGGGAAATGGAAGTCAGAGGCTCAAGCAAGGGTGGTACCACCTGGAAGAAGAGCACAGCAGAAGGTGGGTGGGAAGTGAGCCCTTACCCAGGATGCCCATGGGATACACAAGGAGACTGTCAACAGCCAGTTCTGATATAGGAGATCAATACATGCTAACTACAAAATCATTCAAAAAAAGGAAAAAAGATACATGAACATTTTATTCTACCTTAAAACCTGTACACTTGCTCACCAATCTATTGATTTAAGGCCAAGGTTTCTTTCCCATGTGTGAATATGCTGATGGGTTTTTTCTCCTTGTCTTTCTTGTTTAAATATCACATTTATGCTCTGTCTGATTTCCAGTTTCTGTTTATTTGAAATGAATAAAGGACTTAGAGACATGGGTAGAGAAATCTGAAAGCAGAATATTTCTAGATTTTCATATTTTTCCCCATCTTTACAGATATCTCAACCACAAACTGACAATGATATTTTAGCAACTTGAGTCTCTTAATAGTAATTTCTATAAGCATTAAACTTAGTTTTTATAAAAACATTTTTATAGTCATACCTATTCGATTTATGTAGTGTTTAGTTATAATATAATTACAATAACTGGTGTTACCAGGTTTGGGAACTGCCTTGGTTTGAATGTGTCCCTCCAAAATTCATATGTTGACATTCTCACCCCCAAGGTGATGGTATTAAGAGGTGAGGCTTTTGGGAGGTGACTAGGTCATGAGGGCGGAGCCCTCATGAATGGAATTAGTGCCCATATAAAAGGGGCTCCAGAGAACTCCCTCACCCCTTTCACCATGTGTGGACACAGTGAGAAATTGACAGTCCACAATCTAGAAAGGGGCCTTCACCAGAATGTGACCATGCTGGCCCATTCACCTTGGACTTCCAGCCTCCAGAAGGGTGAGGAAAAATTAATTGTGTATAAGCCACCCAGCCTCTGGTGTTTTGTTATAGCAGCCAGAATGGACCAAGACAGGGACAAACTGAACCGAGTTGTGGAAGGCATACCACCCAAATGGACAAGACAGGAGCACCCAGGGTTGGCCTGAGGGAAGTTTTCCACCCTCCCACGGGCAGTCACCTCAGGCATTAGTGAGCACATCCACAGAGGCTGGAAAGCATCTGTTAGTTCAGCTCGTCAGATTAGTGGAGGTTATCTAAGAGACCTTTTGCTGTGGCCAGTTCACCTCTTGGCCACAGCCAATCTTAATAGAGCCCTGCTCCGTAGTGGTTGGACCTAGCTCTGAAGGCTGTTTTGAACCTTGATCTTATCAACAACTCTTTAGGTCTGAGGTATGACATGTTGGCTTTCAGATGCTCCCAATGACCCCCGCCTCCTGGCATTCACACCTTGTGTAATTGTCTCCCCTCCAGTGTGGGCTGTGATTTGCTTTTAACCAGTAGAATGTGGCAGGGGTTATAGGACGTCACTTCCATGACTATGTTATGTAAAATGGTAACTCCGTCTTGCTAGCAGACTCTCTTTTGCCTTCTCAGCTTTCATACTTTGATGAAGCAAGCAGCCATGTTAGGGAGGCCTAGCCGACAAGGAAATGAGGTGAGTGTCTGATCAGCAGATAGCAAGGAACTGCGGCCCTCAGTCCAACAGACCACAAGGAACTGAATCCTGACAGCAACCGTGAGATTTTAGGAATGGATCCTTCCCTAGTTGAGTCTCAGAAGAGGCCCCAGCACCAGTCAACACTTTGATTGCAGTCTTGTGAGAGACCCTGAAGCAAAGGACCCGGCTAAACCAAGCCTGGATTCCTGAAACTGTGAGATAATAAATATACGTGCTGTTTTAAGCTGCTTTTTAAATTTGTTTTTGGCCGCACGGCATGCGGGATCTTAGTTACCTGACCAGGGATCGAACCCGTGCCCCCTGCAGTGGAAGCTTGGAGTCTTAACTACTGGACCACCAGGGAAGTCCCTAAGCTGCTTTTTAAAAATACAGGACTAAATACCAATACTGCCTTGCTGAGAATATTTGATTTTACATCTTCTTCAAGGGGACTAATATTGTTATACACACCAGTAAACAAACAGGAGATGGCAAATACTTGTTTCAAAATAGTTTCTATAAACTGACGTATTTATAGGTGAAATGATATGCTGTCTGGGATTTGCTTTAAAATTGTGCAATAGGAATTGGGTGAGGAGGAAGGGAAGGAATATATTTGCAACAAGTCAGGCCACGTGTTGGTAATTATTGAAGCTGAATGATGTGTGTACACGGGGGTTCATGATGTTATTCTGTCTACTTCTGTGTATGTTTGAAATTTTCCATAATAAAACCAAAACAATTTCTATAATGTCACACTGTTCTGCAAAGGTAACAATAATTAAATTAAACAATGAGTATTTCAGAAGCTATTATTATCTATATATAAACACTGTACAAAGTAATGGAAATATTGTAATTAAAAGTAGGTGGAATGGATATTTTTGTACTTGATTTGAGATGTGACTGTTTTCTCAAATACTATTTATATATGCAAGCTATGACATTGTTAATTATTCAGTTTGGAGAGGGAGGGGAGTCCAAGAGTGTAGCTTTCTAAGTGTATTTTGGTTATTTAAGCTCTATGTCATCAATGCATCAATGAGCACATTAACTGGCAATGACTTTGTATAGGAAATTTAATTGGAAAAATTTAAGCAGAAAAAGTTACGAATGTATTGACTATAACATAGATTGACTGTCTCTCTCTCTCTCCCTATATATATGTATCTTTCTGTTTTCATACACATATATATATCAGCATAAATAAAACTGAACTCATACTATAAAAAAGAAAAAGTTTCTATATAAAGTTCTACCAAACTTGGGGAAAGCCTAGAGTGAAAATAAAGTAGCTCAGTTCTTCTCTTGGAAGCGGCACATTTAATAGACTGGGGGAAAATGAGACCTCCCATTTAGCAATGAACACCTCTTTTTAAAATTGCCTTTTAAAAATATTTCATTCAGTCAATCATTCAACAAATATTATTGAATATCTGTACTGTGATAATCAAGGAGCTTATTTTTTGGTACGAAAGAAAGAGGAAATTACTTAAAGTCCAGCCTTCAGTGAGAAAGTGACACTTTTGAGCAAGGCCTCAAGGATGGGACTTCTTGACAGTGGCTTGAAATTACCTTTCCAGGAGGGACTGATTGGGCAGAAAATAATATTAATGGAAATGAAAGCATGTACGCAGTCCTCTACAAAGCTTCTTATGTACATGGTCACATAGGCTCCTCATAGGATAGCAAGAAGCATTGTCTATCTAAACAAGAGCTTACTTGCATGAACCAGATTATAGAGCCACCAGGTAAATCCTGCTGATAATCTGTGCCTGTTACAAAGAAGCCAGTGACTGTTGTCTCAGACCATGCAGGACTCATCTGATGGTAAGTTCTCAGCCCATTGGTAATGGCATATTCAAACTAAAGGATTTCCTAACCTGTTGGTCTACTAATGCAGCTATATCATGAAAACCAAATATTATGGATTTATTATTTAATCTAATTTTCCAGATAATTATTCATTTCTGATAACATTTTCTTTCTCCTCTAAAAGTGGGCACAACTCTTCCCATTCACTCACCCATTGAACAAATATTTATTGAGTGCCAAGTTCTGTATTAGGCACTATTGGATATCCAAATTAAATCAAACATGGATCTTCACATGAATGGATATTAAACACCCCAATACAGAAAAGAATGCATAAACTTTATGCAGTGCATCACTTGTCTTAATTTAGGTGGCTGAAAGAAGTGGAAGTAGGTCAGAGAAAAGAAAAAAAAAATCCCAGTTTGAGTGTGGACATTTATAGCACACCTTAGAGTTTACAAAATGATATCATGTGTGCACTGCTTCATTTAATCTTCCCATAACTACCCCATGAGGGAAGTATTTCCATAGAGATTCAGCAATGTAGAGTACTTTGTCCAGTGCCACACAGTGAGTCAGGACTCAGATCCTCCTCATCTTCTCTGTGGTAGACACAAAGAAGCCCACCTCAAGGAAGGAAATGCTGCCTAGCTGTGGGGAGTTCGGTCAGCAACAGCCTACAGCTGTCAGCTCCTTCCAAGCTACAGAGAGTCACCTCACAGCCAGGTCACACCTTTTCTGAGACAGCCTGCATCTGGTGACTCAGAGAGGCAGGACTATAAAGGTGTAGCCATTTTGGATCGATACAGAGCACTTAGGTCGGCATTATTTGCTTCAGAGTCCCACACAAGTAGAGAAAAAACAATCTTAAAATTCATATGGAACCACAAAAGCCCCCGAATGGCCAAAGCAATCTTGAGAAAGAAGAGCAAACCTGAAGGCATCACACATCCTGATTTCATGCTATGTGACAAAGCTATAGTAATCAAAACAGTATGGTGTTGGCATAAAAAAGATACATAGATCAATGGAATAGGACAGAGAACCCAGAAATAAACCCATGCATATACGGCCAACTAATCTTTGACAAGGGTGCCAAGAGCACACAATGGGGAAAGGATAGCCTCTTCAATAAATGGTACTGTGAAAACAGGATAACCACATACAAAAGAGTAGAATTGGACCCTTATCTTACACCACACACAAAAATTAACTTGAAATGGATTAAAGACTTAAATGTAAGACCTGAAGCCATAAAACCCCTAGAAGAAAACATAGGGAAAAAGCCCATTGACATTGGTCTTGACAACAATTTTTTGCATATGACACCAAAAGCATAGGTAACAAAAGCAAAATAATAACCAAGTGGTATTACATTAAACTCAAAGGCCTCTGTACAGCAAAGAAAAGAATAAACAAAACGAAAAGGCAGCCTACAGAATGGGAGAAAATATTTGCAAACCATATATCTGATAAGAAGTTTATATCTGAACTATATAAGGAACTCATACAACTTAATAGCAAAAAAAAAAAACCCAATTAGAAAATGGACAAAGGACCTGAATAGACATTTTTCCAAAGAAGACATACAAATGGCCAATAGGTACATGAAAAGATGCTCAATATCACTAATCATTGGGGAAATGCAAGTCAAAAACCACAATCAGCTCACACCTGTTAGGACAACTGTTATCTAAAAGATAATAATTGTTTGTGAGGGCGTGGAGAAAAGGGTACCCTTGTACACTGTTGGTGGGAATATAAATATGGAAAACAGGATGGAGGTTCCTCAGAAAATTAAAAAGTAGAACTGCTATATGATCCAGCAATTCCGCTTCTAGATATATATCCAAAGGAAATGAAACCAGTATCTTGAAGAGATGTCTACACTCTCATATTCAGTGCAGCATTATTTACAGTAGCCAAGAAATGGAAACAACCTAAATGATATCCATCAACTGATGAATGGATAATGAAAATGTGATATATATATATGTAATATTACTTAGCCATTAAAAAGAAGAAAATCCTGTCATTTGTGACAACATGAATGAAACCAGAGGACATTATGCTAAGTGAAATAAGCCTGACATGACCTCGCTTATATATGGAACCTAAAAAAGCCAAGCTCATGGAAACAGAGAGTAGAATGGTGGTTGCCAGGAGCTAGAGGGTAGAGGAAATGGGGAGATGTTGGTCAAAGCATATAAACTTCCAGTTATAAGATGAATAAGTTTTAGAGCATGGTGGGTATAATTAATAATATTGTATTATATACTTGAAATTTTCTAAGAGAGTAAATCTTTTTTTTTAACATCTTTATTGGACTATAATTGCTTTACAATATTGTGTTAGTTTCTGCTGTATAACAAAGTGAATCAGCTATACGTATACATATATCCCCATATCCCCTCCCTCTTGCGTCTTCCCCCCACCCTCCCTATCCTACCCCTCTAGGTGGTCACAAAGCACTGAGCTGATCTCCCTGTGCTATGCAACAGCTTCCTACTAGCTATCTATTTTACGTTTGGTAGTGTATATATGTCAATGCCACTCTCTCACTTTGTCCTAGCTTACCCTTCCCCCTCCCCATGTCCTCAAGCCTGTTCTAAGGGAGTAAATCGTAAGTGTTCTCACCACACACACACACACACACACACACAAGGTAACTATGCAAGGAGATGCATGTGTTAATTAAGTTGATTATGGTAATTATTTCACAATGTATATGTATAGTAAATCATGTTGTATACCCTAAAAATAATAAATATGTTTAAAATAATGCCTATATTCTATTGAAGTAATAAAAACATATATATAGGGAGGGAATATTAACTACATGGCTAAGAAGATCATATGACCGCAGATTTGATGAACTGCTGAGGGTAATGGGCAATTGAAAGCCAAGAGTGAAAGCCAAGAAGGCCTCTTTAGTTAAATACAAAAGAGCTCTCATCTCCTATATGGGGAGGGCCAAGAACTCTCAGAACCAAACCCAGGACTTAATAGTCTGAGTGGCTGAACATTCGACTAATGTTAAACACCCAGCCAAGACAACACCCTTGGCTGGGAAAACCTGGCATCCTAACGCATGGATGGGATCTTCTAGATGAGTACTCACAAGGATTTTGACACCCCAGACTTCCTTGAACCATCTGAGCCAGTAGACATGGGACACCTCATCCCTATGAAGAGCTAACACCCTCCCAGCCTCATTCTGGAAGACCATGCAGAGGCCTCTCCCCACACAGTAACATGTGCTCCCTCTCATGACCCACCACCACCCCCCTTTCTGTTCCCCTTATAGTTGGGCTAAGTCTAAGCATAACCCAGCTGAGGATGCACTGGGTCTGATAAGGGAGGAAAGGGACTATACTCCAAAGAAGCTGCAAGAGGTAGCTGGCATGTGCCAGCAGGAGTAGGGAGAATATACATAAGGCTGGATTTTGAGGTTGCTTGATCAAGGTGGGGATGGATAAACTCAGATAGAGGTTATTGAATTTATTGAGTAGTTTCCTGAGATACAGGTTTAACACCCTGATAAGGACCCCAGGAAATGGTGTAAATTTTCTATTAGGATGGCTCCTAGAAGGAAAATGTGATAGGCTATGTTGAGTGGAGTTGAAATATCAATTACTGTGGTGGCAAATAGTTGAGGATGGCATTAGAAGGCTCAAGGAAGTGGGCATGCTGGAATGGATATCCCCACGTACAGCCACAAGACCTAGCAGAAGATTGTCTTCCATAGGAAGAGCCAGAGGGCACACTATTTAACAAACCCATCAGGAATGCACCAGTGAGAGGGACACAAGCATCATTCAAAAGTTCAGTGGTGGCTTCCTCTACCATCCAGGACTGATGGTAGAAAAAGCTGTCATAAACTTAGGTTACTGATAGCATTGTAGATGAAGAAACGCATGACAACAGAGGCCAGGTGGTGGTGCTTAATCATCAGATGCCAGGAGATTGCAATTATTGCAATAAGACAAAGTTCACATGGCAGCCAAGGGGTCTGACCCACAGAGAGTTATGGAGAAGGTGGATAGAACGTGGCATCTCTAGGGGAAAAGTTTATGGGCAGCTGCAAAGAGTACTACTCGGCTTGTAATAACAAAAGATCTGGGAGACCAAGGGCAGTTGTTTCAATAAAATTTCATAATCCCCTGTCCAGTTTCCAGACCTGAGCCAGATTTCAACTCACTGATAGAAGACGTGGCTGAATCCCTCAGAGAAAGGACCCTGAAATATCACAGCAAGTATGCACTGTAGTGATTCCCCTTCTGCAAGGGGACCTCTGGTCATTTATTTGGGTATCTGTGTACTGAAGAGAGAGTATACTTAGACATTTTGAGGACTAGTGGACATAGAGTCTGAGTTGACATAGTTACCCGGAGACCCAAAATATCATCATGGCCTCCTGTGAGAGGGGGAACATATGAGGACCAGGTAATAAATGGAGTCCTGGCCAAGATCCAGCTCATGGGAGGTCCACTGGGTGGAAGAACTCAGTGTCATCACTCCAATCTCCAAGGGTACAATTGGGTACTTCACACAACTACCACTCTGTGTCCTTGGCCAGTGAGATAAGAGTTATCACAGTGGGGAAGGCCAAGTGGAAGCCTCTGATACTAAACCACTGCCACCACTACCACAACACCTGGCCGTGACAGTAAACCATCACATGGCGGGAGGTGGTTGTGGAGAGTAATACCACCATTAAGGCTCTAAAGGATACAGGGTGGTGATTCTCATCATATCTCCATTTAATTTACCAGTGTTGTGCCTGCAGAAATTAGCTGGGAGATGACTGTAGACAACCACAAGCTCAACCAAGTAGTAGCTCCAATCACAGCTGCTGTGTTACATGTGATATCTTTGTGGTAACAGATTAACATAACGTCAAAGACATCTTTATGGCCATTGATTTGGCAAATACTTTATTTTCTGTCCCAATCAGAAAAGAGAATCAAAAAGAGTTGGCGTTCAAAGGAAATAGGAAATAGTATATACATATACAGTTTTGTCCCAGGGCTATATTAGCTCCGCTATCCTCTGTCATAATTTAGTCTGAAGAGATCAGAACCCTCTGGGCACCCTGCTGAACATCTTACCAGCCTATTACATTGATGATGTTTTTTTGATCAGACCGGAAAAGCAAGAGGGAGCTATTGTGCCACCTCTTGGTAAGACACATGTATTCCCGAGGATGGGAATTAAACCCCACAAAGATTCAGAGGCTTACCAGATCCATAAAATGTTTAGAGTTCCAGCGGTCAGGGATATGCAGAGGCATTCCCTTCAAAGTAAAAGACAACTTGCACATTGTACCTCTTGCCACAGAGAAGGAATCACGACACCTAGTGGCCCTCCTTGGGTTGTAGAGGCAGCGTATCTCACACCTAGGGATTCTACTCCATCCCTTATACCAAGTGACAAGGCAGTCTGCCAGCTATGACTGGAGCCCAGAGCAGTGAAGGGCTCTGCAGCAAGTCCAGGCTGCCATGCAAGCTGCCCGGCCATGCAATCTTGGCAGATCATATGGTATTAGAGGTATCAGCAGTGGGAAAAGACGCAGTATGGAATCCTTGGCAAAGCCCTGTGGGAGAATCACAATGCAAGCCCATGGGGTTCTGGAACAAGGCCATGCCATCTGCAGAAGAGAATCACATGCCTTCTGGTTTTTTGGGGGTTTTTTTTTGTTTTTTTTTTGGCTGCATTGGGTCTTCGTTGCTGCATGCGGGCTTTCCCCAGTTGCGGCGAGCAGGGGCTACTCTTCATTGTGGTGCGAGGGCTTCTCATGGCGGTGGCTTCTCTTGTTGCAGAGCATGGGCTCTAGGCGCGCGGGCTTCAGTAGTTGCGGCTCGGGGGCTCTAGAGCGCAGGCTCAGTTTTTGTGGCGCACGGGCTTCGTTGCTCTGCGGCACGTGGGATCTTCCTGGACCAGGGCTCGAACCCGTGTCCCCTGCCTTGGCAGGCGGATTCTTAACCACTGTGCCGCCAGGGAAGTCCCTCACATGCCTTTTGAAAAACAACTTCTGGACTTCCCTGGTGGCGCAGCGGTTAAGAATCTGCCTGCCAGGGCTTCCCTGGTGGCGCAGTGGTTGAGAATCTGCCTGCTAATGCAGGGGACATGGGTTCGAGCCCTGGTCTGGGAAGATCCCACATGCCGCGGAGCAGCTGGGCCCGTGAGCCACAACTACTGAGCCTGCGCGTCTGGAGCCTGTGCCCCGCAACGGGAGGGGCCGCGATAGTGAAAGGCCCGCGCACCGCGATGAAGAGCGGTCCCCGCACCGCGATGAAGAGTGGCCCCCACTTGCCGCAACTAGAGAAAGCCCTCGCACGAACCGAAGACCCAGCACAGCCAAAAATAAATAAATAAATAAAAATAAAAGTAGCTATAAAATTTAAAAAAAAAAAAAAAAAGAATCTGCCTGCCAGTGCAGGGGACACAGGTTCATGCCCTGGTCCGGGAAGGTCCCACGTGCCGCGGAGCAACTAAGCCCCTGTGCCACAACTACTGAGCCTGTGCTCTGGAGCCCGTGCTCCGCAACAAGAGAAGCCACCGCAATGAAGAGTAGCCCCCACTCGCCGCAACTAGAGAAAGCCCGCCTGCAGCAACAAAGACCCAACGCAGCCAAAAATAAATAAAAATAAAATAAATAAATTTAAAAAAAAAAAAAAGAAAAACAACTTCTGGTATGCTGCCGTTCCCTGGTGAAGATGAAACACCTGACCATGGGACACCAAGTAACCGCGCAACTAGAATTGTCTATCGTGAACTGGGTCTTATCAGATCCATTAAATCATAAGGTCAGACAGGCCCAGCAACAATCCATCACAAGATGAAAGAGGGGTATCCAGGGGTGATCATGAACAGTACTAAAGGGCACAAGCAAACTGCCAGCTCAGGTAGCTCAGACACCCATGCCAGGCACCACTGTTACACAGAGCACCTCCCTCGGTTCATTCTTACAGGTCTATGGGGACCCCATCAGATCAACTGAAGGAGGAGGGAAAAGCTTGGTTTATGGATGGGTTGGGTCAGTATGTGGGCACAAGTGAAAAATGGGCATTCTCCTTGCTCAGAGGACTGGGGACTTGAAAGACAGTGCCAGGTGAAAATCCTGCCAATTGGCAAGAGCTTTGGATTATATACTTAATCACCCACCTCAGGTGGAAAGAGAAGTGGCTAGAGGTTAAAATATTTATACATTTATGGTCAGTGGTGAATGTCCTGGCTAACAGGTTAGGGCTTTGGAAGGAAAAAGACTGGAAGATGGGGAGCACGATCAGAGGCAGAGGCCCATGAATGGACATGTGAGAATTGGCTCTTAGTGTGAAGATCTTTGTATCACATGCTAACATCCACCAGAGAGCATATTGCTCAGAGGAGGCACTGACCAACCAAGTAAACAAAATGACCTGGGCAGTTGACATCAGCCAGTCTTTGTCAATGGCCACCCCAGTGATGGCATGATGGGCACATGAACAGAGTGCCCACAGTGGCAGAGATGAAGGCTATGGAGCGGTCCAACAGCATGGACTCCTGCTGACCAAGGCTGATCTAGCTAATGCTACTGCAGAATGTTCAACCTGCCAAATACAGAGACCAACACAGAGCCCCCAAGATGGAAACATTCCTTGAGGAGACCAACTGGTCCCTCGACGGCAACTTCATAACATTATGTCCCTTCCATCCTGAAAGGGCCAATGGTTCATTCTTATAGGAATAGACACATATTTCAAGTATGGGCTTAGCTTTCCTGCCTGCAGGGTCTGAGCCAGCGCCTCTTTCTCAGGACTTAGCATGGGATGCCATATAACATCGTGTCAGACCAGGAAGACCAACTTGACAGAAAGGCAGTGCAAGAGTGGGCCCAGGACCACTGGTCATATTACATCCCACACTATCCAGAAGTTGCTTTTCTGACAGAGCACTGAAACAGTCTGCTGAAGCCCCAGCTGGGAGGCAATACTCCGTGAGAATGGAGTGCCATCTTCCAAGATGCAGTATATGCACTGAGTAAAAGAATTTTAAATAGCACTGCGTTCTCAACTGAAAGAATACCACGGTCTGGGAATCGAGGGGTAGAAGCAAGAGTGGTTCCAATTACCATTACTTCTAATGACCCACAGAGAGATGCAGCAGGTTTGTAATGTGACAACTTGCCTAGATTGAACTACATTTCCCAGAATTCTCTTACTTGTGGGATGTTCTGCAGATTTGATGGGCCTTGGTGAAGCAGGAGCCATAGAGCTTCTCTGCTGGAAATTCAGAGCAGGGGCACCAGGTACAGTTTCAGCTCACGCACATTGTCACTATCGGCTCACCTCTCTGGTGTCGGGCAACCCCCGGGCCTGTGGCTGCCACTACAGCCTCCCCTCAACCCTCCTTCAGCTTTTCAGACTCCTAGACCAGGGCCAGGCGTGTGTGGTCATGGGCAAGGAGCACGAGCTTATCAAATTTGGAAGAAACGAGAGACTGATACAGACTCCAGTTCATCCTCCTGGGTTCCAGCTCATGCTTCTGGGTTCTAGTTTGTCCTTGATCTCCCCCACTTCATGTTCACTGCCCCTCCCGACTGCCCTGCAGACTTCAAGCTCCAGCATTAGGTGTGAAGCTTACAGAGACTGTTTAACCAGCTAATACAATTGAGTAAGCTAAAATCTATGATGTCTCTATCTATAGATGATAGGTAGGTAGGTAGGTAGATAGATAGTGAAATGTAGGTGATATAGGTATGGATATAAAAGTAAAATCTCTTAATCATTCTACTTCTCTGTTTGACTACTGCTTAATGCAGGGACTTTGTGCTTACCTTCCCTGTAACTCTATAGGACTAGAGGACCTGGTCTCCAAAGGAGGCATTTTTCTCTGGGGTCACAGCAAGAATCCCATTGAATTCTAAGCTACAGCTGCTGCCTAAGCCCTTTAGGCTCCTTGTGTCCAGTGCCCAGCAGGCCAGAAGAGGGGTCACTAACATGGCAGGGGTAACGGACTCATTATCAGGAGGCAGGGCTGCTGTTACGCAATGGGGACCTGAAGAAGCACGTGTGGAACTATGCTGCCACTTGGGCCTATGTTAGTACTCCCGTGCACAATGGTGACTGTAGGTGGACAGGTACAGCAGCCCCAGCCTGAGAAGGGCATAACGACCAGCGGCTCAGTCCCTTCAAAGATGCAAGTCAGGGTCAGGCCCGCCAGTAAGACACTGAGGCCACCAGAGGGCGGTAGCTCAGGGCGAGCGTGATCTAGAACTGATAGTGAAGGAAGAAGGTGCTGAGTGACAATTGCAGCCCCAAGAACAGCTGCAGAGGTGGGTGCTGTAGTTAGTCCCACGAACATCACACTTCTAAGTTTCCCCTCTGGAAGAGAGGCCCGAAAAAAGCCAGAAAGAGAGGTGAGAGGGATGGAGGGTGGTAGATTCAAAGATGCACCCCCCAGGTCTCCCTAAAGGGAGAACTCAGTGCCCAACAGGGGAGTGCGGGCAGCAGACCATCTGCAGCCATCAGCTCATTCAGGGGCTGCGTTATCCTCAGAGAGCCACTCCGCCTTCCGGAGGAAGCCCGCATTTGGTGACCAAACGAGGGTGGGGGTACAAAGGCCCAGCCATTTCCACCCAATAGGGGTCACTTTGATGGATAAGAGTCCAGAGCTCCCTGCCCAGTTGTCGAGATTTTGTCGTTTGCATGGCAATTCCCTCTCTGCTCAATGCTGCTTCCTCCCCTTTTCCTTCACAGGTGTCGATCCCTCATAAACTTCTGGCACCCCAAACTGCATCTTCTACCAGTGAATCCAACGGGGCAAACTCCACATCTCATGATTTTTCTAGGACACTGCCCTGCCCTGGCACAAACTACGAACTGGAGCCCTTCAACTCTCGGCTGTTTATTTATAAACATGCCTTAATATATACCCAAAGGAAAAGATTGCAGATAAGTCATGTTTTATGGGAGAAAAGTCCTTATGTTACATGCAAATATATTTTTTTGTACTCATTAAAACCACATAAAAGTATATTATGCATTTTAAAAGGTTGATTACCTCAAAACCAGAAATGCCCTCCGGGCTCTCTGCTGACATAACCCACATTTATGAACGCCAAGCGCAGCTCTCCAGATTTTCTTCTACTTCATTATATGAAGAGGAGATGTTGTTTTGTAAAATCTTGAATAAATTTGTAAATTTAAAGAAAACATTTTGTCTTGTTATTGAAGATATTTTAATAAAGAGATCTTGAAATGGTTTTTCCAAGAACTGTTTCAGTTATGAGTGAACAGGATACGATTCCTCTGTTGTAACTTTGAGAAATTTACCAGGGCAACAAGGAAAGAATAAGACGGAAATATATAAATCATCAAGCATACTTAACACGTTCTAAGCAGTAAGGGGGCTTAGAGCAGGGTTTTTTTTCTTAACAAGTAGTCAACTTTCAATGAAAACACTTTAGGAAGCAAGGATCCAATGGGAAAAAATGGGTGACATATGATAAATAATTTTGAATTATAAAGAATAAAAAATCAGACCCCAAAGCTACAATGAGTGTCAAAGACTCCTTGTAGTTAATCAGTTTGGTTCCATCAGTGCTGGAGCTTATTTTAGAGAGCTGTCAATTGGGCTTCATATTTCAACTGTTTTTGTTTATGTTACTTGGTGCTGTGTCCTTCATGTAGACCTAATAACCCACCATCAGAAGATGTATACTTTATGGTCTTTCCAATAATGAGATGATGCATCTTCACAATGCAGCCTAGCCATTTAAGAGATGGCTGACTCAAGTTGAGTCCAGATTGAAGCAATAAACCAGTTTACCTTTGAGAAAGTTAAATAACTTCTATGGCGACTGAACCTTTGGTTCATTCATTTTAGTACAAAAGGTGGCCTGATATAATGGAACAAACACTGTATGTGGAGTTGGATAGGCTGGGTTTGAATCCCAGATCTACTACTTACTGTGATATTGAATAAGTCATTTAGTATCTCTGAGCCTTGGTTTCTCATCCGACGATCAAGGGTTTTTGTGCAGATTACAGAAGATGATGTACATGGAAGTGTGAGACACATAATAAACTAGGCTCTAACCAACAGTCCAAATGCAGGCTACAGTACTAGTGACATAAGAAGAATCTCTCAGGTTATGTTTCCTATCGTGGTCTGGAATATACATGACAACACCTATTGTGGAGTCAACAGGCATGGGCTGAAAGGCCAAAGAAATGCTTCAAGGTTACCCCAGAACACATCCTCAGAGAACCAGGTATAAACTGAGTCTCCTGGGAAACGCAACCTGAGCCCACTGAAATGTTGCAATCATCAAAAGTTTGGGTTGTGATCAATGGTGAGAAAGAGAATGCACGAGAAAGAGAGAGCGAGAACTAGAGGGAGAGGGAGAGTGAGAGTGTGTGTGTGAGAGAGAGAGAGACTCTGTGAACAGTAGCTCTGGCCACTCAACAGGGGAGACACCACCTTGATACTCAGTATGGAAAGATGGACAGGCGGACACACCTACAATACATGGGGAACCACAGCTTCAGTGTCTTATGAGTACAAAGAACAAGACAATGACTTATTCTTATCTGAGCAGCTGTAGTAGTGGGTCCCCAGCTGCCTGGCTCCCTGTGCCAAGGGGAAATGAAAAATACTATAATAGCCTCTCTTGTCTCCATTCCCTCTTCCTAGATGAGCTTTTTCCCACTGCAGCACTGGAGCAGGGCTTTCTTCCTCCTTCTGGTATGCTGCCTGCCAAGGCCAGGGGCCAGCCTCACACCGACCTGACTGAAGGGGGGTTGAGTGGGCTCTGACCCAAGAAAGTTTCCCTTTATAGGATCTGTCTTGAGGCCAGAAAGTCTATCATGACAGATTCACTACTTTGGCTTAAGGCTTCATATACTAATGAAATCAAAATATCCTCCCCGCAACTTGTTCTATCTTCCCAAATATATCACACATCATTGATACACATCTTATGAATGAGTTTATCATATCCTCTCCAGAGAACACAATTTGAGGGTCAATAAGTGTAAAAAGCTTAGTGAGAATAATAGCTGTAAGGAGACAGATGAACTTGGTCAATTTCCCCTTGTCTGTTATATAATAATAATAATAATAATAATAATGATAACAATAATGGTGACATTTATTGACCATATGTGATCTTGTCTTATCCTCCCAACAACACTATTTATTAACCCCATCCTGCAAAGTGAGAAAACTGAGCTACAGGGACTCATGCAATTTGACCAAGGTCACACAGCTAGTAAGTGGATAACCCAAGTTGGTGCACTTGATCTCTGTGCTATACTGCTTCTTGGAGAGAACAGCAACTGCGGTGTTTCTGTTTCATACATCTCTTTGAAACCAGACCGCTCACAGTGGACTTAGCTGAATACTATGACCAAAATCTCTTAGGTCTTTTGTTTCGAAAACAAAGATGATGGCAGCCAAAGGTACAGTGGCACCAGCAAAATCTTTTTCCTGCAGTTTGTTATCTGGAACCTCGTGTTTATGTCATGAGAACTTCACTCTCTGGTTTATCTGCAAAGGGTTGGAATGCAGGTAGTTTTCAGAGTAGAACCTCACACAGGACTTTAAAATGTAGTCAGCAGAATGTAACATCCCAGCATTGTAATTCATTGCTGTTAAGAGTTTTCTTTGAAGCCAAATAGAGCTTCCACATTCACATTCCAGAAATGCCCCCACCCCTGCCCCCATGCTTTGCCTGGAAAAATCCTTCTTATCCTTCAAGGCCCAGCTCAAATGTCACCTCCTTTATGAAGTCCTTCCCAGCCCCACAGGCAGAATTAATTGATACTCTTCTGTGTTCCCACAGCACTTTGTATTAGCACTGCTGGTAAAGCCCTTGCCACATTGTTTTAGTTAGTTGTATAAGTAAGGTCCTTGAGGTCAGAGACCTGTCTTATTCATAAATCCTTTTATCCCCATATCCACGGCCTAGCACATACCACATTTCATCAAATCTAAAACCCCACTGATTGTAAGATACACCATTATTTTATGAACCACTAAGAGAGATTTAAAAAAACAAACACTGACAATTATACTATGGCATGCCATCAATTTAAAGATGTGTCCCAAATTCAAGGATGTCTATATATATATATATTTTTTTTAAGTGTGTCTTAGAAGCGATTAACTACAGTAATAACGGCTCAGCAAATGTTTCTAGAATTGGGTTATAAACTCAAGGTGGAGCAGCTATTCCTAGAGCCCATGCTTCTGAATAAGTACGGCATTGGGAGTTGGTAGGGAATGGTGTGCAGTTGCATTGCTGATTTCAAATATTTTACCCAACAGATTAAAGGGACGAGTGGCCTGATGTGCCATTCCTATTAAAAAAACACCTCCACGTCGCCCATTCAATAGACTAGAAGGTACAGTGACAATATGTTCTGATCTAAATTGGCGGCCACCTAATGCCCACAATCACACAAGTGAGTGTGATTACAGAGACAATGGGACAGAATTTGCATCTGCCTTGATTCTGGTTCTTTAAGCCAGTTCAACCCACTGCTGTTCCCATCCGCCCATGAAGACGAACACTGACTTCTCGGCTTTCTCCCAGCTTGTTGCAGCCCTGCTTTTAAAAATGGAAGCATCAAAAGATGTGATCCTGGGACTTCCCTGGAGGTCCAGTAGTTAAGACTCTGCACTTCCAGTGCAGGGGGCACGGGTTTGATCCCTGGTCGGGGAACTAAGATCCCACAGGCCACGTGGCACAACACCACCCCCCCCCAAAAAAAAAAAAGATGTGATCCCTTCCCAGCTCCAAACTGTTGGCTCTCCTGATTGTATATTGTCTCCTGGGTAGTGTCTGGATCTAGGCTGTCTAAAGGGCCTTTCCACAGGGGGAGCCTTGCTAGGGCTCAGCATCCCAGGCTGTCTCATCAGGAAACTGAATTTCAGTTCTATCCTAGAAATACAAACGCCCCACCCAAGCGCTGGGCTAAGCCATGCGCTTATCTTTTCTGCACCTCCTAACACCACACTCCTTCCCCGACCCCCAAGCACACATAAGCGCGTGCACACACACGCACACACACACACACACATACACTCATGCAAGATAAACCAAACCAAGTTGTCACCAAAGACTTTCAACGTGTGGTTGGTTGATAGAAATTCTGGCGTAGGGCTTCCCTGGTGGCGCAGTGGTTGAGAATCTGCCTGCCAATGCAGGGGACACGGGTTCGAGCCCTGGTCTGGGAAGATCCCACATGCCGCGGAGCAACTAGGCCCGTGAGCCACAACTACTGAGCCTGCGCGTCTGGAGCCTGTGCTCCGCAACAAGAGAGGCCGCGATAGTGAGAGGCCCGCACACCGCGATGAGGAGTGGCCCCCACTTGCCGCAGCTAGAGAAAGCCCTCGCACAGAAACGAAGACCCAACACAGCCAATAAATTAATTAATTAATTAATTAATTTAAAAAAAAAAAGAAATTCTGGCATAAAAGCTCCTCTTTAAAAATTGAAATATACTAAGAGGATGGAGCCTAGTAGCTTAATACAATTTGTGAAATATTTTAAACATGTAAGCTGCTCTGCACACTGGCATTCAGGGGCTGAGGGTCTTTCTGGGGCAAGGACCAAGGGGTAATCTTTAAGGGGGTGATGAGGAAGAGAGTCAAACAGGGCAAAGAGTTCCTAGTCTGCTCTTGTGCCTAGATCCTGGGTGGGAAGCAGTGACCATCAGGAACCTGAAAGTCACCTACCTTTTTGAGCAGGCTGCCAGCTCCTGGGTGAAGTTATCAGGACTAAGTCAGAAAGCTCCAAAGATTGTTATCTTCGAATTTAGTCCAATTGTCCCAGGCCGGGCAAGCCCTGCTCAGCTCCAAGTCAGCCAAGTTTGTCTCCATTCAGGGCCTTCCCCGACCTTAGTGAGTAAAAAGGAAACAAGAGAAAGGAGAAGAAATAACCTCATTTACTCCCTCTCCTGATTTATTATTGACACGGTATTTGGAGATGTTCAAACTATAAACAAGAGCCTTTGTATACTTCCTTTGAAAGGAGAAGGTCTGTAAAGTAGGTCCCCTGAAGTATTAGAGCTGAACATCTCCAATGCCATAGGGGTTTTACTGCCTCACAGGTAGTTACACTTGTGATTAAAATCACTGTGGTGAAATCACAGAACGTTAGAACTGAACAGAATCTGGATGATAGATCTACTCCCTCATTTTACAGATGAGGACTTTCAGGCCTAGAAGGTTAAATAGCTAGTTAATAACAAAGCAGGTCCTAGAACCCAAGTGTCTAGACTCCCAGTCTGGGGATTTCCCATCAGGGAAAATACCTGAACCCTTACAATCGTATCCCACCTTCACAGTCTGTAATTACATTTGGTTCATTGGACTTAAAAATACCATGCAAATAGAGCTCCAATTACAAAAGATCTTGATTGATACAAACAAATGCACAGAATCAACTGGCCCACAGTTTCCACCAAAGGCCTGAGGCAGTACATGTTTGTTCTTTTAAAGTAAAAAAGAAATTGTCATTATCCAGGCTCTTTACATGGCTGGATTCCTGTATAAATCAAGCCAGCTCACTAACAGCTTACCTAGATGACATCCAACACCTTTCACCCAAGTCTCGGCCAGCTGGTGACGTAAACTGGGCAGGAAACTTATAAATTTTCCCCTGGTAGAATTTTGGAAGACCTGTGTCAACAACGCCCCTTGCTGGTCAACATAAGAAAAGGCAAAAGCTATTGCTGTCAAAATCAGGGCTGTAGCCAAGGTCACAGCCGTGTCTCTAAGCCATCTTCTGGTCTGTGGGCACCGTGGCCAGGTCAAGGGAGAAGGCATGGGGAAAACAGCAGGAGGGTGGAAAAACCTGCATTTTGGGGGAGACATTTATATATGCCTAATTAAGGACAGATCTCAGGGAAAGCAGATACATTTTTAGTATCCCACTGAGTCGGAACAGACTGCTTTAAGACCCATACCCACATGTTATGCTTACACAAATAAATGAGATTTTTATTGTTAATATCAACGAATACAGATGGAAGAATATTCACGTGCCAAGGACACATTGCTCACAAGATCACAAAATGTCTGTTGATGCGTATTCATCAATGATTTGGTGAATCACTACATGTCTTTGAGTAAAATACATATATATATATATATATGTAAAGAGATTTCTAAACCTTCATTTCTATTTGGACTCTGGCAATAAATTCATTAGAAGGAGAAAGCAGAAGCTTTGAAGTTAACATCTACACCTTTCACGGATATCTTGATTCACCAAACATGAAAATCACATCCCATCACATATGTTTTAAGTTGTACACAAAGAAAGCACAAGAAACACTGATTTGGCTCAATCATTTGCCTAATGAAAGGCTTTTTTATTTTTTTATTTAAAAAAAAAGTCCCCCATAAAGCTGTCAGGGGTACCTGATGACGTTACAGAAGCAAAGTGTTTTCTAAGCAACTCCAGGGCTCTGTTGTTTCTTGCTTGTAGGGTCTTCTCCGCTCTCAGTTCATTCTTGATGGCATTGAGCTCTCCGTGGACCTTTTCCATTTCTAATTCATAATACAATTTCACTTCTTCCTTTAGGAGTGCATTTCCAACCTCAGTTTGCTGCTTTAACTTCCTAACAGCTTCTTTTAAATCCTTGTTCTCAAGGCTCAACTTGTGGATGACCTCTTTGGCTTGCTGGAGCTCTTCTGTTAAGTTTTTAACATTTGTTGCTTTTTCAGAGAGGTCATTTCTTAAAGCTTGAAGTTCCCAGTCTTTCTTGGACGTTTCCATCCCTGCTTCTTGAAAATTTAGGGGTTTTGAGGAGACTTCTTTTTTGTAGTTCAAAAGTTCTTTTTCCGCATTTTCGAATTCCTCTTCTATTTTTCTGCATTTCACATTAAGCGCTTCCAGCTCTTCATTCAAAAGATTCAGGCGAAGTTTTGGAGACATTCCTTCAGTGAATTTCTTCTTCTTGTCTTTTCGTAGTGGAGTTGATAATTCCTTTGTACCCCAGCTAAGAGGCTCTTCTGAAGTATTAAAGCTTTCTTCAGTTGCAATGTCCAAATTAGATGCTTCACAGGAGGCAGAATTTGTGTCTGCCTCATTCTTTGAAATGTTTATCTTTCTCTCTCTTAAATTTGGTTCTTGTTCATTTTCATTTGGTTGAGAAATAAATTCTTTCCTTTTAAATTTATTTTCTTCTTGAAACTTTCTACTAGACAAATTAAAAATCCCTTCCATTCTCTTGGCCTTACCTAAAGTCATTTGTTCAGAAGAAGATTCAAGCTGAGAAGCCTCATCTAGAATATCCTGTGCACTAAAAAAAGGAGCAAACATATTCTCCTTCCAGTGTTTTCTTCTAGCACCCATTTCTTCAGGCACCTCTTCCAATTCCTGAAAAACAAAATTTAAAATCAAGGCACATATTTACACTGGCAGCCGGGGTAGTGGAAAGAACTAAGAATCCTGGCTCATGGGTGAAAGAACCTAAATATTTGAGGGCTGGCACTCCCTCTAACTCACTGAGTGACTTGGGCCTCAGTTCCCTCATTTATAAATGCAA
This sequence comes from Balaenoptera musculus, assembly GCF_009873245.2. Classification (NCBI taxonomy): domain Eukaryota; kingdom Metazoa; phylum Chordata; class Mammalia; order Artiodactyla; family Balaenopteridae; genus Balaenoptera; species Balaenoptera musculus. The sequence goes on along the minus strand of NC_045806.1, from coordinate 112,399,044 downwards.
AGGGCTAAACTAGCTAAGATCTACAGACCTTTCCAGCTTTAGAATTCTCTGATCCTATGAAATATAACCAATAAATGGACACACTTGGCTATTTATTGTAGAGAAAATAATTCTATGAGAAAGCAGCATGAAAACAGACTGCTTTAAAACAGTAAAAGTGATTTTAAATTAATAGGTTAATATTGATAAGTTAAATCTGTGCTTCCAATGTGCCTGGTTTTTTTTTTTCCTAGTTCTTTTCGGTTGGACTACTGTTTATTCATTCTTTAAAGTGACTAAAACATCAGTGCTTAATGCAATGTGAGCTGCTTTGGGTAAAGTATACCATGCAGACTTCCTTATGACTAACTCTGCCAAACGCCCTTCTGTCTTGACCTGTAAATTCCTGCTATTCCAGTCTTGGGCTTTGCTTTTAGGTAAGACTGCCAAGCGTACAGAATTCTATCCGTTTTGACAGCAATTTCATGATGAGAACCGAATGTCAACAATTGAAAATATTAATGCCACCAAATGGGTTTTTCTCGAGATACTGATTCCAAGTATAGTTTTTAGGTGAAAACTTAGCATACTGAATCACAGCTAACTTTCTAAATTTACAAAAATTAGAGGATACTTATTTTGTTTCAAGGAGTCTTCCCTATCCAAAGACAGTCCATAACATACAGCTTTCCTAAAACACAGAAACATTTGATCAGTAACTACTTTTGAGAGAAGGGAGAAAGAAGGACCCAAGCAACACGCTGAAGGGCCACTGGCATCTGAAGCCACCAAACTGGCAACTGCAGTTACCGCCAAAGGGTGGGAAGAAGAAGGAGGGGGTCACTTTATTCATTTTATACATTAATTTGCTGTAATATAGTTGGAAGATTACCACTGAGAAAAATCAAAGTATGCCTGCATCTATTTTTCCCATGAACACAAATGTAATTTTATCTTGGTAACAAAAAATGGCAGTTGTATTTATTTTTTAATTAATATTTTCTTTAATATTATTAAAGATTATAAATGTTGTGATATTATATTAATATATTATAATATTTAATAATTGTAATATTTCATATTATATAAAGATGCTAATAGTAGTGCATGTTATCTGTAGAATTTTGGAAAATACAGAAAATCACACATACAAGAAAAAACCAAAAGAAATCTTCCTCATAATCCTGTGGCCCTGAGATAACCACTTTTTTATATATTATCTCTTGATTATTTTCTTTTTAACAAGTATAGTTTAAATTCGAACAAATTTTTCTTACTACAGACAATGAGAGAATAAACTCGATACCTACATGCCTGACACCTTCCCCCCAAAAGAAGAGGGAAGGGACTCACTCTATACCCAAGGATACATCTCCAATGACAACTATTTGGCTTTGAGGAAAGGAAAAGGTACAAATATTCAGTGAAGGTGTTAAAATGATTGGTTCAAAAGCCATGACCCAAGCTTTAAGTTTAGTCAATCAGACCATAGTAGGAAGCCAAGACTTGAAATTCATGGTATGTATTTGGCATTGGAGCATCCTCTCCTTTCTCTTGAAATAGTCCGTTCTGACTTTATTATTCTGTTAGTCACCATCCAGAAGCATCGATGATCTATCTGTCCTTAAAGAGGAAGATGATCATAATCCCACTTGCTCTCCTCTCTAGAAATATGAATGCAAATGCTGGGAATTATTACAGGGATCATAAAGGAAAGGAACAGAGGAAAGAGAAAAGATGGCAATACTAACTGCCAGTCACATTTTTATTTATTTATTTATTTTATTTATTTTTGGCCGCGTTGGGTCTTCGTTGCTGTGCACGGGCCACGGGCTTTCTCTAGTTGTGGTGAGTGAGGGCTACTCTTCGTTGTGGTGTGCGGGCTTCTCACTGCGGTGGCTTCTCGTTGCGGGGCACGGGCTCTGGGTGCGTGGGCTTCAGTAGTTGTGGCACATGGGCTCAGTAGTTATGGCTCATGGGCTCTAGAGCGCAGGCTCAGTAGTTGTGGTGCACAGGCTTAGTTGCTCTGCGGCATGTGGGATCATCCCGGACCAGGGCTCGAACCCGGGTCCCCTGCATTGGCAGGCAGATTCTTAAGCAAAGCACCACCAGGGAAGCCCAGTCACATTTTTTAGCAGTCAAATTTTTACCAGACAACTCTGTAGAAGTTTTAAAATGCTTCTAATCAGGTAGCAATGGGAGAGAGATTACTATTCTTCCTACCTAATTCTGGATGAAAGGCATTGGTGAGATTGATCAGGAAAGCGGTATGCAGAGGGGCAAGGTGAGGCCACTTTATACATGAAGCTAGCAATAATGACAAATCTGAGATAGAGGTCTGGGTATAGAGAAAGGTTAAAATAGAAAGCTCTTTTCATTAATGATTTTGCACCTTGAAAAAGTGACTTCTATCTCCAACCCTCCCATAAATCTCTGGCTAAAAACATATTTTTTTTTTTTCTTCAGCATCACTACGTTTCTTTCCTGGGTCTCTGTATAATTTCCTGATACAGCCCATGCTTTTCACAGAACTGGGAAGAGTCCACTTATTTTATAACTGAGGCTCAGAGAAGTTAAGTGACTTGTCCAAGTCCACACAGCCTATAGTGGTAAAACTGAGACCCTGTCTCCCAGGTCAGTGTTTATTCTAAAATTCCTCTTTATTCTTTTGTTAGGTTTCATTCCACAAATTGAAAGAAAACAACCCACTATTTTCAGAGCTTAGGTATTTTTAAAGGGCCACAAAAGAAGAGAGGAAAAATGAAGGGGGGAGGGTAAGGAGAATTGCATGTCACATATCAAAGGCCAGAAAGAGAACGGTCTGAAAAGCCTTTTGGAATTTCCCTCCCATAGCTTACACAGGGCAGGGTCAAGGGGTCTCTGAGCTGCTTCTTTCTTTCTCTCTCTCTTTCTTTCTCTCTCTCCTTTCCTCCCCTTTCCCTCTCCCCCTTCCCTCCTTCCTTTCTTTTTTTTTTCTCTTTCATTGGCAAGATATCCTTTAAGGGCTTGTTCCCAAATCTAGTCACAGAGTATGGCAAAGCCCAGAGTGCGGGTAAAAGGTGCCAGGCTCATTTTCTCCTCACAGACTGCGTTGTTTGTTTTTTACGCAGAACAAGTCTGACATTAGTATTCTCTGGCAAAGACAAGAAATATGCTTTAAGACAATGATACTCCTTCCTCTGCCCCGGCGTGGCAGCCATTTTGCTTTCAATAAACTTGATTAGGTAATTTGTCGCAGCATAAGGCAAATCAAACCAGAGCCATTATTGAAAGTATAAGCATGCCTTTTTAGTGGGTCATTTATTATTACAAGTGCCTACCCAACACTATATTGGATGCTGAAGGACTGAAGGGTAGGGGAAGGAGGTCCAAGAGAAATGAAAAATTTAAAGAAACGAAAACACAGGAAAACAGTATAAAGTCATATGACAAAAACAACATTAGTGGTCCTCTAAGCCGGTGATCCCCCAGAAGTCCTTGGGGCTGCACTGTTAAGGCATGGTTGTCCACTATACGGCGACATCTGTTCATCTGTGTCTGACATGAACTGATAATGGACACCTGACGGCTCTAGTTAGTGTCTCCCTGAAAACATCACCGTTCATCCTCTGGTGACTTACTTTTGCAGTGGCAAAGTAGTAGGGCATTTTGGTGGAGTAAGGAAATTTCTTGACTCATGGAAATGGTTTCTACTCACCTAAAGAATTTGGGAACCACTGATAAAATAAACTGAAAATGGATTTATAATGTAATATCATACAACATAATGTAATTGTTGAAAGCTAAGCAAAGAGTGATCACTTATTATGGATCTTTAGGCAAACTGTTTCATAAAAATCTTGGGTGAATGCATATATGTCTTCAAATAGTTCCAGAAAGTAATACACTGTTTATTGTGAAAGGAGAAACCCACAAAACCATCTAATTTTCATTTTCAAGGTATGGGGCCCTTGGGAATAAGCTCATATTAAGATGGATAAGTGATCAAATATGTGAAATCTAATTATTTATGTTCTAAAATATTTATACTTTAAACCACATGCTTTAGGGAAATTTGATGACATAAAAATCAAAGATCTTTTTTCTTTGTTGCCTTATCTCATTTACATTAGATTTGATTTCAAAATTTCAGGACCATCTCTTTTGCATAAATCTTGATCTGTCTGCAAAATGCAATTATTCTTCCAAGCAGGGGTAGGCAGGGACCGGGAAACCTCCAGAGGCTTTTTCCCACCTCACAAGAGTGCTTCATCCCAAACTTTGTAAATTGGGAGTGATGTTTAGAAAAGGTCATCTCCAACCTGTGATGGGGCAGTAAGGGGAAGACAAAAGGCCCTTCTTAGCCCAGGCAACGTTTTCCCATTATTCTTGGATGGTTCGGTTCTCTCAACCCTCAGAAAAACTGCTTGGCCAAGACAGGAAAAAAAGTCTGTTTCAAAGAAAGTCACTGGCCTTGCTTCTTTGCTCAATTGTCCAATCTGTTCTCACATAAAAGCAGTAGTTCTCAACTTATTTTTCTGCTTCCACTGTTCCCAGGCACAAAACACTGCCATCATTATCCCCTCTCCTTGCTCCAGAAGATTCTGACCTGCTCCCTTTAGGGGAGCTTCTCCATTCCCCAGCCTTTCAAAAATCATTGGCTTACAGAAACTATTAAGTACAAAAATGAGGACTGCCCAAAGCTGTCTGAAGGAAGGTGGGTAAACATGTTCTACCATGCAAAATTGTGGGGAAGGAAAAGAAAGTTCTTGAGAAAAATTAAGTGTGGGCTATGGTAAAAAAAAAAAGACTGAAGGAGTCAGATATCTTGGCTCCCACACTTTAGAACTATGTGAAAACTTACCTTTTGGGAACCTCAGTTTCTTCAGATGTCATATAGGGACAATATACCTATTTCCAGGTGGTTAGGAGAAATTATTGAAAATGAAAATGGAAGCAATTTTAAAGTATACTCTACACAATGGGTTTTGTTCTTTTTTAGATTTTCCTTACCCTCCCTTGGAACATAAACCAAACAACCCAACCCTTCTCCAAAGATATGTGCTTCAAAGTTGCCAGCCTGAAGTCATCAGACCTCAGAAAAAGTCAGTTTGAACAAAAAAAAGGAAGTACTATTAAGGTAAGTAGGAGGGAACCTAAACTTGAATCTTACATTAATTCGACCTGCATCTTCATGGAAGAATTAACCCTAAATCCTGTAAATTGTTGACGTTCCCAAATTTCCAAAGCTAAATTGATTCTAAGCAGAAGAGTTGTAGTCTTTTCTACATCCGAAGAGATTTGCATTTTTAATCACCAATTGCTTTACCATGAACTTTCCAAATGTCCCAGTGTTTTTCAGAGCCACCAATAATATCTTAGAAATATTACAACTGGGCTATCAGTTTGAAGATTATCAAGGATGACTCCACACTCTGAGTTTTTCTTGTGCTTCTGCATCATTTCATACACAGTTTCATTTTACCAATACGCTGTGATCTCCTGGCATCTTATTCATGGTTGTATCCCTGCTGTTGCCTGACACATAGTGGCCCTCAGTAAATATTTGTTGAATGAATGACCCTTAATATTCTTCCTGAAAATCCTATAATGTTTTGATTCTAATTGAGTTTCTGTAAGTACTTATAACTTCTCTTTTGGCTTATGAGGTTTTGGGGGGTGACATTTCAGGGAAAGGGCTTTTATTTTTCCCTCAAAGTTTACTTGGCTCACCTAAAGTCTTCAGGACACTTTTCTTTTGTATTTTTACGAGGCTTTTTTGATAGTGTACTGACAGGGCAGACTAATGGTCTAGTTAAAAGATTGAAGATTTACGTTGGGTGAGGCTCTGTGCTTCTAAACCTCCATAACCAGCTATCAACCAGCAAATCGGTACTTACAGTTCCTGACGTCCAAGGTCTTCTATCTGATGCCGCTGTTCTCCTTCTCCAGATTGAACTGAAAAAGAAAATATATTATATATAAAATATATTTTATATATTTTGGTTAATATATAATTAACCAAAATGCCCAAATCGGTGTTCATATGAGATGTAGCTTAAAATTACAAGTGATAGCCTTAATGCTGTTTGGCTTCCCTGAAATGCGATGTCAGACGCTTTGAAGCAAGTTTTCTTTTTAACTTGTCAACCCAATTTCCCAACTATCACACCACTAAGTCTTCCTTCCCCAAGCAATGCAAATATCAGATGGGACAAGAATCATGGTGGCATCGTATTCAACACGGTACCTCCTCGCCTTTAGCAACTATTGAACAAATGAGCCACCACTGGCGGCCACAGCGGCGTGCTTGTTAGTAAGGAGCAGGCCAAGAGCCACGTTAGCAGAGGCTGGGCCAAGGCATTGCCCCCCTCCTCCAGAGTCCAGTTATTTTGAAAAATCATTAAAAAGGGAAGTGATCCCGGTTTTTGCCTTCATCTTCCATGGTCGTCACATATGAGCCAAGCGGACAAATTGTCTTCTCTATTGTTTGGCCGATATTGCGAGCGAAGCAAAGTACCATTGAAAACCGGGCCCTGTGAACGCTTCTTACCCCCAATTCTTTATTATTAGTGTGGAATAATTCCTTCTAGGAGAAAAGATACGAAGTCGCCTTAATTCCGAAAGGCCGAGTACTTTATTAGTATGGAAGTCACTTTCTTGCTATAAAGCTGCATCTAAGCATGCATAGTTTGGGGGTTTTCTCTGTAAATGGTTAACTAAACTCCTGCCACCGCTGCTTCCAGTGGAGACGAGGTGGCTAGGGTCGGGGTGCTGCCCGGGCCGCCACCGCAGGTGACACCTCCCACCTCGCCAGTCCCTACCCTCTGCTGGCGGGCCGGCAGGGAGAGCGCAGGGGCGAGGCCTGACCCCACTCCTCCTTCCACACCCCGACTCCCACACCCTGTCCCCTTCCCTCCCAAACGCCTGCCGGTTCCGGGCCGGGGCCCTAAAGGGTGAAGAAACCCGCAATGGGCATCGAGGCGGGGAGCGCGCTCTCTCCGCCCGGGTCACCCAGGGAGGGCGAGGGGCTAGCCTGGGGAGCCCCCGCCGGGCCGGGCGCAGACGTACCTGGCGGCGTGGGTGGGGTCCGGTGGGCCCTGGCCCCTCTTCCCTGAAGACGGCCACCAGCGGCGGGCGGCTGCCCTGGGTTCGGCGCTGGTCAACGCTACCCGGCCGGACCGGCCCCGGGCACAGCCTCTGCAGTGCAGGGCCAGCGCGGGCCGCGCCGTTGCCTGGCAACCAGCCAGCCCGATTTAAAGGGACCCGCGCGCCGCTGCCCAGAGCGCCGGGCCGGGCGCTGCCTGGCGATCGTCACAGCCCGCGCGAGCACTGAGCATGCCCGGTGGGGCGGGCGCCGCGGCGGCTTCTGCCTGCACGAAAGCCGAGCTCGAAGATCAAGAGAGCTGAGTCAGGGCGGGAAGGGGCGAGAAACTGCGAGGCAGCCCCACCCATGGTGGGCTTATTACGGAGGGTCTGGGTGACTCACAAAGCCACCTGGACACTGCGATTGTGGGGGAGGGGGGAGTGACACAGGGATAATCCCTAGGCCTGCAGTTCAGTAACGTGACATCGAGGACGGTGAGCTCCGGAAGGTAGCCTGGATTTGGTTCAGGGTCCTTGACAGTATGGGAATTGCACCCCGCCCCCCGCCCGTCCTCACAATGGTCTGGCCAGGATTTCTGCCTCTGATCGAAGGCGTGTGTCAGGAGAGCATGTCCCCTGGTCGTGCCCCTATGGGAGACTGGGCTTGTACCCCGGGTAGCCCACGGTTTCCTCATGCCTCACTCAGGAATTTCTCTAAACCACCCTTGCACCTATTTGACTTTAAAACCTATTGCAGACAACTAGTCCTACACTACCGGCAGTGTAAAGTGGTTTCCTTTGATCAGTCCCCAAACCACTCTGTTCCAGCTTCAAAGGTTGCTCACAACTTCCAGGATTTGGTTGGGGGTACAAACCCACGTCCTTCATTTCAGTCCTACTATTTTGTTAAATAAATAAGTGACCTTCTCAGACTTTGATTAGCCTGGTTGCCCAATGATGATTCTTCCATCATCAAATTGGCCACACACACTGACAACACACCTTGGCTATAGTCTAACAGGGACCCAGCCTGGGCTTGACCTAAAGATGGCCCTCACAAAGATTGTAGGGCCTGAAACAGAGAGGGACTGGAGTGTCCAAAATAGTAATCATAGTGACTTTTAGGAAAGCTGGTATTTTCTAGGAAGCATGAAGGTGAAAGGAAACATTGGCTCTGGAATCTCAGGTGAAAGGAGGTTTATGCACATCTAAAGAGCAGCAGTCTAATTTTTCAAGACCTAGCAAGGGAGTGACTTAGAAACAAGACCAGGATACATTTCAAAACTTCAAAACTTCTTGGGAACCGGATCTAACAGGTGTTTGGTGGCTGGCAAGGTTGCATTCAGGTGCCCGGAGGCCTGCTTCTCAGTCTCCTTTTCCTCCTTAGAGAACCAGTGTCAACAAAGTTTGGAGGAAGGAAGAGGCCTAATGTCAACATGGATTTTGTTATGGACCCCATCAGAATTAGTCTGTGGGATTCTGACAAAACTGCTTTCCTCGACATTAAGTCTCTAAATTGCCTTGCATTTATCATGTCTATTTTAATTCTTTTAAAAGGGTTACATTTATTTTTGCTTGATATAAGATCCCTTATGTAATAAAAGAATCTTTCCTAATTGCTCTGTGCCTCAGTTTCCCTGTTTGTACAATGGGAGTAATAATTGAACCTAACTCATAGGAGTGTTGTGATGATTGAGTGAGTTAATAGTTTTAAAACCCTTAGAGTAGGGACTTCCCTGGTGGCGCAGTGGTTATGAATCCACCTGTCAATGCAGGGGACATGGGTTCAAGCCCTGGTCCGGGAAGATCCCACATGCCACGGAGCAACTAAGCCCGGGCGCTATAAGTACTGAGCCTGTGCTCTATAGCCAGGAGCCACAACTACTGAGGCCGTGTGCCACAGCTACTGAAGCCCATGCTCCACAACAAGAGAAGCCACTGCAATGAGAAGCCCGCACACCACAACGAAGAGTAGCCCCTGCTCGCCGCAACTAGAGAAAGCCCGCACGCAGCAACAAAGACCCAACGCAGCCCAAAAAAAAAAAAAAACCTTAGAGTAATGCCTGACACATAGCAAACCCTATATAAATGTTTCTATTACCGTTAGGATTAGTATTATCTTGTCTTATAAATTCATTAACCCTCATAAAATATAAATATAAACACACTGATGGAGGGTAATTCCACGGAGGTCCAGTGGTTAGGACTCTGCACTTCCACTGCGGGGAGCCCAGGTGCAATCCTGGGTTGGGGAACTAAGTTCCCACAGCCAAAAAGAAAAGCAAAAACACACTGATGGTGACAATTCAGGTGTTGGTGATAATTGTGCTCTGGGAAGTGGAGTCCAAAGTCTTGAGATTTAGAATTCCAAACCTTTATTTTCGGTAGAGTCCCCAGACTCCCATTAGGCAAGCCCACTCCACTTCCATATCCCTGAAAAAATGCACAAAGGGTTACTTTGGTCTTGCATAATAAATTACATTCTATTTTTAAATATGGTGGGTCACTCCTTCATGTAGTCAAGTATCAAATGGCAGAGAGTAAACAACAGTGAGGACAGAGAGTTTTGTTATTCCAAGCTACTGCAGACTTGGAGATAGGTTTTCAAAAATGGAAGACAGAAAACAGTTTACTACCCTCTGGGACCTTTATCAATACCAAAGCAACAAGGCACTTGATAATAATAGAATCATACACTCATACAATGGAACCCAAGCTTCTTGTTTTACCAAGTAGGATATTGAGACCCAGGCAAGTAATGTGATTTACCCTTTGATCACACAGCAAAATAAGTTTCTTTTTGATTTCCCTGGCAAACAATGCCTGCTTGAGTAGCCTCAAGCCTGGGATATTTGGGACAATGAGAAAATACACATTTATAGGTATATGTGTCATGTTGATAAGTATTTTTTTATAAATTTATTTATTTTTATTTATTTATTGGCTGCATTGGGTCTTCGTTGCTGCGCGCAGGTTTTCTCCAGTTGCAGCGAGCAGGGGCTACTCTCCATTGCGGTGCGCGGGCTTCTCATTGCAGTGGCTTCTCTTGTGGTGGAGCACGGGCTCTAGGCACGCAGGCTTCAGTAGTTGTGGCACACAGGCTCAGTAGTTGTGGCTCGCGGGCTCTAGAGCACAGGCTCAGTAGTTGTGGCGCACGGGCTTAGTTGCTCCGCGGCACGTGGAATCTTCCTGGACCAGGGCTCGAACCCGTGTCCCCTGCATTGGCAGGCAGATTCTTAACCACTGCACCACCAGGGAAGCCCTCATGTTGATAAATATTTAAATTATTCATGCAGATAATAATAACTAACATTTCTCACACTTCACATCTTGTACATCAGCATATTCTGTTGGCTGTACCTTCATAACGTATTCAGAATCTGATGACTTCTCACTGTCTCTACTATCACCACTCTGATCCTGGCCCCCATCATCTCTTGACTGGACTATGAAAAATAGCCTCCTAACTGCTTCTACCCTTGCCCCATATTAGTTTCCTAGGGCTGCTGTATCAAAGTATCACAAACCAGGGGTGGGGGGCTTAAAACAACAGACACTTATTCTCTCACAGTTCTAGAAGCTAGAAGTCTGAAATCAAGGTGCCGTCAGGGTTGATTCCTTCTGGAGCCTCTGAGGGACAATCTGTGTCTCCTAACTTCTGGGGGTTGCCAGCAATCTGTGGCCTTCCTTGGCTTGTAGACACATCACTCCAATCTCTGTCTCTGTCTTCTCATGGTCTTCTCCCCATGTGACTGTGTGTCTTCACAGAGCTATTTTCCCTCTGTGGGTGTCTGTGCCCAAATTCCCCTCCTCTTATAAGGACATTAGCTACTGGATTTAGGGCCCACTTTAATCCAATATGACCTCATCTTAACTTGATTACATCTGCAAAAACCCTATTTCTAACAAGAGCACATTCATAGGTACAGGGGCGGGTAAGGACTTGAGCGTATCTTTTGGGGGGGACACAATTCAACCCACAACCCCCCACCATCTATTCTCCACACAGATCCAGAGAGACTGTTATAAACTATTAAGTTAGACCATGTTACCAATCTGCTCAAAAGCCTACAAAGGCTCTCAATTTGACTTGTAGTAAAAAACAAAATCCTTATAACAGCCTACAAGGCCCCACAGGATTTGCATGGAGAACCCCGGTACCCTCTTCTCCACCCCTCCCCATACAATACCTCTTTGAACTCCTCTCCTGCCACTTTGTCCCTTGATGACTCGACTCCAGCAGTACTGGCTGCCTTGTTGTTCCCAGAACACCCAGGCACCCTCCTACCATAAGGGACTTAGCGACCTGTTCCCTCTCCTTGAATGCTCTTTGAAAGGTACATGATATCCACATATCTTAATTCCTTACCTTCCTCAAGTCTTTGTTCAAATCTTAGCTTCTCTGTGAGGCCTACCCCGACCCTTCTATTTAGTCTTGTCAACCTTCAACCTCTCCAGCATTCCCACTGCTCCTTATCCTACTCTACTTTTTAAAAACATAGCACTTATCATTTTCAAAAATACTATACTATGTTGTTTTTATTCTGTTCTCTCTATCCACCCCCCTTCCAGGCTGCACTACACTATAAGCTCCAAGAGGGCAGGGATCTTTGATTGTTCACTGATATATCCTAAGCACCAAATAAAGTGCCTGGCACATGGTAGGCATTGAACAAATATTTGTTCAATAGATGAATGAATGAATGGAGCTCATACCTTGTGCCAGGAGTGATTCCTTTAACTTTCATAAAGTACTATTATTACCTATATTTTTGGATGAGAAAACTGAGCCACAAAAAGGTTAAGTAACTTGCCTAAGGTCCCACGGTTAGGGAGTAGCGGAGCTGGGGTTTGAACTCAGGCAGGTCTGGTTTTCAACAACTATGCAGCACTGACATATAAAGGGCATCTGACCACAAGTGCCTGGGAGACCCTATATCTCGTGTTCTGACATTCACATTTTGCAACAGCAGGTGATGAACAGTTACTGTCTTAAACCGTTGACATATCATATGTTGCTGAGATAGAGTTTGATGTTGTTTGTACATTGCACTGCACAAGCTCTGGAGACTTGTTATCTGGGTTCAAATACCAGCTCCACCATTTAGCTGTTATGGGTCTTTGAACAAATTGCTTAACTTCTCTGTATCCCAGCTTCTTTACTGGTAAATGGGGAGTAATTATAGTACCTACTTCACAGGGTGGCTTTGAGGATAAATTAGTTAATATCTGTAAAGCAATTAGAACTGTGCTTGGTAAATAGAAAGCACTCAACAAGTTTTAGCCATTGGTAGTAGTAGTCGTGTATAATGAAAGTATCAAATTTTGATCCAGTCTTGCCTGCAATATAGAAGTCGTTATACAGGCAAAACTTATTTCTGGTGTTAGAAGTTAGAATAATAGTTATCTTAGGGGAGATAGTGACCGAGAAAGGGCACCAGGCAGGCTTCTGGGGTTTTGGTAATGTTATATTTCTTGATCTGGGCACTGGTTATATTGATGCTTTTACATGTAAAACTCATGGATTGTACACTTAAGATTTGCAAATCTTTTCTGTTTGTGTACCTCAATAAAATTTTGATTCAAAAGCAACTGAATCCAGCCTTATATGACTTTCTTCAAATTTCTCTGTTCTTTTTCTTAAATTTCCCCCAACTCCCATTTATTCAAGCAATGATTGCTGAGTACCTCAACATGCCTGGAATTGGGCTAAATGCTAGAAGTATTCAGGTAGACAAATGTGATAAATGCCATGATGGTAATATTTATAAAATAAGGATGGGCTCAGATGAAAAAGTGGTCAATCAGATGGGAAAGGGATTTGAGTCAAGGAAGTCTTAAGTTCCTCAGAAGTTGGACCTCTAAGGTGGGTCTTGAAAGATAAATAGTAGTTCTCCATGCAGACCAAGGAGGTAAAAGCCGAGGAAACGGCATGTGCAAAGGCACGGAAACACAAAACAGCATGACAGATTAAAAAACTTAAGATAATTCAGATTTACTAGAACTTACTGTGCAAGGCAATAGGTGGGAGGACCTGGAGTGAAAATAAGAGCCCTCAGAAAAAGGTAATGAGACTTGTTGGTGAAAGTGATTTTGGTTTAACAAATTAAACTATTTGGAAATCCAAACAGATGCATTCATATAGTTGATTTGTCTTACAAAATCATTCTTGATTTAGGAAATATTTATTGATTTATCTTCAACATATCAGGTAGTATGCTGGGCACTGGACACTCAAAAGTACTGGACACTCAAAAATTAGTAAGATCAACAAACTCCAAGCATAAAAAACGTAAAGAAAACTACACCAAGGCATGTGATAATCAAATTGCTTAAAACCGGTGATACAGAAAAGCTTAAAAGCAGCCAGAGAAAAAAGATATATTATATACTGAGGATAGGAGATTTCTCATCAAAAAAAATGCAAGCCAGAAGACAGTGGAACAACATCTTCAAGGTGGTGCAAGAAAAAAAAAGTCAACCTAGATTTCTTTCCTCAGTAAATACATCTTTCAAAGCAAAAGCAAATAAAGATTTTTTCAGATATTATAAAAGCTGAAAGAACTCATCACCAGAAGACCTAAACTCCAAGAAATGTTAAAGGAAGTCCTTCAGTCCTGATAGAGGATGAAAATCTGGATCTACACAAAGGCTGCAGCGCCCCAGAAATAGTAAATATATAGGTACATATAAAGACTTCTTATTCGAGTCCCTTTAGAGATATTCAACTGCCTAAAGCAAAAATTATCAACATTTTGTGGGTTTATAACATATGTAAAAGTAAAATGTATGACAAAAATAGCACAGATGATGGAGGGAAGAAATGGAAGCATAATATCGCAAGGTACTATATGTGAGTGTTATACAGTATATCACTTGAAGGTAGACTCTAATAAGTAAAGTGTGTATACAGATAGTTCTCATTTTGCTTGGTTTCAATATGCACAAATTTCAGTTCATTAAATAACACCAGTCTCCCAACAACACGGTTCAAATTTTAATTACCACAGTATATTAACTGTAATTGCATAAAGTTACAGACTTTGCTGCTAGCTCTTCAATCCATACACAACTATGTAAATAACAGATGTGCATCGTGATCAGTAATCAATCACATCACTTTGTTCAAAGTTTGCTGGTAATTGGTCGCTTCACAGCTGTATTCATTTCATGCACAGACAGCAAAGTGTGTAGTTGCGTTGATTCCATGAATCCCAGTGATAAATTCAAGTGACATTTTACTAAAATGGATAACAAAAAGAGAGAATTGGCCAACAATTCATTTACATGTGAACATCCAATTTTTCTGACACCATTTGTTAAAGAGATTATTCTTTTCCTGCTGAATGTCTTGGCACCGTTGTCAAAAATCAGTTGACTGTTGGCAGGGGAGGGATAATTTAGGATTATGGGATTAACAGATACACACCACTATATAAAAAATAGATAAACAACAAAGGATTTACTGTATAGCGCAGGGAACTATATTCAATATCTTGTAATAATGTATAATGGAAAAGAATCTGAAAAAAAAATATACATATATATAAACTGAATCACTTTGCTATACACCTGAAACTAACACAATATTGTAAACCAACTATACTTCAATTAAAAAATAAATTTAAAATATCAGTTGACTATAAATTTGAGGGTTTATTTCTGCACTCTCCATTCTATCCCATTGATCTATATGTCTACCTTTGTACCAGTACCACACTGTCTTGATTACTGCAGTGTTGCAGTAAGTTTTGAAACTGGGATACATGAGTCCTTCAACTTTGTTCTTCTATTTCAAGGTTGTTTTGCCTGTTTTGATCTCCTTGAATTTCCATATGAATTTTAGGGTCAACTTGTCAATTTCTGTAAAGAAGCCTGCTGAGATTTTCATAGGAATTGCCTTGAATCTGGAGATCCAGTTGGGTTGCATACTGTTTTATGATATATACGTTTCCCATTCATTTCCTTTCAACTTTTCTGCTTTGTTATGTTTTTTGATATGTCTCAGTAAATAACTTAACTGGTTGTATGTTTCTTAAGACCAGTCTGACAATCTTTGTCCAGTTTAGCTACTTGAATATTTGGGTTAACTCTATAGCCTTATTTTTGTTCTGTAAGTTCCTCTTTTCCACATTTCTTTCCCTTCTTTCTCACCTTCTTTTATTCCACAGTTTCCTTATCTTTCAATTTCAAGATTATGCCCTCTGATTTTATTTTTAAATGGTTATCCATTCCTGAGACTGCAATATGAAAACTTACAAAAATTTGGAACTAATTAATACTCTTCTGACAACAAAAGAAACTTTAAATACTAGGTTCATTTACTGCTCCCTCTCAGTGTGTGTTGGTATTATATTTTAATTCTATATATTTATATACTTTAACCCTCTAAGACTTAATTACTTTTTAAAGTAATTAAGTTACTATTTATTTAATATGAATTAGTATTAATATTAAATATTTATTTAGATTTATTCATATATTTTCACTTGCTTTGCTCTGTTCTCCTTTCTGAGTCTTTGGCATCTGCAACAAATTTTATTCTACCTTTGGGATTGCCTTTAATGGGGTTCTACTGGTGGCAGTTCCTCTCATCATATTTCACTCTCTTGCTTGAAAGATACTTTTGCAATGCATACACTTGTAGATTGATAGTTCTTTTCCATTGGCACATGAAAGCTATAATTCGATAGTCAATTGACTGCACTCTTGCTGTTGGGAATCAGCTGTCAGTTAGCTGTCTAGTGTCTCTCCTTTCTCTGAAAGTAATCTGTGTCTTTTCTCTGGCTGCTCTACTCCAGTGTCTCTGCTCAGTTCTGAAAAGCTCTCAGCTATTGCCTCTCTCGACTCTCCTTCTAGGACTCTGATTAAGTGTATACTTCAGACCTGAGTCTATCATTCTAAATTCCAAGTTTCTTTCTTGTTTGCTTTCTTTATCTTTTTTTTTGTCAGAAAAAAAGCTTTATTATACATCTTGGTTTGAAACTTATCAAACAATAGCAAAGCCTGCCTATAAGATCATTTTGTAGCCTCTTTCATATATTCTACCTCTTTGCCTCTCTGTTCTGATTTCTGAATAATTTCTTTTCTTAAAAAATTTGAGATATTATTGACATATGACATTATATTAGCTTCAGGTGTACATCAAAGTGATTTGATACTTGTATATATTGTGAAATGATCAGCACGATAATTCTAGTTAACATCTTTCATCACCACACAGTTACAATTTTCTTTCTTGTGAGAACTTTTAAGATTTATTGTCTTATAAATAATTTCTTCTGAAATGTCTTCCAATCCACTCATTCTCTAATTGTGTCTAAATTGCTGTTAATCTCTTCAATTTATTGAGTTCCTAATTTCAATCATGATTTTCTTTTTCTTTCTGAAGTTCAATGAAATCGTTGTTCAAATATGGTCATTCTTTAGAATTTCTTGTTTCCCACACACATGTTTACTTCTTTAAACATAGTAAGTATAGCTCTTCATATTCTGTGTTTAATAATTCCCAAATCTAAATTATTTCCACATATGGCTCTGCTGTCTGTTAATTTTTGCTAATTCTCACTTATGGTAATTCAATTCCTTGTTTGATTATTAACTTTTTTTGTGAGCTGCTCACTTTCCTTACAAAATAATTTGAACAAATTCTTTGAGACCTAGGACAAAGGTGAATTTCTTCACAAAGGATCTATGTTTGCTTTTGCTAAGTGTCTGGGAACATTAACAGGCCAGAATCACTTTAAATTTATGACTAGAGATGTCTTGAGTCACCCCAGCAGTGTGATTTGGGGCTGCATGATGACAGCTTCTCAGCCAATTTTTTCCTCCTTGTCCTGCTTGGCACCACCAAGAAAATATTCTTTTGTAGTCCCTGGGGGAGTGGGTGGGAAAGCAAGTTAAGTTCTCCTTTACTGAGGATTTATTCTTTGGGGAAATAAATCCAGTTTAATAGGAAAAGGACTTCTATTAGACTGTTCACCTTTGATTGGTCTCTGGGCTTGTGTCTTTTACCCCTATGTTTTGAACGGCTTTTGAGAAGTTGAAATCCTCAAACACCCAAATTCCTCAATTGTTTTCAGGACAAAACTGATTTCATTACTTCACTTCTCTATGTTCTCACATTCTTGGAGGTTTTATCCTGATAATTCCTTACCTTACAGACCTTCAAGGCTTTTCAGTAGATGTTTTCTCATCTATGAACCGTACTTTTTGTTGTTCTCAGCAGTGATGACATGCCAGAAACAGAAAGCCTATACTCCCTCTTTGGCCCACTTCAACATAGCTTCTGGATTCACTAAAACTTCTTTTACAGAGGTCAGAAAAGATCACTAAGCTGCCATATCGATTTGACATATTTTCATTCCTATTGAATTCAACCTCTCCACAGTTTCTGACACACCTGATTATATTCCTTCCCGCTTGGAACCAGTTTCTGCTTCCACAACACCTCACTTTCCTATACAGCTCCTCAGTGACCACTCCTCAGGGCTCACATCTGGCTCTTCTCATTTCTGCATTTCCTCTGCCACCATTCTGCCTTCACCTACTAACATCTATCTCTTATATTACTTCAGTAGCCTCCTCGTGATGTCCTCTGCCCGCTCCTCAGCCAATTCATTCTCAGCAACCAGAGTGATCTTTTAAAAAGGAAAATTATTGGGAGCTTGGGATTAACATACACATACTACTATATATAAAATAAATAACCAACAAGGACCTACTGTATAGCACAAGGAACTCTACTCAATTTTCGGTAATAACCTGTACGGGAAAAGAACCTGAAAAAGAATGAATATATGTATATTATGAATATATGTATAACTGAATCACTATGCTGTACACCTGAAACTAACATAACATTGTAAATCAACTATACTCCAATAAAATTTTTAAAAAATAAAGTTCTTTGAGGGGGACTTCCCTGGTGGTCCATTGGTTAGGACTCCGTGCTTCCACTGCAGGGGTCGTGGGTTCAATCCCTGGTCGGGGAACTAAGATCCCACATGCTGCACGGCATGGCCAAAAAAAGAAAAAAAAAAAAAGTAGAGACTAGAAAAAATAAAGTTCTTTGAGAACAAAATAAAAAAATAAAAATAAAAATGAAAATTAGATCATTTTACCTGGGTCAAACCATTCAAAGTACTGCATTTGAACTTTAGATAAATTCCAAACTATTTACCATTACCCACAACCACATACTCTGTATGATCTAACTTCTGCCTGTATATCCCTAATGTCCCCTCATATAATGCCATAGACAAAAGGATGTTTTTGTCAGCTCCTCAAACATGTCAAACTCTCTCTCACCTCCGGTTCTTGAAAATTTCTGTTCCCTCTTCCTGGAATATTGTTTCCATGCTTTTGACATGACTAACTCCTATTCATACGTCACTATCTCACCGTAACTGTTACTTTCTCAGAGACTTTTCCTGACCACCTGATCCAATGGCATCCTGTCCTTTTCCCTTAGAAAATTTATCCTAATTTGTAATTAAATATTTATTGCAGGTTTATTTATTTAAGGTCTGTTCCCCCAATTATCTTTAAATGTCAAGAAGGTGGAGGCTGACTTGCTATCTTCCCACTCTATGTCCAGGACTTAGCACAGTGTTTAGCACAAGAAGCATATGTTAAATGATTGATTTATTTCCCCTTAAGCAGACCTACATGAATAGTATAATTATAATTAAAAATTACATGTTGGGGCTTCCCTGGTGGTGCAGTGGTTGAGAATCTGCCTGCCAATGCAGGGGACACGGGTTCAAGCCCTGGTCTGGGAGGGTCCCACATGCCGCCGAGCAATTAGGCCCGTGAGCCACAACTACTGAGCCTGCACGTCTGGAGCCTGTGCTCCGCAACAAGAGAGGCCGCGATAGTGAGAGGCCCGCGCACCGCGATGAAGAGTGGCCCCCGCTTGCTGCAACTGGAGAAAGCCCTTGCACAGAAACGAAGACCCAACACAGCCAAAAATAAAATTAATTAATTAATTTTTAAAAAATTACATGTTGAACACAGAATTAGAACCAAGGGGTATGAGTTAGATGAGCAGTCCCCAATCTTTTTGGCACCAGGGACAGGTTTTGTGGAAGACAATTTTTCCACGGATGGTGGGGGGGATGGTTCAAGCGGTAATGCGAGTGATGGTCTAGGCGGTAATGTGAGAGATGGGGAGCAATGGGGAGCGGCAGATGAAGCTATGCTTGCCCTCCCCCCACTCACCTCCTGCTATGTGGCCTGGTTCCTAACAGGCCGCAGACGGTAGGGTTGGGGAACCCTGAGTTAGATAACAATAATACTCCTAGAAATCAGGCTAAAATAAGATATATCTGTGACTAGACCCAAAATGCTTAAAGCCATGTAGCCTAGATTACTTTCCCCTGCTTAATATTTAATGGATAAGACCAGCACCTTCCTCAATAACTTAATACATGGCCTTTTATTATTGTTATCTACACTTTAGTTAAAGCAAATGAATAATCATCTACAAATAGCATATATTTTTCATGTTGGCTTGGAATTTTGTTATTTGGAATCCCTCCAAATTTCACCCCCCAAAAAGCAAGGGTTTTTAGTCAATGAGTGCTAATAATTTTTTGGTAATTGAAGTATTCACTATGCGGTCATTTTTTTTTTTTTCACACACACACACTGTATTTTATTTTTACAAGAGATAAATAGACTGACACCAAGCATTGTAAATGGATGACCACAACAAAAGCAACAATGATTGCAATTACCAAGCATGAAACACACTCATACTATGTCATAATATTGACATTCAGTCCAGTAATCCTCCACTGTAACAGCTCCTTTACTATGCGGTCATTTAGATAAAATTAAGTTACTTTTCAAGCTCAGGCTATGACCATCAGAGGGAATATTTGAGGGAATTGTTCAAATTTAACATAATTTACTTATATGCAAAATTTCATAGAATAAAGCTTCAAGTTTAGAGACTACTGCCATCTTAACAATATTAAGTCTTTCAATTCATGAACATGGAGTTCTTTTCATTTATTTGGGTCTTTCATTTCTTTCAATAATATTTTGTAGTTTCCAGTCTTGCACTTCTTTCATGTTAAATTTATTCATAAGTGTTTTATTCTTTTTAGTGCTATTGTAAATAGGATTATTTTCTTAATATCATTTCTGGAGTGTTCTTCACTAGTGTATAGAAATACAGGCGATTTTTGTATATTGATATTGTATCCTGCTACCTTGCTATACTGGTTTATAAGCTCTAAGAGGTTTTGTGTGTGTGTGTGTATGAATTCTTCAGGATTTTCTATATAAAAAATACATTTATAATTTAAAAATTCCCCCCAAAGAAATCTTCAGACCCAGATAATTTTACTGAAGAATTCTACCAAATGTTTAAAGATTTAACTCCAGTTTTGCACAATCCCATCCAGAAAATAGAAGGGGAGGGAACACTTCCCAATTCATTTTATGAAACTAGTACTACCTCTGCTACCGCTCCAGTGGGGAGGGGAAGGAGCCAGGAATGGCAAGTCCAAGCTGTCCATGTGGTCTCCACTGATACCTTACTGGGGGGAGGGAGGAAGAAGGGACGCTTATTATGGGTCAGCAGAGTGGAAGTCCTGGCTCCTGATTCGGCTTTCTCTGACACACCCTGGTGGGAGTGTTGCAGCACTTTGTTGCCGCCTGCTTAGTGTGGAATTCTAAGCCAGCAACTGAGCATTTGCTGCTGGAGCTGGGGGTGGGATCACAGATTTTTCTGTGGTGTTTGGCTGGATTAGAGCAGTTCCTGAAAAATGTTTTCTTTCTTGCTAGGCTGCCCCTTTCCTGGCCTTTTGGCTAAAGAGTGCAGGTTTTTACTGGGACTTTTTTGGGTCTGTTCCTCTTGGCATTTCTGGGTTGCCAACTTCTTCATCTCCATGTCTGGGAAAAATGAGGCAAAAAAGAAAACCCGGGGAACTCGACACCATGTTATTCCTTGGGGCCCAAGGTCCCTAGCCAGTATGGTTTGTCTGTTTCAGTCCAACTTTCAGAGTCTTCTTCTGTTGTACTTGGAGGGAGGAATAGGAAAAAGTATGTCTATACCATATTCCTGGAAGAGGAAGTCTTCTTGATAAGTTTTTTTTTTTAACAAAGAAACAAAACACTTTAATTCTCAACGTTTTTAGTATTTTAAATTACAGTGTACTAGATACATATTCACTTTACTACATTTTCTTTTCTCTATACATTTATAAACAACAGTAAAAGAGTTTTAATATTTTGATAAAAATGTTCAAGCTCACAGAACTATTGTTACTTTCTCGTTATTAAGATCTCTTTGTATAGCTCAGCTTGTGTGGTCATTTTTATAGTCCAGCAGTACCATGCAAAGAGACGACTTCCTGTATTATAAGCCCAAGAAAGCAACCATTAAAATACAACTACAAAGAGTTATAACTAATGTCAACAAAGGAGATAAGAAGTAATAATTAAAAATACTCAATCCAAAGGAAGGCAGAAAAAGGAACAAAAAAGAAATGGGACAAATAGAAGATAAATAGTACAAAGGTAGACTTAAACCCAAACATATCAATAATCACATTAAATATAAATGGTTGATACACCTCAAGATTGTCATATTGAATAACAAAGTTTCAAATATATGTCTCTTTCAAGAAACTTTAAATACAAAGACACATAGGATAAAACCAAATGGATGGATAAAGATACTGTGCTAACACTAATCAAAAGAAAGCTGAAGTGGTTATATTAATATCAGACAAAGTAGATTCTCAGAGTAAAAACTATTACCAGGGGTAAAGAATATCACTGCATAATGATAAAACAGCTGATTCTTCTGGATAAGATAAGAAGCCTAAATATTTTTGTGCCTCATATCAGAGCTTCAAATTACATGAAGCATAAACTTATAGAATTGCAAAAAGAAACACACAAATCCACAATTATAGTTGGAGACTTCAACACCCCTCTCTCAATAATTGATAGGGCAAGTAGACAGAAAGTCATTAAGAATATAGAAGGGGCTTCCCTGGTGGTGCAGTGGTTGAGAATCTGCCTGCCAATGCAGGGGACACGGGTTCGAGCCCTGGTCTGGGAAGATCCCACATGCCGCGGAGCAACTAAGCCCGTGAGCCACAGCTACTGAGCCTGCGCGTCTGGAGCCCGTGCTCCGCAACAACAGAGGCCGTGATAGTGAGAGGCCCGCGCACCGCGATGAAGAGTGGCCCCCGCTTGCCGCAACTAGAGAAAGCCCTCGCACAGAAACGAAGACCCAACACAGCCAAAAATAAATTAATTAATTAATTTTTAAAAAAAGAATATAGAAGAACTGAACAACATTATCGGCTAGTTTGACCTAATTAATATTTACACAACATTCTACCACTAACAGCAGAATACATATTGTTTTTAATTACACAGATTGTCCAAGATAAAACATTTTCTGGGCCATAAGATGTCTCAATGAATTTTAAAAAATTCAAATAAAACATGTTCTCTGATCACAATGGAATTAAATTAGAAATCAATAACAGGGCTTCCCTGGTGGCGCAGTGGTTGAGAATCTGCCTGCCAATGCAGGGGACATGGGTTCGAGCCCTGGTCTGGGAAGATCCCACATGCCACGGAGCAACTAAGCCCGTGAGCCACAACTACTGAGCCTGCGCGTCTGGAGCTTGTGCCCCGCAAAAAGAGAGGCCGCGACAGTGAAAGGCCCACGCACCGCGATGAAGAGTGGACCCCACTTGCCGCAACTAGAAAACGCCCTAGCACAGAAACGAAGACCCAACACAGCCAAAAATAAATAAATAAATAAATTTATAAAAAATAAAAAATAAAAAAATAACAGAAGGACATCTGGGAAATCTTCAAATATTTGGAAACTAACACACTTCTAAATGACATATGGGTCAAAGTAGAGCTCAAAAGAATTTTAGAAGTATTTTGAACTGAATGAAAATGAAAACACAACACATAAAATTTTATTATAGGTAGCTAAAGCAGTGCTCAGAGAAAAACTTAAAGCACTCACAAGAGGGAAGAGATATGGGGATATATGTATATGTATAACTGATTCACTTTGTTATAAAGCAGAAACTAACACACCATTGTAAAGCAATTATACTCCAATAAAAAAAAAAAGTATGTGGTAGGGACTTCCCTGGTGGCACAGTGGTTAAGAATCCGTCTGCCAATGCAGGGGACACGGGTTCAAGCCCTGGTCCAGGAAGATCCCACAGGCTGCAGAGCAACGAAGCCCATGCGCCACAACTACTGAACCTGCGCTCTAGAGCCTGCGAGCCACAACTACTGAGCCTGCGAACCAAAACTACTGAGCCCGCGTGCCACAACTACTGAAGCCTGTGTGCCTAGAGCCTGTGCTCCTCAACAAGAGAAGCCACCACAATGAGAAGCCCACGCACCGCAAATGAAGAGTAGCCCCCGCTCGCTGCAACTAGAGAAAGCCTGCATGCAGCACCAAAGACCCAACGTAGCCAAAAATAAATAAGTTAATTAATTTAAATAAATAACTAAATACCTATGTTATAAAAGAAGCCAGTTCTAAGTTCTCAAATCAATGACTTCAAATTCTGCTGTAAAAATCTAGAAAAAGAACAAATGAAACTCAAAGTAAGTTAAAGAAAGGAAATAAAGATCAAAGTAAAAATAAGTAAAATTTAAAAATATAAAAACAACAGAGAAAATCAATGAAATTGATTCTTCTTTCTGAGAAGACTAATAATACCTATAAGCCTCTAGCCAGATTGATCAGAAAAAGAGAGAGAAGACACAAATTACTAATATGGAATGAGGCAGATGACATCACTATAAAGTCTACAGATATTAAAAAGACAGAAATGGAATGTTATGAACCACTTTACATCTATAAATTCAATGACTAGATGAAACGGAGAAAGTCTTTGAAAGAAACTACCTACAAAAACTCAAGAAGAAATACATAACTTGAGTAACTATCTATAAAGAAATTGAACTTATTGAAAAGCTTTTCACAAAGAAAACTCCAATCCCAGATAACATTATTCATGAAGTCTACCCAGCATCTAGGAAAGAAATATTAATTCTACACAAACTCTTCTAGAAATTGAAGTTGGGATACCTCCCAATTCATTCTATGAAGACAGTGTTAATCTGAAACCAAAACTATACAAAGGAATCACAAGAAATAAAAGCTACAGACCACAATCCCTTATGAGCATAGATACAAAATTTCTTAATAAAATATTAACAAATCAAATAAACCATACAAAGGATAATTCACCAAGTGGGGTTTTTCCTGGGAATGAAAGGTTGGGCTAACATTTATAAATCAATCAATGTAATTCAGGATATTAAACTAAAAAGGAAAAAATATGAGCATCACAAGAGACATAGAAAAAGTATTTGAAAAAAACCAACGTTCATCTCTGATAAAAATTCTCACTAAACCAGGAATAGAACGAAACTTCCTCCACCTGATAAAGGGCATCTACTAAAACCTACAGCTGATATCATACTCAGTGGTGAAAAGCTGAATGCTTTTGCACTAAGATTGGGAGCAAGGTAAGGATGTCTGTCCTCCCCATTTACATTCAATATATCACTAGAGTTTCTAACCAGTGAAACTAGGCAAGAGAAAGAAATAACATCTTTCCAGATTGAGGAGAAGTAAAACCAGTTTTATTCTTTGAGACATGATCTTGAGTGTACAAAATCCTATGGAAGCTACAAAAAAATTATTACAACTAATAAGTAAGTTTAGCAAGGTTGTAAGATACAAGATCAATGTCAAAAAAAAAATCAATTGTATTTCTATATACCAGCAACAAAGGGAAATTGAAATAAATAATATCTTTTATAATAGGATAAATCTGGCAAAAGATGTGAAAGACCTGTACAATGGAAAATATAAAAATTGTTGACAGAAATCAAATAAGACCTAAGTAGATGGAGAGATACACTGTGCTCATGGATTCAAAGATTTAACACTTTAGATATCAATTCTCCCCCAATTTGATCCATAGGTTCATCACAATCCCAATCCAAATCCCAGATTTTTTTGGTAAAAATCAATAAGCTGATTATAAAATCCATATGGGATGTATGAATATATATGCACAACTGATTTTTGACAAAGTGCAAATGCAACTCAGTGAAGAAAGGACTGTATTTTCAACAAATGGTACTGGAATATTTTAATATCCATATGCAAAAAAATAATTTTTATCCATATCTCGCATCAAATACATTCACTCTAAATGTGTCACAGACCTAGTCTAAACTATAGTCTTAAAACTATATAACTTATAAAAGAAAATCTTGGAGAAAATCTATTTTGACCTTAGATGAGGCAAACATTTCTTGGATATAACACCAAAAGCACATCCATGAAAGAATAAATTTATAAATTTGACTTCATCAAAATCTAAAACTTCTGCTCTTCATGGGACTCAGTTTAAGAAATGTAAAAGTAAGGCATTGACTGGAAGAAAATAATCGCAAATCTTGTATCTGATAAAAGACTTGTATACAGAATGTATAGAACTCTTACAGCTCAATAATAAAAAGACAAGTAACCCAATTAAGAAAAAAAAAAAGCAGAAGATTTGAATCGACACTTTACCAAAGAAGATATACGGATGGCAAATAAGCACATGGAAAAGATGCTCAACGTCATTAGTCATCAAAGAAATGCAGATTAAAACCACAATGAGATATCACTTCACACCTATTAGAATGACTAAAATTAAAAAGACTGATTGTGGGACTTCCCCGGTGGCGCAGTGGATAAGACTCCGAGCTCCCAATGCAGGGGGCCTGGGTTCAATCCCTGGTCGGGGAACTAGATCCCGCATGCACGCCGCAACTGAGTTCTCATGTCACAACTAAGGAGCCCACCTGCCGCAACTAAGACCCGGCCCAACCAAATAAATAAATAAATACATAAATTAAAAAAAAAAAAAGACTGATTGTACCAAATGTTGGCGAGGATGTGGAAGAACTGGAACTCCTGTACACTGCCGGTGGGGATGTAAAATGATACAAGCACTTTGGAAAGCAATCTGGTAATTTCTTTTTATTATTATTATTATTACTGAGGTAAAATTGACAAACCACATTATATAAGTTTCAGGTGTACAACATAATGATTAAATATTTGTATATATTGCAAAATGATCACCACAATTAGTCTAGTTAACATCTGTCATCTTACATAGTTACAGAATTTTTTTTCTTGTGATGAGAAATTTTGGCAATTTCTTAAAAAGCTTAATATACATCTACTATATGATCCAACCATTCTACTCCTAGGTATTTATCCAAGAGATATGAAACCATATGTCCATTTCAAAGACTTGTACGTTGGTATTTATAGCAACTTTATTTATAATAGCCCAAAACTGAAAGCAACTCAAATGTCCTTTCACAGCTGAGTGGATAAACAAATTCTGGAATACTCACACAATGTAACACTATTCAGCCATAAAAAAGAATGAACTTTTGTTACATATAACAACATGGATAGTCTCAAAATAATTATCCTGAATGAAGCCAGGCAAAATGACTACATAATAAATGATTCCATTTACATAAAAATTCTGGAAAATGCAGACTCGTCTATAGTGACATAAAGCAGGTCAGAGGTTTTCAAGGGACAGGGTGGAGGGAGGAGGGACTACAAAGGGGCACCAGAAACTTTAGGGGGTGATGGATATGTTCATTATCTTGATTGTGTTGATGATTCCATGGGTATATACAGATGGCAATAATGATCAAATGATGTACTTGTAACAGGTACAGCTTGTTTTGTGTCAGTTACACCTCAATAAAGCTGTTTAACAAGTATTTTTAAAAGTTGCAACTAGATGAATAAGTTCAGGAGATCTAATGCACTGCATAGTGATAATAGTCAACAACACTGTATTATATATATATTTCAAAGTTGCTAAGAGACTAGATCTTTTTTTTTCTTTAATTTTTTTATTCAGCAGGTTCTTATTAGTTATCCATTTTATACATATCAGTATATATATGTCAATCTCAATCTCCCAATTCATCCCACCACCACCACCACTACACACACCCCCCCCCCCCCGCCGCTTTCCCCCTTTGGTGTCCATACGTTTGTTCTCTACATCTGTGTCTCAATTCCTGCCCTACAAACCGGTTCATCTGTACCATTTTTCTAGGTTCCACATATATGCATTAATATATGATATTTGTTTTTCTCTTTCTGACTTACTTCACTCTGTATGACAGTCTCTAGATTTATCCACCTCTCTACAAATGACCCAATTTCGTTCCTTTTTATGGCTGAGTAATATTCCATTGTATATATGTGCCACATCTTCTTTATACATTCATCTGTTGATGGGCATTTAGGTTGCTTCCATGACCTGGCTATTGTAAATAGTGCTGCAATGAACATTGGGGTGCATGTGTCTTTTTGAATTATGGTTTCCTCTGGGTATATGCCCAGTAGTGGGATTGCTGGGTCATATGGTAATTCTATTTTTAGTGTTTTAAGGAGCCTCCGTACTGTTCTCCATAGTGGCTGTATCAATTTACATTCCCACCAACAGTGCAAGAGGGTTCCCTTTTCTCCACACCCTCTCCAGCATTTGTTGTTTGTAGATTTTCTGATGATGCCCATTCTAACTGGTGTGAGGTGATACCTCATTGTAGTTTTGATTTGCATTTCTCTAATAATTATTGATGTTGAGCAGCTTTTCATGTGCTTCTTGGCCATCTGTATGTCTTCTTTGGAGAAATGTCTAGTTAGGTCTTCTGCCCATTTTTGGATTGGGTTGTTTGTTTCTTTAATATTGAGCTGCATGAGCTGTTTATATATTTTGGAGATTAATCCTTTGTCTGTTGATTCGTTTGCAAATATTTTCCCCCATTCTGAGGGTTGTCTTTTCGTCTTGTTTGTGGTTTCCTTTGCTGTGCAAAAGCTTTTAAGTTTCATTAGGTCCCATTTGTTTATTTTTCTTTTTATTTTCATTACTCTAGGAGGTGGAACAAAAAAGATCTTGCTGTGATTTATGTCAAAGAGTGTTCTTCCTATGTTTTCCTCTAAGAGTTTTATAGTGTCCGGTCTTACATTTAGGTCTCTAATCCATTTTGAGTTTATTTTTGTGTATGGTGTTAGGGAGTGGTCTAATTTCATTCTTTTACATGTAGCTGTCCAGTTTTCCCAGCACCACTTATTGAAGAGACTGTCTTTTCTCCATTGTATATCCTTGCCTCCTTTGTCATAGATTAGTTGACCATAGGTGTGTGGGTTTATCTCTGAGCTTTCTATCCTGTTCCATTGATCTATGTTTCTGTTTTTGTGCCAGTACCATACTGTCTTGATTACTGTAGCTTTGTAGTATAGTCTGAAGCCAGGGAGTCTGATTCCCCCGGCTCCGTTTTTTTCCCTCAAGACTGCTTTGGCTACTCGAGGTCTTTTGTGTCTCCATACAAATTTTAAGACTTTTTTTTCTAGTTCTGTAAATAATGCCATTGGTAATTTGATAGGGATTGCATTGAATCTGTAGACTGCTTTGGGTACTATAGTCATTTTCACAATATTGGTTCTTCCAATCCAAGAACATGGTATGTCTCTCCATCTGTTTGTATCATTTTTAATTTCTTTCATCAGTGTCTTATACTTTTCTGCATACAGGTCCTTTGTCTCCCGAGGTAGGTTTATTCTTAGGTATTTTATTCTTTTCGTTGCAATGGTAAATGGGAGTGTTTCCTTAATTTCTCTTTCAGATTCTTCATCATTAGTGTATAGGAATGCAAGAGATTTCTGTGCATTAATTTTGTATCCTGCAACTTTACCAAATTCATTGATTAGCTCTAGTAGTTTTCTGGTGGCATCTTTAGGATTCTCTATGTATAGTATCATGTCATCTGCAAACAGTGACAGTTTTACTTCTTCTTTTCCAATTTGTATTCCTTTTATTTCTTTTTCTTCTCTGATTGCCGTGGCTAGGACTTCCAAAACTATGTTGAATAATAGTGGTGAGAGTGGACATCCTTGTCTTGTTCTTGATCTTAGATGAAATGCTTTCAGTTTTTCACCATTGAGAACGATGTTGGCTGTGGATTTGTCGTATATGGCCTTTATTATGTTGAGGTAGGTTCCCTCTGTGCCCACTTTCTGGAGAGTTTTTATCATAAATGGGTGTTGAATTTTGTCAAAAGCTTTTTCTGCATCTATTGAGATGATCATATGGTTTTTCTGCTTCAATTTGTTAATATGGTGTATCACATTGATTGATTTGCGTATACTGAAGAATTCTTTCATCCCTGGGATAAATCCCACTTGATCATGGTGTATGATTCTTTTAATGTGTTGCTGGATTATGTTTGGTAGTATTTTGTTGAGGATTTTTGCATCTATATTCATCAGTGATATTGGTCTGTAATTTTCTTTTTTTGTAGTATCTTTGTCTGGTTTTGGTATCAGGGTGATGGTGGCCTCATAGAATGAGTTTGGGAGTGTTCCTTCCTCTGCAATTTTTTGAAGAGTTTGAGAAAGATGGGGGTTAGCTCTTCTCTAAATGTTTGATAGAATTCACCTGTGAAGTCATCTGGTCCTGGACTTTTGTTTGTTGGAAGATTTTTAACCACAGTTTTAATTTCATTGCTTGTGATTGGTCTGTTTATATTTTCTATTTCTTCCTGGTTCAGTCTTGGCAGGTTATACCTTTCTAAGAATTTGTCCATTTCTTCCAGGTTGTCCATTTTATTGTCATAGAGTTGCTTGTAGTAGTCTCTTAGGATGCTTTGTATTTCTGCGGTGTCTGTTGTAACTTCTTCTTTTTCATTTCTAATTTTATTGATTTGAGTCCCCTCCCTCTTTTTCTTGATGAGTCTGGCTAATGGTTTATCAATTTTGTTTATCTTCTCAAAGAACCAGCTTTTAGTTTTATTGATCTTTGCTATTGTTTTCTTTGTTTCTATTTCATTTACTTCTGCTCTGATCTTTATGATTTCTTTCCTTCTGCTAACTTTGGGTTTTGTTCGTTCTTCTTTCTCTAGTTCCTTTAGGTGTAAGGGTAGATTGTTGATTTGAGATGTTTCTTGTTTCTTGAGGTAGGATTGTATTGCTATAAACTTCCCTCTTAGAACTGCTTTTGCTGCATCCCATAGGTTTTGGATCGTCGTGTTTTCGTTGTCATTTGTCCCTGGGTATTTTTGGATTTCCTCTTTGATTTCTTCAGTGATCTCTTGGTTATTTAGTAACGTATTGTTTAGCCTCCATGTGTTTGTGTTTTTTACGTTTTTTTCCCTGTAATTGATTTCTAATTTCATAGCGTTGTGGTCAGAAGAGATGCTTGGTATGATTTCAATTTTCTTAAATTTACTGAGGCTTGATTTGTGACCCAAGACGTGATCTATCCTGGAGAATGTTCTGTGCGCACTTGAGAAGAAAGTGTAATCTGCTGTTTTTGGATGGAATGTCCTATAAATATCAATTAAATCTATCTGGTCTATTGTGTCATTTAAAGCTTGTGTTTCCTTATTTATTTTCTGTCTGGATGATCTGTCCATTGGTGTAAGTGAGGTGTTAAAGTCCCCCACTATTACTGTGTTACTGTCGATTTCCTCTTTTATAGCTGTTAGCAGTTGCCTTATGTATTGAGGTGCTCCTATGTTGGGTGCATATATATTTATAATTGTTATATCTTCTTCTTGGATTGATCCCTTGATCATTATGTAGTGTCCTTCCTTGTCTCTTACAACATTCTTTATTTTAAAGTCTATTTTATCTGATATGAGTATTGCTACTCCAGCTTTCTTTTGGTTTCCATTTGCATGGAATATCTTTTTCCATCCCCTCACTTTCGGTCTGTATGTGTCCCTAGGTCTGAAGTGGGTCTCTTGTAGACAGCATATAGATGGGTCTTGTTTTTGTATCCATTCAGCGAGCCTGTGTCTTTTGGTTGGAGCATTTAATCCATTCACGTTTAAGGTAATTATTGATATGTATGTTCCTATTACCATTTTCTTAATTGTTATGGGTTTGTTTTTGTCGGTCCTTTTCTTCTCTTGTGTTTCCCACTTAGAGAAGTCCCTTTAGCATTTGTTGTAGTGCTGGTTTGGTGGTGCTGAATTCTCTTAGCTTTTGATTGTCTGTAAAGCTTTTGATTTCTCCATCGAATCTGAAAGAGATCCTTGCCAGGTAGCGTAATCTTGGTTGTAGGTTCTTCCCTTTCATCACTTTAAATATGTCATGCCACTCCCTTCTGGCTTGTAGAGTTTCTGCTGAGAAATCAGCTCTTAACCTTATGGAAGTTCCCTTGTATGTTATTTGTCGTTTTTCCCTTGTTGCTTTCAATAATTTTTCTTTGTCTTTAATTTTTGTCAATTTGATTACTATGTGTCTCGGCATGTTTCTCCTTGGGTTTATCCTGCCTGGGACTCTCTGCACTTCCTGGACTTGGGTGGCTATTTCCTTTCCCATGTTAGGGAAGTTTTTGACTATAATCTCTTCAAGTATTTTCTCAGGTCCTTTCTCTCTCTCTTCTCCTTCTGGGACCCCTATAATGCGAATGTTGTTGTGTTTAATGTTGTCCCAGAGGTCTCTTAGGCTGTCTTCATTTCTGTTCATTCTTTTTTCTTTAGTCTGTTCCGCAGCAGTGAATTCCACCATTCTGTCTTCCAGGTCACTTATCCGTTCTTCCGTCTCAGTTATTCTGCTGTTGATTCCTTCTAGTGTATTTTTCATTTCAGTTATTGTATTGTTCATCTCTGTTTGTTTGTTCTTTAATTCTTCTAGGTCTTTGTTAAACATTTCTTGCATCTTCTTGATCTTTGCCTCCATTCTTTTTCCGAGGTCCTGGGTCACCTTCCCTATAATTATTCTGAATTCTTTTTCTGGAAGGTTGCCTATCTCCACTTCATTTAGTTGTTTTTCTGGGGTTTTTTCTTGTTCCTTCATCTGGTACATAGCCCTCTGCCTTTTCATCTTGTCTGTCTTTCTGTGAATGTGGTTTTTTTCACAGGCTGCAGGATTGTAGTTCTTCTTGCTTCTGCTGTCTGCCCTCTGGTCTATATGTTCTCCCAGGTTGCGAAGAAAATTTCCTGAAGTTTAGCCATTAAAGATTACCGTACTCCTGAAAATCCTTGACTTATGTCTTGAAACATGGGGCCATTTTAATTATCTTTAATTCTATGTCCAGAGAAACTGTCCTTCAAAAATACAGGAGAAATAAAGAGTTTCTCACACAAATACCTTGAGGGGATACAGCACCAGCAGACTTGCCCTGCTAGTGTTGGAGGGTCTCCTGCAGAGGCGGGGTGGGTGTGGCTGTGGCTCACCGTGTGGACAAGGACACTGGCAGCAGAAGTTCTGGGAAGCACTCCTTCGAGACTAGATCTTAAGTGTTCTCACCACAGAAAGAAATGGCAATTATGGTGGTAATCACATTGTAATATATAAGTGTATCAAATCAACACGTTGCACACCTTAAACTTATGCAATGTTACATGTCAATTACATCTCAATAAAAAATAAAATAAACAAAAGAAGAGGAATAAGGACACTGAGCATTCTGGAGAGAATTAAGGGAGATTGTAGGATAAGACAGTGTTAGAATCCATAGGCAGGGGCATGTGTGAGTTTTGAAAACAAGACATTTTGTTGCCTTGCCATGATTTGTTTGCAGTTACTATGTCCAATTTATTTTTAAATTTCAAATAGCACTAAAGGAGGACACAACATTTTTAAATGTACCAAAAGAGAGGCATAGGGTTTGTTTTCGTTTTGTTTTTTTTTTTTTGGCCACGCCACGCAGCTTGCAGGATCTTAGTTCCCTGACCAGGGATCGAACCCACGCCCCCTGCAGTGGAAGCATGGAGTCCTAACCACTGGACCGCCAGGGAATTCCCTATAGGTTTTGAAAAGTTTCAGCATCTCTTTTTCTAATGTTTTAGATACATATGAATTTTTTAAAAGTCAAACAATAGAGTAAGGCTAGAAATGAAAAGAAAAGTCTTCCTTTGTCCTTGTCCAACCATAATCTTGCCTCCCGGGCATTACCATCAGTAATGGCTTCTTTCGAATTCATCCCCAAATTTTCTACAACATACAAGCAGAGAAAGAAAGATTTTTTTTGGTTTATTTTTGTTTTGTTTGGATGCCAATAGGATCACACTAAACATAGAGTCCAATACGAATAGATCTCTCTTATTATTTTTAACAGCTGCATGTTATTCCATTGCCTGATGGACCTTAATTTATTTAACTAGTCACTCATTCATGGGTATTTAAGCTCTTTCTAGCTGTTTTCTATTTCAATATTGTAATGAACATTCTTAGACAATGTTTGCTGTACTGGTGTGCATATATTTGTAGGAGAAAAATCACAAAACTTGCACAGCAGGGTGGTATAGAGTGATTAAGTGCATGGACGATGGCCCCAAAGAGGTTGCCAAGATTTGTATTCTCACTATTATTGTTTGGAGAGTGCCTATGGGTTTCCTGCACACCCCTGCCAACATGAGAAGGTGAATAATGCTGTTTTAATGTGCATTCTTTAACTCTGAGTGATGTTGAGCATTTTCTTATGTTTTACTGGATATTTATATTTCTTTAAAGAAACATTTTGCTAAAGAGAGTTGAAAATGAATGGAGGTATATGCACTTTAGGGGAACACAGCAATTATGGTAAATGAAACACACTTCTATGTTACTTGCACTTAAAAAATTTTTTTTCTATTGCTAACATAAGTAGTAAATGTATAAAGACAAGAACAATAGAAATACAGTTTTCTGGCATTTAAAAAATAGACCAGTGATCTGTAATATGCCATGGGCAGTAAAACATATGGTGGGAATTAAGATTTTCAGAGGGATAGAAAGGATGGCTTGTTTCTTTCACTGGCTTAAAGGTTATGACCCACCGTGCACCACGTGACCCGTCAGGACCTAGTGACCCACCAATTATCCTGTGGAAAATGGAACTCACTAACTCTTCCTAACTTTTGCCCAAATCTGCAGCTCCTGCTGTGTTCTGCATCTCTGTTAAAGGCATCACATCTACCCGGTCGGCTGAGCTAGAAATCTAGGGGGCGTCCCCACTTCTTTCTCTGCCCCATGCAGCTGCTCCCAGCCCTCGCCTCTTTTACGGGGTCTTTGTGAGTCTGAAACAAGGTCCCAGGCCTAGAAGTGCCCCGGCACACTGTCAGGCAGGTGGTGGTCAGGAAAAGGGATTCATTCTTCGCCTTTGGCAGCGTTTGCCTTATCCATCAGGTCCGTGCCCAACAATAACAAAACCCAGAAAACAGCAAAAAATGTTTTTTTAAAGCAATGCCCTCTTACCAGTGATCTAGGGCTTTCCACATTGTCTACCTAAGGCTTCTGCCCTACTTGTTAAACTGTATACCTGGAGGAACCAGTGTGCTGGACAATCACCTTTCACTAGGCAGGAATAATGGAGTTGTCCATGTGGAACATATTAATTGAAAAATACCCTAATCTTTTACTTTATAAATAGAAAGGATGCTAATGATTTCTTCTCTCCTTACAGATCAGTATTGTTATTTTAAACTTCGGTTTGGAAGGAAAATTCGATGGAATGCTCTCAGAAAGATTTTGGAGAGGAGGTCATAGGAAGGCAAAGGCAGAATGTCTACATGGTGATGGGAAGTGAAATAAAAATCTACAGTCACGACCTCCTGACCCAGTTATAGGTTATCAGTATCTCCTCTATCACAAAGCAGATTTCTGGCCCATGTCTTCCACCACCTTCTGTTGGTGGGTGCTCAGAGACTACAAATTCACTTTAATATGTCTATTACCCTCAGCAAAACATAATTAAGAACATAAATGGCCTGCTTCTAAAAATAATATTATGCATTTCAAAACAAAATATTATGAAGTTTGGATTATCTGCTGTTTTGGATTATCTCTGCCACTGCCCTAGAGGGTCGAATTTCCTCTGCAGCTTCGTAGCCCTTGAAAACATGTGTTTAGTTATAAACATAGGTCCCTCTGGGGAATCTCCAAATGGGAATGTTTCTCTCATTTGTGAGTGAGAAATGCATGCATTTCCTTTGACACAAAGGAGAGCATTAATGCTTGCCAATTTACAGATAATTTCAAAATGTGTCCTAACTCCCAAACTTTTACCAGTCAGCAAAATTTTTTCTAGCATCTATTTGGCAATGAACATGAGTCAACTCAAGAAGTTTAGCTCTTAACTACTATTCTGGGCCATATTTTCAAGTGTGAAAAAATGAGAAGTATTTTTTTAAATTAGAAAAGTTGTCAAAAGTAGTCTCTATCTCACTCCTTTCTCCTGTAACACCCAGACCCTTATGCAGGGGCAACCACTGTTAGCAATTTCTTAAGAATACCTTTAGAAATAACCTATACAAATACATGTACATATGTGTATATTTATCCCCTCCTTTTTGCATAAATGGGAACATATTATTCATATTCTTCTACATTATTTTTTACTTGCTATATCTGAGAGATTGTTCCATATCAGATCTACCTGTCGATCCATCTATCTTTATTTTTAACAATATCACAGTATTCCATTGTGTGACTATACATTAATTTATTTAACCAGTCCTTATTCTAGATATATAGGTTGTTTATAGGTTTCTTTCCAATTACAGGCAATACTGTTGTAAAACATTACACCTCGCTCTTTTTAAAAAGTCAATGTAGAAGATACACAAAAGTAGAGAAACAACACAATGAACTCCTGTATACCGAACACCCAACTTTAACAGTAATCAACTAACTCATAGGCAAAATTGTCTCACCTATACTCCTCCACGTCCCCCACCACATTATTTTGAGGCAAATTTCTTCCATAAATATTTCTTTATGTATCTATAGAGATAAGGACTCTTTAAAAAAATAAACACATACCATTGCCATACCTAAAAAATAACAGTAATTTCCTGATATCAAAAACATGCTGTCAGTGTTCAAATTTCCCCTAAGGACAATCGTTTACAGCTGATCTATTAAAAGTCAGAATCCAAACAAGGTCCACATAGTGCATTTGATGGACATGCCTCTTAAGTCACTTTTAATTTAGAAATTCTCCCTCCCTTTTTTTCCCCTTGCAATTATTTGTTGGCAAAACTGGTTTGTTTGTCCTGCAGTTTTCCGCATGCTGGGTTTTGCTAACTGCCTTGCACGGTGTTGTTTAACGTGTTCTCCTCTCTTCCTCGTCTTTCCTCCAAACTGGTAGTTTGATAAGCAGGCCTCATCAGATTCAGGTTCAATGCTTTGGCAAGAGAACTTCCTAGATGGTGCTGCGTACTTCCCTCAAGAGACCATAAGCATTCTGCTATAGTGGTGGAAGGGTGACTGTTGAATACATTTCTTTAAGTAAAATTGTTCCATTTTTAAATTTTGATAGCTATTACCAAATTACCTTATGCCTTCCACAGAAATTATGCCAATTTACATCCCTATCTGAAATAAATGAGTCTCTGTTTCTCCATACCGACACTGCTTTATCAAGCTCTTCTTAGTCTTTGCCAACCTGATACACGAAAAATGTTATCTTGTCAAGTGTTAATACAATTTAGATTTGACTAGAACCAGAATTCATATTGCTGAAGCCCAATTTCTTTCTTCTTTGGCTCACATGAGTACAATATTGTAGGTCGATATATCTATAACTGCGGTAATATGATCTATATAATCTATAAGCCAAAATGAATTGGCTTGGGTGAAATATTTGTGAAAACTTAATGTAAAGCCAAATGTGCAATGCTACTGCCTTTGGTTTGTCAGTGCAGATGCAGTTCAAAGAAATCTTGCGTGTATATTTGGAATATTGCTAGGATTTTCCAAGTCTAGAGCACCAGCCCTGTGCCGAGTATGTAGAGGGATCCAGTGATGACTAAGACCAAGATCTTTGTGCCAACGAGCTTACAGTCCAGTAAGGGAGGCGAGACACTTAATTATAATGCTGTTAAAATTCGGAGGAAGGAGGGGTCACTTCACCCGGAGGGATCAGGAAGAGGTGGCACTTCAAATGGGCCTTGACGAATGGATAAGTCTCAGAAAGACAGAGATGGAGACAGCATTCCAGATCGCAAGAAGGGCATGAGCAAAAACTGGAGATGAGGAAAGCACAGGATATATTCAAGGAATCCTGAGCAAGCCAGTTGGGCTGTAGAATAGATAAAGGACCTGTGAAAAATTGAAGGGATCACAAACCTGGGAAGCATAGAAAACCAAGCTAATTAGCGTAGTTATTTCTGAGACACAATGTTTTGAAAGACTAAAAGGAAGTAACTGTTACTGTAAAAAGGAAAAGGCCAAATAGGTGATTTTTTTAAAAAATGGTATCACATGGATATTTTAAATAGTAGTCACCTTACAACATATTACCATTATATCTTATCTTAATAATCCTCAATGATAATTTTTGTGTGCATTTAATGTATGCCAACCAAACACGGTATCTATACTGTTCTACATAGCCTGGTTAGGAAAAAAATAGAAGAAGCTACCTTTCTTCCTTGCTTAATCAAAGCTAGATGGCACTGAGGGATTTGGTTTGGTTTGGTTTGGTTGTTTATTTTTAATTATAGTTTAGAGTAACAAAAAACTCCTGAGGGAAATTTTCAGAATTCTTAATAATCACACCAAATTACCAGCCCCAGTGAATTTCTCTACATTATGACTGGGGAGAAGAGACACCATTCAGCTTCTAGAAAGTTGGGCTTCTGTGAACGGCAAGCTATAACAATCATCAGCGTTTTCTGCTGCCAGGTATTAAGAGTCATGTCAGAGAATAAGTACCCTTTGAGGTAGTGCTGTCCAGTAGAACTTTCTGCAATGATGGAAACATTCTGTATCTTCATTGTCCAGTACAGGAGTCACCAGCTGCATGTGGCTATTGAGTACGTGAAATGTGGCTACTGAGACTGAGGAACTGCATTTTTTTGTGTTGTCGAATTTTCATTAATTAAACTTAAAATATAAAATAGCCACATGTGGCTATTGGCTAGTGGGGCAGCTTTTAACTAAAAAATGGTTATTCACTTTTCCCTGGAAGACTGAGTTATCGATGAAAATAACATACAACACAAACTCATAAAACACTTTAATGTTCATACTCTAATGAGGGCGAGAGATTCAGTCTGGAGCAAATAGAACTTTTCACACCATGAACATTCCATTTATAGTCAGAGGCAATGGTAATTTACTTCTTTATGCCAGTTTACTGGGTCCTATTCTTTTAACAAAGGCAAGCATGCCTATGTAGTACAACACACTTTAAAGTACAGATAATAAAAGATTAAAATCCTTAAGTAGCAATGATCAAACTATGAACACTGCTGCTAAATTTTTGACTTTAACTGAGCTGGCTTTTCTTTTTCTCCAAATGTCTTGAAGCCTAACCCCTCTGGATACTTCATGCAATAGAATTATGCCTTAAGTTACTAACCAAGAGCCCCTTTTGCAGACTTTTTAAAATGGAATTTCAGATTCATTAGAACAAAAGGATGCACTTTTCTCGACCTTGGGAGCTTGTGATCATTGGGAGATGAAAAGAGTAGTGACACTAAGGAAAACTATTGTCCAGAAAAATAAGCCTCTCCAAGGGGCACCAGGAATCCACAATAAAATCCCTGTTTCCAAGAAAATCCAGGCATTTCCATCAAAAAAGCCTGGAAAGATAAATAGAATGTCCTTAAAAGCCACAGGTTTTTAATAATACAAAATGTCTAAGTCCAGGGTAAACAAAGAGCTAAGAAAAACTAACATCTACTAACTCAAGTTTCTCAAGACCCAGGTCGTGACCTAGAGCCTGATCACAAGGTATTTTCAAAAGAGCTGCTTTTCCTGTGCCTGCGATGAGTTTATTTTGTGGAACTTATTTGGCTGCAGAACTCAACAACTGCGAGAAATTTTAAAGCCAGGTGAATTACCATGACTCCTTCAGTTCACAACAATAAGAAATGGGAGCTGGGGGCTCATTTAAAAAGTGATATCAGTGCCTTTCATGTAACAACAAAAATGAACCGGGCTGATTCGTTGAATCCGAAGTTAACACGCTTATTTTCATCTTATCATTATCCTGATACATTAGTTCCTCTCTCACCTGAATTCCCAAAAGTGATGAGTGAAGCTTTTCAAAATGTGATGGATTCTTCATCTTTGATGCTTTCCGAATGAACTATTTAAGTATAGTTCTTTCCGATTTCAACCCTCTAGGAGGCAGAAGTCAACAGATCTCTCTTCCTTTTGTTGCACAAGCTATTTAAACTTGCTGCTACACCACATCCTTTCTCTGACCGGCTGACTTCCAGGAACTAACCTGTGGTTTTGAAAACAGTATTTTCCATAGCAGGCTGTATTAGTTATTATTGACATTATTCATGTATTCTGAAGGTGTGCCCCAGGGCTTTTACAATGGGCTACTAAAAAAAAGAAAAATCAAACGGCAATAAACAAAAGACAGAAGTCTTGCTCAACCACCTGAATGTTAATTCATTTGTTTTTGGACTTAGCACTTTGTTCACTGAGATAGGCTCTGAAAATGTTAAAAGCAAGGACAAAACGAATTTCCCATGGTCCCTAAAGTGGGGGGTTTTTTTTTGCATGATTTTTATAAATAATTCAAGAATGTGTCATTTTTCTTTTTAAAGTTCTGTTAAGTAACAGCTCCTGAGAATTAAGCTGTCACTACTGAGTCTCTATTCTACCCTGGAACTAGCTCAGTAGCCTTTTCAGTCTTTATCCAACAATGAGTGAGACCATCCTCTTTTGTACTCTAAGATTTATTTAATGTAAACTATTTTGATTTTTTAATGATTTAGAATAAATGATGCAAGGCAGGCAAAAAAATCATTAAAGAGCGGGCTCTCATGCTTATTAGAAGAACGGTTTTCTGAGCACTTTTAAAAAGTCAGGTTGAGGTTGTATGTCAGGGCTCAAGTTTCACAGCCATCTCCACTTTGAAACATAATATATAAAAGCGGAGGTTTTTTATACGAAATCAAGTGTGTTTTCTGCTTAAGTGGGAAACATTTTAACATTTAAACTATGGTCAAGCTCTCCACTTTGAAATAGAAGGATCCGAGGAAAGAGCGATGGCTAGTTTGTTGCTGAAAGAAAGAATCTTTGTGAGATATTACTGCTGTCCCTTTGGCTGAAATGGCGACCAGCACTAATCTAAAGGTCAAGCTGGTAACAATGCTGAGTAGTGCGTTTTAACATCATTAAAAAAAATCTATAAAACGAAAGGGCTAAATCCAACCGCTTCATACTGATAATTGTGCAATTTCAATTTTGTTAATTACATGTTTATTATGGGCTCAGAATTTAGATAAATGTATGACAGTGTCTTAATCCTTAAAGAACTTCATTTGTGAATTTAAATAAGTGTACGATGGTGTCATAATCCTTAAAGAATTTAATATGGGGTTGGCCTGGTGAAACATTTAGGAAACAGTGTAAATGCCTAACTAGCAGCGTAAACAAGGAAAGGCAAGGGGAATGCACTTTAACTCCAAGTTCTCCAATTTTAAATTTCTAAACAGCACGAATGCTTTTTGTAGATGCTGACACAATAAAAAAAATGCTATTTTGGCAGGGAAGATAAACATTTGATAAAGTCTATATTAGTGAGAATAGACTTGCTACGCTGTTGCAACTCCTATCTTTCAGGTAGGAAGCACCCTGCATAAGAGGTATTTAGTAGATATTAAATTACTTGAAGTCAGATTATCTGGGTTCCAGTTCAGCTGTGTAACTTTGAGCAGGTCTCTTTAACTGCTGGCTGCACTGCACTTTCTTGATGAGATTGGTCTTTCAGAGCTCTTCCGGCTCTACAATTCTCTGGATTTTATGAACACTCTCTACAGTTTGTGTTTGATCTTTGTGTGTGTGTGTGTGTGTGTAGGTACAGACCCACACAGATAGACACAAACCCTATATATTGTACTATGTACTAGTTGCTAGGGGCAACCACCACAGAAAAGGAAAGCAACTGTGTCCAAATTCCTCACAGGTCTGGCATGGTCCAGGAGGACCTGAGACCAAGTTATACTTCTGTCACTGAGTTAGATGAAGTGCTCCTTAACCAGCTGTCTGTGGCTCTGGCTCTAGAGTATGGCCCGGTGGGAGTGGGGTGCAGAGGTGGTTAAACTTGTAGGGCTCCTCAGTCATGGCTCCTCCACTTACCAGTTGTGTGGCTTTTGACAGTTAAATAACTTCAGTTTCCTCAATTGTAAAATGGGGAGATGGTAAAAAGCTTAGCTTATAGGGTCGCTGTGAGGATTTTTATGACAATATATATAAAGCTAAAGCACTTAAAAGCGTGCTTGGCACATAATACATATTCAATAAATGTTAGCTGTTGTTACGAGATGGATATAGAGTGAACCCGTTATTAACAGAGATGGGGCTTGATGACCTGGAAACACTGGGAAAGCAATATTAACAGCTAACAGCCATGCTGTGCATAATGAATAAGAAAGAGGGAAGAGTAGTTGGTGCTATTAATAGCGTGGTCGGTGCCACAAGGCAGCGAAAATCCCCTAAGCCTTTGCGTCCAATATGGTCGCCACCAGCCACGTGTGCTATGGAGCACTTGAAATGCATTTAGTCTGAAATGAGATGTGCTGTAAATATAAAATACACACCAGATTTGGTAAAAAGGTAAAATATCTCATTAATAATTTTATATTGGTTACATATTCAAATAAGTATATCTTGCATATATCGGGTTAAATAAAATAGAGTGGTGAACTTAATTTCACCTGTTTCTTTTTACTTTGTAATTTTATTAAAATTTATTTATTTATTTATTTGGCTGCGCTGGGTCTTAGTTGAGGCACGCAGGATCTTTAGTTGCCACGTGCAGGATCTTTAGTTGCAGCATGCGAACACTTAGTTGCCACACGTGGGATCTAGTTCCCTGACCAGGGATCGAACCCAGGCCCTCTGCATTGGGAGCGTGGAGTCTTAGCCACTGGACCACCAGGGAAGTCTTCTTTTTACTTTTTTAATGTGGCTATAAGAAAATTTTAAATTACACGTTCAGCTGGTATTATCTTTCTATTGGATAGCACTGCTCTAAAGTGTTAAAGGAGCCAACTGTCCCTGCCCTTAAAATTTTTTCCCCAGTAAGTCTCTCACTGGAGGCTAAACCACCATGTGACTGCCCCAGAAAGTTCTATTTCCCTTCCTCCCAGAAGCTCTCAGAGAAGTCACCTTCTATCGCTGCCACCAGCACTGGGCTTTACTCTGATTTACTCATCCGCATGCTCCCATCATAGCTTTGCTGTGTCTCTTTTGGGGTGAGGATAAAGATTTCTGAAACGGTGCTGAGTGACAGGTCAGCCTGGCTTCAAGCACAGGCTCCATCATATCAAATTACGTATCCTGTCAGAGCCTCAGTTCATCATCCAGAACGGAAGGGTAACAGTAACAATTACCTATCTAATAGGGTCACAGTGGGAGATATTTATATAAAGTATTTAGAGCAGTGCCTGGCACATAGTAAACCCTCAATCAATGTTACAGGTTATTAACATCTTTGCCTGCTGTGTTTTTTGGGGTGAGGGGTCCGAATTAGTAAATCTGTCTTGAGTTTAGGTGAAAAATCTACCCAGGCTATTCTGCTGATGAATGATAAGACGATGGGATCACCAAAGATTTCACATTTTGGGTATTGGTATCTCTTGTTTAAGGTAACTGATGGAGTAGGGGTAGCAGCTGAGACCATTTCTTAGGGGCCAAGTGGCAGTGAAGAGCAGACTTTGTGAATGTGAAGCAAATGAAGGGGCAGAGATCTCCCGGAGCTGTGGCATTTGGGATTGCTGAGAAGAAGTGATTGAGCAAGGTGTGTGGAGACATGAGTTGCTCACTCAACCTCTGTCGACCCCATTTTCTGCAAACAGATCATTATTCTCTTTCTAAATACCTAAGTACACAGTTGAAACAAAATGGAGCTCCAGGGCTATGGTAGTTCGGAGAAGGCAGAAATCACTGCTTGCTGGATTTAACAAAGAAAGCTTGCTGCAGGAGGTGTAACTTGAAATGGCCCTTAAAGAATGGGAGGAGAGAGACCTAGAGACCACTGATCTGCCCACATCTCTGCCAATCGTGTGTCCACGTCACGAGGTGAAGTATGAATCCACCTTGGACACAGTCATAGTCAGAGGGGTTCCCAGAATCTTTCTGATGACTTACGTGAATGAAACTCCTTATTTATAGCTTAAAAGATGAGGTAAAATGCAACTGGAGCCTCGGGTTCCAATCCTCACTCTTGTGGAGTATTTTTCTGTATAGTAGGCCTATGTGGAATTATGCCACATTAGTTCCTGATTTACTGCACTCTTTGTGACCAAATGTTTTGTGTTAACATTTATATCCACAAAAGAGGAACATTTTTGGCAGATTATTGAATACTTAAATGTAATAAGCACCTTAAATTTATGAGAAATCGTCATTTAATCAATAAAGAAAATGGACGGAAATAAAGAAAAAAGTTCATGACAGAGATAAAAAGCCAAAGTCTCCATTAATTCTCCACACACCATCTCAACTCTCTCTCCAGAGGTAACTAATTCATTATTACTATTATTGCAGTTAAAAGGAAGACCAGGAAGAAGGGGTGGGGGGTAGGGGGGAAAGGAAGAACAAAAAAGAGGGGGGAATGAGATAAAGAGCGAAGATTTATGGAGTGGGAAGAGACCTCAGAGGTAATCTAGTAAGTGATTTGCTTAAATGTCATTCAGCTAGTTAGTGACAGAGAGCAGACTCAAGCTGAGATCTCCTGATTCTCACTCCCGGTCCCTTTCGACACTACCGCAGGGTTTGGGGAGAGGGTAGGTTAAAGCAGTCAGCGGGAAGGGAAAAGCCCCAATTCCCAGCCTCA
This sequence comes from Balaenoptera musculus, assembly GCF_009873245.2. Taxonomy (NCBI): domain Eukaryota; kingdom Metazoa; phylum Chordata; class Mammalia; order Artiodactyla; family Balaenopteridae; genus Balaenoptera; species Balaenoptera musculus. The sequence continues at coordinate 112,355,143 of NC_045806.1, read as the reverse complement.
GTCTTCTTAAGAGTTCCAACCCCTCCCCCTCTTTGAGATGCAAAAACCGCTCTCTAACACTTTGAACTGGCTTTCCTTAATCTTCCCTACGCCTTTCTATTCCTAACCACCAAAAGGAACTTCTCTGCGAGCTGTCTAAATCTTTACAAAGAAATTCCCTAGAGTTATCTTTATTTACTAGGGGAACATTGCTTGATCTCTCAGTTATATATTTTTAGACAGAGTTAAAGAATTGCTCATGTTATCTAGTGCTTTACATATGGTTTTTGGTCGTTAGTAAACACTTAGTGTTGAAATAGAATTTACAAAGTGGAAGAGAGCTGCCATTTCTGATATCCCCCAATACAAATATTCAACCTAGTCACTAGACCAACAGTGGAAGTGTCAACACACTCTGAAAGGGTCTCATAAAACTACAAAGTTGAAGTTGTCTCCACCATCACAGAGTTTACAAGCTAGTGGGGCGGATGGACAAAGCTCAATTATCCATAATGGCCTCAGCAAAGATGTGATAATACCTCATCTCATTAGCATGTTAGCATATGCTATAAAATATGATAATTTTAAACTCAGATGAACGCTTTTTATTCTTTTTCTCTATAAAAGGCTGGGGTGGGGATCCAATTCATGACATTCCTATACAACAATGGGGACACTGTTTCCACATTGCTCATTCCAAAAGGCATTTCTGAAAGCTAGAGATAGATGCCTTTTAGAAAGTAGACCACATTTTCTGGCACAATACTTAATTTATTCTCCTTTGATGACATGCCTGGTGGAATGAAGGAAATGGAGGGGGGGCATTCCATAAAACCTGATGAGGCAGAATTATAACACAGATGGTATAACAGTTTATACAATATTAACAGCTCTTTTAATGTCAAGCTAGTACATATAAAGGCATCAGAGAGTGAGCTGTGTTTCTCCTTTTTAACTGTATAGTTGAAGAAAAATCTAAGACGCAAGTAACACAGGAGGCAAATTTCAGTTTGCAGGTTATGAATTTGAACATAAAGTTGCATTTTGATGGTCAAATGCTCATTATTACTTGGTATCATGATTGGGGATCCCGATCTAGACTGGGGGTGGCAGGGGGTCAGAAATGTACCCATTTCCCTGTGCAACAGCCAGGTTCCTTGGAACACTTGAGTAGGAGGATGACAGTTTGTGTGTCTTTTCAGCTGGTGTAATCAGATCATAGTTAAAGCGTGAGGATGATTAGATTGTTACATTTTTGATAGCGCAAGTCTCCCAAAACTCTCTTTCAGTGCCTTGCTTGCACTCTGGTGCCCCAAATCTTGACAGTAAGAAGTTGGGGTCTTGTCAAGGAGGCTGATCATAAGGCATAGGGCATCAGCAGGAAAGGGAAAAGAAGGAAAAAGAACATTTATTGAGCACTCACACGTTGTGATCACTCTGTTGCTTTCACACATTATCTCATTTAATCTTCACAACAGCCCTACGGGAAAATCGAGCTTGAAAATAAATCAAAAACTATCTAGATTTCTTTCCAAATGAACCAACATAGTGGTTTTCTTTAATCTGGCTCTGTGACAATTAGTGGAGGCATCTTAGGCAAATTATTTTGGGGGGGTCTCAGTTTCTTTGTCTGTAAAATGAAGTGATTAGGTTAGATGCCCACTAAGGATCTTGCCAACCTAAAATGTTGGCTCAAACTCTCCTTTGAAAGATACTCTGCTATGTCCTTTCAAGGTTTAATGCTGTTACGTACAGTATTTCATCATAAACTTAGTATTGAAAGGGCATACAAACTTGACCAAGAGTTAGGCAAAGTGAAAGACAAATTGGAATTTGAGATTTTTTTTTCAAAAATTCTGATAATCTGTCAAATACTAGGATTAATTTCTGCAGCTGCAAATATATGATAGTGTTAAAAGCCAGCAAAATTAATTTTAGGATTAATTTGTTAGGAGCTTTAGATCTTAAATATCAAGACTTTTGTGTATACTTGGTAACTTTGTTACTGGAGTTAAAGAAAGATGCAGTATGCATGCAGGGATTAATCAAGTATGGAGATTAGTTTAAGAATGGTGGGTTTGAATTGTAAATGAAATAGTTGAAATTGCAGAAAACCAAGGAACTGTAGAACAAAACAACCATAAATAGGACACTTTGTTTAGGAACCAAAACATAAAATGTATTCTCTTAACTTTTATATTTAAATTTCTGACACAGAAGTAACAATCAAGTAAATGCATTGACTCCCCCCCCCAGTAGATTTTAAAGATGTTATAAACCACTGTTTAAAGAAGAGCCTTTTGAAGCTTAATGAAGAAGGGTAATTAGTTGAGTGGGACAAATATAGCAAATAAAAATTGGTCTCATTTTGTTAAGTGATTAACCAAACTGATGGGATCTCCTCAATTTCTAATTTGTTGATTATCCTTAGACACATTAAACTTTTGTAAATAATTTGGGTTAGGATATAAATAAAAGGATATATCTAGTTACTAATAAAAGATATAACATCCAGATACACTAATAAATAATATAATGTCAGAAGAATAAGTATATTGCCAACAACTGAAAAAACATGATTAAAATATGCAGAGGAAGAAAACAAATTTTCTTTCTGACCAAATTAAAGAAAGCCTCAAAGATTATATTCAGTCTGAAGGCAAGGTGTATATCTTACTCTAAAGAAGCTACATGCTACTGTTCCTCAAGATCTAGTGGTTTCTATGCTTTTGTTTAAACAGTCTTTAAAGCAAAATTGCAAAGGAAATAAATATAAAAGGATTTACAGATTAGTCAAGTATTACATTCTAAAAATATAATTTAACCCTAGATACTCACCAGGATTATTTGTCTTGCTGTTTCTCCAAAATCAACAAGCAGACTCTATATTTAAAATGGCTTTGTTTATTAGCCTTGATATCCTCCAAGGAAGCACTGAACTTTGGTCTAGTTAATTAATTATAAAAAACATAAAAAGGTTTAACACGCGGTAGTACAGTATTTTTTTGTAACACATACCAACATATCATGTTTGCTTCTTTAACCTTGAGTTCTTGAATACTTAAAACATATCCTATAATAATGTTATTTAGTTCAGCAAGTTTATCAATTTGATATCTAAACATTTTCACAAATATGCAACCCATACTTAAATCGTAACTTCCACACTTTCTTCTTGCTTTAATCTTCTAGCAGCACATAAACCGTTTTAATTCTTAAAGATGGTTTAATAAGTAGCAGCTATAGAAATGGAATCACTAACAGCAATAAAGGAACCGTTTGTCTTAGTGATGTGAATCATATTTTAAATCTTGGGAGTGAAGTTTCAAGTAGTTAAATTCATTAGGACTTGAAAAAGTTGGGGGGCTATGGACAGATCACTCTCTTCTGAAAAAATAAAAATATACACAGAGCTCCAAGTTAGGGTTATAAATTCTATGATTTTTAAAAAAGAAAACTGTGTCCTTCCATGGTGAATTTTTAAATCATCAGTTTTCCTGTTGACTTAGACATCATTTCAAAAATTGCAAAAGTAAGCTAGATTACATTTGTTTTGAGAAAAAATCTCTCTTTCATTTTTAAAGTAGATGTCTTCTGTAGGCTGTATCTGTTGAAAGATTCCCTTTTACAGTGAGTGCTAGCCCTGTTATTTAGGTTGTTCCAAGCTTTCATTGCCGTCCTTTCAGGCATCTGGATAATTCAACACATTTCACTGCGCCTTCCTCCTCAGCATGAAAAAGGCCAGACAATAGTTCTACTTCCTTCAGCAATCACAAGTCAGGAGACAGTTAAAGAGAATCTCTAAGCTTAGCCGAGGACTACCAAGCTGAGGATAAACGTTATCTTTGAGGAGAGAAAAAAAAGAGAGAGGAGCTCTAAAAAATACCCTTGTGCTCTCTCTGCACATAGGTAGTAGAACATTACCATGATTTACTGCAGTGATAGCAGAGAGAATACTGAATGACTTAAATTTTTCTAACCTTAGATGAATATTTGGGATCTCTTCTTAATCATGACATTTTCAAGTAACACACTTAATAGTGTAAAATTATTATACAATTGGATAATCTTTAACATTACGATTTACTTGCTTTGGAAGAATATGTGATGATGATAAGTTTTGGGGATTGTGTTTTGAAGATAAAACTGTATCTTTCATCATGTTCCGTTCCATGACTATTTTCACTTAGAAAATTTATAATGGTGCAAAGATGGACAAATTTAATCTGAAAAGTGATTGAAAAAAAGTGATGTGTGTAAAACATTTCTGTTTTATAGCTTTTTCTTTGATTATAGTATTACAGTCTGCTAGCAATTTTATGGTCTGTAATACCAGAAGTTCCACTTCTAAGGTCACATAAACAGGAAAATCAAAGTGTTTCAAACAGAGTGTAAAAATACCTTTAACACTATTTAATCTTAATAGTGAATCACTTTAATGTCCGCTGAGTCTACTCTCAAGGTAGGAGAATTAACTTAAGAAATTTTTCTACTGATGAAAGGCAGGTTATTTTGATATCTTTTCAATATTTGCATAAGTATTTTGACTTGAAATATTTGACCTGTAAAAAATAACGTTGTTAGTGAGAGGAAACTGTTTTATCATACTACTGAGAGAAGCAAAGATTGACAGAACAGTAATTTTAAAGCATCACATATTAACAAAATTAGTTCCATGTTGTAAGTGCTAGTACCCACATACCTCATCCGATTTATGCAAGATGTAATTTCATTCTATTGTAATTTAATTATTCTTGCCATTCAAAACAAGATTAATTCATTAATAAGGATAAGAAATGTTTGTAAATAATGACACACATTATTTTTAAAAAGCAAAGTTAGCAAAGACCAGTTTATAAAAGTAAAGTTTACTAACAAATGAAATTTAATAAAATGTGTATTTTAAACATTCATATTTCAGAAAGTCAATCCACCTCTTGCTGCCATTTGATCTTCATAAAACCCTTTGAGATTGGGATAAATATACTTTTACTTTCTACATTTTTTAAACCAAATTATATAATTGTGCATGTTCAGTTAGTGAAATTTTCTCTTTCTTAACAAGGGATAAATCTTTTGAAATTGATATTTAATTCACATTTGACACTATTCAGTTAAAGACGTACTGTTTATTTTCCTTACGTGATTTATGTTGGTATACGCTATTGAAAAGAAATAACATTCAGAAGTTCATTATTAACTCAGATTTTTTTCCTTTGTTTTGTTGACACAAATTTTCATAAACTAAGGCTTGGTAACAAAAAATTCAAATTTCTTTTATTCAGGTTAATTTATCTTAATATCCTGGCCATTCAAAACAAGACTGATTCATTTTTAAAATATGAAATGTTTGTAAATAAATGAATACTTAAAAAAAAAAGCAAAGTTAGTGAAGACCAGTTTTATCTGAATCTCATGAAATCACAGTTCTTGTTCTAGGATCAAATAGCAAAATAACATTTGAAATATTTTCTCCTTGGAACCTCCACCGCCCCCCCGCCCCCCATATTGTTCAGTGAGTGTTCTGATCTATGGGCTTTGTTTTAGGCCTCATGGGCCCACACTCACATATGAACACAGAACCACACAAATGGAGCAAAACACGTTCTGCAGGAGGATGCTGATTTCCTGATCCCAGGCAAAACTAGAGTGTAAGAGACCTTAACTGCAAGTGTAGTCCAAAAAATTAAAGTAGTAAATACACATAGAACAAAAGCTCTATTCTAGTTGTGTGAGGAACATAATACTCTTAAATTACTTTCTGGTTTCCATGGAGACCTTTTTGTCCTAAGATACCAATCATTAGGTTTAACAGAGCCACTTAATATTATTTCTAAATCAAGTAAAATGATTTCTCAACTGGGTAAAATGTCAATTACCAGTATTTTTAAAGGTGCTAAAATCCAAACTACTTGAGATTGCTGCTTTCTATGGCACAATTACATCTAGAGTCAATATAGAGGAATCCCCCTCTCCTTTTCAGGCAGATGAAAGCTCAAAGTATCTCTATTTGGGGGGCAATTCTTCACAGGATATCTGTTATTTAAATTCACTAGAAACTCAAAATAGTGGCAAGAATTTTAACTTGTGATGAGAATTCTTAGATAAGTTCTCCCTCCCTTCCTTTGGCCAGTTTCGATACCTTCCTTACACATTCATATAGAACATCTGGGCTTCTGTGTAAGCATATGTTCTATATGAGATATACATATATACACACCCATGCACATATATACCACATACACATATGCACACACACAGGCCAATCTGTTTGGGCGTAAATGATGTGACTGGAGCTAGGAGTTGTGGCTCCTTTATTTTGCAGAATGCCTAAGTATTGTTTGTCTCACAATACTGGGAGCGAGCAGGAGCCTGGTGGGAGCCTGGAGCCTTAAGCCCTGGGTTGTGGTCTGGGGGAGGGGACGGGGTTGCCGGGTCACAAGCTCTTAGCTTTTAGCCTCAGCATGACCACAAGTTTTAAAGCATGAAGGGATCACGTGCTTTTCTTTGAGCTGTTAGCTATTCTGACTTTTTAGGGGTGTGTGTGAAATGCTTTGTTCTTTAGCTTTTTTTGATTCTCTAGGTATTTTGGCTGATGATCACATTTTTTTTCCAAAAGAAAAAGACAAAAATACATTACTTATGTATCAAAATGTCCTAGTTGTGGTTTTTTTTTAATAGTAACCTATATCTTGTACTTAATTTTACCTTGCACTGCACAGGTACTGAGATGGAATAAATTATTTTCGCCAGTTGGGAACTTGATCCAGACATTCTATATGTTGCAAGCATTAAAAAAAAATTAAGAACAAGAAAATATCCTGGTAAAGCAATCTCAAAATACCTTATTCCGGGTATTGTTCTGGCTTTAAAGGGAAGGAGGGGTGGGAGGAGGGGTGGGAGTTGAGGGGGGCCGAGTAGGAAGACTCTGGGAGGATGTCTTGTTTAATGAACTGTTTAAAACTTTTGGAAAATTTTAAGCTAGTGAAGTCCCTCAACATGGTATTTCCATTGAAAGCGCTGCTTCTGCTTGTTCCTTTTTAATAGGATGATTTCATCTTTTCTAACTCTCTTCTGTCTCTCAAACCAAGACACATAGACAGAGCCGGAATGCCAAATTAAGACTTTTGATGATAATGAGATTTATTTGGGAACATTTTCCAAAATCAGGGTAATGGGTCTTTTTGTTCTGATGGTGAAGAGGATGAGGATATGTTTACTCATTGACCGGGAGCTCTGGCTGCAGCTGCAGGACACAATTAATTATGCTAATAGTTTGTGAGGAACGGATGTAACTCCCCTACCCCCCTTTTTTCGGGGGGAGGGGAGTTTGGCAAAAGGGGAAGGAGACGCCCTGGGGTCGGATCACATGATATTATCTTCGCGCCACTTTCGCAAAAACCCTTTTTTTACTCCAGGTTTTGCTCGAGCTCAAAGGTACTGTTCTTATCTTGCTTTAATACAATGTTTCTTAAAGTCGGGTTTAAGATCTCTTCCCTCCCCCTACTCTTCTTTCCACTGCTAGTCGTTACCATTAAAGGTCGAAAGTTGCATTGCAGTCGGTGCAATCTCACAGGACGGATCTGGTTGGGCAGTAAACTTTGGGCTGCGTAGTTTCCAGAAAGTATCAGGCAGACGCGCCAGGGTGGGCTGCAAAGTCTGTTTGCGCGTTTTATGAAAAGGGGAGAAAGCCCACCTGTAGGAGTGACTCCCTTTGGAGAAACGAGTGTGGCTTTCGTTGCCTCCACCGCTGACGCCTGAGGGGCACTGGCCGTTCAGGTTGGACTCCATCGCGGACCAGGGGCGGGAGAGGCCAGTCTTTTGTAATCGGCTTGCCTGAGCTACTACTGTGCACCAGGTTGAGAGTCACATGGCGCCCTTGGCCCCCGCTGGGCTTTGGGCTGCCGCAATCTCCTGCGGTAACAATAGTGGGGAGGGAGGGGTCGGCTTCATTTGGCACACCCCCTCCTCACCCCCGCTTGCTTTCCAGTGCTTTCCTCCCCAGATCCTGCGTGCTCACTGCCCTCTCTGATTTGTAACTGTCTCCCGCACTCCCAAACCCTCTCCCCGCGCCCGGGTCCGCCAGGGACGTGGAGTAGGTATAGTCTGATGACCGCATTTTGCCCAGTGTTCAAAGTGCTGTATGCTTAATTCCATTTTTATTGTGCTTCTTAAACTAAGACGTCATCTTACTTTTCACAGAGAGTGTCCTTGGGCTTTGGCCTTTAAGCAGGCAGCCCTCAATTGGCTCTCATTAGCTGTGGAATGAGAAGAGAAAGCAAGATAATTGCACCGTATCTTCCTTGCATTTGTGCATGTACTCGGGGGCTGCTACCGTTAACGATGCCTGCCAAGAAACCCTGATTTACTGGGTGAGGGGGGCTCCTGGCAAAGGCGAAATCCTCCTAACAGTAGCACAAGGTGCCAGAGGTTAAAACTTTCACATGTGCATAGAGTGAATATGCTGTGTCTGTATTTCTTTCCTCTTGGGGCCTTAGGAACACTTTCAATCTAGCGGAGAGGTGGCGCGCATGCGCGCGCCGGGTGGGGGACACCCCGGTCCCACGGCTCCGTGGGCCTCGTCGTCTGTCTCCGGTGGGGGGATGGGGTGAGCGCCGCGGGAGCGGGACCGGACGAGGTGGTAGCGAGTGCGCCATCCCGGGCTCGGCGCCAGTGGCACCGGCTCCAGCACCGGACGCCGCCCGGGCTGGCGTCCCAGGCGCGCCTTTAATTAAAGACTCCGGCTCGGGGGAAAGAGGGGAAAATGCCGACTGCGCTCGGCCCGTGGGTAACTGGGGCTCGGTGGGGTTTTCGCTTTGGCGGGGTGGGGGTTCCGTTTCCTAATTCCTGTGCGGGCCGGGTGGGCGGGGGCGGGCTTTTTTCCCTGGGCTATTAAAGGCAGAGGGGCGGGCTTTTCCCAGGGATATAGCTTCGGACGGAGGGCCAAGGGGACGGAGCGCTCCTCGAGTGGTGGCAGGAAGGCTAGTGGCCCCGCGTCGTTCTGGCCGGGGGCACTTTGGGTGAGGTGTGCTCTCGCGGCCCCGATTAATTTCCTGAACGCTGTTTCTCGCTTCTCTTCCTCCTCGGGCTCTGCGGGAGGTTGCGCTCGCGCCTGGTTCCCCCGAGCGCTCGGGTGGCGCGCGCGGCCCGGGGTGTGTGTGGGGCGGGGGGGACGGGAAGAGGGGTGGCTGGTGCGGGGTCGCAGGGCGCGCCACCTGCGAGGGGCGGGCGCGGGCCGGGTCCCGCGCGGGGTGGCCCGGGCCGGCGGCCGGGGCAGAAGGGGAGTACCTTCTTTGGGGCAGCTCTGATCGGGGAGAGTTGACTGGCAGGGTGGGAGGGGACGGAGCGGGCGGGACTTGAGAAAAGCAAAGTACCAGAGTGCAGTTGAGGGGTAGCGGGGAGCGCGCGGGAAAGGAGTCCCCCTTTCTCCTCCATCGCTGACCTTTAGGTTCCACGAGAACTTGGGGGGTGTGCGGAATGAGGGGGTGCACGTGGAGGGGGAAAAAAGGACTCCCCTCCCCCTTGGCTTCTCTCCCACCAACCCGGGAATGGAGGGGGAGGGAGGCGTGGGCTTGGCGCGTTTTTGGTGCTTTGAATGGAGAACTCCGTTTCCCATGATGCTTTGTTTCTTTCTCTTTAATCTCGGCGGCGGCGGCTGCAGCACGAGGACGGGAGCGCGTGGTGTGAGCAGCTGGAGCACACCCTGGGCGCGCGGGCGGCTCCCGGACTTCAACGGGAGCACTAGGTAAGGGTGTGAGAGGCGCGGGAAGAGGCCGAGGGATTCACAAAGGCGGACTTGGAAGCTTTTGGGGGGGGGCGGGTTGTTTTCCTTTTACATTTTAAAGGAGTGGGAGAGTGGCTGCCCGGCGCCGCGCGAGGTATACCAGATGAACGGTTAATTAAAGAAAGGTATTGACTGTAGAAGGCGCTCTCTCTGACCCGTGAGAGGCTCAATGTTGCCAAGTTGAGTCGACAAATATTATGCATTTTTGACTCCAGTTTGGAGTATTTTTTTAAGGGAGAAAAAATACTTTACAGGCGGAGAAACCCAATTTAAGAGGGAAAATGATACTCTTTTCTACACTAATTTTACTCTTCTTTCCCCATAGAATTTAGATTTTTAGATCTAAGTGTAATTTTTATGAATCAGTTTAAGGAGTTTTCTTATAAAGACTAGATTAATGGTCTGGGGTACCATGAAGGAAGTCCAACATTTAAAATTCCGTCACTAGTTAAACATTACAGATTCTGTGTCTCTGAATTTTTCTTTTTTTGACAAAACTTAACCCATCACGGAAGAGGTAGGGTAACCTTGTGAACCCTTTTCAAATAGGGGCTCATTTTCCTTGCTTCACGTTCTTAGGTAAGATAAGCACTTGGGAATGGAGAAGGTTTTCTTATGGACGATAATGACAAGAAGGGAAGAGGAGCTAATCTGCCTTCTTTGGGTTTAATGGAGAAAATGGGTCCATAAATGTTTAAACAGAACAAGAGCCCTTTGAAATAGATCAAAATGTGACATCTCTAGGCCATCTGTGCACTATGTGAAGAGCACAGAAGGCTGTGTTTCTTAAACCAGCTTTAAAGTTTCTGTCATAGTCTGTTAATGGGTTGGGGGCAGGGAATGTTCATTTCATCTAACGGTCACTTTTTGTATGGAGCCCCACCTCAAGAAGCAAACCGTCTTCTGATTTTTATATGCATCTTTCTCTGGATAAACCTCTTCTAAAATCAGGGGGTGGGGGAGATAATGGGCCTGCACATTTTCTGGGAGGCAGATATCAAGTTTTCTTAGATGGAGAGGGGAAGTCCAAAATCCGCTTATACTTAAGAATTGGACTTTTGAAATTGCCAGTGTTATTTGTGTTCAACTCTGTGTAAGTAATTCAGAGTATTAATATTTCTCAGGACTTGGCTGAAATTCCAAAACCTAGCTGGGACTCTGAGCCAAAGAAAAGCTTGTTTCAGGAATATTAACTAGCAGTTTACTTGTTCAGCGTCTGATCTGTCTTTTTGTTTTTCGTTTCTGTTCCGAACCAGGTGAGTCCGAGTAGATCTGTGAGCACGGAGGAGAAGCGCTCGTGGGAGACACTTCTGCTACAGGAATGGGCCTTGGCCGTGTAAAAGTGCTTACAGTGCAGGTAGCTTTTTGAGATCTACTGCAATGCAAGCACTTCTTACATTACCATGGTGATTTAATCAATGGCTCCTGAGACCCGTAGTTTGTGCATAATGAAGCTGTTGGTGCTTTTGAGCCGTTCCTCAGAATGTGTCTCTTGTGTTAAGGTGCATCTAGTGCAGTTAGTGAAGCAGCTTAGAATCTACTGCCCTAAATGCCCCTTCTGGCACAGGCTGCCTGATACACAGCATTGGAAAGTATGCCTTGACTAATAATTTGCCTAGGACACGTTTCAAAGGTTTGCCTTTGGCTTTGTGCTCGTCCGTTGGGAGCAGAGGGTGGGGTTGTGAGCGGCGTACAGCGTCCTGTGCCAGGGATGAGACCGGGTCCCGGTAGTACCAAAGTGCTCACAGTGCAGGTAGTTTCGGCATCACTCTACTGTAGTGTGGGCACTTCCAGTACTCTTGGATAACATGTCTCTTGTTGATGATGAGGACATTCAAAGACACTGCTACTCACAGTTAGTTTTGCAGGTTTGCATTTCAGCGTATATGTGTATATATGGCTGTGCAAATCCATGCAAAACTGATTGTGACAATGTGTTCTGTCGGCGGCCCTGTGACCACCTCCTCACGCATCTCCAGCCTTCGTACCCATTCATCCGTGGGTGGGGATTTGTTGCATTACTTGTGTTACGTGTAGAGTATTGCACTTGTCCCGGCCTGTGGAAGAAAGGAGGATTTTTATCGTCGTCTTATTTTAATTTTTAAAGGTTGTGAGTTCTGATATTTGGTAACTGTAAAATGACCTGTTTTGCTGTTGTCGGGTGGATCACGATGCAATTTTGATTAGTATAATAGGAGAAAAATTGCACGGTATCCATCTGTAAACCGCAGGACCCTTGTTGACGACAGTCTGCCGGTACTTAAGTAAGATGGTAAAATCCTTTTCTCTAGTGACTGCCATTAAAAAATGTTTTGAAACGCATCTGGAGTTTTAAAAATGATGATAACGATTTTTAAAATAAAATATTTGAAATCATGAAGGTGTGTTTTGGCAGTTTGGTGAAGGATCAGATTGTTAACGTAAATGGACCTAAATTTGTAAAATAAATTTATAGATCTGAAAAAATTTGACTCCCTTTTTTTTGTTTTTTTAAAGATTAACAATGCTGGAAGATTTTTTTTTTAAATCTCATGGTTGGGTCCGTGGCAGGGTGGGGCGGTCCTAGGGAAACTTGGGCATGTCTGCTTTTCAAGTTTGCATCTGCATAAAGCACCAAGACACCTAATTTGGGGAATTGTATTATGCTGACAAATATTTGGACAAAATGTGCTCATTCTGTTTTAAGTACACGTGTTTATCCGTATGAGGGAGATGCAAAGTTGTAAACCAGTGGGTCACCTGCCCTGGAGGAACTGGGCACGTTTGAGATCTAACCTGAGGGTAGAGTGAACTTGTTAGTCCACTCGGTTTGGGGTTCTATGATGAAAGCATTTGGTGGAAGGGCCACTGAGATGGAGAAATACCACCTTGCTTTGGAGGCTAGTAAATGCTGGAAACCTGGACATAGGCTTATTAGAATTTGGAGTTCAGGGGTTCTGTAGCGTGACTAACCTTGAGCAGAAATTACTCATGTTAGCTGTTTGAGACAGATCACAAGGTAGAAAAAGTGAATATTGACTAATAACACAATAAAAGTGTTAAGGTTATTCAGCCAGTTGCCACTCAGATAAAGCAGTTTGGATCCTGTAGTGGTTCTTAAACTTCAGCACTTTTTAAAACACAGATACCCAATCTTATCTCCAGCGATTGACTCTGTAGGTCTAGGGTGGGGCCTGAGGATTTGTGTTTCCAACCTCGGTACCACCGATGCCTGGAGACCATTCTTGGAGAAGGACTGCTCAAAAAGAATGAAAGACCTCAGCTTCTAGGACACAAAGTCAACAAAAGAAGTTGTCTTTTAAACTTCATCTTTAGTCTTTATTTCTTATCAAAAAGAGATGTGGACTAACTAAAGATGTTATATGTGTGTGTCATTCTTATTTCCTGTTGCCATGGAATTTTCGAATTTTTAAACCCTTTTAATTTTCCCTTATAACATTGGTCCAATTTAATCAGGAAGAGGAGCTCTTACTGAATTGCACTTATCCTTGAGCTAGTTGCCTAAGGCTTCCGTTTCCTCATTAGGGGAAACACTGATAACGTTGGTCTACCTCAAGGATATGTGAGTTAAGTGTGTTCTCTTTGGCAGTGGTTTGGGGGATGGATTTTACTGCTTAGTGATGAAGTGAAATCTTAATGAAAAGAGACTTTGGGTAGTAAATTCTGTCTTCCAGTATTAAGTAAGTGTGTGTGATTTTTTTAAAGTGACTAACGCTTGAGGCAATTATACAAGCATAAAGAACTCTACAGATATTTCCTGTGCTGTCTAATGCTTACTACTTTGTTGGTGCCTAATCATAGTTAAGTTTGATGTGGCAGCACAGCAAAGGTCTCCCTCCCCTCTAATAAAGTAGCTCAGTAAAAGAAGGGATTAAACCTTATTTGTTATAATCCTTAACACCACCAAACCTCCACTTTAATAATGCAAGTTTATTGTCTCTAGTGGTTCACTGGTGCTTTCCAAAGGTGGCTAGTATGCAGTTATTGCAGTTTCCACTTTTAATGGGCATGTGTGGAGGGGCTCTGTTCCTGAGGGGTAGGCCACTTGGCCTGTTTTTGAGTCTCAATTCCTTCATCTAAAATCAAGGCTGACCTGGGCGATCCTCGGCTCTCTTCTAGCTTCACATAATCTGATCTGTCTTTGTTAAAGTTAGATCTATCTCCAATAATTTTAAAAGTGCTTTGCATTCAAGTCATTGGTTTAGAATTTGGGGGAAAGGGGTAATTTAAATTGGTAGTTATATGGAAAATTAGTAACATACCATATGTAGCTTACTCATTTCTAAAGATTTACAGTAAGTTCAGGAGAAGCACTACCAGGTATATTATTTGCCTTTGATTCAGAGAGTACTTTAATATTCCATGGCTTTTCAAGGTCATCAGCGTGGGCATTAATTTTCCCCAGACAGAAGAGTCGATATGGCATCGGTTTAATTAGCCCAAACATATGTTGACTTAGAAGTTGACCTTTTGGCAATCCTGTTATATTAGCTTTGAAACAAGGGACTGTATCAAATTGTAGCTGAAAGAATCCTTCTTTATAGATTATAGTCCAGCTTTATTCTTAAGTAACTAGGGAGACTGAAGCCCCAGAAGAAGTGGTTTTGAGTAGGAGTGGAGTAGGATCGAGGTTTTGATAAACGATTAGGGACCAGTACGGTGAGTGCCAGGCTAGATGTCCAGAGGCAGGGGGGAGGGCACGTAACCCAGGCTGGGAATGGAGAGTGGCTGGGTCAGGAAGTCCTTCCCAGGGCCAGTGTCAGGAAAGGGGGCCTGAGGGGAGGTAGGCAGGAAGGCCAGTGAGGGGTCTTTTTTAGGCAGAGTTTTTTATGCAAAAAGAAGAGATCAGATGGAGGCTCTTCCAAAGAACTACACTTGGTTCCAAATGGGCTGGCCCATGTGAGCAGAGAAGTAGGTTAGGACCAGATCATGGAACCTTGTCCCAAATGGAAAGGGAAGTCACTTAAGAGTTTTAAGCAGAGAAATGGCATAAGCTACATTTGTCCATTTAGTCAGACCTCTCTGACAGCCACCTAGAGGCTGGCTTGGAGACCACTGGGCCCAAAGCCAGCTAGGAGGCTGTTTTACAAGTGGGAGACGAAGATGCGAATCAGGACAGGGCCTCAGGATAGAGGTAGCGGCAGCTTTCTCCCATAAATACATGGATAAATTTAATACAGTTTCAACCAGTATCTTGAAGGGACGGTTTCCAAACTTCACGACGATTCTAAAGTTCGTCTGTGAGAATAAACGGGGAAGAACAGTCAAGAAAATGGTGAGGAAAAAAAAGAATCATGAAGTGGAACTTGTATTAACAGATACTAAAACTTACAAAGTAGCATTTTAAAAGTGATGCTACAACAAAAATAGATGCCTGTTGCTGAGATTTCTATGCTGTTCTACAGATGGAAGTATATATGTGTTTAGATGATCATTAAGGTGTCATTTCAAATTGGTAAAGAAAAGATAGATTAGTAAAAATTGCTGGGATAATTGGTTAACTATTTTGAAAAAACCTGAAACAAAACAGCAGTTAAAGCTCTCATTCCACACATCAAAATAAATTCCAGATGGATGAAGGGTTGAATATAAAAAATGAAACTGCGCATTATCTTAATCTCTCTACTTTTCTTTATATTTAAATTTTTCATAACGAACAATTAAAACAATAATTAAACTATAAAATACTAAGAAGAAAATAAGGTGACTATATGATCATGAGATTGAGAAAAGGTAATTTAAGCATAACATTGATGACAGAAACCACTAAAAAAAGATGAATTTGAACACATAAAAGCTTCACATCAAAAACCATCTTAAAAAGCAAAAAATAAACATTATTTTATAGAAATCCTGTAGTAAATCATTTGTAATAAGAGTATCATTAGCTACCTATGGCATTTCTCTTTAGTGTATATTATGGTTTCATCTTAAAGGATAATAATAATCACATTACCATTTGTTGAGACTCTCTCGTTTAATACTCGCAAGGCTTACAAAAAAAAAAAACTCAAAAATCATAGTGTTCAATGTAGTATATATGAATAGTAAACTAGATTCCTCTCTCCCTCCCTCCCTCCTTTCCTTCCTCCCTCCTTCCTTCTGGGAATGTTTATTGAGGATCTATTATGTGCCAGACACCCTCTTAGTGCTAGGGAATCAGTATGAACAAAACAAAGTCCCTGCTCTCACAGATCTTTTACTCAAGTCAGGGGAAACAGATAATAAAAAAAATAAATATGTACTATGTCAGATGGCAAGTGCTATGCAGAAAAATAAAGCAGGTGTATTCATTTGCTAGGGCTGCCATAACAAACTGGGTGGCTTAAAACCACACAAATTTATTCTTTCATAGTTCTGGAGGCTAGAAGTCCAAAATCAAGGTGTTGGCAGGCCCTCTGAAGGCTCTAGGGGATGATCCTTCCTTGTCTCTTCCCGACTTCTGGTGGTTGCCCTCAGTCCTTGGCATTGCTTGATTTGTAGATGCATCACTCCAATCTCTGCCTCTGTCATTATATGATACTCTTCCTGTGTGTTTGTATGTGTCTCTCTGTCTCTTATAAGGACACCAGTCATTGGACTTAGGGCCTATCCTAACCCAGTGTGACCTCATCTCAACTTGATTACATCTGCAAAGATTCCATTTCCAAATAATGTCACATTCACAGGTACAGGGGTTAGGACTTGACCATATCTTTTGAAAGAACACAAGTCAACCCAGTATAGCAAGATGGGGAAACAGTGCTGGGGTTGGTTGCTATGTTAAAATACGACAATCAAGGGAGTTATCACTGATGAGGTGACAATTGAGTAGAGAGGAGGAGGTCATGAGGGAATGAGCTATGTGGGTATGGAAGGAAGAGCACAGTAATTACTCTTAATCTACAAGGAACCACATAATAATAATAGCTAACATTGAGCACTTTCTGTGTTTTAGACACTGCAATAATAAATGCTTTACATGCTTTATCTCATAATTTTCACAACCCTTTAAGGTAGTAATATTCTACAAGATAAATCTATTATTATGTCCATATTAGAGATGAAGAAACTGAAGCTCAGAAAGGCCAAGTAATTTGTCCAAGTTTGCACATCTGGTAAGCCAAGAACTAAGTCCATATTAAGTCCATATCCTTCTGTCTGCAGAGTCTAAGAAGAAAACTCCTAAGTGATAACTTTTTAAAAGTTCATCCTCAGCAGTAATCTGTGCAAATTAAAACAACAGTGAGTTTTTCTTTTGACATATCAACTTTATCACGGTTAAAAAGATTGGGGATAAGAGTACATACTGTATAACTCCATTTATATGACGTTCTAGAATAGATTAAATTAATCTCCGGCAGGAAAAAAAATCAGAGCAGTGATTGCCTTTTGCAAGGGTAAGGGGCCCAACTGTGAGGGCATGGGAGAACTTTCTAGGGTGATGCAAATGTTCTGTATCTTGACAGGGGTTTGCGTTACACGGGGTGTGTGCATTTGTCAAAACTCATCAAAGCGCATACACTTAAGATTCGTGCATTTCACTATATGTTCATTTTATCTAAAAAAGAAATTAAATATTGAACTCTAGTTAATAACCAGCATGCTAAAGCATTTAGGGATAGAGTGAACTGATGCTGCACAACTTACTTTGAAGTGCATAGAAAATTAAGGTGGACTGATGAATGGCTGGATAGATATGCACTAAAGTCAATATAGCCAGCTGTTAACAATAGTAGAACTTAGGTGATAAGGATGTGTGTGTTCATTGTACAATTCTTTTAGCTTTTCTTTATGTTCAGGAGTTTTTACAATAAAATGTTGGGAGAAGAAGATGATTGGATGAGGGAAGAATATAGGTAATTATAATAATGACTAATAGTTACTGAGTGCTTACTATGTGCCAGGCCCTGTACTAGTGCTTCGCATGCCCTATATCTTTTAATTCTCACGCTAGCCTATGAAGTAAGAAATTCTATTATCTCTATCTTACAGATGAAGAAAATCAGGCCCATAAAGGTTAAGTAACTTGCCCAAGGTGACACAGCCTGCAAGTAGGCGAGCCAGGCTATGAATCCAGCCTGATTCTGGTGCCCAGGCTGTATATGGAATTAGATAGTAAGTGGGAGAATCTTGCTGATAGTTCATCTAATTAGAATGTGGTAGCACCGGAGTAGCCTAACTCCAAAGTCCACACACTTTATCCCTACTCCTTGCAGTTTCTCTGGAGTGGCTCCTGGATTTCTGGCAAGCACAGCTGAAATAGAGAGGAACAGCAGGTGGTGGCGATAGGTAGAAGGTTGGGGGAAGTGATGCAGGATTGGTGGAGGTGATGGAGAAATATGATGAGGTCACTTTTGTACATGCAGGTTTGAGAGGTCTTTGGGACATCCAGGGAGAGGTGAAGACAGCAGGTACTAGAGCAGAGGACACAGATCTGAGTCTGCATGTCCATTAAAGCCTTGGCAGTGAGAAGAGCAGAGAGTGCTGAGGACAGAACCTCATTTAAAGAGTTGATGAAAAAAAGAGTATGCAGCCAAGATGAAGATCGAAGAAAAAGCAGGAGAAAGTGGTGTCATAGAGATCAGCATTTGTCGTGTATCCCAATTTCATATCATTTTCACTTAAGAACATCTGGTCTTGTATTGGAAAATACCCAAACAGCTTTATGTAGCTTGTCTTCTATAGGAACATATGAGAAAATTTCCTCATGAGTTATATTCACCATATTTTTAACAAGACAAAGGAAAAGCAAGTTCACTTTAGGAAACATAACATTGTTTCTGTTGATGGTGAAGTGCGGGTTCTTCCATATTATTCCAGTAATTCCTCTTGTTCTCCAATAATTTTTCCAGCCCTAGATTACTTTGACTATATGCCAGAGCGCTTTGAATGCTTTAGGAGAACCAAAATGTCAAACTGTATCTGTTTTACAGTGACTTCTGTTCTTCTGTTGCTTTGAGTAATTTATGTAGAATTGTGCTTAAAGGACAATCCTGTTTAAACACTCTATGTTGGAGGTCTGGGATGGTTTTTCAACTGACTTGTCGGGAGCAATTATAATTACTATCTATAGTATTGGTTTTTAAAGTGTATCAAATTTGATTTTAGTACAGTCATTCGACAAAGGCTTAAGCATCTCTAATTTGCTTAAATTGCTTTGGCCACCAAACTGGGGATATTACTAGAGCTATTTCTAGGAGTTGCTCAAAAGCATCGACTTGGGAAACACTGTTAAAGCCATTGCTTCTAATTTATTTCATGCACACGCGATGGTTTTCTGCCTTGAATAATTTGAAAACAGCCATAGTTTAGCTTAATGCATAAGTATGCTATTTTAATTTTGACAGAGCTCTTAAATTTTAGGATAGGAACTAACTGTATTGAATGCAACTGGAAATAAGTACACCTGTTTGATGGTAAAAACATATTATCAGTAATTTTTCTAAAGACAAAAACTTCATAATGCCCCCAGGCTTTTAGGTGCTGATTTATGTTATACCATGGTTGATTCAGACAAAATTTATAATCTTTAATATTAATAATTGGAAGCAGTATTTGAATAAATAGCGATTCTTACTTGAACATGAAAAATACCTTAAATCAGAAACCAAGAATATTGTTTTTGCTTCATCAAGTTGAGCAGCTTTCACTTCCTTTCTTCCTGGCCCAACTGTGTGATCTTCCCCACATTTCAGAGTATAACTGAAACATGGCTTAAACTTTTACTTGTAGGTACATTATTAACAATAAGCACTTTTGAAAAAGTTTGACTACCGTGGTGGTTGTGTGTGTGTGTGTTTAGCACTGTGTTTTTGAAGTGTGGTCAGATGAGTTTCCACCAAGTGACCTTAGGGGGACTGGCCTATCATATAATAATCTCTATCTTAGCTCTTAGTACAGATTCTGTAGGATAGTGAATCTCAACCACAAACCATCACATTATTCTTGACAAAACCAGCAAAACCAGCATCACTCTATCAATTAGTGTGTGTGTGTGTGTGTGTGTGTGTGTGTGTGTGTGTGTGTCTTGTGATGGGATAACCAGTCAGTAGGGGTTTTAGTTATGCTGAATTGATTTTTTAATCATCACCCCAGGCAATGACTAGTCTGAGCCAGAAAATAGTGGCAAAGCCACTATTGAATTCTGGTCTGAGCTTGCTAGCAAATTTGCTATGTGACCTTGTGTATCAAAATAAAACTCTGCTAGTCCTTCCCCTGTAAGTGGAGAGAACCACAGCCTCCTTTCCTTATTAAAGGTTTCTTTCACCCTACAGAGAAATCAGGGTGCCAGATCCTTGGGCAGTACAAGGATCCAGTAGTGGATATCTCTCATAACATTTTGTTGAAGGTTAAGTCACTGATAGGGAAGTCTAGCTGGAACCAATCTGGAAAATTACGGGACATTAATTCGCTGCTTTGACAGCCGATTATTTATTTATTTATTTACTTACTTACTTACCTATTTATTTTGGCTGCGAGGCATGCAGAGTCCTAGTTCCCCGACCAGGGATTGAACCCACGCCCCCTGCATTAGAAGGGCGAGTCTCAACCACTGGGCCGCCAGGGAAGTCCCAGAGAGCTGATTATCTTAGAGGAAGGCTTATCCAGACTTCATGATGGGGTGACACTAAATTGAAGGCATCTAGATTCAATCCTAAAGTGTAAGCACACATAATTTTTGCAAATTTCAGGGGTGACTTGATTTGTCCACTAAATTCCTGACATTGAACTAAGTAGGTAAATACCTGCCAAAGCGGATTATGTGACCTTAAGCAATTTTCAGGCTGGAGAACATCAACTACTCAAGCTAGAAGGGAAAAGGAATGAACATTTATAGAGTGCTTACTATGTGCTGGATGTTTTATACATATTGTCTCACTGGATCATCACAAGGATCCTGGGAAGTAGGAGTTATGCCCATTGAGGCTCAGAGCAGTTACCTATTGTATTTTTTTTAACTTACTGTAATTTGGCCAAGATCACAAATCTAATAAAATAATAAATTGGCTTAAATGCCACTTCTTTTTTTTTTTTAGCTTTTCAATTTTAATTTTTATTTATTAAAAAATTTTTTCTATTTATTTATTTGTGGCTGTGTTGGGTCTTCATTGCAGTGCGCAGGCTTCTCATTGTGGTGGCTTTTGTTGTGGAGCACAGGCTCTAGGCATGTGGGCTTCAGTAGTTGTGGCACATGGGCTCAGTAGTTGTGGCTCACAGGCTCTAGAGGGCAGGCTCAGTAGTTGTGGCACATGGGCTTAGTTGCTCTGCGGCATGTGGGACCTTCCCAGATCAGGGATCAAACCTGTGTCCCCTGCATTGGCAGGCGGATTCTTAACCACTGTGCCACCAGAGAAGTCCCTATTTTTTAAAATTTTATTTTATTGAAGCATAGTTGATTTACAATGTTGTGTTAGTTTCTGGTATATAGCAAAGTGATTCAGTTATACACACACATATATATATTCTTTTTCATAATCTTTTCCATTATGGTTTATTACAGGATACTGAATATAATTCCTTGTGCTATGCAGTAGGACCTTGTTGGTTATCCATTCTATATATACTAGTTTACATCTGCTAATCCCAAACTCCCAACCCCTCCCTCCCCTCCCCCCCCTCCCCCTTGGCAACCACGAGTCTGTTCTCTATGTCTGTGAGTCTGTTTCTGTTTTGTAGATATGTTCATTTTTGTCATATTTTAGATTCCACATATAAGTGATATCATACGGTATTTGTCTTTCTCTCTCAACTTACTTCACTTTGTATGATAATCTCTATGTCCAACCATGTTGTTGCAAATGGCATTCATTCTTTTTCATGGCTGAGTAATATTCCACTGTGTGTGTGTGTGTGTGTGTGTGTGTGTGTGTGTGTGTGTGTGTGTATACCACATCTTCTTTAACCATTCATCTGTCAATGGACATTTAGGTTGTTTCCACATCTTGGCTATTGTAAATAGTGCTGCCGTGGACATAGGGGTGCATGTATCTTTTTGAATTATAGTTTTGTCTGAATATATGCCCAGGAGTGGGATTGTTGGATCATATGGCAACTCTATTTTTAGCTTAGTGTTTTGGGGTTTTTTGGCCATGCTGAGTGTTTTGTGGGATCTTAGTTCCCCAACCACGGATTAACCCGTGCCCTTGGCAGTGAAATGTGGAGTCCTAATCACGGACCGCCAGGGAATTCCTATTTTTAATTTTTTTGAGAAACCTCCATACTGTTTTCCATAGTGGCTACATCAGTTTACATTCCCACCAACAGTGAAGGAGGGTTCCCATTTCTCCACACCCTCTGCAGCATTTATTGTTTGTGGACTTTTTAATGATGGCCTTTCTGACTGGTGTGAGGTGGTACCTCATTGTAGCTTTGATTTGCGTTAAATGGCACTTTAGAGAAACCTTACTTGATACTCTGTGGAAAGTAGATTTCCACCTCCCCCCATCACCACAGACTATTTCTATCATAGTATTTACTGTATGACATTTATCCAAATTTATAGTTATTTGTTCATTTGCTTGCCTCTTGCCTGTTTTCCCAACTAGAACGTAAGCTTTGTAAGGGCTGGGACTACCCCAGTATCAGCCTTGTTCATCTCTGTCTCCAGCGCTCGACTTGGTGACTGACACATCGTGGACACTCCATAAATACTCCTTTAGTGAATGAATGAATGAATCAAAAAGCTTGTCTGGCACAGACTGTTTTTTCTTTCCACAACATAACATTGACTCACAGGTTTAGAGATGGAAAAGTTGAGAGTCAGAGATGTTAAATAACTTGCCCAAGAGGCCTAATACAGGTCAGACCATGAAGGCTGATCATGGTCCAAAGACCTGTGATTGTATCAATTCACACTGGCCCCAAGTCGCTTGTATTTTGGTTTGCTATAGAACCATCAAACAAGCAGCACAAAGGATCTGGGATCAAGGACATAAGCAAGGGAGTGGATGCAGTTCCCAATGACTCAGTTTCTTGCAGAGGTCTGGGTGGTCAAGGCAGTCTTCCAGGGGTGAGAAACCTGCCAGGTGGGAAGAGCCCTGGAGCCAGACTTACAACTCTGTGTAATATTCTTCTGGGAGTAGCCACATCCTTCCTCAAGGGGCTTCCCACTACAGCAGGCAATTCTTTGCTGCACTGTGGTGCCATGCTGAAGACTTCTCTGTCGTACTGGGTCTTCGGGCTCCCCAAACGTCACAACTGGCTAGTGGCAGAGCAAATTCAGCTCTCTTGACTGAAAGCCAGATTCATGTCACAATGCATACTGATGTAGTTTGCTATTACTGCCCAAGATAGTAGGATATGATGTGATCATTATCTGGGAAATATCCATATAGGAGAATTAGGGAAGAGTCAAGTTGTAAGGCTGCAAGAGTAAAGTCAGAATCATGAGGCCATGGTCCAGAAATGGCCCACAGTGGAAGAAGTGTGTGCTCGTGGGCAATTTACTTAACCTCTCTGTGACTCAGTGTCCTTATCTATGCAATGAGGATATGGGAAAGTTTTTAACGCCCTTAGTTTCAGCTCATTCCTCCATTAAGTGGAGATAATGAGGGCTAGTGTGTGGTTTTAATGAAATAATAAGACATAAATTTAGCAAAAGTCTTGGTCTGTAGCAAGCACCCAATAAATGTTAGTTGTTATTATGAATACTAAAAAATAATAAAAAGAAGTGCTAGATGAAAACTAAATGAGTAGTATCTGTAATTGGAATAGTGTCTGACACATAGTAAGCTACATATTTGGGCTTGTTAAATAAGACAAATAAAAATAAAAATGAGGGACTTCCCTGGTGGCACAGCGGTTAAGAATCCGTCTGCCAATGCAGGGGACACGGGTTCGATCCCTGGTCCAGGAAGATCCCACATGCTGAGGAGCAACTAAGCCCGCGAGCCACAACTACTGAAACCTGCGTGCCTAGAGCCTGTGCTCTGCAACAAGAGAAGCCACCGCAATGAGAAGCCCGCACACCGCAACGAAGAGTAGCCCCCGCTCGCCTCAACTAGAGAAAACCCGCACGCAGCAACAAAGACCCAATGCAGCCAAAAATAAGTAAAAAAATTTTAAAAAAATTAAAAAATGAAATAAGGTACAAAGAAAGAAAGTTATAGGTAGAGAGCCTTAACCTATCTTTTTTTTTAAAAAAATCTTTATTGGAGTATAAGTGCTTTACAATGGTGTGTTAGTTTCTGCTTTATAACAAAGTGAATCAGTTATACGTATACATATATCCCCATATCTCCTCCCTCTTGTGTCTCCCTCCCATCCTCCCTATCCCACCCCTCTAGGTGGTCACAAAGCACTGAGCTGATCTCCCTGTGCTATGCAGCTGCTTCCCACTAGCTATCTATTTTACATTTGGTAGTGTATATATGTCCATGCCACTCTCTCACTTAGTCCCAGCTTACTCTTCCCCCTCCCCGTGTCCTCAGGTCCATTCTCTACGTCTGTGTCTTTGTTCCTGTTCTGCCCCTAGGTTCATCAGAACCTTTTTTTTTTTTTTTTTAGATCCCATATATATGTGTTAGCATACGGTATTTGTTTTTCTCTTTCTGAGTTACTTCACTCTGTATGACAGACTCTAGGTCCATCCACCTCTCTACAAGTAACTCAATTTCGTTTCTTTTTATGGCTGAGTAATATTCCATTGTATATATGTGCCACATCTTCTTTATCCATTCATCTGTCAATGGACACTTAGGTTGCTTCCATTTCCTGGCTATCATAAACAGAGCTGCAATGGACATTGTGGTACATGACTCTTTTTGAATTTTGGTTTTCTCAGGGTATATGCCCAGTAGTGGGATTGCTGGGTCATATGGTAGTTCTATTTTTAGTTTTTTAAGGAACCTCCATACTGTTCTCCATAGTGGCTGTATCAGTTTACATTCCCAAAAACAGTGCAAGAGGGTTCCCTTTTCTCCACACCCTCTCCAGCATTTTTTTTTTATTTTAATTTTTGGCTGTGTTGGGTCTTCGTTTCTGTGCGAGGGCTTTCTCTAGTTGCGGCAAGCGGGGGCCACTCTTCATCGCGGTGCGCGGGCCTCTCACTATCGCGGCCTCTCTTGTTGCGGAGCACAGGCTCCAGACGCGCAGGCTGAGTAGTTGTGGCTCACGGGCCTAGCTGCTCCACGGCATGTGGGATCTTCCCAGACCAGGGCTCAAACCCGTGTCCCCTGCATTGGCAGGCAGATTCTCAACCACTGCGCTACCAGGGAAGCCCCTCCAGCATTTATTGTTTGTAGATTTTTGATGATGGCCGTTCTGACTGGTGTGAGGTGATACCTCATTGTAGTTTTGATTTGCATTTCTCTAATGATTAGTGATGTTGAGCATCCTTTCATGTGTTTGTCAGCAATCTGTATATCTTCTTTGGAGAAAAGTCTATGTAGGTCTTCTGCCCATTTTTGGATTGGGTTGTTTGTTGTTTTGATATTGAGCTGCATGAGCTGCTTGTAAATTTTGGAGATTAATCCTTTGTCAGTTGCTTCATTTGCAAATATTTTCTCCCATTCTGAGGGTTGTCTTTTCGTCTTGTTTATGTTTTCCTTTGCTGTGCAAAAGCTTTTAAGTTTTATTAGGTCCCATTTGTTTATTTTTGTTTTTATTTCCATTTCTCTAGGAGGTGGGTCAAAAAGGATCTTGCTGTGATTTATGTCATAGAGTGTTCTGCCTATGTTTTCCTCTAAGAGTTTTATAGTGTCTGGCCTTATATTTAGGTCTTTAATCCATTTTGAGTTTATTTTTGTGTATGGTGTTGGGGAGTGTTCTAATTTCATTCTTTTACATGTGGCTGTCCAGTTTTCCCAGCATCACTTAATGAAGAGGCTGTCTTTTCTCCATTGTATATTCTTGCCTCCTTTATCAAAAATAAGGTGACCATATGCACATGGGTTTATCTCTGGGCTTTCTATCCTGTTCCATTGATCTATATTTCTGTTTTTGTGCCAGTGCCTGGCTTAACCTATCTTAATACCTTCATCATTTTGGGTCCCTAATTGTCAATTGGGAGTTTTCCTTCAATGGGTATATATCTCTGATTTTTTCACTTTCTTCGTAGGTTTCCAAAATCAACTTTATAGGGACATACTTTATAATCAGCTTTATTAAAACAAAGTAGTTTCTCCTGATTCTCACCCCAGAAAGGTTCAAAGAGACCCAGGGAGCCCAGGGGTTAAAGGTCAGAACATCTTGTGAGAGAACAGGGGAAAGCTAGAATTATATGTTTCAACAGGTGTTTTATGATGGAACTCATTAAACTACATGAACATGTGAAAATAATACCCTGCACTTGTATGATACTTTTCACTATTTCCTTCAAAGTATTTCATGTCTAGTATTTCATTTGTTCTTGTAAGGTCTGTGTGTGGTAGGGAGAGCAGGTGTTCTCATTTGACATAAGAAGAAACTGAACCCAGAGACGTTCAATTTAGTCAACCAACATTTATTGAGCCAGTACAATGTGTGAGGCATTTGTGATACAAAGATGGATAATACACAGTATCTGCCTTTAATTAAACCATCTCTTGAAATAGAGTATGTTAAATGCTGTCATGGGGTATAGGAGGGGCATGGTGATCAACTCTGTGTGTGTGTGTGTGTGTGTGTGTGTGTGTGTGTGTGTAAGGGGGAGGGAATCAGGGCAGGCTGCACAGAAGTGCTCCTTGGATTGGGTTATAAACAGTGGTGTGCTGGTAAATACTTAACAATGGGCTCTCTAGGGAAAACCAAGCCCTTACTTGTGGCATTTGCTGATTTCTGTGCTGTAAATACTCCCACCAACTTCAAGCTACCAATGTGAAGTCAATGAATGCAGAGTTGGGAAGGGATGTACAGCAGCACATCTTTTTTTTTTTTTTTTTTTTACTAATCAGATTTATTTATATAATAGAATATTAAACATTTGCTTATAAAATATTTTTCCTACAATTCACACGCCTTTATATGTGAGATTTTTATTTGGGATAGACAAGGGTTTTTTTCTAACTTCGCCTAAATTTCTCTAATAAGTTTGTAACAGAGTTAAAAGCTTTTCTTGGGTCACGTATGTAGTTTTTTCTTTTTTTTAACATCTTTATTGGAGTGTAATTGCTTTACAATGTTGTGTTAGTATCCAGCAGCACGTCTTTATAGAGTATTTCCACCACACAGATGCAATGGACATAAATAGCATCACAAACATGGATAACAGTAAAATGTGGAAAAATAATAAGGAAGTGATGAGTTTTGAGTATTTATTACCTTTACTTTTAATATAATTTACTTAATTTGAAGTTTATTTAATTCAACTTTGAATAATGGCAGCGTTTAACAACCAGTTCACAGAATTTGTGTTTTAACAATCAGCTCTCGTGAGCCTGTGATCTGATTCCAGCACACCACTGGCAAAGAGTGAGTTGCTAGGTAAGTAAGCAAGGGAAGGACATTTCAAGTAGAGAGAATCACATGTGTCAAGGCAGCAAGCATATGAAAGAGCATAGTGCTTTTACAAAACTGCACATGATCTGGTGAGTGTTCTTAGAAATCGATTTTCTGTGATGCTAATGAATTTTAAGCTTCAGGGCTCCTCACTTGTGGGGCCTCTTCCCGCAGAGAATCTCTTACCTAATTTTGTATTTGTAATTTTGTATTCTTTTTCTTAAAGAGACCTCATTGAGTGGTATATACTTCAGATGCCGAATTAACTCAACCCCTGAGTGCTCTATTTAAGAAAGAACAGAGCCAGAGATGAAGTTGTTGAGGATAATGGAGAATCTGTTATATCACACAAAGAAGTGGACTTGATCCTATAGGCACTAAGGGAAGTGATCTGATCAGGTATGTGCTTTGCTAGCAGCATCTTTTGCTGTATGTGGAGAATGGGTGGAGGGGCTCTGGTAGCAGCCCAGGTGGTTTGGACTAGAGAGGTGGTGGTGGAGATGGTGGGATGGGTTCAAAGATATTATGAGGTAAAATCAGCAGGACTTGGTAGTGAATTAGATTATATTACATGGGGAGGGGTAGTGAGGAAGAAGAGACAAGGATAACTTTCAGTTTTCTGGGTTAGGTCACCCGGTGGATGGTGGTTCCACTGAGCAGGACAGAGCCTTGTAAGTAACGTATATAAACTACAAAATTCTCAAAAGGCACTCATGAATGGAGGATGGGATTTTCAGTCAGCCAGACTTAGGTTCAAATCCCGGCTCTGACAACTGTAGCAGAACTAGAAACTGGGCAAGTTGTTTAAACTGAGCCTCGGTTTCCTCATCTCTAAAATTTGAGTGTTCTCATGGAAATTAAGTTAAGTTTGTAAAATAGGTCTCAATACATTGGAAGAAGACTACATAGGGGGTGGGGAAGAAGATAAGTTGGACAAATCAATTGTGTTGGATCTGAAGTGCTTGTGGCATATCCAAGTGGAGATATCCAATATGAAGACAGAGCCCTGGAGATACGAATATTTTAAAGGGCAGTTGAAGAAAGACGATCCAGTAAAAGAGACTGCAAATGAGTGACCACAAAGATAGAAAGAGGACTAGGAAATAGTGATGTCATGGAAATCACTGCTGAACCTCTTAGCGCCACAGCCTCACAGTCAATTGGCTTCAACTCTGCCTAGTTCAAACCCCGCATTTGCACTATCTTTTTTCCAAAGCCCTATCTTTACCATTGAGTCTAGTGTCCGTGGTCCATCCATTCAACATCTGTCATAGCATACTCCTACCTCCCTCGTCCTTGTCCTGATACAATACCCATTGTGCAGAATCCCAGCTGTGGATCAGTACAACAGCGCCCCTTTCTCTGCTCCCACACCTGGGTGGCTGGACGCTGCCAGAGAATATGACACACCCAAGTGGGGACTGATGTCTTCACGATCTCAGAGGAGTTCGCCATGCTGCTCTTTACGTGTCCATATCCTGATTCTCCCAATTTTCTCACAGCACTGGCTTGTGGGAATGTTAGGGAACCGTTGACCGAAACAAAAACCACCCACCTTGGCCAGGCACGATGACAACCGCTTGCATGAGTTGTCTCACAACAGGAGGTTCCGATAAGGAACATACCGCTGCCGCTGAAAACTAACTGGGAAAATTTGGGAGGGGCGAAAAGAGGGAGGAGACTCCCGCCCATAATATGTCTTGTGAAACTAACTGGAAGAACCCAGGAGGGGCCAAAAGGAGGGAGGAGACGCCAGCCCATAATATTGTCCTACCAACCTCCCAGAATCCTTCTCGCTGGAATCCATCTTGGCTGAGGGATGCGCGTGCCACCAGGAAGGACCCTGAGTCAGATCAAATATGGGCACAAGCATGATGACTGGCCAGAGGCAACGCGGAAACTAACCCCATTCCCATAAAACCCGAGACTGCGAGCCATGTGACAGAGCAGTTCTCCTGGGTTCCCTTACCCTGCTGCTCTCCGTCCGGGTGCCCCTTTCCAATAAAGTCTTTTGCTTTGTCAGTATGTGTGTCTCCTCAGACAACTCATTTCTGAGTGTTAGACAAGAGCCCACTCTCAGGCCCTGGAAGGGGTACCCCCTCCTGCAATAAGAGCAGCTGAATTTTCCTGTAACCTCTAAGAAGGGCACTGAAGTTATCTGAGAAAGAGAAGAAGCTGGCAGATTGGCGGAAGTCTGCTTGTCATGACTGTATGCATTCAGGGCACGGCTGTAAGGCTGGGAATAAGATGAAACTGGTCTTATCTCAGTGGAGCAATGTGGAGGAGTGACGATAGCCAAGATCCAATGGAATAATACACTCAGCATCAGAGGCTGATTTACCTTGAAGCTATTGAAGTTTCAGCTTCAGGGCCCCTCACTTGCACAGACGAATTCCAAGGCCTGTACTTAATTTTTTATTCATAATTGTGTGTTATTTTTCTTTAAAAGGCTCTCCAGGGACTTACCTGGCTGTCCAGTGGTTAAAACTGCACGCTCCCAATGCAGGGGGCACAGGTTCGATCCCTGGTCGGGGAACTAAGATCCTGCATGTCATATGGCGCGGCCAAAAAAGAAAAAAAAAAAAGGCTCTCCAAACTGTGTACATCGGGTCCCATCAAACCTGGATCCACCTCTGATCTGAGTGTTACCAGCTTAAACAGCTGCTTATTACTGCAGCCACAAGGCTGTGTAAGCCTGCTAGAACTGAGATGCCAGCCCAGGAAGAAGGAGGATGATGGGAAGATTCTCAATTGATGAAGTTTGTTTATTTAAGTGATATGTTCTTTATTTTTTAATAGGCAAAATATGTAGATTGTAGATCATCTTCCATCCAATAGGCACCAAAGAATATACAGTGAGACACAAGTCTCCCTGTCACCACCCCATTCTTTCCCAAGACATATCCACTTGTTACTAGTTTCTTGTGTATTCTTTTCAGAGATAGTTACATATATACACGCAAGCATGTATATTCTTTTGTTTGGCTTCTCCTTTTTCACACACCTTTATAGTATGCTATACCCAATGTTCTTCACTTTGATTTTTTACTTTACAATATGTTTTGGAATTCATTCCATGTCAATCCAAAAAGAGCTACCTCATTCTTTTTTAACAGTTGTAGACTGTTCCATTGTGGACATGGACCATAATTTATTTAACCAATCCCCTATGCTGGACATTTTGTTTGTTTTCAGTCTTTTGCTACTGTTATCACGAACAATATAGACTGAATTGAAATCCGATTATGACTTGAGATAGAGACTGAACTCTTATTGAAATAATAAAGTCACTTTTTTTTTTTTGGCTGCACTGCACAGCTTTCGGGATCTTAGTTCCCCGACCAGGGATTGAACCTGTGCCCCCTGCAGTGGAAGCGCAGAGTCCTAACCACAGGACCACCAGGGAATTCCCTAAAGTCACTTCTTGTGCACAACTGAACACAAATCACTTAAGACTTGTACTCTTTACAGTACTCACCTTAAAGTGTTACGATGATTAGGTTAGTTAATATTTATAAAGCACTTAGTACATAGAATGTGCTCAACAAATGTTAGTTCTTGTCTTCTTCCCTAGGGCTCACAGAATGAGAAGTGTCTGTTCATAACCAAAGCAGATCCCTCCATCTGTGTCCCAGGTCTCCATCCCTCCCATGCCTTCATTAACCTTGATATGTCAAGTGGGTCCTCTATCTCCCTTTCTACTGACTCCTTTCTCTAGCTATAAACATTATCTTATCTCTCCCGCCCTGAAGAAGACCACCCTTTGTAATTCTTAGGATTAGATTCTGCTGTGAGTAACAAAACCCACCCTGACAATGGCTTAAACAAAACTGAAGTTTATTTCTCACGTGAAGGATATGAGGAGGGCAATCCAAGGCTGTTGTGGCAGTTGTACAGTTATCAGGGACTTGGTCTCCTTCCAGCTTTCTGCTCTGCCATTCCCAGAGTGTGGCTCTCTTCCTCAGGGTCCAAGATGAAGTGCAAACCATTGTGTCCATATTCCAAGCAGCAAGAAGGAGGAAGGGGTTGGAAGAGGCAAGGGGCACACATCAATGGTCTTTCAGGGAAATATGCTAAATGCTATTATACAACATTTCTGCTTACATCCCACTGGCCACACAGAGCTTCAAGAGAGTCAGGAAGTGCAGACTTTATTCTAATTTAGATGATCGTGTGCCCAGCTTAAAACCAGTCTTCTATAAGGAGGACAATGAATGTTGGTTAGGCAACTAGCAATCTCTGTAACATCTTCCCTCAGCCCTCCTTTCTCTTTTCTTTCATTTTTTCATAGCCATGCTTCTCAAAAGCGTGGTCTACACTCATCTTCTCCATTTACTCCCCCTTCAGTTGTTTTTTAGCTCACTGGAAACGTCCTTACTCCTGAACTTGCTTTTCCAAGGTCACCATTTTTTCACAGGTTTATTTATTAATAACTTATTCAACAGCATTTATTGAATGCCTAATAGGTGTCAGGTACTGGGCTACATATTGGTGATACAGAGATAAATAAGTCAAAGTTGTCCTTGCCCTACAGGATTCTCATGGTTTCATGAAAGAAACAGAAAATAAAATGAATGATTAGCATACAGAGTAGTAAGTGACAGGATAGGGAAGGCATGAGAACATCTGGAAGCACAGAGGCAGCTAGGATGGTATAAGAGAAGAAAATCTTAGAAAGTGATGCTTGAGCTTGCTTTCTAAAGATAAGCAGTAGTAAGCCAAATGGATGAAGAAGTCAAGGGCGGGGAGGGGGAAGGGTAAGCTGGGATGAAGTGAGAGAGTGGCATGGACATATATACACTACCAAATGTAAAATAGATAGCTAGTGGGAAGCAGCCGCATAGCACAGGGAGATCAGCTCAGTGCTTTGTGACCACCTAGAGGGGTGGGATAGGGAGGGGGGGAGGGAGACACAAGAGGGAGGGGATATGGGGATATATGTATACGTATAGCTGATTCACTTTGTTATAAAGCAGAAACTAACACACCATTGTAAAGCAATTATACTCCAATAAAGATGTTAAAAAAAAAAAAGTCAAGGGCTTCTTGGAAGAGTGTCACGGGCAAGGATACACAGCATTCTGGGAGGTGCAGGTAGTCTGCAATGGTTAGGGTGAGGGATGCAGGAGGCAGCGTGGGGAACAGGTCAGCTGGGGATAGATTACAAAGGCCTTGATGTATACGTAATGCCACAAAGCCCAGTGGGCTTTGTACACATGTTTATGGAGCTCCGTCTTTAACTTCCTCCTGGGTGTAAGGGGCAACATGGAGGGCTGGTGAACAGAAGGACCTGATTAGATTTGTGTTTGGATAGATCACTTTAGCTACTGGGTGGAAGGTGGAGAGTGGGGCAAGAGTAGAACCAGCGAGGTCAACTACAACTGTAGCCTAAGTGCGAGATGATGCTGGTCTGGACTAAGAGAGAGAGAACTTGATAAATCTGAAAGATATTTAGGAGGGAGAAGGGTAGGATTCGATGACTAAGTAGCTGCATGAGTAAAGGAGGAGTTGAGAATGATTTTTGGCTTGGGCAAGTAGGTTGACGATGGTGCCAGTACTGAGTAGGGGAAGACTAAGAGGAAGAGTTTGGGTGGTGGGATAATTAAGAATGTTAAAGTTGAGATGCCTAATAGACCAATAAGCAGATAAGTCAAGTAGCTAGTCATTTATGCAAGTCTAGAGCTAGCAGTATCTAAATACATGGCTAGAGACATAATTTGGGGCAACATTGGCATCTGGAAATTGAACCCTTGGTCATTCATGAGATCTCCTTAGAAGAATGCAGATCAATAAAAGAAGAGGTCATAGGACCAAATCTTTTGGATCTCCAACATCTAATGGTTTGATAGAAGAAGATGAGCCTGAGAGGGATCAGCCAGAGAAAAACAATGACACTATAGTTTCATGGAGGCCAAGAGGAAGAGGCCAAGTGAAGAGACTGCTAAAAGAGAAAGGAAAGAGTTTCCAGTGCTGAATGTGTGGAAGATGATAGCTAAAAACATGTCCACTAGACTTGAGGACATGTAGATCATTTGTGACTCTAATGAAAGATGTTTTGGTGGAGTTATGGGGAAAGAGGGTTGATTGATTGAGTGGAGAAGTGAGTAGAGGGTGAAAATGGAGATTTTCAATATAGATAACACTTTGAAGAAATTTGGCTTATGATCAGGAAGACAGAGCAACAGTAGGAGTAGGAAGGGAATGGAAGGATTCAGTTGAAAGGGAGCCATTGCATATATTCAGAAGGAAAAGATAGTTGAGAGTGTAAGGTTCCTGAGAAAGTAGGAGGGGTGAGGTCAGTGGTTCTCAAGTGTGGTCCCTGGACCAGTTGTATCACCATCACTTGGAACTGCTTAGAAATGCAGATTCTTGGGCCTCATTTCAGACTGACTGAATTAGAAACTTGGCGTAGGGCCCAGAGGGCTGTATTTTAACAAGCATTCCAGGGGATTCTGATCTGCACTCAAGTTTGAGAGTCACTGTACCATAGATAAAAGGGAGGATATCTCTTTTTTTTTTAAATTAATTAATTAATTAATTATTTAATTTTTGGCTGTGTTGGGTCTTTGTTTCTGTGCAAGGGCTTTCTCTAGTTGCGGCAAGTGGGGGCCACTCTTCATCGCAGTGCGCAGGCCTCTCACTGTCGCGGCCTCTCTTGTTGCGGAGCACAGGCTCCAGACGCGCAGGCTCAGCAATTATGGCTCACGGGCCCAGCCGCTCCATGGCATGTGGGATCTTCCCAGACGAGGGCTCGAACCCGTGTCCCCTGCATTGGCAGGCAGATTCTCAACCACTGCGCCACCAGGGAAGCCCGAGGATATCTCTTTTATTGTAAATGGAGAGAAAGAGAATCAGAAAAGTACAGATGTGGGGAATACCATGGCGGGCCAGTGGTCAGGACTTTGTGATTTCACTGCCGAGGGCGTGGGTTCAATCCCTGGTTGGGGAACTAAGATCCCACAAGCCATGCAGCGTGGCCAAAAATAAATTAAAAAATAAATAAATAAAAATTAAAAAGAAAAGTACAGATGTGGATAGATGCATCAGTTTGGTATGGGGAAGTTCACTCATTCATTCAACAAATATTCATAAAGTATCTAACATGTTCCAGGCACTAAGGATACAGACCAACAAATTCCTGACCTCATGCAATTTACATTCTACTAGCAGGAGACACAGTAAGCTAATAAATAAAGAACTCTATCATAATAAAGACCTTGGATCTTATTCTGAGTGAGCAGGGAAGTCATTACTAGAATGTAAGCTCCATGAAGGCAGGAATTTTTATCTGTTTTGTTCACTGCTGTGTCCCCATGACTTAGAATGGTACCTTGATTATGTTTGTTGAATGAAAAATTTGGAGGGTTTTGAGCTGACATGATCTGGTTTACATTTTTAAAAGTCTCACTATGTTGAAAATAGACATTTGAGGTCAACAGTGGGAGCAATGAGACCAGTTAGAGGCTGCTGCAGTATTCCAAGCAAGAGTTGATCATGGCTTAGTACACGGTGCTAGTAGTAGAGATGGTAAGAAATGGTCAGATTCTGAATATATTTCGAAAGTAGAAGCAGCAGGATTTTCTGACATACTAGAGGTAGGGTGAGAGAGAAAGAGGAGAGTCAATGATGACTGGAAGTGTTTAGGCTTGAGAAGCTTGAAGAGTGGAGTTGCCGTTGGCTAAGAGAGGCAGGACTATGGGAGAGGCAGGTGTGTGTGGCGGCGGGGAGAGGGAATGAAGACAAGGAGCAGAGGCAGATTAACTGTACAGCTGGTGAAGCTCAGGTCTCTCATTTGCTCTGGCTCTAGCAATATATTTGGAAGTTATTTTTAAGTTCTTTTTCCTAAGGAAGGTACCCTAAATTGTATCAGTTTCAGGAACCAAACATTTGGATCTGCCCCTGATTAGAAGTTCCATTTTGGACGCATTAAGGTTGGGATGTCTATTAGACATCTGTTATGGACTGAATGGTGTTCCCTCCAAATCTTATGTTAAAACCCTAGTCCCCAGTGTGATAGTATTTGAATATAGGGCCTTTAGGGAGGTAATGAAGGCTAAATGAAGTTGCAAGGGTGGAGCCCTAATCCAATAGGATTGGTATCCTTCTAAAAAGAGAAAGAGACACCAGAGAGCTCTCTTTCTCTTCATGAGCACACAGAAGAAAAGCTATGTGAGGACACAGCAAGAAGGTGGCCATCTACAAGCCAGGAAGAGGTCTCACCAGACACCAAACCTGACAGCTCCTTGCTCTTGGACTTCTAGCCTCCAGAACTGTGAGAAAATAAATGTCTATTGTTTAAGGCATCCCGTCTGTGGACATATCTAGTGGGCAGCAGAATATGAGTCTGGAATTCAGAAGAGAGGTCTAGGCTAAAGATATAAATTTGGGAGTCGTCAATGCAAAGACAGTAGTTAGTCATGAAACTGGATGAAATCATCAAGGAAGTAAAGGTAGATGACAAGAGAAGAGGTCCAAGGACAGAGCCGTGGGGCTCTCAAATATTAAAAGTTGCGTTGATGATGAGAAACCAGCAATGGAGGGTGAAGAACAGCAGCCACTAAGGGAAAAGGGGAACAAAGAGACTGTAGCATCTAGAAACAAGGGATGAAAGTGTATCAAGGAGAGGAAGTGACTGTGTCAAATGCTGCTGACAGGGCCAGAAAGGGGGACAGAACACACCGACAATCAGATTTATCAACATTGTATGCGTGTTTTGCATCTGGTGGCTTCAATTTGCTCCCTGAAGTAGGCGGTATGGTCATCCATTGAGAGCTGAAGGGGGAGGGGAGGGTTGGGGAGATGGCAAGGTGGGAGATTTAAGAAGAGTGAGGAGAGTTTGAGAACATCGTTGGGGAAAATGAAAGCACAAGCTGACCCGAGAGAAGGAGTAGGATTTTGGGGCAGTGTGGAGCGCCTGTTTGAGACGTACAAAAGGCAGTTGACTTCATAGCCGCAGTAGGGGACAGACGGTTAAGGGTTAATAAAGTTTTTTCTTTTCATCTATTTAAAAATCAGAACAGCAGATCCTTGTTTAGGGCCTCAAAGACAGTTTCAAGATAAGAAAGAACAGGATGCTGACAGTCCAGGAGAGGCCACTTGGACCTCAGGGGGGTGTCACGTAGCAATGCACAGCTGTAAGAAATCACACAGCCAGAGTTCGCTGAACACGCCTTTATCCCCACACAAAGAGCTGCCCCGGAAGCAGTTTGCCACTGGGCTGCACCAGGTGACATTTGTTGTCCTGATGTTGCTTCCCATTTCCTGGCTGGCCTCAAGGAGCATGTATACATGTGTCTAGTATATTGCAAGGGGAACCGGGAATGAGATCCAGATGGCTGTGCTCTGACAGGCTTACGAATGCATTCCTTGCCTTTCTGGGGATAATAGTATCATCATTTTGGAGCACTCTTCTAAGTGTTATACATGTCCTCTTATTGAACGTCCAGCTTAGCCCTCAGTGGTAGGTACTACTGTTTCCCCCGTTTTATAGAGGAAAGAACTGAGGCTCAGAGAGGTTAAATAACTTGCTAATGGGCACACCAGCAGGAAGCGGTAGAGCCAGAATCCAGCCCCAGGCTGACTGAGTATAAAACATAGTGAGTGTTGGCCATGCGCTAAGCACTTTACATGGATTATCTCATTTCATCCTCACTGCAACCTATTAAGGTTGACACCATTATTAATCGCATTTTACTAATGAGGTCAAGTAACTTAATCCAGATCACATAGCTAAGAAGTGATGCAGGGCAATTTTGAACTCTGCAGAGGGGTTAGGAGCAGAAGAGCCAGTACCAGTGCCTGATGAATTTCTTGTCCTGTAGACAGACGTGAAAAGAAATGGATGTTTCTTGTAAGTGTGTGGGTTTACTCTTAAAGGGCCCTTAGCCCCGGTGGTGATAAGGGCTCTATAGTCCACAGTAGAAGACCAGGCTGGAGATATGAGGGCAGAGAGCAATTTGCGCTGGGGGGAGAAGTCAGTGGGAGGTGAAGAAGTGGAGACAATGAGGACAGACAACTCTCTGAAGAAGCTTGACTGTGAAAGGAATGAGGGATATGATTTAGAGCCAAGAGAGAAGTTTTTTTAAGATGGGAAAGATTTGATTTGAGCATGAGTATGAGCTGAGGCGATGGGGCAGGGAGGGGGGAAGATACAGGTGAGAAAAGGGATGGACTGAG
This sequence comes from Balaenoptera musculus, assembly GCF_009873245.2. NCBI lineage: Eukaryota > Metazoa > Chordata > Mammalia > Artiodactyla > Balaenopteridae > Balaenoptera > Balaenoptera musculus. The sequence continues at coordinate 112,317,807 of NC_045806.1, read as the reverse complement.
TGAGCGTCTGACACAAGGGAGGAACTAGCCTGGGTAAAGAGGAGTGGCCCCTCATTCTTGGAGACTAGAGGCAAGTTAGCACAGGTGGGTGGGTGGGTGTCGGTCAAGTTTGTAGGTTCAGGAGGGTACAGCTCCCCACCTTCCCTGTACCTCATGACTTCTCTTTTGTCTGTGAGACAAGGTCATTTGTTTAGAGTGAGGGAAATGCAAATGGTGTTGGGTGTTAGAAAAGTGGCAATTAACGAGATATGTATATGAATGGCCTGCAACGTGCCAGGCCATTTATGTACATACCTCAGTTATTCTTCACAGCAACCTGCAGGATAGATATTACCACCCCAGCTTGCTGATGAGGAAGCTGATACTCAGAGGCATAGAAGGCTGGGAAGAGCTGAAGGATGACAAGGAGAAGTAGCTGATGAAGGACAGGTAAAAGCCAAAGGAAAGCTCTGGAGGCTGAGCTGAGCTGGGCTGTCTTAACTGTGGCCTGGCACCCGTCTGCCCCCCTGTGCCACTTGCTTCAGCTGTGGTCATCCTCCTGGAGTGGGGGGCAGACAGATGGTCAGACTGAGGCAGAGTGGGGGGCCTGCCTGACAGACAGAGGCTGAGGCGTTCAGTTGCTGGGGAGAATGCAGTTCAAGTGGTCACGTGAGGCGTCCAGGGTGAGGGAAGGACGTGAAGTCAGAAGGGGCTGCAGGGGCTGGGGAAAGAGGGACAGCTCACGGTTCTGAAAGTCTACTGGAGGTTAGAAGAATAGGTTCAGTGGGACAGTGAGAAAGTGGGAAGAACAGAAAGCCGTGGTCCAGCCTGAGAGTGAGATGTTGGAGTTGGAGACGTCAGAAGAGGAGGTGTACCCAGAGATGGCAAAGCCAAAGTTATGTCCACGGGCACGTGTGTAAGGTTGTGAGTGAGGCCCTGGAGGGGAGGAGATCAAGGAACCATGAGGCCTGGTGTTCAGAGGGGTGTCCACTTAGGCACTGCAGTCACCTCGGACGATGGCAGCTCGTAAGGTTTGGAGCAGAGGCAAAGAGCAGCCTCATCCGGTCTTCTTCTCATGGTTGGAGAGGATGGACCACCTCCAGCGGGTTAGGAGGACTGGGGAGGACACTCCATGGGGACTGAGCTACCTGCTAAGGTTAGTGACCAGGAGAGGCACGCAAACCAGGCTTTCCTCACGTCCAAGGTCACCATGGTGGCTTCTGAAAATAATTAATTAATTTGGCCACGCCGCGTGGCTTCTAGGATCTCAGTTCCCCCTACCAGGGATTGACCCCGGGCCATGCCAGTGAAAATGCCGAGTCCTAAGCACTAGACCGCCAGGGAACTTCCCGCATGGTGGCTTTTAATTGACAACATTTAAATAGTACTTTACCATTTAGAAAGTGTATCTCAATTTAAATATTCTACTGGACGAATTTTAGGCAGCCTCTTAAAATATTTTCTCACCAGAATAGCTTGGAAACAGATTATGCTGGCTTGCACAGAGTTACAAATGCGTTTTAAATCGTTTTAAAAAGCTGCTTTAACAGTACTCTCCTGGTATCTGAGACATAAAGCCTATTTGTCTTTTGTTCATTCCTCCCCTGTCCCCACACAAACAAACACACTCCTAAGCATCACATCCTCCTTTCCGGATCGCCCACCTCTGTGGAGCCTTTTGCCCCAATGTGCTGGAAGACCAGAATTAAGGCTTCTGGACTAATACTTTTTTTCTACCACATGAGGGCAGACTTTTTAACAAAAAAGGGGGAAACAACTGTTTACCTTGTACTACACAGAACTGAAAATAGTGCTGGGGATGTATTGTACAACATGATGACTATAGCTAATAACGCTGTTGTGTATATTTGAAAGCTGCTAAGAGGGTAGGCCGTGAAAGTTCTCACCACAAGAGAAACAAATTGTAACTATGTGAGGTGACGGATGTTAATTAAACTTATTGTGGTGACCATGTCCCAATAACTGCATGTATCAAATCATTATGTTGTACACCACAACCTTATACAGTGTTATATGTCAATTATATTTCAATAAAACTGGGGAAAAAATGAAAAAACAAAGAAAATAGTGAGAAGTTATGTTAAGGCCATCAGTGGATGAACTGGCTCCTTTCTTCCCTGCCTTTCTTCTTTTCTCCCTTCTTCTGCCACTCCCTTACTCCCACAGAGATTTACTGAACATTTACTCCCAGTAGGGTTGCCAGATAAAATACAAGACACCCAGTTAAATTTGAACTGCAGATAAACAACAAATATTTTGTAGTATAAGGATGTCCCACACATACACTCAGGGAGTCCTTAGACTACAAAATATTTGTTGTCTATGAAATTCAAATTGAATTGGGTGACCTGTGTTTTTATTTGCTGAAGAGCAGTGCTGGAAGCTGACAGGGTGGGGCTGGGTCTAGAGGCAGAGGCACGCCTAACATAGCGAGCAGTGCAGTGCGAGAGCCATGGGGCCGTCCAGGAAGACGGCCTCGCAACCTCCCCTTCAGTGCTGCCTCTTGCCTCTTCAGCCTGCAGCACCCAGCTGGAGGGTGTCCTCTTCTGCGAAGCCTTCCCAGAAGTCTCCAGGGACAGCTGTCACCTCAACGCCTTGTATCCACGCCTCTCATAACACCTATCACACTCTATGATTTACATTTCTGTCTTATTCACCAGACTATAGGGAACTAGAGGTCAGAGATTTTTTTGTTCATCTCTGTTTCCCAATTGCTTAACACTGAATAAGCACTCAGTATGTGTAAGATTTAGAAAATGCGTGATTTTAGCTCTAGACCTTAAAAGACTCAACTAATTTTCTTTGCTGCTGTTTGGCTAACATATACCAGAAAGGAGTCTGATTAGATGACCTCTAATGTCCTTTACAGATCTAGAGGGAGCCCCAGGTCCAGCTGGAGACCTGCAGAGTACACACAGTAACCCCAGCTCTATTGCTGGTAGCAGCAAACTGCTCTTTAGAGCTTTTGGCTTCAAGAAGCCTGGCTGGGGAACATTGGTTACAAAGTGCTTCAAGTTTTGCATGTGACTTAAAATCAACTGGAAAAATGCTTCATTAGAATGGACTTTTTATAGTATCAATGGCTAAAAAACTTACTGCACGTTTAGATTATAAAAATAATCCTCAGAAATGCAATAGAATCCTCAGCACTAGGGAAGAATTTTAGCTCTTTTTATACCTGGTTGAGTGAATAGAAGTTGCTGTGAATGGGAAAAAAACAAAACAAAACAAAAAAACCCTTCTTCACTTCTTATTGAGTCCCTTCTAACCTCCTATCTCCCTGGCTTGAACTTTTATTTTTATAAACCTCTATGCTCTTTACCTCCATCCCATCCTGGCATTCACTGGTTGAATCACACCTTAGACTTGCCCTTCAGGGTTAATTAAATAATAGCTACCACTTTTTGAGTGCTTACTCTGTCCCCGGCACTGTTCTAAGTGCTTTACAGGTATTAACTCAGTTAAGCTTAAAAGGAGGTAACACAGCTCTGGAGCCAGACTGCCTAAGTTCATGGTTCAGCTGCACCATTTCCTCCCTGCTGACCTTGGACAAGTTGGATAGCTTCTCTGTGCCTCGAATTCTCCATCTGTGAAAGGGGAATGATAACAATGATGATGCTAAATCCTACCTCACGGGGTTGTGAGAAGATTAAAATAAGTTAATGTACGTAAAACACTTAGAACAGTGGCTGACGTCCTGTAAATGTTATTTGTGTATACACAGACATGGATTTGTCATATATACATATATAGATAGATAATAAAATCCATATGCATGTATACACATACAACCCTATCAAGAAGATACTCATTTTACAGATAAGGAAACAGAGATTCAGGAAACGCAAGTACAGTTGACCCTGGAACAACTCAGGTGTTAGGGGTGTTGGCCTTCCAGCACAGTCAAGAATTCGAGTATAACTTATAGTCAGCCCTATGTATGCGCGGTTCCTCCATATTTGCAGTTCCTCTGTATCTGTGGTTCCAAATCCGTGGACTCAGCCACCTCAGATCGTGTAATACTACAGTATTTTACTACTGAAAAAAAATCCATGTATAAGTGGACCCACACAGTTCAAACCCCTGTTGTTCAAGGGTCAACTGTAGTTTCTTAAGGTCACCGAGCCTGCCATCCTAACCACTACACGATACTGCTTCTGTTTTTGTTTGGTTTGTTTTAAATAAACTTTTCATTTTAAAATAATTTTAGGACTTCCCTGGTGGCGCAGTGGTTAAGAATCTGCCTGCCCACGCAGGGGACACGGGTTCGAGCCCTGGTCCGGGAAGATCCCACATGCCGCGGAGCAACTAGACCCATGCGCCACAACTACTGAGCCTGTGCTCTAGAGCCCGTGCTCCGCAACAAGAGAAGCCACCGCAATGAGAAGCCTGCTCGCTGCAACTAGAGAAGGCCCACATGCAGCAACGAAGACCCAACACAGCCAAAATAAATAAATAAATAAATAAATAAATAAATAAATAAATAAATAATTTTAGACTTAGAGAAGAGTTGCCTAGATAGGTCAGAGAGTTCTCATATACCTCATACCCAGCTTCCCCTAATGTTAACATCTTACATAACCAATCTACATTTGTCACAAGAAACTAATGTTCGTACTATTATTAACTAAACTATAGATTGTTAACTATTAGTAACCTTAACTAAATTATAGACTTTATCTGGATATCACCCGTTTCCCCACTAATATCCTTTTTTGGTTCCAAAATCCAATCCAAAATACCACGTTGCATGTGGCCATACTGCTGCTTTTTTTTTTTTTTTTTTGGCTGTGTTGGGTCTTCGTTGCTGTGCACGGACTGGGTTTTCTCTAGTTGCAGCGAGCGGGGGCTACTCTTCGTTGCGGTGCATGGGCTTCTCATTGCAGTGGTTTCTCTTGTTGCGGAGCATGGGCTCTATGTGTGCGGGCTTCAGTAGTTGTGGCACGCAGGCTCAGTAGTTGTGGCTCGTGGGCTCTAGAGCGCAGGCTCAGTAGTTGTGGCGCACGAGCTTAGCTGCTCTGCGGCATGTGGGATCTTCCCGGACCAGGGCTCGAACCCATGTTCCCTGCATTGGCAGGCAGATTCTTAACCACTGTGCCCCCAGGGAAGTCCCTGCTTCTTTTTTAAAATTAATTTTTATTGGAGTTTAGTTGATTAACAATGTTGTGTTAGTTTCTGCTGTATAGCAAACTGAAACAGTTATACATATACATATATCCACTCTTTTTTAGATTCTTTTCCATATAGGTCATTACAGAGTATTGAGTAGAGTTCCCTGTGCTATACAGTAGGTCCTTATTAGTTACCCGTTCTATATATAGTGCCATACTGCTTCTTAATACCTACTGAGCAACTATTCTGGGTCAGGCCCTATAGTAGGCATTGGGGATAGGGAGATGAGTAAGAAACTGGTCTGCCCTCAGAAAGCTCACCGTCTGTCAGAGGGAGAGAAGCAAGCTCTCAGCTATAATAAAAGGTAGTCAGTACAATTACAATTAAGCACTGAGGGCTGTGGGGGGGCACAGACAAGGGGCATCTGATCCAGACGGGGTCATCCAAGCTGAGACCTGAAGGACGAGTAGGACTTAGCCAGGCAAAGTCAGGGTGTGTGTGAGTGAGTATGGCTAGTTTGGGGAGTGCTACATCTCCCAAGATTTCACTGCAAACTCTGAAACTCCCATTTTCACCACAACCTTCTACACTTGATCTAGACCTCATATAGGCGTCTAAGTTCTTTCTATGCCTCACGGCTCCCTCCTCACCTCACCCCCCCACCCCCGCTCCCCACACCATCCCATTCTCTTGGCTACGCTCACTTCCCAACTGAACTTATGTTGTCACACCAGAACTGAGCTCTGAAGTCCTCTGGCCAATCCCAGGCCCTGGGAAAACCCCACACCTCCCACTCTCAAGTAAAAGTCCGCTGCTGGTTAATTTTGTTATAATTTCCTGTTAATCTTGGCCAAGCCTTGACTATGTAATATATGGCAAGGACCTGAGCTTTAGAGTTCTACAAACATGGGTTTGAATTCTGACTCCTCTTACCATTTCTGTGGCCTTGGACAAGGTATTCACCATTTAAAATTTGTTTCCTCTTATGTAAAATAGGAAAACCAATACTATCTACCTCCCAGTGCTGTTGAGACCATTCAAAATAATATAGGCATACAAAAATTAACTCAAAATGGATCAGGGATCTAAATGTAATACCTAAAACAATAAAACTCTTAGAAGACATGGGACAAAAGCTCCACGACATTGGATTTGGTAATGATTTCTTGTATATGACATCAAAGGCACAGGTAACAAAAGAAAAAAATAGACAAACTGGACTTCAATGAAAATTAAAAATTTTAGTGCATCAAAAGACACTGTCCATAGAATAAAAAGGCAGCCCACAGAATGGGAGAAAATATTTGAAAGTCATATATCTGATATCAAGAATATACAGAGAACTTCTAAGACTCAGCAACAAAGAAAACAAGCAACCCGATTCAAAAATGGGCAAAGGACTTGAATAGACATTTCTCCAAAGAAAAATACAAATGGCCAATAAACACATGAAAAGATGCTCAACATCACTAATCATTAAGGAAATGCAAATCAAAACTACAATGACATATCACCTCTCACCCATTAGGATGGCTATTATCAAAAAAAAAAGAAAAAAAAGAAAAAAAAAATCCAGAAAATAGCAGGTGCTGGTGAAGATGTGGAGAAATTGAGACCCTTGTGCACTGTTGGAAGGAATGTAAAATGGTACAGCTACTGTGGAAAACAGTATGGCAGCTCCTCAAAAAATTAAAAAATAGAATTACCATATGATCCAGGAATTCCACTTTGGGGTATATACCCAAAATAATTGAAAGCAGCGTCTCAAAGAGATATTTGCACACCGGTGCTCATAGCAGCATTATTCACAATAGCTAAATCATGGAAGCAAACCAAATATCCATCAATGGAGGAATGGACATGCAAAAAGTGGTTGTAAAGGGAAAAAAACCTAGTACTTTCCTCCTGTGTCTCTCCTTTACTCTCACACTTCTACCACATTCACAACGCTTCTGACACCTGATTTGGCTGGAGAGAGGGTTCCCCCACCAAGCAATTCTCTGATACCAGTTGGGTATCTTGTAATTTAACTAAATTCTGACACTGTCTACCTGGAGATAGAGTCAGACTCACACGTTAAGCCCTCAGTCCCAAGAGACTGACCCCTACTTCAGATGCCAATTGCCAAGCAGTAGCTTCCCAGGTTACCCACAACTTCTATCCAACACGGCTACAAACTGGAGGGTCTCATGACCTGCTCCTGGAGTTTGATTAATTTGCTATACAGCTCACAGAATTCAGGGAAACAGTTATGTTTACCAGTTTATTAAGGGATATGATAAAAAGTCTGGGGGTGGGTCCCAAGTGCAGGAGCTTCTGTCCCTGTGGAATTTGGTTCATCACCCTCCTGGTATGTGGACGTGTTCACCAACCTGGAAGCTCCCTTTACCCCCTACTATTGGGATTTTTGTGGACGTTTCATCATGTAGGTGTGATCAATTATTAATTCCATTTCCAGCCCCTCTCCCCTCTCCAGAGAAGTGAGGGTGGGGCTGAAAATTCCAAGTTTCTAATCATGGCGTGGTCTTTCTGGTGACCAGCCCCCATCCAGGAGCCCACCAAGAGTTGCCTCATCAGAGAACAAATGACATGGGACGTCCCTGGTGGTCCAGTGGTTAAGACTCTGTGCTCCCAATGCAGGGAGCCCGGGTTCGATCCCTGGTCAGGGAACTAGATCCCACATGCATGCTGCAACTAACAGCTCACATGCCACAACTAAGACCCGGCCCAGCCAAATAAATAAATAAATATTTTTAAAAACCCCCAAAAAACAAATGACACTCCTATCATCCAGGAAATTCCAGGGGATTTAGGAGCCTTGTGTCAGGAACAGGGGTCAAAGACCAAATATTAGAACACAACATTCTAATTCTTGTGTTAGAATTCTTGTACTCTTATCAGTTAGGATTTTACAAGGCTTTCAGGGGTCCTGTGCCAGGAACCAGGGGTAGAGACCAATATATATATTTTCTGTTATCTCATAGTGGTATATGCATACAATGGAATATTATTTAGCCTTAAACAGGAAGGAAATTCTGTGACAACCTACAACATGGATGAATCTTGAGGACACTATGCTATGTGAAATGAGCCAATCACAAAAAGACAAACACTGTATGATTCCACAAATATGAGGTACTTAGAATAGTCAAAATCATAAGGATAGAAAGTGTAATAATGGTTGCTAGGAGCTGAGGGGAGGGGAGAATGGGGAGTTATTATTTAATAGTTTTAGTTTTACAAGATGAACAGAGTTTTGGTGATGGATGGTGGTAATGGTTGCACAACAATGTGAATGTGTTTAATACCACTGAAATGTACACTTAAAAATAGTTAAGATGGTAAATTTTATGCTGTGTAGATTCTACCATGATAAAAACATAATCTAGGCAAAGTTCTTGTCATAGTGCCTGCCACATAATAGGTGCTGAATAGTTGGTAGCTTTCTTTATTATCGACCTCTTTTTTTGTTTATCACTAGGTGAATCCCCACAGCTTTCAAGGACCTACCCCAAACCTTTTCACTTTCCTCAGCCTTCAGTTCTCACTTTCTTCCTTTGCCTTCTATGTTCTTGGTTCTCCTCCTACTTCTTTGACAGTCTTGTGTTGCCTTTACTGGCTCTTCTTCTTTTTCTTATTTCCTAAATATAGGCATGCCCTCAAGATCCTGTGCTCAAAATTCTTCTTGTTGTGCATTCTCTCTCTTAGTAATGTCATTTCAGGCTTATGTGAATGACTTCTAAACGTGTATCTCTGCTTCCGACTTTCCACTTTAACTCCAGACCTGATTTCCAGGCTCCCAACTGGCCATCTTCACCTGGATGTCGCAAGGGCCCTGCACATCTGGTATATGCTAATGTCATCACCTCCAATTCTGCTCCCCACCCCACCTCAAACCTGTCCTTTTGACTATTTTATGTCTGTTAATGGCATCACCATATTCTTAAGACCCTAAGGTTAAACTCTTGATCTCTTAGGGTCCTAAGGAATTGCCATGCAATTTTTACATTTCCATTCTCACTGTCGTCAGCCAGTTTCATACTTCAGCATCTTGTCCTCCAATAGAGGCAATCCCTTTCCTATAAATAGGCTGTTTGAGTACCGTGTTATCCAGAGTACTCCCTTTTCTTGATATCAAGATTGCTGGGAAATACAATTCAGAAATCTGCTTGGTGAGCTAGGATTTAAAACAAAGGGAGGGGAATATTCTTGAGGGATATTTTATTCCAGCTATGATGAAGCTTGAAGAACTGTCCCTGCTTTGCAGCAAATGGTACCTAAGTTCAACTTTTCTCTCCCCCATATGGTGCAAGATACATGTTGCTAAACTATGCTCATGGAACACCTTTTTCAATGCTGAGTTCTACGAAGAGACATTATTGAGATTTGTTAACACCATTGGCTGAGTGACAGTGGAGTTGACAGTCTCCTTCCATTATGAGATGATGTAATCAGCTGACATCTCAAAAAAGCAATCTTAATCCTACCCATAAATTCCACTCTTAAGCCATTATCCCCTAGGAAAACGCTTGCATCTGTGCTCCAAAGACATATAGATGATTACTTATAGTACCAAACTGCCCCAGATTGAAAACAACTCAAATGTCTATCAGTAGTAGAATGGCTGAATAAATTATGGCATATTCATAAAATGGAATACCAAAAACAAAAAGAATAATCTACAAGTACACCCAATATCACAGGTAAATCTCAAAAATAACGTTGAACAAAGTAAGTCAGAGAACATATGCAGTATAATTCCATTTATATGGAGTTCAAAAGAAGGTAAAACTAAGTAATACCTTATTGGTTGGAGATAAACACATGTGTGATAAAAACTCTAAACATAAGCAAGGAATAATTAGCACAATTCAGGAGAGTGGCTAGCTCTTGGAGGTGGAAAGAAGAGGATGTTAGGCTGAGGGTGGCATGGAAGGCTTTGAAGGCATTCTTTTTTTTTTTTTTAAAGTTTTTAATTTTTATTTATTTATTTATTTATGGCTGTGTTGGGTCTTCGTTTCTGTGCGAGGGCTTTCTCTAGTTGCGGCAAGCGGGGGCCACTCTTCATCGCGGTGCGCAGGCCTCTCATTATCGCGGCCTCTCTTGTTGCGGAGCACAGGCTCCAGACGCGCAGGCTCAGTAGTTGTGGCTCACGGGCCTAGTTGCTCCGCGGCATGTGGGATCTTCCCAGACCAGGGCTCGAACCCCTGTCCCCTGCATTGGCAGGCAGATTCTCAACCACTGCGCCACCAGGGAAGCCCCGAAGGCATTCTTTCTTAAGCTGGGTGGTAGGTCACAGATTTCCATTTTATTTTTATTCTTTAAACTGTGTATTTGCCTTAAATACATTATTACATGCACAATATACTTCACAGTTTTTAAAAGTTATTTTTAAAAAAGGTACTATTATCTCCAAGTTCTTTGAGATGAGAGGATGGCCTTTTTTTTTTTTAAGCTAGATAGCTCTTGTCCACCTTCAAAACTCACTTCACATCTCCTTTGGGAAGCCTCCTCTGACTCCCTAAGTTGTTTTATTTAATATGGAAAATTTCAAACATACACAAAGTAAAGAGAATAATATGATGAACCACATGTAACTGTCTCCTAGCTTCAAAAATTGTTAACACAGTCAATCATGTTTATTCTGAAACTTCCCTGGTGGTCCAGTGTGTAAGACTCCACACTCCCAATGCAAGGGGCCAGGGTTTGATCCCTGGCCCGGGAACTAGATCCCGCATGCGTGCCGCAACTAAGAGTCCGCATGCCCGCAACAAAGAAGTCTGAATGCCGCTGCATGCCACAACTAAGAAGTCTGCATGCCAAAACGAAGATCCTGCGTGCCACGACTAAGACCCGGCGCAGCCAAAATAATTTTTTAAAAAATCATGTTTATTCTATGCCCTGCCACATTCCCCTCCCCCTATTGGATCATTTGAAAGCAAATTTCTACCATCCTATCACTTCATCTGTAAACACTTTGGTATGAGTCTCTAAGAGATAAGGACTCAAAAAAAAAAAGGCACAACTCCAATACCATTATCCACTTAAAAAATTTGACAATGGGCTTCCCTGGTGGCACAGTGGTTAAGAATCCACCTGCCAATGCAGGAGACACGGTGTCGAGCCCTGGTCCGGGAAGATCCCACCTGCCGTGGAGCAACTAAGCCCGTGCGCCACAACTACTGAGCCTGTGCTCTAGAGCCCGTGAGACACAACTACTGAAGCCCGTGAGCCTAGAGCCCGTGCTCTGCAACAAGAGAAGCCACCGCAATGAGAAGCCTGCGCACCGCAACAAAGAGTAGCCCTGGCTCTCTGCAACTAGAGAAAAGCCCGCGCGCAGCAACAAAGACCCAAAGCAGCCAAAAATAAATAATTAACTAATTAAAAAAAATTTGACAATGACTTCTTAATATCAAATATCCAGATAGTGTTCAATTTCCCCTGTGTCCTATAGCTTTTGATTTGTTTGAATCAGGATCTAGACGAACTTCACACATTACATTTGGTTGTTATGTTTTTCTAGATCTCTTTGAATCTAAGGTTTCCCCCTCCCTCTTTTTTTTTTTCTTGCAATTTATTTGTTGACAAAACCAGATCTGGTCAATTTGCTACACTCTGGATTTCTGCTCATTTCATAACCCTCTCTACCTTTCCTTTTTCTAGAATTTTCTATTTCCATCTATACATTTTGGGGGAATAGATGAGAAAGGATGCCTGGAGGGAACAGAATGAAGGTGGGGGTAATCCCTGTGCAGATACACCCTAGGACTCCCTACACTTGACTGGAATCATGGGTTTATTTGCCTGTCTCCCTCCAACACACCTCTTGGGGGCCAGCACCGTGTCTTCCTTGATTTTGTATCCTCTATGTTTTACACAGAATTTTACACATAGTAGGTGCTAAATAAATGTTTATTGAATGAATGAATGAATGATGTTGCTCTCTTGTACTGCTATGTGCTACATCTTTTTTTCCAACTTCCTAGGAAGATTAAGAATTTGTGAAACTTTGATTTCAACCCCCTGGGGTAAGGTATTATGCAAAATTCTTTTGATAGTTACTTTTCTCAAAAAGTTTGATAAATTTCATTGTGAAGAGCACTTTATTTATTGTACTTTCCTTTGTCGCCTATTTCCTGAACCACTGTGGTCTTGATAAGCTTGTTTGAATTGAAACACAAAAGTCCCTGCTCTGTAACTTGTTGGTGGGGGGGGGCTCTCCCAGCAGACTTGCCCTCAGGGGGAATTGTGGGTTAACGGCTTCTGAGTAACGCATTACTCACCACAGCTTCTTAGAAACTTCTTTTGAAGCAAATTGTTACTTTCTGAGATATCATTGCTCTGTTCCTTGAATTTCATGGGTCATCCCCTCTTGTAGATTTTTCAACTTCTCTCTATGAAAAACAAGTCACTGAGAAAGCTGGAAACAAACTTCCTTCTATGCACTTACTCTAGTATTTCCTCCTGATTTACAGTTGAGGCATATGTACTCTCCAGGGCCCACGGCTAAACATCCCTTCTGTTAGCTCTGTAGCAGGTACTTGGACTTGTATTTATCGTCTGTTTTACTTTGTCACAAACACAGAAGGTACCAATCCCACCAAATAAGAACACTTTCCTATCTGCTATTGGATTTGATATTATTGTACTCATCCATTTGATACTGTGAATACCACTGATGTCCTTAGACTTGTTTTAGAAGTACTTCCTGTTTTCCTAATTCCAGGAAGTGAATCTGGTTCATGGGACTTGCAATATTATTGTTGTAAATTTGTTATGAACTGGACTCAATAATTTAGAATCCAACCAAACTAATCATGCTGTAGCTCTGAGGGTGTAGGGTTTATGGAATTATGTTTGAAATGATAGGTGATGAAGTCCCTCCCTCATTATTTTTTAATGCAGCAGTTAGATAATAGTGAATTAAGATTTCCTGGAGAGCCAATTTTAAGCCATCAACTGACAGTGAAAGATGAACAAAGACTAGATGACATATTGAAATTATACCTAGTACATAAATTTATATATCAAACACTTCTAATCTGGCAAACAATACAATGAGTGACAGCAAATGCAATAAATCAGAAACCTAGATCAATTATCTTAGAAAGATTGCAGTCAGCAGATAAAAATGGGACTGTGGAGTCTTCTAAATTAACTAGCACTGAGAACATGAATCAGTCTTTCATCTTTTATTATTTCATCCTTTTCCTTTGAAGTAAACTTAAAAATAATCTTTTTGCCAACTCCTCAAAATTAAATGTTCACTATATCACTCTTACTCCCTATTAAAAACTGGTATTAGTGTGCCTTTATACTGAAGACATCAAAGAAACTATGGAGTATACTTGTATAAACATAAGGAAGCCTGAAGTATATTGTTTATTTTCCTATGGAATAAATGCAAAATCATGATCCTTCATTGTGCATTTACTGAATTCTACTTGGATTTTCTGAAAGAAATTTCCCTTTTTTTTTTTACATCTTTATTGGAGTATAATTGCTTTACAATGTTGTGTTAGTTTCTACTGTACAACAAAGTGAATCAGCTATATGTATACATATATCCCCATATTCCCTCCCTCTTGCGTCTCCCTCCCACCCTCCCTATCCCACCCCTCTAGGTGGTCACAAAGCACCGAGCTGATCTCCCTGTGCTATGGAGCTGCTTCCCACTAGCTATTTTACATTTGGTAGTGTATATATGTCCATGCCACTCTCTCACTTCGTCCCAGCTTACCCTCTCCCCCCTGCGTCCTCAAGTCCATTCTCTACATCTGCGTCTTTATTCCTGTCCTGCATTCCATATATATGTATTAGCATACGGTATTTGTTTTTCTCTGTCTGACTTACTTCACTCTGTATGACAGACTCTAGGTCCATCCACCTCACTACAAATAACTCAATTTCATTCCTTTCTATGGCTGAGTAATATTCCATTGTATATATGTGCCACATCTTCTTTATCCATTCATCCATAGATGGACATTTAGGTTGCTTAAAAATATGGAATGCTTCACAAATTTGTGTGTCATCCTTGCACAGGGGCCATGCTAATCTTCTCTGTATTGTTCCAATTTTAGTATATGTGCTGCTGAAGCAAGCGCTCCCTTCCCTTTTTGATCTGATCTTTGTTGAATGGATGAAATATGTGGTAATTTGTTTCTAGCATTTTGAGGTCAGCTCCACTTTTCATCCATGATAGTGCCCACCAAGTAGACTACTGTACTAGTTTAGTTTTTCCAGTGGGTTTGGATTTTAATAGTTTTATTCCACTGTTAGCTAGTATCTAACTATTTTATCTATAATCGCACAAGTACATCTGGGTGTTATCTATTCATTCCACATTTTAAAATGTCTGAATATATCCTGGGACATGTTGTAGACACCATTGATTGCCTACCACCACCACGTTTTCCATGATAACAGAACCCCAATCTGTACTGGTGTGAGGCACCACAGGTTTTAACAGAGGCTCGGTCCCTTCCAGCTCAGCCCTTAACCCAGCTAAGCTGGCCTCAGTAATTTTTTAAAAATTAAAATTGGAAGATTGGGATTGACATATATACACTACTATATATAAAGTAGGTAACTAATAAAGACCTACTCTATATAGCACAGGGAATGTTACTTGATACTCTGTAATGGCCTATATGGGAAAAGAATCTAAAAAAGAGTGGATATATGTATATGTATAACGGATTCACTTTGCCATACACCTGAAACTAACACAACATTGTAAATCAACTATTCTCCAATTTTAAAAAACCTTATTTTATTTTTTAGAGACGTTTTAGATTTGTTACTGACCCTCCCGAGCTGGGCTCCAACAAGGGTCCTCCTGCCTGGTGTCCTTGGAGCCAGTAGAACAAGACCAAATTCGGTTCAGAAGCAAAGGAAAGCTTCATTTTCCGTTCAAAGCATCGAGAGGTGTGAGCTTGTGCTGCCGAGTACACGCCCGTGGGCGGGGCTGCTTTGTAGGGCTCTTGTCAGCGGGGAGGGGCTGGGAGTTCTCCCGGGTGGGGCGCAATTGTGCAGCTCACAGCACTCACTCCGGAGCCAAGTGCCGGGCGCAGTGCTTCTGCACACGGCCTGCCGCCACCATCTTGGATTGCAGTGTCCCGTGCAGTGTCTGTCTGCACGGGCTCTGCCGCCGCCATCTTGGATTGCCGCGTTGTGCGCAGCGCTTCTGCGCACGGCCCGCCGAGCTGCGTCATCAGGCACGGCCGTTTCACGCTAGGGACTCTGCTCTGAAGTGCCCGATGCGAGGCCTCTGCACACAGCCGCCCATGAGCAAGTGAAACTGGACTAAGAACAAAGGAAAAGAGAAGGAAAAAAAGGTTAGACTTCATTTTATTACCCAGCTTCTCTTTTTATTTCCTGGGAATTGTTAATGGGCTTTGCCAGTGGCGGATTCACAGCAAAACGGAGCCCCCCCCCCCCCCCCCCGTTACCCACATCCCCCGCCAGAGTGCTATGTTTGTTACAGCTGTTTAACTTACATCGTCACATCTTTATCACCCAAAGTGCATAGTTTACATTACCATTCGCTCTTGGTGTTGGACACTCTGTGCATTTGGACAAATGCATAATGACGCATACCCATCATTATGGTATCATAGAGAGTATTTTCAACGCCCTAAAAATCCTCTGTGCTCTGCCTATGCGTCCCTCCCTGACCCCCAACTCCTGGCAACCACTGACTGATCTTTGTAATATCTCCATAGTTTTGCTTTTTCCAGAATGTCATATAGTTGGCACCATCCAGTATGTAGCCTTTTCGGATTGGCTTCTTTCACTTAGTGACGTGCATCTGAGGTTCCTGCATGTCTTCTCATGGCCTGATAACTCGTTTCTGTTTAGCGCCGCCTAACAGTCCATTGTCTGGATCTTCCACAGTTTATGTAACCATTCACCTACTGAAGGACATCCTGGTTGCTTCCAAGTTTTGGCAATTATAAGTGAAGCTGCTATAAACATCACGTGCAGGCTTTTGTGTGGACATAAGTTTTCAACTCCTTTGGATAAATACCAAGGGGGACAAATGCTGGATTATATGGCAAGAAAGAGTATGTTTAGTTAAGGTGTCTGTTAAGGTCTTTAGTCCATTTTTTAATCAGGTTGCTTGTTTTCTTATTGAGTTTACGTGTTCTTTGTATACTTGGGATAATAGCCCTTTATCAGATGTGTCTTTTACAAATATTTTCTCCCAGTCTGCAGCCAGGAGAATTCCTTTATCCTTGTTAATGACAAGCTTAGGCCTCGGACATGTAATATAATTCTGATAATGACACATGTGGAAAAGTCTGTTGGGGACCTTTTGGGAAGTCTTTTCTCAGTCTTAGAACGGAGCACCAGGAAAGGATGTCCTCCCTTCTGGCCTTTGGAAATTATTGTTCTAGGACATAGTGCTTGGACGTGTTGTAACCATTCTGCAACTATGAGAAGAGTAGCAGACAAACAGTACCTCAGAGTAGAAAATGGAAAGAATGTGAATCCTTGATAATATTGTTGAACCTGTGAATTACTGAAACTGCCTTATCTCCGTTTTCCTTGTCATATGATTTAATAAGCTGACAATTGTTGAAGCCAGTTGAGTTGAGTTTTCTATTACTTGCAATCCAGGCATCCTAGGTGACATCCTACATAAAGCTGACGGTTCCTATATTGCATTAGGTGAAGTCACTCTCTTTGTTTCCAAACACTACACTAAAATTTCATAGATTCAGCCCCATTAGGGCTGAATATCAACATGAAATAATTAAAACTGAATTACAGAGTATGCTTTTCTATTATCATTACTTTTATTTTATTAATAAAATGTGTAGCTATAAAAGCAATAGTTGATGTCATAGAAATTAGAAAAAATTATCTTTTTTTTTAAACTGAAGAATTATTGGAGAAGGTGTGTTTATTAAATTTGTGGTGACACAAGATAGGAGAGCACCATATGACAGTCAAAATTCAGAAATATTTCAACAGGCTGTAATGATGAGCCCAAAACAACAAGGTGAAATGTAATAGAGAGAAAGGTATGTTTTTGCATTTAGGTTAATGAGATGAGGGCTAAGGCTGTTTAGGATGAGAGTTAAAGGCTGCTTATATGACGAGCATCTGGGGATTTCACTTTACTGTTAATTCTGTAAGTGCCAGGATTAGGACAAGGCAAAAAAATTAATAAAAGAGTAAATATATAAATCCTTCCTTCATTCAACAAGAATTTATTAAACATGTATTCAACAAATACATATTAAGAGCTGGTTAAGAGAAAGGGCTTTGGACTTCAACTGATCTCAGCTTGGACTGCGTGATCTTAGGCAAGTCACTTCTTGGTGCCTCCATTTTCTTATTTGTAAGATATGACGAATAATAATGTGTGGTGATTGAGAGAACCAAACTAAGATAATATATGCAAAGGGTCTGGAAAAGTATTTAGTAGCAATAATAATTTTTAGTGTTTAGCCTTGTTTTAGATCAGTTGTGATGATTCTTCCACAGTAACCTGCTTTGTTCAGTTTATACCTGGAGAACTTTATTTTTGTACCATATTTTGAAGCACACTGAGAGACTAGGGAACAACCAGGTAAGCATGAAAAGAGGATCTCTGGAAACAATATCAGATAAGGAATAACTTCAGGAATTAAATATTTGACCTGAAAAGACTTCATATATTTAAAAGGGAGCCATATAAGTCAGGTAATAAATTTGTTTTGTGTTGTTGCAGAGGGAACCCTGGGTACAATAAGGAGAAGCAGAATTCAGCTTAATATACTGAAGATTTTTAGCTATAATTGCTATGCAACAACTGCATGGCCTAATTGGAGAAGCAGTGACCTCCCTATCATTGTAAATACTTGGGCAGAGGCCAGATGAGCATCTGTCAGGGATGATACAGGGAATTCAGTGAGTCCTGCAATTTCTGCAGTTGTATATTTGACTTGAGTCCCTTTTAGCAATAAGGTTCTGATTGAATTTTCATCCATATATCCTTGAAAGGTTTTTTAACCTACAAGGAATATTAACACACCAACAAGAAAACTATTTTGTCTTGACTTTTTTGCAGAATCAAAAATTTCAGAACTGAAATGTCCTTCAGAGACTAAATAGGTATATTTCTCAATTACTGGTCCATGAATTGGTAAGGGAATTAAAAAACAAATTATTCTTATTTTTACATTTTATTAATTTTTCTTTCACTATAAAATAATAGAAACATATTAAATAAAATGGTAGAAGAGAAAGAAAAAATCAGTTTCACCACATTACGCATAGTTGTTCACATATAACTTGCATTTATATATACAAATATAATATAAATATATTATATAATATATAATATATAAAAATATATATTTTTTGCTATTTTCATTATATAAGGGTTGTATTAGTTTGCTAGGGCTGCCATAACAAAATACCACAAACTGGGTGGCTTAAACAACAGAAATTTAATTTCCTTTTTTCCTAAGGAAACTAGTCATATTGGATTAGGGGCCCACCATACTCCAGCATCATCTCATGCTAACTTAACTAATTACATCTGCAACAAACTTATTTCCATATAAAAGGTTACATTCTGAGGTACTAAGGCTGAGGATTTCAACATATGAGTTTTGGGGGTACACAATTCAACCCATAACAAGGGTCAAACCAATTTACAGTGCCATCTGTAATGTATAAGAGTAGCGTTTTCCTGTATCCTCAATGACATTAAGTTTTATTTTTAAAAGAAGTTGTTTTGCCTATTAGGTGAAGAATTGCACCACAGTGGTGTTTTAATATATATTCTTTTACTAGTGAGTGTGAATGTTTTTTTATGTTTGCTTACTAGTTGAATTTCTTCTTTTGTGAAATGTGTGTTCCTGTCTACTGCCTCTATTTTTTTAATTATGAAAATAATTTATTACAAAAGATTTGAGAAACAGAGAAAATAAAAACCGCCCATAGTGCCACTATTCCAACACAGCTATTACCATTTTTATTGCCTTCTGGGCTATTTTCATATGCATGTTTTACCCTTTTGTAATTGTAGTGTACATGTAGTCTTATCTCCTGCTTTCTTTTTTACCTTACAGTGTATTATAATATGGAAATGGGTTAATCCTCACTGTACCAGAATAGCTCATTCTTCAACAATTATGAATTTGGACCTAGGCTTCTGGTATTAGACAAATAAAAGCTTTTTCAAGGGTATACTACCTGGCCATTAATGGGGTACAAAATAAGAGGATTCCAGGTTGCAAGAAAGTTAAAATTACATTTCCATACCATGGCCTATCTTCGGGTACCTGGCACTCAGGCATCCAATACATGTTGAATTAATTAATAGTCTAGTTATTAGACATCATTTGTATTCATTTTTTCATGAGACAACTCCGTTTGCAGAATTTTCTTCATTTTAGGTTCATGCATGAAATACAGCATTAAGAATATATACAGCATAAGCGTTAATGCATCTCAATCGTACATTTAAGAACCAGCATCATACTGGGCAAAACAGAAGTTAAACTAGTATAAGATCCACCATTTTAAAAATATATTTTAAGGGGCTTCCCTGGTGGCGCAGTGGTTGAGAGTCTGCCTGCCAATGCAGGGGACACGGGTTCGAGCCCTGGTCTGGGAGGATCCCACATGCTGCGGAGCGACTAAGCCCGTGAGCCACAATTGCTGAGCCTGCGCGTCTGGAGCCTGTGTTCCGCAACGGGAGAGGCCACGATAGTGAGAGGCCCGCGCACCGCGATGAAGAGTGGCCCCCACTTGCCGCAACTAGAGAAAGCCCTCACACAGAAACGAAGACCCAACACAGCCATAAATAAATAAATAAATAAAATTTAAAAAAAAAAAAAATATATATATATTTTAAAAGTCATAAGTGAAAAAAGGATTTTACAAAGTGTCTTTCAAAGTAAACTTGTGTGTATCAAAAACTATGGTTCACAAAAACAAATTTATTTTGTGGACAAAATCCAAACATGGAATTCCTTTTTCTCCCTTGTAATAAAAAACTTCACATTAGAACCAAGAGATGTTACAAGTTATCATTTGTCTATTGTCTGAGATAAACTGAGCTAAAATGAATATCTGATGGTGTCTGTAATGCTACTGGTGTATATTGGTAATATACACCAATGATTTATTTTTTTCTTTCTTCTCCTTCCTTTTATTTCATTGGAAATATTTTGCACATATTGTCACTCGTATTTCAGTCTTTCTAATTAAATGATAAAGACTGGCATCAAACTGAAACTCAAAAGCTTCACATCCTTCTTCTCTGCCATCTTTTCTCCTCAAAAGCTTCAAATCTAAAAAAAAAAAAGTGGTATAAAAAATAGTGCTTCTCAAAATGTGTGGTGAAGGACGTTTCTAAAAATTTCCAAACTGCAGTGGACCAATACTTTTATAAAATACAATAAAAATGAACTATTAGAAGAATTTAAAAAAATCAATGTCATAGAAGATAAAAATCAAAAAAATTTTAAAGATCCTATAGACATGAAAATTACCTTGTATATTTTCTATAAAAATTTAAAATGCTTAATCTTAATTCCTGTACTTGTCTAGGCATGGACTGGTAACAAGCAGTCCACAGATTACACTTTGAGTAGCATTGATATAAAACAAAGACCCTGTCCTCAAGGAGCTAAGACTCTTGTTAGGGTGAACACTACGAGAGTACAAAATTGTATTATAATCTATAATTGTATTTTTATATAATAAAACTTGTATTATAAGCTAAGTACAAAATTATAATCTATGCTACCCCAGACCACGCCAGCCTGGAGTAACATATGAGACATGCTCACTGTGAGATAGTAGAAAAAAATATATCTTGGTCTCTTCCCTGGTTCCTGGCACAGGGCTCCTAAAACCCTTGTCATTTCCTGGGTGATAGGATTGTCTTTTGTTCTAATGAGGCAGCTCTGGGTGGGCTCCTGGCTGGCTCCTAGATGAAGGCTGGTCACCAGAAAGACCAAGTCATGATTAGGAGCTTGGAATTTGCAGCCCTGCCCCCATTCTCTTGAGAAGAGAGAAAGGCTGGAAATGGAGTTAATGGTCAATCATACCTAAGTGACGAAGCCTCCATAAATCCCAATAGTGTGGGTTCGGAGAGCTTCCAGGTCGGTGAACACATCCGTACTGGGAGGGTGACATACACCAGCTCCATGGGGGCAGACGCTCCTGCACTCAGGAACCTCCCAGACCTTGCCCTGTGTATCTCTTTATCTGGCTGTTTATATGTATCCTTTATCATATCCTTTAATAAACTGGTAAATGTAAGTAAATGTCACTCTGAGTTCTGTGAGCCACTCTAGCAAATTAATCAAAACCGAAGAGAGGGTTGTTGGAACTTCCGATCTGTAGCCAGCTGGTCAGAAGCACAGGTGACAACCTGGGCTTGTGACTGGCATCTGAAGTGTGTGTGTGTGTGTGTGTGTGTGTGTGTGTGGCAGGGGGCAGTCTTGTGGGACCGAGCCCTTAACCTGTGGGATCTGACATATCTCCAGGTAGATAATAGTGTCAGAACTGAGTTAAATCTTAGGACACCCAGCTGGTGGCGCAGAGAATTTGCTTGCTGGGGGAAAACCTCCACACATCTGGCGCCAGAAGTGTGAGTGTGCTAGTAATAAGAGTAAAAGAGATACACAGGAGGAGGACTGAGGTTTTTCCTTGTCATCTTACAGGTAAAGATGGTACAGCACGGATAGGGGAGCACATGTCTACATTCCCAGAGATGCAAAAAATGTTAACAGTTAAAGGAAGTAAAATGGTCAAAAATATATGAAAGCAACTGAATAAATTGTAAAACATAAGTCCTGGTTCTTTCAGCTGTATGACTGTAAAATTCACAGATTTCATGGAGAACACTTCCATTACCATGTTTAAACAATCACAGTGTGGTAAGAATATCACACTCATCATTTCTCTGGACTTGCTTACACCCAGTTCCCTTCCACACCAAGCCCCACAACAGTTCTTGGAATCCCCAAGAATATAATCTCATTCATACTCCCAGCTTTCCATACTTTTGGTCTTGTCCATACTTTTCCATTGTCTGGTGACCTGCTGCCAAGGCTTTTGGTGTAATGAAGTTATCATTACTGCCAGAGTCTATCAAAGATACGACTGTCTTCAACTTCTAAGTTGCAAGTATGGGAAACAAAGGTTTTGTCAATGGACCATTAGGTTTAATGATTCATGAGAGGTGCCAGTAACTTTTCCCACTCCTTGGTTCCCAGTCTCATGTATTCTGACAATGAGAGAAACAGCATTATATGTCCTGTCGGCTGGCTCAGAGTGATTCCACATCCTGTAGCACAGCATCCCAACCTTGCAAGGTGTTAGTTTCCTAGGTGGTACCGTAACTGAGTCTTCAGTAACCTTTCCAACAGTCTATGAGACCTGCTGCTTCTGTGATGCTGTACATAAGACCAGTGAATCTCATGGACTTCAACCCAGTTTATCAGCAGCAGCAACAAACTCTGAGCCCCTGGTAAAGCACCATATTTTGAGGTGACTAGCCATAACCTTATGGCAGGTTGATTGCACCGGACCCCTTCGTTTATGGATGGGATAGCAATTTCCCTTACTAGAATAGAAACTTTCTGGATTTTCTCTCTCTGACCCTGCTGGTACCGTCCCTTTGCGATGGAGACTAAGGCCTTTTAGGATGCATTCTACTTGAGACATGAAAGTTCTCATTCTCGAGGCCCATTCTGAAGCGTTCTTAACATTTTCAGCTTTCAAAGGCTTTGGTAGTTTGGTAAAGCTCATGAACCCATTCTCAGAGTAGTAGTTTTAAGTGTAACATATAAAATACATAAGATAATTAAGGAAACCAGTATTATATAATATTATATGTTCTGTGTTCCAGACACTTAGGATTCTGTGGATCCCAAAATAAGAGGTTAATCTAGTTACCAATTTTCTACTTTCATGTCTTCCAAATCCATAACCATCTAATCAAACCATTAGATTCTGCCAAAGAATTGGTTTTGGACGAGAGGTTGGCAAACTCCAGTTTGTTAACTGCTTTTATAAATAAAGTTTTATTGGAACACAGCCATACCCTTCTATTTACATATTATCTGTGGTCATTTTTGCACTACAAGAGTAAATTTAAGCAGTTGCAGCAGAGATCATATGTGGCCTACAAAGCTGAAAATACTTACTATCCGGCCCTTTAGAGAAAAAGTTTGCCAACCCTTGGTATAGATCGTGCGTGACCTAAAGGCCAAGCAGGCAAAGTAGACCTTAAGTTGTACTCCTTGAAGTTCTGCACACTGGGAGGATTTTACTTCTCCACTGTTCTTCAGGGATAGCTCTCAGGGCTATAATGCTGGAACAATTCACTTCTGGCTGTTGCAGGCATATTATGAGCCAGCTGTAAACAAGCCTTGAACTTCCCATGAGGTTGTAGGAATTGCAAAAATAGCTCTGTAGCAGGAGTAGATATGCTGGGACTTGTACCTTCAGTATCTACTCAGGCCACATTCAGAATATACAGCTTCCATTGAAGATGAAATACTTCAGGGCACACCTAAGTTTATAGCTAGGCAGCTAATTCTTAGCACTCAATTCATGATGGACAGTTTGGGTTACATCGTCACTTGAAGATCTATGCTAGAAATTCAAAGTCAACCAGAAACTAGAAGCAAGACATGTATTGGTTTTAATGGAGAAAAGTTACTTCTTTAAGGAAACAGGTTTGTTCGAGAACTCCAGGGACTTCTTGCTGTGATTCTCTGGTATGGACTTTCCACAAGCTATCATAACATCCCAATCTGCCACAAATGTTTTTGGTACCATTGGGTTTATTGGGTGATAATGGCCGGGTGGTTAGAACCACTCCCACTACAGCTTGGACCAGATGGAGCACCATCTCTTGCTCTGGGTTCTCTCACAGATGGAAGATTACAGCTTTGTAGGCCAGTAGATGGAAGGAAGCAACCAGTCAGATGTGATATATGTTATCTCCAAAATCCACTGAAGTTCTTTAAATGATAGGGAGTCCAAGATGCAACAACTTTTCATTTACTTGGAACGGATATTCAGTATGTCCCAGATCCTGGACGTACCTGCCCCTCACCCACCAAAATTTTGTTGTGTCAGGAGAACCTTGTATTTTTGGGAGAATTATCACCCATTATCTAGCATCTGACGTACCTGTTAATTTTTGCTCTCCGTGTTTAGTCAACATGATGTTATCAATGGTAGACTAGCATAATGATGTCCTGTGGGATGGTGAGATGATCAATGTTCCCTGCAAATTAGTGGCACATGGCTGAAGAATTGACATATTCTGTGGCAAGACAGTGAAGGTATTCTGCTTCTGTTGTTCTCTGTTTGTTGCTAAGCCTGTCTCTATTAAAATTTGCTATTTTGTATGTCATGGATTTTTTGCATTAATTTAGTTTTATAAAATATTGCATTCAATACTGTTTACCTTGGTTATCTTGGTTATCTTGATTTTTTCTGCAATCCCTTAAATTTTGTACCAGAGGCAACGGCTTCACTCACTTCACCTAGTCCCAGTCCTGATTGATAGTAGAGAAAATGCTTTCATTAGATCAATAGCTACTTGCCAAGTGTTTACTAGATCATATCTGGAACAGTAGCCAGAATTAAGAGTTGACATACAATTAATGATAATCTAAGGTCACTTTGAGACCCACCTGACTTTTAAAGTAGCCAACTATGAATTAAATCATCACTTCTACATCTCCTATGTTGATGGTAACGTTTATCTCTGCAGTTCTACCAGGGAGGCAATATTGCTTTCTTGTTAGGGAGGTGGAGCTCCAGGAGTCTCTACTTGGCGCCTTCTTCCATAATAGTCTTAAAAGCCCTGCCTCTGTGGCTCAAAGAGCCCAGGTGGGAATTCTGTCATTTGCTGAGGATATGCATTTCATTTATACCTTCAGGAACTGGGGATATTTTCACTGGATTGGGTTTGGTGGTTTCATTGGGCCTACGGCGAGGCTGACTAGGGTTAAAACTGCACTTATATCTTGTCAATCCTTATCCTAAAAGTCTGTGACTGGTGACCATAGTGTTCTGGCTGTCCAGAAATTAGTGTTAACCCAGAACTAGGATCTACTGTTCTCCAAAACGTGGGTTTTTTTCCCCAGGGAAAATGGCTGCAGTTTCACTGGGGGAAAGTGAGGAGGAAAATGTATACACACTTATGGTATTCTTCTCTATGGGTACCTGGCCTCCTTTTCATTTATGGGATCCTAAATCTATAAGCCAACTCAGGTATGGTAATTGGGTGAAAGGTTGTGACTATTGTGGTAGATCAAACCATGTTTCCTTTCACTAAACCAGGAGTTTTGTCAGTTGTAGAAGGACCTCAGTGGGCTGCCCATCTATATGTCCTTAGGGTGCCTGCTCAGTTATATAATGCCAAAGGACCAGTGGACTACAATTTCTGATTACCATACAGGCCCTGCTACCTATTGTAGTAGCTCCCCCCACCCCATATTATCCCCATTGAGACCAACAAGTTGGTTTTGACTGCAATATGTCATACTAGCATCCCCACCTAGAGAGAATAGCTGTTTTAAAAGACAAGGGACCTTGAGTATTGAATGGTAAATGTGGAAGGAGTGCTGGAGTTGGAAAATCAGTTTTCAACCATCATAGTAAAGATTGATTTAAGCAGGAATCATCAGTTGATGCTGAAACAAAGGGAAATTTTTGATGAGGATCAGAATATTTACATTGCTCTTAAAGTGTGTCTCCACAGACTGCTTATTAGTTGATAGAGAAAAAATAGTAAGTGTAAAGTGGAAAAATCAGAAAACAACTTGATTGGGTGATCAAAATTTACATCACCCATGGGGATCAGGTAGACATCCTGTGCCTCCCAGCATTATACCCTATGAAGGACACAGCATTAATTACGTAGTTTTCTAGCCAGGAATGCATAATATGGATCTAAACATGAAGAAATATTAGACAAACTCCAAATGAGGAACAGTCTATTAAAACAAAAGGAAAGAGGACTATATTCTTAAAAAATCTCAATGTCATAAAAGAAAGACTGTGTGAAAGTTCCAGACTAAAGAGATGTGACAAATAAATGCAATACCTGATCCTAGACTGGATCCTGTGCTAAAGGGTAATAAAGTGCTGTAATGGATATTACTGGTCAATTGACAAAATTGTACTATGGAAGTTGGATCATACATATACATATATATATTACATATACATATATATATAACATATATATATGACATAATTTCCCATTTTAACACCCTGCTTCAATGTGGGTAAGAGATATACACATTAATACATAAAAAGACAAGGATTCTGTCACATAGCCTAATCTTCGGAAAATCCCAGAAGTTTTATGCTGGCTTGTAATGCATGTGATAATTTGTGATATTGTTATCTATTCAATTCCTAGAAAGTTGCACAAGTTGGTCTAACAACATTTGGTGCAAAGGAGGAGAAAGTAGTGGAGGTTAAAAACTCAGATCTAGATGCCTTCAAGAATGGTGAAGTGAGGAACTCTGAAAACCCTCCCCTCCATAAAAGCAATGAAAACACTAGCCAAAAAAAAAGTCAAAAATAACTTTTTCAGTATTCTAGAAAATAACGGAAAGCTTACAAAAATCCAGAGAGCATTTCTTCAAGGAAAATGGCTTAATCTTGGTAAGAACAGTAAGCTTTGTGTCATTAGAATGTCCCCCTATTTCCATGCTCCCTCCCCAGCTCTGTGGTAGCCTTGAAAACCAATAGCCCACAACCACAGTGAAAACCAGCAACTAAGTAGCCACTGGAGGGATCAGAATGACAAAGAATGTAGACTTTACACTTCCTAATTTCAAAACTTACTATTAAACTACATCAATCAAGGCAATGTGATACTGGCTTAAAGACATATAGATCAATGGAGTAGGATAGAAAGTCCATAAATAAACCCTCACTTCTATGCTCAATTAATTTTCAACAAGGGTGCCAGGACCATTCAATGGGGAAAGAATAGTCTTTTCAACAAAAGGTGCTGAGACAAATGTATATCTGCATGCAAAAGAATGAAGTTGAACCCTTACCTCACACCATATATCAAAAATTAATTTTAAATGGATCAAAGAGCTAACACTATCAAACTGTGAGAAGCAAAATAGGTATAAATCTTCATGACCTAGATTAGGGAATCTAGGCACTTTTTAGATATGACAACAAAAGCACAAGCAACCAAAGAAAAAAAAAGATAATTTCATCAAAATTAAAACTTTTGGGCTTCCCTGGTGGCGCAGTGGTTGGGAATCTGCCTGCCAATGCAGGGGACATGGGTTCTTGCCCTGGTCCGGGAGGATCCCACGTGCTGGGGAGCAACTGAGCCCGTGCACCACAACTGCAGAGCCTGCACTCTAGAGCCCGCGAGCCACAGCTACCAAAGCCCACATGCCTGGAGCCCGTGCTCCACAACGGGAGAAGCCACTGCAATGAGAAGCCTGCGCACCGTGGCGAGGAGTTGCCCCCACTCGCCACAACTAGAGAAAGCCCGTGCGCAGCAACGAAGACCCAACGCAGCCAAAAATAAATAAATAAATAAAATAAATTTATTAAAAAAAAAACCCAAAACTTTTATACTTCAAAGGGTACCATCAAGAAAATGACAAGACAACCCACAGAATGGGAGAAAGTATTTGCAGATGACATATATGATAAGTGTCTTGCACACAAAATATATAAAGAACTCTTACAGCTCAACATATAAAAGACACTCCAATTTAAAAATGGGCAGTGGATTTGAATATACACTTTCCCAAAGATACACAATGGTTTAAAAAGCACATGAAAAGATGCTCAAAATCATTAGTCATTAGGGAAATACAAATCAAAACACGAGATACCCAATGTGATACACCATATTAACAAATTGAAGAATAAAAACCATATGATCACCTCATAGATGCAGAAAAAGCTTTTGACAAAATTCAACACCCATTTATGATAAAACTCTCCAGAAAGTGGACATAGAGGGAACCCTACCTCAAAATAATAAAGGCCATATACGACAAACCCACAGCAAACATCATTCTCAACGGTGAAAAACTAAAAGCATTTCTCTAAAATCAGGAACGAGACAAGGATGTCCAGTCTCACCACTGTTACTCAACATAGTTTTGGAGTCCTAGCCACGGCAATCAGAGAAGAAAAAAGAAATAAAGGAATACAAATTGGAAAAGAAGAAGTAAACTGTCACTGTTTGCAGATGACATGATACTATACATAGAGAATCCTAAAGATGCCACTAGAAAACTACTAGAGCTAATCAGTGAATTTGGTAAGCTGCAGGATACAAATTAATGCACAGAAATCTCTTGCATTCCTATACACTAAGGATGAAAAATCTGAAAGAGAAATTAAGGAAACACTCCCATTTACCATTGCAACGAAAAGAATAAAATACCTAGGAATAAACCTACCTAGGGAGACAAAAGACCTGTACTCAGAAAACTATAAGACACTGATGAAAGAAATTAAAGATGATACAAACAGATGGAGAGACATACCATGTTCTTGGATTGGAAGAATCAATACTGTGAAAATGACTATACTACCCAAAGCAATCTACAGATTCAGTGCAATCCCTATCAAATTACCAATGGCATTTTTTTACAGAACTAGAACAAAAAATCTTAAAATTTGTGTGGAGACCAAAAGACCCCGAATAGCCAAAGCAGTCTTGAGGGAAAAAAACGGAGCTGGAGGAATCAGACTCCCTGACTTCAGACTATACTACAAGCTACAGTAATCAAGACAGTATGGTACTGGCACAAAACAGAAACATAGATCAATGGAACAAGATAGAAAGTCCAGAGATAAACCCATGCACCTATGGTCAACTAATCTATGACAAAGGAGGCAAGGATATACAATGTAGAAAAGACAGTCTCTTCAATAAGTGTTGCTGGGAAAACTGGACAGCTACACATAAAAGAATGAAATTAGAACACTCCCTAATGCCATACACAAAAATTAACCTCAAAATGGATTAGAGACCTAAATGTAAGACCGGACACTATAAAACTCTTAGAGGAAAATATAGGAAGAACACTCTTTGACGTAAATCACAGCAAGGTCTTTTTTGATCCACCTCCTAGAGTAATGGAAATAAAAACAAAAATAAAAGAAATGGGACCTAATGAAACTTCAAAGCTTTTGCAAAACAAAGGAAACCATAAACAAGATGAAAAGACCAACCCTCAGAATGGGAGAAAATATTTGCAAACGAAATCAACGGACAAAGGATTAATCTCCAAAATATATAAACAGCTCATGCAGCTGAATATTAGAAAAACAAATAAACCCAATCCAAAAATGGGCAGAAGACCTAAATAGACATTTCTCCAGAAGATATACAGATGGCCAGAAGCACATGAAAAGCTGCTCAACCTCACTAATTATTAGAGAAATGCAAATCAAACCACAATGAGGTATCACCTCACACCAGTGAGAATGGGCGTCATCAGAAAATCTACAAACAACAAATGCTGGGAGAGGGTGTGGAGAAAAGGAACCCTCTTGCACTGTTGGTGGGAATGTAAATTGATACAGCCACTATGGAGAACAGTATGGAGGTTCCTTAAAAAATTAAAATTGAATTACCATATGACCCAGCAATCCCACTACTGGGCATATACCCAGAGAAAAAACCATAATTCAAAAAGACACATGCACCCATTGTTCATTGCAGCACTATTTACAATAGCCAAGTCATGGGAAGCAACCTAAATGCCCATCAGCAGACGAATGGATAAAGATGTGGTACATATATACAATGGAATATTACTCAGCCATAAAAAGGAACGAAATTGGGTCATTTGTTGAGACGTGGATGGATCTAGAGACTGTCATACAGAGTGAAGTAAGTCAGAAAGAGAAAAAACAAATATCGTATATTAACGCATATATGTGGAACCTAGAAAAATGGTACAGATGAACCGGTTTGCAAGGCAGAATTGAGACACACATGTAGAGAACAAACGTATGGACACCAAGGGGGGGGAAGCAGCGGGGGGGTGTTGGTGTGATGAATTGGGCGATTGGATTGACATGTATACACTGATGTGTATAAAACTGATGACTAGTAAGAACCTGGTGTATAAAAAATAATCATATTAAAAAAAGAAAAAAAAAAGAAAAAAAATAACCACGAGATACCACTTCATACCCACCAGGTAGCTATAATGGCTAGGATATATAATACATATAAAAGGTGGACAATAAAAAATGTTGGTGAAATGAGAACCTTACCCATGCTAGTGGTAATATAAGATATTGTAGTCACTCTGGAATACAAACTGGCAATTCCTGAAATGGTTAAACATAGAGTTATCACATATTCAAGGAATTCCACTCCTAGGTATGTATCCAAGAGAAATGAAAACTGATATCCATTCAAAAACTCGTACACAAATGTTCATAGCAGCATTATTCATAATAGCCCCAAGTGGAAAGAACGCAAATGTCCACTAACTGATGAATGAATAAATAAAATGTGGTATATATAGACAATGGAATAGTATCTGGCACTAAAAAGTAGTGAAGCACTCAGCAACATGGATGGACCTAGAGATTATTATACTAAGTGAAGTAAGTCACAGAAAGACACATACATATGATATCACTCATATGTGGAATCTAGTTTTAAAAAATGATACAAATGAACTTATTTAAAAAACAGAGACAGACTTACAGATATCAAAAACAAACTTATGGTTAGCAAAGCTGAAACGTGGCAGGGGGGAGCGATAAATCAGGAGCTTGGGATTAACATACACACATTACTATGTATAAGGTAGATAACCAACAAGAACCTACTGTATAGCACAGGGAACTCTACTCAATTTTCTGTGATACCTATATGAAAAAAGAATCTGAAAAAGAATGATATATATATATGTATTACTGAATCACTTTGCTGTACACCTGAAACTAACACAACATTGTAAATTAACCATAATATAATAAAATTTTTAAAAAAGTAATGAAGCACTGATACCTGCTACAACATCGAGTACCTTGAAAACATTATGCTTCTTGAAAAGAGCCAGTCAGAAAGACCACATATTGTTTGATTCCTTTCATATGAGATGTCCAGAATAGGGAAATCCGTGAAGGCAGAAAGTATATTAGGGTTGCCATTGGCTGGTGGAAGGAGGAAATGGGAATGACTGCTACTGGGTGTGGGTTTCTTTTTGGGGTGATGAAAATTTTCTGGAATTAGGCAGTGGTGATGGTTGCCACAATCTTGTAAATGTACTGTAAAAATCACTGAATTGTGTACTTTAAAATGGTGAGTTCAGGGACTTCCCTGGCAGTCTAGTGGTTAAGACTCTGGCGCTCACAATGCAGTGGGCATGGGTTCGATTCCTGGTTGGGGAACTTAGGATGTGGCATGCAGCACAGCCTGGCCAAAAAAAAAAAAAAAAAAGAAAGAAAACGATGAGTTTTTTGGTAGGTGAATTAAATCTCAATAAAAAATATCAGACTTCTAAAACTGCTTGGTACTTCTTTGCAAACAAATATAAGCAGATGCTTTAATGATCTAGATTCCACTTATCAAGTTAGAGGCTGAGATATAAATGCAACTCACTTCTTTGGATCCCAGCATGAGACATAAAGGCTAAGGTAAGCCCTGTTATGTCTTAAAAGTATACTCTGTCCTACAAATGAAATTCCAATGCAATAGTAGATGTTTTTTGAGAATATGCTTAAATATTTTTATAAATTTGCCATTCCTCTTCTCATGTGAGAAAACTATGTAACTCTCTTCAAAACAATTTTGTGTGTTTAAGATGTGTTTAAAATAGCAAATTAAAAAAATGGAAAAACCTCTTTACACAGAGCTGCAATTGCTTAAAAATTGTCAGTGCCTACATATTTGAGAATTTTTTTGTTGCATGTTAAAGGTTGATTCATCAGAAAGAAAATGGAAACAGAAGAGTGAATAGTATAGAAAGGAAAGAGAGCAGGAGCTTCCTACATAGAGTCATGGTTACCCAGGTAATCATATTCTATTTTTTTTTAATTCTTAAAATTATTTATTTATTCATTTTTGGTTGCATTGGGTCTTTGTTGCTGTGCGTGGGCTTTCTCTAGTTGTGGCAAGCAGGGCCTACACTTCTTTGTGGTGCGCAGGCTTCTCGTTGCGGTGGCTTCTCTTGTTGTGGAGCACGGGCTCTAGGTGCGTGGGCTTCAGTAGTTGTGGCACACATGCTCAGTAGTTGTGGCTCACTGGCTCTAGAGCGCAGGCTCAGTAGTTGTGGCGCACGGGCTTTGTTGCTCCGCAGCATGTGGGATCTTCCCGGACCAGGGCTTGAACCCGTGCCCCTGCAATGGCAGGCAGGTTCTTAACCACTGTGCCACCAGGGAAACCCCATATTCTGATTTTATAAAAGCCATTACAGGATCTTAGGCTTTTGGGGTGAAAGAAGGGCAGCATGATAAATTATCCATTTTTCTTCCTTCAAGTTTGATTAGTGTAGACAAAGAAGTAGGTAGAATGCAGATTTAAGTTATAGAGAAATACAAACATCCCTCTGGTGAAAGTGTGCTTTCACCTTTAAAGCATTATGATAGTAAAGTGGTAATGAAAAGTTTCTGGAAGACCATTCCTTTGTGAGCATCTACATGCTCCCAAAGCAGGAAACATAAATCAAACACCTTAATCAGATCATCTTGCTCTAGTCTATTGTTTGAATTAACCCCACTACAGAGGCTCAGCAGGAAGACTTTGAGCACACCCCCATCTGAGACAGCCATAGTGAGGGAAGGCTAACAAAGTGGTGAGAAACAGAGAAGTCTATTGGTAAGAACACCCAAATATTTGAAAGACAAATAATAACAAATGTTGGTAAAGACATGAAGAAATTGGAACCTTCATACATTGTTGGAAGGTAAAAGATTTAGCTTCATTAGAAGACAGTTTGGTAGTTCCTAAAGAAAGTAAACAAATATGACTCAGCAATACCACTCCTAAAGGTATTGAAAATATCCAAGTGGGACTTCCCTGGTGGCGCAGTGGTTAAGAACCCGCCTGCCAATGCATGGGACACCGGTTCGAGTCCTGGTCCAGGAAGATCCCACATGCCGCCAGAGCAACTAAGCCCTGCGCCACAACTACTGAGCCTGTGCTCTAGAGCCCATGAGCCACTACTGAAGCCCACATGCCTAGAGCCTCTGCTCTGCAACAAGAGAAGCCACCGCAAGGAGAAGCCCACGCACTACAATGAAGAGTAGTCCACGCTCACGGCAACTAGACAAAGCCTGCACTCAGCAACGAAGACCCAATGCAGCCAAAGATAAATAAATAAATAAATAAATTTATTTATTTATTTATTTAATAAAAGACAATACCCAAGTGAATTGAAAACATATGTCCACACAAAAACTTGTATACAAATGTTCACAGCAACATTATTCATGAAAGCTAAAAGTGGAAACAACCCAAATGCCCATCAGCTGATTAATGGATAAACAAATGTTGTCTATTCATACAATGGAATATTATTCAGTCATAAAAGAAATGAAGTTCTTATTCAACACGGAGGAAACTTGAAAACATTATGCTAAGTGAAAGAAACTAGACACAAAAGGACAAATACCATACGATTCCACTTATGTGAAATGTCCAGAATGGGCAAATCTATAGAGACAGAAAGTAGAACAGTGGTTGCCAAAGGCTAGGGGAGAGTAGAGAATGGGGAGTGACTGCATGGGTATGGGGTTTCTTTTTTGGGTAGATGAAAATATTCTGGAATTAGGAAATGGTAATTGTTGCATAACCTTGTAAATATACTAAAAAACATTGAATTGAAAGCACATAGCCAAACAAAAATTTGTACAGTGATTTTCATTGCAGCATTTTTATAATAGCCAAAAGTGAAAACAACTCAAATGTCCATCGACTAATGAATGGATAAACAAAATGTGGTATATTCATACAATTAAATATCATTCATTAAATAAACTATAAGACTCTAGATGAAAGAAATTAAAGCAGACACAAATAAATGGAAAGATATCCCATGTCCATGGATCAGATGTATTAGTGTTGTTAAAATGTCCACACTACCCAAAGCTATCTACAGATTCAATGCAATCTCTATCAAAATCAAAATGGCATTTTTTTACAAAAATAGAAAAGCAATACTAAAATTCATATGGAACCACAAAAGACCCCAAATAACCAAAGCAATTTTGAGCAAAAAGAACAAAGCTGGGGGCATCACACGTCCTGATTTCAAAATATTACACAATATATTCCAATAAAGATGTTTAAAAAAAAAAAAAAATATATATATATATATAAAACAAAGCTACAGTAAACAAAATAGTATTGTACTGGCATAAAAACAGACATATAGACCAATGGCACAGAATAGAGAGCCCTGAAATAAACCCACACAGATACAGCCAACTGATCTTCAACAAGGCTGCCAAGACCATTGAATGGGGAAAGGACAGTCCCTTCAATAAATGGTGCTGGGAAAACTGGATGTCCACATACAAAAGAATGAAATTTGGACCCTTATCTTATGCAATACATAAAAGTCAACAAAAAAATGGATTAAATACTTATAAATGAGAGCAAAATCCATAGAACTCCTAGAAGAAAAAATAGGGGAAAAGTTTCTTGACATTGGTCTTGGCAATGATTTCTTACACCAAAAGCACAGCCAACAAAGGCATAAATAGACAAATGGTACTATGTAAAACTAAAAAGTTCTGTACAGCAAAGGAACCAATCAACAAAGTCAAGGTAACCTATGGATTGAGAGAAAATATTGCACTCCTCAAATGAGTGAGTTTTATGGTATATTAATTATATCTTAATACAGCTTTTTTTTTATGAACACAGAAGACACAAATAAATGGAAAACATCTTGTGCTCATGGATTGGAAAACTTACTGTCGTTAGGATGTCAATGGTACCCAAAGTAATCTACAGATTTAATGCAATCTGTATCAAAATCCCAGTGGCATTTTTTTGTGGAAATAGAAAGATCAGTCCTAAAATTCATATGGAATCTCCAGGGACCCTGAATAGCCCAAGACAATCTTAGAGAAAAAGAATGAGATTGGAGGTCTCACACTTGCTGATTTCAAAACTTATTACAAAGCTACAGTAATGAAAACGGTGTGGTACTGGCATAAAGACAGACCTATAAATCAATGGAATAGAACATAGAACTCGAAATAAACCTTCACATACATGGTCAAATGATTTTTTTTACAAGGCTGCCAAGACCATTCACTAGGGAAAGAAATTTCTCTTAAACAAATGATGCTGGAACAACTACATATCCACATGCAAACAAATCAAGTGGACCCTTACCTTACACCAAGTATGAAAATTAACTCAAAATGGATCAAAGACCTAAATGTAAAACCTTCATGACATTGGAATTTTCAAGGATTTCCTAGATGTGATACCAAAAGTACAGGCAACAAAAGTAAAAATAGAGAAATACAACTGTTAACATTTAAAACGTCTGTGCATAAAAGGACACAATAAACAGAGTGAAAAAGTAACCTATAGAATGGTAGAAAAGATTTGCAAATCATGTCTGATAAGGGGCTAATATCCAGAATACATAAAGAACTCCTACAACTGAACAACAGGAAAAAAATAACACAATTAAAAAATGGAAAAGGATTTGAATAGACACTTCTCAAAGATAATATACAAATGGCCAACAATGCTCATTAGGAAAATATAACCACGAAGAGATATCACCTCACATCCATTAAGATGGCTACTATCGAGAGAGCTTCAAGATGGCAGAGGAGTAAGATGCAGAGATCACCTTCCTCCCCACAAATACATCAAAACTACATCTACATGTGGAATAATTCCTACAGAACACCTACTGAACGCTGGCAGAAGACCTCAGACTTCCCAAAAGGCAAGAAACTCCCACGTACCTGGGTAGGGTAAAAGAAAAAAGAAAAAACAGAGACAAAAGAATAGGGGTGGGACCTGCACCTTGGGGAGGGAGATGTGAAGGAGGAAAGGTTTCCACATACTAGAAGGGCCCTTCACTGGCAGAGACGGGGGGTGGGTGCGGGGAAATCTTCAGAGCCATGGAGGAGAGCACAGCAACAGAGGTGCAGAGGGCAAAGCAGAGAGATTCCTGCACAGAGGATCGGTGCCAACCAGCTCTCACCAACCCGAGAGGCTTGTCTGCTCACTCACCGGGGTGGGCGGGGGCTGGGAGCTGAGGAGGCTGGGCTTTGGTCGGATCGCAGGGAGAGGACTGGGGTTGGCGGCGTGAACACAGCCTGAAGAGGGCTAGTGCGCCACAGCTAGCCGGGAGGGAGTCTGGAAAAAGGTCTGGACCTGC